>NC_080672.1:78435841-79083341 GCF_030247195.1 Topomyia yanbarensis
CCAGTAAGGACGTGGTCGGCGCCGTTGATGGCATTTCAAAGTGTAGAACCCTCGAAACGTGCAAATTGGGGATGAATAGCTACTCCCAGGCGCCATTCGTTGATTCTCCGTGCAGTTTCGCTTGTTCTGGTCAATCACGGAGTAGCAACTACGAATTGTACGCGTCATTATGCTCATGCCCCATGACTTCATCCAAGTCACTTGGAGGTTCAATCGTCAGAAAATACCTTATGAAACCTAGTCGCCAAGCCCTGTTCGTAGAGGTCCCAGTTCGTAGAGTTGGGATTACGATATATGTAATTTTGCTCTTGCCTTGACCTTCTTGCTCTTTTGGATGAAGCGGTTTTAAACCAATTTTCTCCTTAGGTAGGAATATTGTATATCCTTAATACCGACAATAAGTTACTCTCACGTATTCTGTTCAGCAGACTGCTTCTGTTGACTGAATATTTTGGCGGTAAATACTTAAACTGATTTCGAGAACGGCGACCAACGATAGATACACTATCTTCATGGATTTCAAAGCAGCGTATGATTCAGTGAATGGAAACCAACCTCGTGAAGATAATACTGACAAGACTAATGAAACTAATTCGTATGGCACTGGATGGATTCAAAACAAGCGTCAAAATAGCCAGAAAGACATCCGAATCGTTGGTGACGTTGTAATGACCCCTTATCGGTTATCGCTGCGATGGTGGTAGCAACGGTGTTCGTTGGGCCTCGATGATTCTCTCTGATATAACATGACTTTGAGTTCAATTCCCAATCAATCAAGGATGTTCCCAGATGGGAGTTTCTCTGGATTGTCTTGGGTTAGAGCTAGATTGGTTTGTGATTGATATAAATCGGCTTGGCTCTGCACTGTCACCAAACTCGATACATTCCGTCGTTCTAGGTGGCATTAGCGATGTCTTGATCCGGCGTTAGGATGCTTGCTTATTATTGTCAGAAATTGAGGATTTGGATCTTATTCCCGATTCCATCAAGCATCTTCCCGAGATAGAAATTTTTCATGTCCGTTTTTGTTTTGTTTACTGGTTTAGTCATCTATAAAAATATAAATTATCTATTAGATAAATCGTTCAGCTCACACCTTTGTAGGGGTTGTGAGGTGGGACCATCATCATCATCATCATCATTATCATCATTCAATGGAGTTTGGAATATTAAAGTATATTTGCCATGAAAACATACATGTGAAAACATTTCTCTAGGGTGACCATATCAAGCGAGTGAAAAACCAGGACAGTCCAAAAGGGACTACCACCCTCCATCACCTCTTAATCGATTGTGCCTCACGTGTTCGGCAGCTAAAACGTTCTATTCGGCAGTAAAACGATTCTTGGGTCTTACGGGCATAGCTCAGCCCAAAAGTCTTGCATGAGAATTCGATCACCGAGCTCTTTTTTCGGATTTATACACACGCAGTTCTTGTTACATTACCATCAGCAAAGGTAACATGATGTTGGATACATCGGCTATCATCAGTTTAGCGGATGATACGAAATATTCTGAAATCATCTGTGCAGCACCGGCGAGGGGTCATTAAAGTAAAGTAAAAACATCAACGGTCCAAAGTAACTTCCCTACATCATTCTTGATTTTAAGTTAAGTAGCTGGCAATCTACAATGACAATCATTATCTCTCGATCTGAGAACTATGATCGAAACAGCTGCAAAAACTACCATTGATTAGAAATTCCTCCAGTTTATCAATTGTTATATAAAAAATAGCGGATTGGTTGGTGTAAATAATATCAGTTTGAGCACGACTTTCATACTCCCTGTTATGTAGGATGCTAGACTCGGCAGGATAGTCGCTGCTCAGCGTCCAGTGCAGCCATGTCAATCGTGGTCTAGGTACTGCTAACATTGACCCTGAAGTGGTTCCATAATCATCAGCTAGAGAAAGCACTCAATGAAATTATCCCACTATAGTTATTGATGTTTCGTCATTTCCCTTTTCATGGGTTCGCGGATTTCCAGTAAGACGAAAAAATGCCACTGGAAAGAGAACCCAAGTAAAAGCAAAGTCACCAAAACGTCTTCTATTTGTATTCTCAGAGGCGCCAAAAGGAAATGTTTGGATCCTGGATTGAAAGGCAATTTAAGCCGCGAAAAAACTCTAGTTATCATCGGCCAGAGATTGGTCCACTACTGGAACCATTTCGATTTGTTCGGCTTCCAAAATTTCCTTGAAAATGGATCACGCTGCCGTGATACGCATAAGAGTCCCATTTACTATCGATTTTCTATACATATGGGAAACCCATATGTTTTTACCCACTCGGGCGAAACACTTTACGCCCGAGTGGGTAAAAAGCATAGGGTGAGAAATCCATTAGTAAGGATTTTTCCCCTTTTCGCAATGCACACGCTTACATTAAATTCACATTAAATCACGTTCGTTTATGCAAATGGAATTGTAGTACATCGATGTTTTCAAATATGTGTAGTGCGAGATACATGCGTTGCGCATCTAAATTTTTTGAAATGGTTCAAAATTTCGAGTGGGTAGTACTACCCATACTACCCACGCTTTCCGCCGGCCCTGATGCTTATCACGGTAGTACAGGCAAAGAAAAATATTTAAGGCTTACAGGACAAAAACCAGGACAAATCAAGCGTTTTCCTTGACTTACCAGGACGCCAGGACAGTCATTGAAAAAACAGGACATGTCCTAGGAAACCAGGACGTATGGTCACCCTACATTTCTCACCTTTCACTTCTATTTTTTTCAGCCGTTCTGCGCATGATTTTCACAACATATATTGTCTTTCTTTAACATATTATACTATACGAGTCATACGTCCATCTAACCTTTACTGTTTCATCAATGTATTGGTTATTCTTTTACTGTTTATTTCACGGCCCCACTCAAACGCACACGGGAATATATAAGCGACCTTATGGTTTTAAAAAGGCATATTAGTACACGCGAAAGTACAAAGACGATAAAAGAAAGGCGCACAATAATTTACAAACGCTCGAGCCTTTAGCAATAATACAAATCTGGACGCAAACGATCTTGCTATCACAAAAATATGCCGGCGACGTGTGTGATTAATGATAGGCTACATTGTAATCGATCGAATGCACGGCTTTTGTGTTATAGACAATAATATAATCGCCAACATAAGGGGTTGAAAGCACATGTGACCTTATCTCAGTTAATTTTCGATTACGCGTTAATATACTGGACACCTTTAAAATCCAAAGGAAATTGAACGTTCCTATTTTCTGATAACTGATTCAGGTCTATAAAATACCAGATAATCTTAAACGACATCGCCAAGAAAAGAAAAAAACTACAAAGGGCAGCCCTATGGGGTTGCACGAGCTGTAGACGTAGGACTATACTACTTAATGTAAAATATTTATATTCTTAGTACATTTATAGTAATAATAAATCAAATATATTTCTTACGTATGGTTTATTCACAATTAATCAACATCGAATATTACATATTGAACCAAACCTTCTTGGTTATCAGGTCATTTCATTTGTAGTAGGTGATCGAATCCGATTAAACATATTTAAGAAGATCTGAAGAAAGAAGACAGAAAACTGTGACCAAACTAATATCTGGAACTAAATCTTTATAGCATAAGATTAGATGTAAAAACTTTTCGATTGTGTGTGGTAAAAAACCCGGACCAGTGAAGAAAAATCAAATTTTAGACAATATAATCACATTTCACGTATAGACCAAACGTTCAGTTATATTTTGCCATTATTGTAACTTTCCTAAAGTACGCATACAAATATAACGAATGCAGTGGTCATAATCATATATCGTAATATACAAGAATCGAAAACAATTTTATATATGGACAAGATGCGTTTTTGCAACGGTTTTCAAGTGGCAGTGTATTCATTCATAAATAGGCTTTGTAGTATGTACCTACTAGTAGAATCAAAATACTATAGGCTGAGTGGAAATGAATCACGCGAAAGGGAAATGAATCAATGAATTGATCGGACGTAAATAATAAACTTTCTTTGTGCAATTTAGTAACAAATAAGATCTTCCTACCTACACATTCGCCTCAAACATTAAACCCAAGCGCACAAAGCAAAATAAATCAACGCTGATGATGATGGGTAGAGCGAAAGAGACAACTAATACCACGACACTATTGCTGTTTTCGGTTTTAGAATGGAGTCGCCCTAGGTTCGCTCTAATGTTTACACTTTCCATACAAAAGTGACAGCTCCGAGCGAACCTAGAGCAACTCTGATTTAAAAACGAAATCAGCATATGTTAACCGTGTTTGCAAATGACGCTCGCATGTACAAACTATTTTGTGAACGAATAATTATACATAAAAGTGTGCTGGAAACGAGCACAACACAAAAGATAGCATAGTGTTCGCATTCACTGGGTAGCATACCACCACAGGCAGTGGAACGGACTTCTAACTCAACTACACTGGCTGTGAAAATTCACAGCGCAGTGATCTGCTTCGTCTGCTATTCAACCGGCAACTGAGCTGATGCGGCGAAATCCGTCCGTTTAAATAGTCGATGATGACGTCATTCATAGAAGCGTAGCGCGCTAGGTACACAAATCTGTCGTGCTGGACTAGGGAAGCGCTATCTTCTGTGTGTAAATGCGCGATATTTTGACGAGGTTGTTCATTATTTAAATTTTTAATGCCATGATATCAAAAATCTTTGGGTTTATCTATTGAAATCTATTCTTAGAAGTATTTCGGGGCGATATGCGCAAAAAATTTGAAAATTTATCGTGAGATGGCTGAATTATATGCGTTTAAAATTGGACCACTTTTCGTTACACACCATTTTTGTAGAATTTGCAACGTGCATCCCTATATCGAAAACAAAGACGTAGTCCTACGTCAAAACAAAAGAGTGAAAACAGAAAAGAATGGAAACAAAGAAAACGCATTCTAATTAATTGGCCATTTTTAAAAATATGGGATTTTACCAAACATTTGAGAACTTTATGAAAGAATGGTTTCAAATTCGTACGATTCGTTTTATTAATTTACTTTATTTCTTGTTTTTCAATTTCGCGTTATATACACTTTTTTAGTATATTCATTTGATGGCTTTATTTCATTCAGCATTCTTTTTACTCATTTTGTTCATTTGAGTTCATTTCATCTATTTTATTCGTTTCATCCTTTGGATTCATTCTGATCAGTTTATTCATTTCCTGCATTTCATTCATTCCATTCGTTTTACTTATTTTATTTACTGTTTTAATTTTATGAATTTTACTCATACTCATACTGTTGGAAGGAGATTCTTTGATTCCCGCGGATACTGAAAAGGTGTTTTTGCCTACTGGTCTGCCTCCCCCTTTTGGCCCATCATGCTACATTTATTAAAGGCACTATTATCATTATATGTTTTACATTATATTCATATTCTTTTCTTTTAAACTAAATAAGTGTATGATATTTAATTAATTCGTCGTTATTTCCTTTATATATTGTATGATTATTACATGTTTTATTTTCATCACTTTTTTCATTTAAAAAAATTAAAGCATCAGGGTATCATTCAAGTTACGACTTGGTCTAGATGTCGTGGGTCGCCAGCTTCTAGTCACAAGATGAGAATACTCTCATTGATTGCATAATTCTAAGGAACAATGCTGTTATTGGAAATGTTCTTGTCTGACAAGCGGTAATAAGATTGACGCACCCTTTTCATACAAACCATCAGGCAGTGCCTTAATATGTAATGGAAATTGCGTTATTCGAATGGCGGAAGCTTAGCATTGGAAGGAGATTCTTTGCCCTTTTGATTGCGCATAAATGTCTCTGTTTATGGCTTCACTCTCTGATAATGTGAATGTCATTTGATAACATAATTTTATCCTTGCTATTAAAAGCATCTACAGCCAACGGAGTATTCCATGCACTGATGGTGGGTTCTTATATCACTCATTTTTTCCAGCTCCTACATTCTATTCAGTTTTTTTTTTAATATTTGCAATCTGACTATTTTTTCAGTCATTAAGTTTATTCGTTTCATCCAAATAATTAATTTAATACAAATTAATTTATTCTGGTAATTTCATAACTTTTTGACATCGTTTAAATTTTCATTTTAATCATTTTATTGTTTTTTTCTTTTTTTCACTTGATCATTTTCTTTCATTTTGTTTATTTCATAATTTCAATTCGTTTTACTGATTATTAACAAACAAATATTTCGAACAGCTATAACTATGGGCTATAGATTTCTTCACATAAACATCTATTGGTTTAATGTCGTTTAGTTTTTCATTTTAATCGTTAGATGAAATTTATTTTGTTAATTATTTCTTCTTTTTCATTTAACCAATTTAATTTATTTTGTTTATTTTATTCATTTTATCGATTTTAATAAATTAATCCATATTATCTTTTAAGTTTTATTTAGTTTATTTTTTTGTTTTATTTATTTTGTTAATTTGCTTATTTTGTTTATTTTACCCTTTTTTTATTTTATTAAGTTTCTTGATTCATTTATTTTATATATTTTAGTCATTTTATGCATTCCATATTTCTTTTTATTTCATTCATTCCATCAATATAGTTCATTTCAATCATTTTTAAATTTAATTCATTTCATATTTATTTTTTTTTTTTCGTTTTATTCATTGTATCAATGTTACCCACTTTCTTCATTTCATTCATTATATGCATTTTGTAAATTTTACTGATTTTACAGATTTTATTCCCTTTGTTCATTTTATTAATTTCATTCATTTCATTCAATTTGTTGATTTTACTCACTTTAGACATTTTTTTATGTTATTCATTTTGTTTATTAATTTTATTTTATTTATCCTATACATTTTTTTTTCAATTTTAACATTTTAATAATTTTATTAACTTTTTTAATTTAATTAATCATAATTTTTTATAAATTTTGTTAGTTTTATTATTTTTTCAATGTTATTAATTTTATTAATTTCATTAATATTATTCATTTGGTTAATTTTATTAATTTTATAAGTTTCATTCATTCTATTCAGTTTCTTTGTTTTATTAATTTTATTGATTCCTTTCAGTCCTTCCTATTATTAATTTCATACAACTTGTTAGTTTGAATCAATTTAATTTATTCTATTAATTCTGAAAACATGCCTAATGTTTCACTCAATGAACTGAATCAATATTATTTATTTACTCTATTAATTTGATTTATATTAATCATATTATGAATATAATAATATATTAATATTTGCTCAAATATTTTGTTGGTGTCATTTGTTTTATTGATTGTCTATAATTTTTTAATTTTATTCGAGGTATTATTCGTGCTAAATTCGAAACTGTGTTCATCCCACCACTAGCTGGGTGCCCACTTCTCATGAATTCTGCAACACTACTGAATGATCCCACTGTGATATGTCTAAGAAATGCCTCATCTCACTGGTTGATTAAGTCGGTTTTTCATGGAAAATCACAAATAATAGTTATTTCGAAATTGTTATCCCAAAATCTCGGTATTTATATCATAAGAACGTAACATAGCATACAGTTGAAAAGATTTATTCATCCTCTTCATTTTTGACTGCTGATTATCTAATAAGAGTTGCTTAGGAAGTGGTAAGTAGGAATTCATACCAATCCGACCCATATTGAAACCTCATCAGCATGATAGCCATCATTGCCGGCCGCCCCCATCTCCATCGTTCACGGGGAAGGATAAAGGATAGGGTAGACAGGAAGTGTTGATGCTCCACCTACTTAACGGAAGGTTGACGACTCATCAGACTCTTCCATAGGTGTCGCGGAGTTGGTGGTTTGGAAGGGTATCAGGTCTAGGATTCGCTTCAAGCAAGCGATGTGATCTGTAAAACATGGTTTATTAGGTAGTAGTTTAGTTGGTTTTCGAGTACACGATCATTCGAAAAGGAAAAGGTTTCATTTAGTTTTTGGTTCTTTTTAAACTCTGGGTAGCCGGCTACCGAGAGTGTCCTATGTTTTCTAAACAAAAGCGATTTGAACTCCACATAACCGACCGTGGGAGCATTGCCTAGAAAAGCTAATCTTATCTGCGTAATGGGCCGGATCACTATTTATTGCGACAGCATTAAAAAAACTCTATTCCTTCTCTACTATATATTTATTGGGTTGAAAACTACCGAGTGTCACGTTGTACAGACAAAGACGAGTGTCACGTTGTACAGACAAAGCTCGAGATATTATAAATCAAGGAAAGAATTTCATATTTTCCAAATCGGATTCTTTGTGAAATACACGTATACGAATGATAATATCGAACATGGAAAGGATCGTTAACCTGATGCACGGGCTTGTTAGCAATAACGGAACTTAAAATTAGATTCATTCAAACAGACGTGGCGTACGTGACTATTCAGATTGAAGTATTATTGGCGCTGATTGCCGAATAACTATTTGTTGAGAAGGTCGTCGAGGGTTGTATACAAATAATTTTGAGTTGCTCAAAATAACCATTAACTGTACCGAAAGATTCGCTCTGCAAGACGGATATACTAGCAGTTTCACGCACGCGTCGTTTGTCCCCCTTCCTTGCCAGCATACGACCACAGATCCTAACCGATCTTCACTAATGCCACTCCCGCTCGAAACGGAATTGAGACAGGCTCCAATCCGTCAATCTGTCGAAGTGATCGAATTGACAGCGGTTGGGGATAGAACCCGACCCAGTCCCAAGTTTAAGCAAAAGCGGCAAAAGGTGGCCTGTACCCTGGTTGGCACCGCGGGGTGGTAAGAGATAGGAGTTCTGTATCAGAGGTGAATGGCGACATAGATTGGCTTCATGTCGCACGATAATACTGCTTTACCAACCTCTATTCTTCCTCTTCCTTTTTGTTAAAAAACCAAATTAGATGTGGAATTTGCGTTTCGACTTCGTCTCATCAGAATTCGACACTAATTTAGTGACAGGACTAAGCTAACGCCGGATTGACGCTAACTCCAAAAAAGAAAACACGATTTGTGTTTTTGAGCGAACTCGGTGGGTGGGATAGGTGGGTCCATTGCTAAGTATTGAGGTTGTGGCGATGATCACCATACTGTTTGGGGATCTGTGATGCCATAATTACATTTCTCGATGAGGGAATGGTTAACGCAACCAACTGGAGACTGGCACTAGTGTATCCCTTGAAAAAAGGAAAAAAACATGGCTCGCGTCAAAACAATGAATATATATATATATATATATATATATATATATATATATATATATATATATATATATATATATATATATATATATATATATATTATATATATATATATATATATATATATATATATATATATATATATATATATATATATATATATATATATATATATATATATATATATATATATATATATATATATATATATATATTATATATATATATATATTATATATATATATATATATATATATATATATATATATATATATATATATATATATATATATTATATATATATATATATATATATATATATATATATATATATATATATATATATATATATATATATATATATATATATATATATATATATATATATATATATATATAAATCCCATGAACCGCTGGATTTGGGAGATTGGTGGTACTATTCACGCTTGAGGACATATCTTTTTTCAGTGTGTCCAATACAAGTGAATTGTTATTGATCCGGGCATTGGAGGAGGGGGGGGGGGGTTAGATCATTCTTTCTCTGTCTATTTTCAATTGGACATGTTCCTAAAAATCATAATAATATATTATACGCTTTCTCCGCAAATTAATTAATAAAAAGAGAACTCCCAAGAAGGTGGGCGTAGGGTATTGGTAAATTGATTGCCTTGTACGCAGCGCACCTGGGTTTGAGTCCCGACCCCGCACATAGGGTTAGAAATTTTTCATAAGAGATTTTTATAACCCGAAGAGGTGGATTACTTTAACGTTAAAACCTCTATAATCGAAATGTAAAAAGAATTCCCAAGTCTCCAGTATGTGCGATATTATGATTTTCTCGATGAATTGCACCAAAATCAAGAATTTTCTGAATTAACTCCGAACAGTGACCAGTTTCTCCGGGGCTTCAAGACCGACCTAGGTAACGAATGTGATCAAAGTGACTACGGGCCTGCAAATATTAGTAATTTAACACCCATTTTAGTAAGTTTTGTATCATCTAGACATCATGGTGGAACCAGTGTATAAGGAGATTTAGTGTATGACCGTACTTCTCAACCAGTAACACAGGAACCGGATGTAAGATTAGAATGAAATCCAATAGCAACCCATGCCTTTCATTTGAGACCATGTTTGTGAAAATCGGTTTGGCCATCTCCGAGCAAATGATGTACATTTGTTGATCACATACATACACATAAACATACACATATACGCTCACACACATTTGCCAAACTCGACGAAGTAAGTCGAAAGGTATAAGAGTTTACAAATTGATTTTCGGAGTGATTCCATAACTTTTCTGTAAAAGAAAGGCAAAAAGGTGTATATGAGAAATTCACATGTGATCGAATTCTTTTACTCATAACTGCGAAACTAATACATTGTTTAACCCTCCGGTACTCGCGCGAATGGCTCCCCGCATGAGCAGCCGCTGGTGCTGAAATAAGATTTCGCTAGAGTTTCGAAAGGTGTTGCACAAAATACAATGCCGGAGGGTTAATTAAAAATTCGGTTGTAATTAATGTGAATACTATACCCTTAATTTAAGCCTAAGACTGTGAAAATCAAGTCAGCAATACATGAGAAATAAGTGTGACTATAATTTCGGAACTTGGCACTTTCCTCGGATCTTCCGGTTCTCAATGTGGTCAAAGAGGCTTTGATTTGAAATCAGTGATCTGGAACAACTATTTCAAGCACTTTAGAACCCATTTCCATTAGTTTTGCATCATTTAGGGTGGATGTACCAATAGTCGCATACTTAAGGAAAACTTTTGATAAAAAAAATCGATGAATAGACCTACGGGCATTGTAATACATTAAACGAAAGCTTTCAGTCCCTACTTCATAGGAAAAATATAAAGATGGTTTAATAACCAATTTATGTATTCAAAACCGCTTGTACCACTATAGGAACACATGTACCAATAGTGGTGCAATCGCTAATTTCGGGCCCTATTATTGCAAATCCTATTGCTTTCTTATGGTACTTGCAACTATAGGTACAAGAGAGCCCAAAATTCTAAGAAAATCATTTTTTTTCAATAGTTATTTGAGCAAATTTCAAGGATAACAGTTTTATTGTCGCATAATTTTAATGCGATGAATCGATAAAAAAATATTTGTTGATGGTTGGTACCTTAGTTAGGCGTATAACCCACTACTGCAACTATTGGTACACCTCAACTATAGGAGCACCCACCCTAGCTATAATGATTATACCGGTATGAGAATTTCGCATGTGACCGCATACTTCAACCCGCAACACAGGAACCAGAAATTCGATTCCAATGGGATTTTATAGCAGTCAATAGCGATGCTGTAGCTTTCATTTGAGAATAAATTTGAGGAAATCGAGTAAGATGCGAATTCACTTCAGGAACTTTGCCACTTTTCCGAAGCTTCCAGTTCCGTCGAAGGTGTCCAAAGTGGTCAACGTGGGTTTGATTGGGCATCAATGAGCTGCAACTATAAATCCGAACAATTATATAAAAATTAGATGCATTCGAAGAAAATATACGAGTTCTGATCTGTAACAATATATCATATTGTTTCAGAACAGAACACAGATCTACTCTAAAACACTTCTGGTTGGTACGTTGAATTATTGGCAAACTTTCCGCACCTGCAACAAAACCACAAATCTTGAGCGTTTTTTCAAAACGTCATATCTGCAATGAGTTACTCTCTTTGTTTACTTTCTCTTTCGATTTTTACGGCGTCACTATAACACTTTTCACTTATTTTACAGTACAGATCGAAAGACGGTGTTTTTAACTAGCATATTATGCAAAGAGTTGAGCGATAAATGTTAAAGTGACCGAATTATTAACAGAAGAGAAAGTAAACAAAGAGAGTAACTCATTGCAGATATGACGTTTTGAAAAAACGCTCAAGAAATATGCAACGATCGCAGAAGCAAGTGCAGAATACCGACAAACCCATGCCCAAATCAAGTTCAACTTTAGTGCGTCATCATCTTGCAAAGAAGTTTCCTCACTACCAACAACATTCAAACTCAGTGCAAAAATCATGCATTAGTTCTCAGAGCAGATTTCTGTCGTCTACCATCGGAGACCCACGCGATAAAGATCCCAGAGAAATATCCCGTTTTCTCTCTGCTCTGTCTCTCTTTCCCTCGATCAGACAGGTCGGGTGAGAATCACCACCCCCTTTCGAAGGCGAACCAAGCAGCAGCTGATCATGGCAGCAACTTTGTAGGTACGATCGCGCGCGCCGCCGGGTAGATCTTCCTTTCACGTGCTCATCGTTCAGCATCGAGTGGCGGTCGTCGGTTGGTCGGTCGGTTGGTGACGGTGGCGTTAGTAGCATAGTAGTAAGCGCTATACATAAAGGCAACGGAGATGTTAATAGATCCTTTATTCAGTTCGTATACGAATGCAACAATAGACTATCAGTGCAACAAAAAAAAACACCGTTGAGAGAATCACTCTCCACACAGTCGAGCTGTGCAGATTTGTTTGTAACTATTTTGCAGAGAATCGCGAGCGTAGAGGATCCACCGTTCTGCTTCGGAAAAACTTGGCGGCGGTGTGGCAGATGTAGCAGTACAGAAAAAACCTATTACTTAGATCTACAGTTAATAAAAGGGAAGCTTGCGGAGTTGTGATGAGACAGTTGATTTCGGTGTTCTGAAAGTGAAGCAGCAATTATTCAGCGCGAGCAGCCGGTGTGTGGTAAAGCATTGGATTGAACTATTTTTGGACTGTGATTTTGTGCTCTTGAACTGCAAAGCAGTTAGTGAGAAGTGAAGGTTTGATAATTTGTGAAGTTTTTGTTTTTTTTTGGTTTCAGTAAAAAGGACAACAACGAAGCAAAATGATGAAGTTTTTGGTGAGTAGTGATATGATATTTTGTCCTAAAATTAGTTGAGGGAACCAGTGAATTTGGCTAAATTAAATTTTCAGTGTCTGTTATGAAATGGTATTTAAAAAATGACAAAAACAACCTATTGACATACCCGGATATGAACAAGCACTTTGATGAATCGTAATCATGATCTAGATTGAAAAAAATGTGAAGTAACGGATCAGAATTGAAGCATGGATTGTGAGGAAGCACTCAAATGTTGATTGATTTGTTGATGGTAATAACTGCTTGGTCATTCAGGATAACAAGTCAGCGATCGAAAATTCATGGTATGATGTTGCCAAAATAACAGGATCCAGTTCGATGAAGCTTCTTGAAACAAGAAGGCACCGTATCAAGAAATGATAAAGCAGTTTTAGACATTCTAAGTTGTATTGCATAACAAAATCTGTTTGTCTTATTGATTGGTTACATGTATAGAATCACAAAACGATTCACAGCTTTGGGACAACGGTTTAAATTCCAACTTATTCAAAAAAAAGAGTAGCATAAGATGGGAAGGCTGGAATAATGTCCTTCCAATATCGGAAAAATTGATTTATATGCTGCTCAGAAGTGATCAATCAATCCAATTTCAGTGCTGATTTTGTGAAAGTTCACTTTTTGTTGAAAAAATTGCACTGGGAAAGGTTCAATGGCATGGTCTGACACATGAGCGCATGCAAGAATTTCTACATCTACATTCGCCATTTAATATTTGTCGATCGTTTTCTATGTCGGTGTCAGGAGGATTTATATAACGATCGAATGTTAAATATTTTCCCTCAAAATTTCAAAATAATTATCGTATCGGTATCAAAACCCACGATGAAAAAAAAAATGTTTTTCTCCTAAATTTTTTTCTTGAGATCAAGGTCTCAAATTTCGTAAAGTTTTAAATGTAGCCATTGGACTTGACAAGCTGTTCAAGCGGTTTATACATTTATAGCTTCTGGTTGGTGCAATCTCCGAAATTTACAACTTTATTTATTTATTTCACTCTATTAATTTTCATCATGTACATGGTGAATTTAATGGTTAGGTCATCCAAAAAAAATTGCAAAAATGTTGGAGTACTTTTTATTAATTATTCTTTTAACAAGTTATAATCTCAAACCTGTCCAATTTTAAGTCAACTCATGGTGGAAGAACTACTTTTTTAGCAAAAGATTTTAGATTTTAAACGTTAATGCAAATCAGATACTAAATATAGATATAATACAGATTTCCCAAACAAAACACAAATGTATACCGATTTCACAAAAAAAATTGTAACATTGAAATAGAATCTGGGAGCAACTGCTCGAGTTCCACATAAAAAAGTTTCCAAATTCGTGAATAAAACGACTATAATTTTGGAACTATCACGTTTTCACGTTACGAAAACACGACTGTGAACAAAAATCATGTAAAGGTGTTAGTTTTTCGTGAACTTCATTCACGGTTTTCGCTTTATAACTACCAAATCGTTTTTCTGTCTGTGAATTACTTTACAACTCTATACACATTATTCCCAAAATAACCAAATTAAAATTTAGGAATTTTGATTGTGATCTGGTTTTCGTAGTTGTGAAATTTCTCGTGAACAAACATTGTTTTGTGTTGTATTTGATAACATTTACAACCAATACTAGGTCACTTGAAAAGTGTGTACAAAATCAATGTAGCACCATGTAACAGATACAGTGCGCAACCGTGTATAAGATTCGCGTATCCCCCGTATTTGAATGATTATTTTGAGGCCCAACATAAGTTGTCGTTAAAATCCGATACCACTTGACTGAATGCGATAATGCGATAAAGAATTGAGCTAACTGAATTTCAAACGAGACATGGCGTCTCTTCCGCACAAACCAAGCAGCCATGATTAATTTTTACTTCTTTTAAGCGAACCGAGTAAAATAATCATTTTTCCCACAGTGTAAAATCAGTCGCTGTGATAAGACGATAAATTTGAAGCTATTCTCCAAAACTGGAAACACTCGGCTGTGATTCTCTTCACATTTGAGAACAACCGGCTTCAGTGTTTGCTGGTGTCTAAAATGAAGGACAATGCGAATACGGGTAACGGCTCACATATACCAGGCTTGCTACCCCGCTAATGTCAGTTTTCTGTGACCTCATTGAACCCCAACCAGGAGTAAATAACTGGCCAATAACCCGAGCATACTATTGTCTGGTACCATACCAAAACTTGGTATTAATCTATCTATCTATCTATCTTCTATCTATATGTATAAAAGTCAATGTTTGTATGTATATGATTTATAGACTCCCAAACGGCTAATCTGATTTATACATAGTAGGCATTCGTTATGGAGCGTGTTTGTGTGCTATTGGTTGGGGATTATCTGCTCGCTAGATGGCGATTCGGAACAAATTGTGTTTTCTTCCTATTCGTCAAAAGTCGCAGCAACGCGCGATGGATATTAGCTAG
The DNA here is from genome assembly GCF_030247195.1 of Topomyia yanbarensis. NCBI lineage: Eukaryota > Metazoa > Arthropoda > Insecta > Diptera > Culicidae > Topomyia > Topomyia yanbarensis. The sequence goes on from NC_080672.1 coordinate 78,451,296, forward strand.
TTGATTATAATTATTAACCCTTTCATGCCCAACTTTCTTCTAGTGCATGTAGGGTTTCTAAACTATTTTTAATTGAAAACGGGGGGGGGGGGTCAAGAAACCCAATAAGCTATTTTCCATAAAGATAGGTGCTTCCCCTGCAGTGCTAAAAGCAGCTCAATTTTTAACTTCCAATGCTCAATACAATTCTCCTAGAATGTTTACAATAGTCCAATTGCATGGAAAATGTAGCCAAAGACAGCGTAAATTGATAAGTTTTATCAGTTTTCAATAATATTGTAACATAACGAAGATGAATGAAAAATTCATTTTCCGTAGTCAACGTAAACTGTCCCTGGCAGCACTGCTCCGTTGGAATCCAATTAGAAAAATTGCAATAATTTCAGTTCTATAGCTGATCCTTGTAGCTATTAATACTCAAATTAACGGCAATAGATACATTTATTATTCTTACTTGTTTTTGTGGAAAATCTTGCCCCAATCAAAAGTTATAGCTGTTTGAAAACGTTGTTGTTTACAAACAACATGGGCATAAATGGGTTAATACCTTGAGGTATTGAGCAGTTATTGAAGAAACATTTTTCAATACCTACTTAATACCTCAATGAGGTATAATACTTTATTTCAGTATTATTTATGTATTCCAGTGAATTTTACAAATACCAAATCAATACCTTATTCAATACTCCCATGCAGTGAATTTTGTTATTGGAAGGTTGAAAAGGTTTTGTTATTATTCAGGTATTATAATAACTCGTTTCGTTATCTACTAGTTATTCGTAGTTTAGGTCTCAGTTATTATTTCAGGTATTTCAACTATTATGCAAGGCTGCTCAATACCTTATTGTGGTGTTCAAGTATTGGGTTCAGTATACCTGAATTTGGTATTCTGAAGCTATTTTCTTTTGCTTGGGACCCGTTGAAATAAACAAACAGGTTTACCGAAAGTTTATAATTGACAATATTTAAGCTCTTCATGCGGAATTTAATAATGTGCAATGAATTATTCTAGCAAATTGTGTCATAATTACACCCGACACGGTGGCAAACAAAAGGCTCATAATACCCCCATGATCATGGTTTAAATGGGATCAACCCACGACAACAACAACGCCACGGTCCGGTAAATCCCATATAAAACCTTATTTTGGTGGACTTATGGGTTATTGATACTATTTTATGGCGATTTAATGGTTGTGAAACTTGTCCCGGACCATATTTATGGTCTTTTCAAGCGATTGTATAGTGTCTGAACCCATGAGAATTTGCTCGGATAATCAATGCATTTAGTTGATTATTAGCGAAAATTGGGAATTTGGCAACGTACTATATAAAATACATCTAACCGTAGTTAAGCCTCTTCCCTGAAAATGCTTTGGACATTGGCATAGCTTCCTTGTGGCCTTCCAGGATCACGCACAAACAGCATAATAAATATATATTTCTTCCAATTGTTTTCGCTAACGATTTCGATGACGAACGCTTGTCAAATATTTACACTAAGCCGTAATTACAGGTGCTCATCGCACTGCATGCTTTTTCACGCGCTGACTGACATAGAGTACCGTTTACAATATATACATACGGTTGCGGCGTTCAAATACTGCCTGCCTGGTGCTGCTGTTTTTTGCCAACTCGGCGTTCGATTTTGGATGGAAGAATGAACTCGCCTGAACAAATGATGTCAATAAAATAGTTCAGGATAACGTAATTCATGGAAGCGTAGCATGCCAGGTGCGCAAATCTGTCGTCCGAGACTAGGAAAGCGCAACCTGGAAATGCATGGTATTTTGACTATGCTTTACATTACTCAAATATTCAATTCTATAATATCAAAAATCTACAGTGACATTTATTGGAATCAGTTCTTAGAAATATTTGTGTGCGAAAAATATCGAAAGTTTATCACAAATTGGCTAAATTATAAGCACTCAATACCTAATTGCTTTTTGTTACACATCATTTTGTGGATTTTGCAAACTGCACCCCCATGTTGAAAACAAAAACGTAGTTCTACGTTAAAATTGTCAATCCAGGATGTTGCTCGAAAATTCCTAGTTCATTTTACAACAGTTCTTTTTATACCAATAATAGGTATAGTGGTCGATTATTTTAGTTTGCTTTCTTTATCACCTGATTTTCATATGGTATTCGTCAACAAGATAGCACTTTGAAAACGAACCATCTGAGCTTTATATTTCCGATTTTTTATAGCAAAAGGCTAGTTTTTTACTATAAAAAATCGGAAATATAAAGCTAAATATTATTAATTTTTTTTCTAAATTGATAGAACATAATTTTAAACATGAGTTGATTCGATTTGATGACTTTGTATTACCTGCTGGATAACGCCAAACGAACTGAACTGTTTCTTTGGACTCAGCAAACTTACTATTTTGTTTAGTGCTTACGGTACTAACCCATAGGGCATTCATTGTGCGTGGGTAATACGCATGGTCTTGTTTGAGATGAATGATGGAAGTTGAATCAAGTATAAGAAGTGGGAATTGACAATTCGCGAGAGGGATTGATAACCAACACACCAATTTGCTGCAGTCATATCAGCACGAAGAACAAATGTTTTATTGACATATTTATTACATTCGGTCATTACATCAACATTATTTCATTGGTCTCGTCGTATCGATTACTTTCAAATATTTTCATGGGCTTAGTATCGCATCATAGTGATTAGCACACGCTTCCACAAAATTTATAACATTACACATGGATTCATTTCCTGCCTCGTAAACTAGTTCCAGTTTCACAATATACTGGTAACGATACACCTTTCCTGCATGTATAAAAGCTCATAAGTCCATGAAATAAATTTTCAGTTTCATTACATATTTCATGTAGTATGAAATTTTGTGCATGTTCCAAACATTTTCACGTGAACGAAGCTTAGAATTTTTTTTTTTCCTTTTTACATTTCTTATAAAAGAAATGTATAGAATTCGCTCAAACTTTCAAGATTTTTTCCGAGGCCCGGAGGGCCGAGTCTTATATACCAATCGACTCAGCTCGACGATTTGGGACAATGTCTGTGTGTGTGTGTCTGTGTGTGTGTGTGTATGTAACGGACAAATTCTCATTCGTGTTTCTCAGCAATGGCTGAACCGATCTTATCCAAACCAATTTTAAATGAAAGTACTAAAAAACAGTATGAACGCTATTAATTTGTTTTTGATTCTGATGTTTAGTTTCCAAGATATGAATGTTTGAATGCGTAAAAATGGCGTTTTTTACAGTTTTTTTAAATTATCTGCCGAAATTGACAATATAGATTAACAATTTATATGATTTTAGACAGCTTTAACGAATACCTTTCGAACAAGCTATAGCTTGTTGAAATCGGACTATTACCAAAAAAGATATTTAACATTAAATGCGGACGAAAGATTTTTATCATTTCCCATTGCCAGAAATATGACCAAAAACATGTAATCTATTTTTAACGCCAAAACGGCTTATTTTAGGTCAATAGTATCTTCGGAGAATTTAATGGAGGAAATATGCCCTTTCTTTTGGTATTGTGCTTTTGCTGATTAATTCCCCTATGAGTGAGATATTTTCACAAATTTTCTTGGAAATGATTATATCGAAATGATGCCTTCAGCAAATTTGTAGCTCTTACTTTTGCGAATAACTTTACTGAAGTCTTCAAATATCTATTTTGAATACTTTAAAAGTTATGACTTGTTGTTTATTGATTACTCTTTGTCGCCTATTTATTTTATAATCCATTGAAATAAGCCAAACATTATTTCGATAAATCGAATCACCAAACACTTCCAAGTTGTCTGGAAGGAACTTGATAACTTATCAGTGCAAAAATGTTCATTTGTGCGAACCTTCTGACTGCAATTTTTCTAACTTATAACCATCGGATCGATCTGAAACATATCGGAAAATGAAAAGCGAAATAAATAACTCCAAGCAACAGCGTAGCCAAGAGAAGGTTTCGGGGTTTAAGACAATACAACCCCCCTCCCCCCCCCCCCACCACAACCAAAAAAAAATATTGGATTGAAGTTGAAAATTTATGGATGCTGACTGATTTAATTCAATATTACAATAACAGTTATCTGATCCGTAGATTGATAACCTGTTGTTGTAAACATCATGAGGACTTTTGATAAATTGTCGGAATGGGGTCCTGATATGTAATTGATCTATTGGTCTTGATTTGACAGTTGTCTAATAGCATCAATATCAAATTCCTGCCTGAAAACATTCCAATAGAAAATTCCAGAGTTCTGTAATTAATCATAATCCTCAGATTTCTTTTCAAATTGAGCTCGCTTTTGTAGAGATGTACTGTAATAATGGTCTTTATATAATAGGAAGCGAAGTTAAAATTGATTTAATGTCTATGAAACATAGAACTGCTCACCAAAAAAATGCATAACTTTCAACATTTGCTAAAAATGTTTTTCCTTTCTCATTCACTCTAAAATTCGTCAATCTACTCCCTACCGGGAGGGCCGAGTGTCATATGCCAATCGACTCAGTTCGTCGAGATCGGAAAATGTCTGTGTGAGTATGTATGTGTGTATGTATGTATGTGGAAAAAAATGTGACCTCTGTTTCTCAGAGATGGCTGGACCGATTTGCACAAAGTTAGTCTCAAATGAAAGGTACAACCTTCCCATCGACTGCTATTGAATTTTTGATTGATTGGACTTCCGGTTCCGAAGTTACGAGTTGAAGAATGCAATCACACAGCAAATTCCCATATAAACTGAAATGAAAATTTTTCAAAATCAAATTTGTATTTTTGATGCCAAATGACTTTATAATGCATGAAACATTGAGATTTGATGTAAACTCGAAAAAAATAATGTTTGACAAAAATTGATTTTTTTGGACTTTGGTACATTTTTGCCTTTCTCATGTAGAAAGGTTATGCAATCACTCTAAAAATCGTCAATCATACCGGCCCGGAGCGAGTATGCAGTGAGGGGTTGCTACTTTAAAAATAAAACTAAATTTCTTAACAAGTTGAAAATTTTCGGCAGGCCCCGGATCTCTCGGATCTTTCTCCATGATCCGCCGCTGGTTTCAAGCGATGTTTCAGTATCACATAGTATCTCAAGATCGTGGCTGTCGATCCGTTGTATGTACGTGCAAATCGTACTGAACATGTAATATTCATTTCCACCATTGTATTGAACATAACCAACCATGGAATCGTAGTCAGGACAAATGAGACAAGCACGATTGCACCACTAGATGGATTAAAACAGGTTTTTATTTTGGGAATGCGTCGAGTTGAGACGAAAATGTAATATGATTAATAACGAGGATAACACTTTCCGAATGTAGAGAGAAATTTATGAAAAATGACGATTTCCATTCGACTCTAGCAGGTCCTGATCGATTTTGATGAGAATTTGATTTTTGTTGTATGACCAATTATATGTATAGGTCAAATGTTCAAAAACAGTAATTTAAGGTCAAGATAACATCATTTTGAAACCGCCAATTTCGGAGGTTTAGTATCTTCGATGAGTTTTACAAACGTTAAACAGCGCATTATTTGATAAAATAATTTTGACGGTATATCGTCCAAGAAGTATTTATGGTGAATTTTCTCAGGTTAATATCATGACTACAATAAAGTCTCAACAAATTCGCTAAAGACATGAACTCTGTTACTATTTTCTGAAAAATTACTTCTGCATAATTTTAAAACTTCAAAAATTACGGTTTCAGAATTATGCCGTTTGGACAGTAAGATCAATTTTCACCAAACCCCCACCAATTGTAAAATTGGTATTGTAAAAAAACGTAAGGGCGATACTTCAATGCTGATAGGTGGGACCGAAAAAGTAAACAATCGCCAAAGGGCTATATACTATATATACTATCATTTTGTCAATTTCAATAGCAAACACAAATTTTAATTTAATAATTTCAAATACTTCATGAAGTTTTGGGTTTCGATCACTGAATCATGCAATCTAGGATGTAAAAAACACAATAGTTCTTAAATAGGAAATAAAACCAAGTCTGGAAATATTCACTGTTGATTTTCTTTGAATGGTGTCACTGCTAGTATCGTCCTTTTCAATAAAAAGCATTGAATTCTTAGTTCTCAGTCGCGTTGGAAATTTCAGTAAAGTATAAACTTCAAATCGATTCAAAAAAAAATTCGATTTTTTTGCTCAGTACAATATACATAACCCCTTTAGGAAAATTCAGTTTTCCCACCACAATGCATTGATTGAGGAATGTAGATATTTTATTAACAGAGCATTAGCAATAATTCGTTTGTATTTTATGGGCCATTTTTTCGCTGTCCCATTGATTTGCTTTGAGATTTCTAGCACTGATGTTGTCCTATGCTGATTTGAGCAATTCTCTGAGTCCTGCCACTATCCCATGTAGTATGTGTTATCAAAAACATCACGAAGCATCAAGTTCTAAATGTTTTCAAACGATATAATATCCGAAGAGAGTGATAAGAGTTATAAGAAATGTCTCATCACACTGTTAGGTGGATTAAAAGCGTTTTTTATTTCGACTATGTTAGTCACATTTTCTTTTTTACGTTTTAACGACATTCAATTAGCTAGAGATTACTGGGTAGGGAAAGTTATGAAACTTAGAGCCATAGTACTCAAGTGAGAGCAAGGATGTGAAGTAAACAGATCGGAAAACTAGAAGTGGCAGGGTCATTAGAACAGGCTTAATATCGTGCGGGCTTAATTTTTGCCTTCTGATAATGAGGGTCGAGCTTAGGCAGAATAACTACGAATCACCCGAGTTCACTATCATGTGTCCTTGATAAAGGTAGACGTATCTATCTTTACCGTGACAACCGGCCGGTTGTCACGGTAAAGATAGATACGTCTACCTTTATCAAGGACACATGATAGTGAACTCGGGTGATTCGTAGTTATTCTGCCTAAGCTCGACCCTCATTATCAGAAGGCAAAAATTAAGCCCGCACGATATTAAGCCTGTTCTAATGACCCTGCCACTTCTAGTTTTCCGATCTGTTTACTTCACATCCTTGCTCTCACTTGAGTACTATGGCTCTAAGTTTCATAACTTTCCCTACCCAGTAATCTCTAGCTAATTGAATGTCGTTAAAACGTAAAGAAGCTTAGAATATTATTATCACATTGCTCCTTAAACTGGTTCTTTATTTATGGTAATTTATAGTATACTAATCATGTATTTAGAAGACATCTCCAATAATTTTTATTTTCATAATATTGGTCAAGGGGGCGGGCATAGCGTAGTCGTGTAGTGGGTTCGAGTCCCACCCCCGCGCATAGGGTTAGAGATTTTTCTGAAAAGATTTCTCTAACTTAACAAAGATACGAATGGCCCTAAGGTTAAAACCTATTCAATCAAAATAAAAAAAAAATAATATTGTTCATAGCTCAAGTAACTCAGACCATGTTATTGATAACGTGAGCTATAGCAACAAAATTCGTTCCGAAAGTTATTCATGGATCCACTTATTTCTCGTGAACTGGATTTTTATTATATTTGTCATGACTCACAATTGAGCCTGAGCTTGAGCTTGTACGACCACCCCTAGCTGCTACTGCGCTATCAATCTGAACTAAGTGAAGTTGTAGAGGGAATCAATAGGGATAGATGCTTGAGAGAAGTAGAACATCCTTTAATGTATAACCCCTGGTTATCTTAAAGTGCTTATTGGGATTCTCCATATTACGACATGCATTTTGCAATTAGTTCAATAAGAGCACGCGGTGATGGGTCATGTAGCGTTACCTCTATGTAGTCATTTTCTATATACACATGAATCTGAATTTCAACGCTGTCACCATCAACCACGTGTTTCAAGTTGTTCCACAAAACGAACCGTTCGGGTTGGACTAACGTGGTGAATGTCATCAAAACTGCATTGCGATGATGATACTGAAGATAAGCAACTTTCGTAAGCCTAAGCTGCATTAGAACCTTCGGAAGGTATTCCACTTCACGATAACTCGAACGTATTGTACAAAATTTAAAATCTAAGTTTAAATTTTTTGAATTCATATCTTCCCGTAAGAATTCTACGAGTTAAATTAGATAACAGCATATTGTCACAATTCTCCAGTAAGTATAGTGTTAGATAAGAGAGTAACTTGAAACTTATACTATTTTCATTATTTTTCAACGTTATCGCATTGCTGTTGGGAGGTGGCTGTAGACCATTTTATGCTGATGACTTGAAGCAGTACCTTGTTCTTCGTACTGTAGAGGATTGTTCGCGCCTATATAGATAAAATAAGTTATTTAATAGAACGAAATGATCATACAATGCACGAGTTCATTCGTCGTTTTCTGCGACGAAGTATTTTCATGCATTGTAAATAACTGGTTACGTACAGTTCTCGAACTGAAATTATGACGACTTGATGAACGAAAACTTTCGAAATTTTACGTATTATCTGTACGTTGCACGAAAGTCATCGTCGATGACGAATCTATTTTTCGTGAGTGAAATGAAATGTTTCGTTCTTTTACTAAATGTTTGTACATAGTACGAATATTTCGTTCGACTGAAGAAATTGTTAGAACGTGTAATTATTCCGGCAGTGCAGTCACGTAAAAATTTTGCGTCGATTCTAACTTATTTTCGCCGACGTTTCGATCCGTGGTAGGGATCTTCTTTAGGGCCCAATTAATTGTGGAAAGTAACTGTTGTATTGCATGTATTACACAAATAACTATGAAAACATAATGTTCCCGAGGTTCTAATCACTCGATAATAATCGACAATGTCACTGGTCGTTTGGCATACGGGAAACGGTCAGGTCTGAGAGGGTTAACATTGGGTGTTTTCACTGAGGGACATAATATAGTTTGGGGGGACGTATAGTATGGATTTTGGGAGCAGTTAGAAATTATAACACTTACGGAGTTTACTCATCGAGTTTGTTTGCTCGAACTGTCGATCTAAAATTGATTTAAAATCGCTCAAACTAAATAAAATAATTTCCTGAGAACTCGCAGTAGGTATGGTGAGAAACTATTGTTTTTACGCATTTTCTAGTACATTCTTCTAGATAGCATTAACGCTTAAATGCATACTATTGCCATTTGGCAACATACCTAATTATGTGATATAAAGCCTTAACAAGAGGTGATTATCGTATCCATACCGAAAAATGAGTATCAATGAAAAATGAGTTTCATGCATTTAATTTCTGTTGCTTGTCCAGTCCGAATCAATGACAAAAACATTGATATTACATCGCACCTCAGCTGGTTCCAGAACACTTCAACACTTCACGCGTCCACTATATCCGAAACAATCGAATCAAAACAAGAAATTCCTCCCGTGTAAGTGTACAACGTTTTGAGACAATGCGATTAAAGGTGAGACGAAACGAGTACCCGACGCGGACAACCGTGGACGGTGTCCAACTCCATGGTGGGCAGAGAGTGCACAGAATTATACGCACAAAAGTCTTGCAAGGACTTTGGATGCACGTTGGATCGCCCGAATTTTTCCGAATATACGCGACGTTATAAACGCAATGGAAAAACTTGATGAAGCTGAAAAACGTGGTTATTGGCACCGATTCGTCGACGGATTAAAGAGAGATACAATATTTCGTCTGGTGGCCAGGCCCTACGTTGTGTATTCGATTCAACCTTTGATCAGAATACGCGGAACCAAGAATTGTTTTTCGGCTACAGCAGTAATCCATGTAGATGCACATTCAAACGATAGACGTTTTGCGATGAAATGCTAATACATGGAGAGCACTTCTTGTTTTTCCTGGGGAAATGGGGAGTTCCTGAGTCTGAGCAATCTTACCAGATTACTAGAAATAAATATTAGTTTGAGTTCTTTCACATTGATCCATTCCGGGTAATGAGAAGGCGGACACTTAGGCATTACAAGGTAATATTTATGAAAGATCGCGTAGCTTCAGCGAGCTTTTCAATATTTCTTAGTGAAGTTTAGGAATCCCAAAGGTATTAACAAACCTTGGTTTAAAGGGGATGGATCAAGGTCGTGACTTCCTTCGGGTGATATCTCGGGTCATGTCCAATCATTATACGTTGAATGCGCATCTCCAGCGCATTGAGGTGGTGGAGAGCGGTATCTGCGCTTGTGGTGACGGTTATCGCAACATTAAACGTGTTGTCTGGTCGTGCGCCTAGTGTTCTAGCGCCAGATCTCCATTAAACGAATACCCTTCGGTCTCGTTCCAGTCCGAGATGTGCTGAGTATCCTCGATCGCTCCTACATGTCTATCATATACATATTTTTAAACACGTTAGGCGTACAGCCACCTGGAAATATGATACCAAGAGTTCCTAATGCATCCAAGGAGGGCAGTCGGCGATCCTCCGTTTGCCAAGAAGGTGCAGGTTTATTGTCTTGATTCCCTGTTATTCTTGTACACCCTCTCTTCACTTTCCCTGATACGGTCTTTACTGCTGCTGTTGGAATCAATCCCATCATACCTATTAGTGTTTCCCCTTGTTTCAATTTTTAATCAAATAATTAATCTTGTTAAAAAAAGTGTCTCGTCTTTAAAAATAACTCTTACTACATGCTTTAGTCTGAATAAAATAGCATTAATATTTTTTCGTATATCGATTTGAACTCCTTGTTTTAAGATGTACATGTGTCAAAATGTATCTTGCTAATAGAAATATACAAAATAATTTCAAATAAATCTTAATTATTATTCAATATTTTCAAGAATTTCAAATTGCATAGCAAAGATATTTTTTTTTTTGAATATAGAGGTTTCAACCTTAGGGTCATTCGCCTCTTTTCGGTTTAGAGAAATATCTTTTGGAAAAATCTCTAACCCTATGTGCGGAGTTCGGAATCGAACTCAGGTGAGCTGCGTACAAAGCAATCGATTTACAAACTACGCTATGCCCGTCTCCAGCAAAGATATTTATATCAGCATAAAAAAGTGATTTTTTTTATTCAATTCGTTTATTTGGAAAGGAACGATTCCGTTAGCTTTAAGGCCGTTTTTTCCATGTTTTACATTTTGAATTTCTCACAACTAGGGGGTTACACATTTAAATATTATTTTGTTTTTATATAATGAAACTAAAGCAATTTTACGACTAACTTATGCATATACAAAAGGATAATATAATATTCGTAAGATTAGGGGGGGGGTCGTTTTGTGTGTTTTTTGTATGGCACTTTAGGATTTTTAGAAGGGAGATTTTTGGAGAGGCAGTGGTTAAAATTTATTAAGATTAGGGGGATTTAATTAGGGCTATTTTTAAGTAGTGGTACTGTTGGCATTTCTTAACTAGATTAAATTTTGATCAACTAAAACTAGAAGACATGGGGCACACAAGTTTTGGAAAGACATTCAAGTGGGAGAGGGTAAGGTGATGTCCTACATCTGTGTATCAGAGACAGTGGAGAGAGGGCGGACAAGGCTGCCAGTGGGGAGAAGATATTTACTTTCAGTTTCCGGCATCGGGAAGCAACGGTAAGGATTTCAGATTCGGACAGATGCATCATGTATTGGGACGCCGGGAGGTCTTCCTCGAGCCGGCAGGGGTTCCTGCAGACGATTTCGTAGTACGGCTCAGATGCGGATCGGCAACACACCGCGTTGCGCGTGTTATCTTGTGCTGTAGGTCTCGTGTTTATTAGGTCATTCGATAGAGATGTTTTGTGTCGTCTTGGAGTCGAATCAAACCATCGTTGGAGTACGGTAGGTGGAAGAGAGCACTTCTGAGAATGAAAAGAAAAATAATAGGGGCAGTTAAATCTGAATATTGATGGATTTTTGGAAGGTATCGCGGGTTGCCAGTACATCTCGAACCGGGACATTGGGTGATATTCCTCGGGCCCGAAGGAAATCCAATAGTTGACATCTGGCAGAACAGTACACCACGCATGCCCAGACAATATGTTCGATCTCGTGATAACCGTTGCCACAAGCCCAGATATCCCTATCCGTGAGCCCGCAACTTCGGAGATGAGCGTCCAGCGTGTAGTGATTGGACATGACCCGAGACATCACGCGAATGAAATCCCGACCCACATCCATCCCCCTGAAGCAAAGTTCCGTCGATACCTTAGGGATTATCGGATGTAGCTACTCTCCTAGTCCACCATTGCTCCATGAAGTTTGCCAATTTTCGAGGGTTCTCTGATGAGTGATACTGAAAAATTCGCTGAAGCAAATTGATCTTTCATAAATGTCACCTTCTAGAGCACCCTCCTTTGCTAAGGAGTTCGCCTTCTCATTGCCTGAACCCACACCAAGGTAATCTGGAAAGATTTGTCAGATAAAGCACTCAGTAGTTCCCGTATTTTCCCCAAAAAATACGAGGAATGCTTTACATGTTTCATCGAGTGAATAGCCTCAATGGAACTGAGGCTATCCAAAACGATGAAGTAATGGTCTGCTGGTAATGTGTCAATGACTGCAAGGGTATACTAATACTAGCAGCTAGTTATGGAACGTAAACTGAAGCTGCGACACTGAGTTTGTAGGAGGCGGTGAACTTTTGATTGACAACACCGCAGCCAGAGGACCCTTCGAGGCTTGATCCGTCAGTATAAAATATCTTAGAGCAGTCAACTTCTCGGAACTTATTATAAAAAAACGTTTATAACCACTTGTGGGCGTAAGTGGTCCGGATTTCCTCAAATTTCGTCTTTCATGGATGTGCCGAAGAAAACAGTAGATTCAGATGTATTTATGAAATGCACACGGTTGGGATGTAAGAAGAAAGATTAATATTCTGCGCCATGTATTCAAAGTACAGACATGAAACGGGTCTGAGAATTGAGCTCAGCAAGCCTTTCGAAATTTTCAAACACCCCCGGGTTCAAGATATCGCATCGAATGAGCAATCAATATGAGAGTTCCCAAAATCTATTTTTCAGCGGGAGAACGCCCGACAGGACTTCGAGATTCATCGTATGGGTCGACTGCATGGACCCTAAGGCGATAAGCAAACAACGATACTAAATTCTTTCGAGTTTGATGAAATGGCATCCCCAAGTACCTTACGAGTCGAACCATACCCCTAGATATTTTACCTGAGCGATAGTTTGACCCAAAAATAGAAGCTGTAGTTGTGCTGGTTCACGCTTCCTAGAAAATACAACTAGCTCAGTTCACTCCGTGGAGAATTCGATACCCAGCTTAATAGCCCAAGCAGACAAATTGTGCAAGGTATTCTGTAATGGTCCTTGTAGATTGACAGCTTTGCATTCAGTAACAGAAACCACGCCATCGTCTGCAAGTTGCCTTAACGTGCAGGAATTTTCAAGACATTCATCAATGTCGTTGACATTGAATCGAAAGCCCCCTTTATATCTAGGATCACTGATGCCATCTGCTCTTTGCTAGCATAGGCCATTTGTATCTCGGTTAAGAGCAACGCAAGACAATCGTTCGTACCTTTGCCTTTCCGAAAGCCAAATTGTGTTTCTGGCAATAAGCCATTTGCTTCGACCAAATTGTCGAGGCGGGATAGGATCATTTTCTCGAACAACTTCCGGATTCAGGACAGCATTGCGATCGGTCGATACGAATTGTGATCGAAGACTGGTTTTCCTGGTTTTTGGATAACGATGACCTTCACTTGTCGTGTGGGACAATTCACTTCCAGTCGTGTGGGACAATGTTGCCCTCAAGAAACTTATTAAATAAGTTCAGCAAGTGTCTCTTGGCAGAGTCTGGCAGATTCTTCAACAAGTTGAATTTGATTCTGTGTGGCCCTGGGGCTTTTTCGTTACATGATAAGAGAGCAAGTGAGAACTCCACCATCGGTGTTTCGTTCACGTTCTCATGAGGGGACGCGGCGCGGTAGATCTTCTGTGCCGGGGCAGAATCCGGACAAACCTTCTTGGCAAAATCGAATATCCAACGGTTTGAATATTCCACGCTCTCGTTAGTACTGCTTCGGTTTCGTAAGTGCCGGGTTGTGTCCCAAAGAGTGCTCATCGATGTTTCTCTCGTTAGCCCATCGACGAACCGGTGCCAGTAGCTACTCTCAATACGCGTTTCTACCATCGCGTACTGGTAGCCCAGTGTCCCGGAAGGCCTTATACTCGGCGGCCTTCTCCGCGTACACCTCTGGGCACTCTTTGTCCTACCATGGGTTAGGAGAACGCCCGCGAGATTTCGCGTCTGGTACGCGTTTAGTCTGAGCTTGATTTGCAGTATCGAGAATCAAACCAGTCACGAACCCGTACTTTTCCTCCGGAAGAAGCTCTTGTGTCGACTCTACTTCTCTGGATATCGCGGACGCGTAGCTCTTCCAATCGATATTTCGTGTGAAATCAACCGAAACATTGATTGTATTCGGTGGCCCTGAACCGTTTGCAATATGAATGAATTACGATTGGCAGATGGTCGCTGCCGTGGGGATCAGAGATTACCTTCCACATGCAATCTAACCGCAATGATGTCGAGCAGAGGGACAAGTGTAAGGCGCTCGGGCGCGAAAAAAAAGTGAAATTGTTGTACACCGAGAATTTCAGACGCATGCATATTGTGTACAAGACACATTCGTGGTCAATCTCAGGTTTTGGTTTGTTCCAAACTTTCGATAATTTTCGAGTGGTATCGTGTCATTCGAACCAATCGTTACTGATTCCTGATACTTAATAGAATATGAAATCAAATACTGGTCAGAAAGCAGTATATAATAGAAATCATTGATTTCGTATTTAATATTAGTTAATTCGGGATGTAAACATAATAATTTCAGCCAGATTTTCCGATCAAATACTCCTATGTGCACCATTAGTTTCGTATCTATCACTCCCTTAAAAGAGAGCTAACTTATGTTCAATCGTACGTTGAATAAGGGACTACTTTTCATTACAAATATGCAACTCTAACTGAGCCAGCTGATCAACTCTGAGTTGTTTTCCAGTTTTTCGATGACCAATGAACAATTTTTACCGCGCTTCGGAGGCGTGTGAAAAATAAATATGCATAGAGATAGTTCGCATCGAAACTTGTCTACCGGGTTCGAAGAAAACTGACCCCTGTTTTACCGGTGAAGCCAGTGCAGCAGCTGGCTCTGTGTAAATTGTGTCAAATTTTACGATGAGACTGGCTCTCCGGTGAGAACCCCCGGCCGCTATTTGAGTCTGTGATGCAGATTGCATGCTGAACATCCAACTTTACAACTTAGTTGCAGTGTCCCATGCAACCAGGTAATCAGATCAATTAGCACCGCGATTCGTGCTTAAAGCAAGTCATTTCGTTGATTACTGTACCGGTTGTCAGTTTGTTTCGTCGTCGAAAGTTTGTTTTGAGTACTTTCCCACTAAACTTATGCAGGAGGCTCCATTGAATGAGATAAGTTGAAGATGTGGTCAACCGGTCATTGCATTAGCCAAATGACATTTCCGAGTAAAATTTATATTGGTCTTGTTGACATTTAATCGTTCGATGCCGAGATTTTTTCTGCATTCTGTGGTTGTTTCGGTTTCGGGTATGGAAGCATCGTCACCAAGTGTTTTGATTTACATTATTTGAATTTCCAGATTTGACATTGAACATTCTTTCCTTACGGTTTTAGGAAAAAATTACGTTTCCAAAAAGCGCAAAAATTGGATGCTGGTGTGGAGACGCTTTTATTGCACATCGAGTTAATTACTGTACCTATTTTACACCATCTTTTAGGTACTTAATCTTAGTTACCCGCCTAATGTTTCACCACTCATCAGTTGTATCGCATTGCCAGAAATCCTTGCAGAATCTCAGAACCTAAATTCCATATTCACTCATCCGCAGACAGATCACTTGTCAGCTTGATTCGAGTCAATTAGTTTCAATCTGTAGCGATTAGTAGTAGTACGTACAAGCACATTTCCATTGGGCATCGGGTCGAAAAATCACCTACCTATTGGTAAGCCAGTACGAACCTAAGTACGGTGGTGCATCATTGTGAGCACGGTGGAGTCGTCGCATCCCAAATGACAGACGGCAGTAGTAATTTGAAACATCATTATTTGCAAAGTCGTCTCCCTCTCGAACGGATCCATTTTTTCTTCGATTCTCACAAGCAGTTTCATCCGAGACCGACATACACAGTCAGCAATAATACATCATTAGCAATTACCATGGCTAACCCTAACCCTTAGCTAGGCTCTACATGAACGGTCCAAATCGTCGTCATGAGCGGGATCATACAAAAATGACGACCAACTTGAAGCCAGTTGATAATCGCTTTTGGCCCAACACATTCTTCGAACGACCCCTTCCGAATAGAATCATTGGACAATTTGTGAATGTTCTTTCTAGCAGTTTTTGTTCCTAGTGGTGGAGCCGACTCGGGGATCGATGTTTTCATTAATTTATCACCACGTGTTTTGTGTCTGTCCTGACCACCGATTCGCCGTGAAGTCGCGCAGTACAGTCAATGTCTAGTAAAACAGTAGTAGCATGAAAAATAAATTTTTGCGGTCCAGCAAGCCGCTGATAAATTGCTTTGCTGTCAGACCCGTGCCGAAGATGCTGTGGCATGCAACTCACGAATTCTGTCAATAACTTATGTCTCAAGTACGTGGGGCTTGCTGATGATGATGATGATGGCAAGCAGGGGAGGCTCGGTGCTTCCAGCACTTACTTACTTCATAGGTACTGACAATTTTCCATTATTTTTTCCGCTTACCGATTGTGGTTGCCTAGGGAAGCCTACCTATGGTTTTTAATTGACAATAGAGCGGTCTTCGCTCGGTTCGGTTGAAAGGAACTTGCACAAAAAGGTGTTTAACAATCGTTTGATTGGCTACACGTGGATCAAACTGGGTTGTGCAATTTTCCGAGGTTTGTCTGAATGACATCCTTTGATGAGCAGAACGGCGCACGATTGATGGCGATGAGTCGTACCTTGCGTTGGCGGTGACAGGTGTATATTGGTCAGGGTTTTTTGCTGGTCTATACACTATAGCGAAGTGACAATTAAGTTGCAAGGGTATGTGCGGGAATTTGTGTTCTCTAATTTATTATTACAGTTAGAAAAGCTGTACAAATGACTACACCTATACAGCTTTAATCCAGAATAAACTGCGAGCAAGACATTTGAGCAACGCAGCTGAACATTTGAAAATATTCAGGAGTCCAATCCCAGCATCATAGGCCATTTCAATACCTCGATGACATAGACATTTTGATAAACTTTTTAAAAACCACTCAATGATGATTTTACTAGAATTTCACTAGCACAACTACCAGGAACGTAGCTAGAGAAGTGCCTTGGCGGGATTTTTCAATATTTTATGACAATCTTCAATGAATAGCATTGGTGAAAGGCACCTTTTGGCGTTCCAACAATTCGTCACCAGATGATTTGCCCGTTTTACCCGTTTGAAAACTATTAACTTTGGAAAATGAGCCATTTTCAATCAAAAAACCTGTTTTAATCCACCTAGCGGAACAATAATGCCTTTCTCAATAAATGAGAATGATTTCATACCTTTCTGTAATTAAAGTAAAGAGCGTTTTTTTACTCTCCAAGAGAGTTGCTCTCTGGACTCCCTAGAAATGGGTGGCATGCAGTGTTGCCACAATTAAATCAATACCTGGAGTTGAAAAATCTTTTCCATCTGTACTCTTCTATAGAAAAATCTGTATCGGATTCTGTACCCAAACAATAAAAATGTTGTTTTAAAAATCATTTTTCTTAGCATATTTTTTATTCGAAGAAATCAAACCAGACATTCTGACTTGGTTGTTTTATTTTGAGCTGGAATTTCGCAAGAAACAGATAGAATTCCGGATGAGTTTGACTGGGTAATGTCAATATCAACTCCTGCTCAAATTCGCGCTGCCACTTTGCAACCAAAGGTGGCTAAGAGAGTGGCGGTGAGAAGCTGAGATGGGGCTGCTAATATTAATAAAATGCGAGAAATCTGCTTGCAAGAATCCAAGTGATAAGATTCGCTCGGCTTTCACTCAGACATCATCGCTTTGATTTGCTGGAAACAGGTTTCTCGCAGATCGCATTCTAAGGTCAGCTTCAGTTTGAGCTCACTTCAAATTCTTGCAATCACTGCTGCCTAACTCAACGTTTACCTGCTGTTTATTGGGATGAATCGCAGGGTTAAATTATTTTACCTTGCTACCATGTAAAAAAGATGGGTAGGTAATGTCTGTGACATAACCGAAGCGAAGTAGTACACTTAGGCTGGTAATTTGAATGCTGTAATTTTTATTATCTTCTGCATGGTTACATTAAATTCAGCTATCAAGTATTTCTGATATTTATTTTTATGCATTACCTACACGTATATCCCTTGCGATGCGTTTATGCAAATGAATTTTTGGTCCTACCTCGAAACTTGGAAACAAGGGTGCCAACCTTTCAGATTTATCTGGATTCATCAAGATTTTCAAGCCTCGTCCAGATTTATGTTTTTTCTGATCCAGATTTCAGGGAATTTGTCCAGATTTATCCAGACAATTTGAAAAATAACAAAATAAGTTTCATAAACCACTTTTTGAGAAAGCTGGAAACACAACATACCATCGTTTTTTCGTGAAAGTCAACAAATTTTTTGCCGAATTTTATCATCCAGAAGTTCCAGCAGTCCAAGATTCTGGAAACTCTGAGATTCAAATTTAATCAATGTGATCTATGCTGCAAATCAAGCATTGGACATTTCCAGATTAGCAGCGCAATCACCAAATTTTTAGTAAGCCGATATATTTACTAATATACAAACATGTTTCATTAGTAAAACGTAACAAATATAGCCCATCGGTGAGGAATGCACCATTTCCTACAGAATTTGGGTCATCCAGACAATTTCAGACTTTTTAAAAAAATATTACAGATTTTTTGGAAAAACACTTGGCATCCCTGCACTGGAACGCGCGCCGTGGTGAATTTATTTAAGAACGCCACACATAATTGAAAGAGCAAGAGAGCTCTGTCTCTCGCACCCATCCACCCCATCGCCTTGAAATTCGTTTATTTAGCTCCGAAAGAAAGAGTGTTCTGTTTTTTATGTGGCCTCATGGTCTATGATCATTGTATGCATACAACTGGCGCGCCTGTACATCATTGAAATGATGCCTGGCGGTAGTCAGGGAACATATTGCTTCGAGCTGACGGAACATAGCTACTACTACGAGAAAACTGACTATTTTTTTCATATGTGCTGCTTTTATATGTGTGTCGCGGTTCATTGGATGGCAAACAGGCGGTCCTAGCAACGCTCGCTGCTTGGTTGAATTGTTCGGACCAATCAGCGCTGATAATTACCACTCTCACAAAATACATTATTTTTGTTATTTATAGTAATAGTACATTTTACGGAATCAAATACAATATACGTGCACATGTTTCCGATCAGATAGTGCAAAAATATAGCGATTTCGATCAGTACAACAGAAGTTATTCCCATTTCAAAACTGGGAAAATATTTCAGCAGAAACTTTGAAACGGGACCCCTATATTGAAACGTTAGAAGTATTCTACTTCAAAAATCTGTACCAATCTATGCTTTTTTACAAAAATCTGTAATCTGTACCGTTCAGAATCTGTACCAAAGATACTTAAAAAATCTGTACCTTTCTAGATAAATCTGTACTTGTGGCATCTTTGATGGCATGTTTCTTTTCGCTCGGGTTCTGTCAGTTCAATCGAAGATGGCACTCCGCGAGCGTGTTGTACGGTTTTACGAAACGCATTGTCATCGTGGAAAAAAGCGTACGGTAGACCATTTTCGAGACAAAAATGTGCCCGTGAGTACAGTTTACCGGATCCTGGCATTCCTGAGCGTGGAGTGGAAGGCCGGTAGCGGCCGTCCGGCGAAGACGATGACGAAGAAGAAGAAGAAGAAAGCGAACGTGAAAGCTTTAGTTTTGGAAGCAGTGATCGAGTATTGGAATTTGGATGAGATCACAAGGGAAGACGAAGTACGGAGTGCGCTAAAAGAGCAATGTGACCTAGAGACAGCGCAGATGCAAGTCTATGTGGCACATAGACAGTAGAGAGAGCCCGACCACTCGGGTTTTTAGACTCAAAACCCGAACCCGACGGGTTTCGGGTCGCGTTCTGTAAATTTAAGCTATTCTGGTTCGGGTCGGGTTCCGGATTTTCAAATTTGAAATTCTCAGGTTGGGGTCGAGTCCGGGTTTTTTAAATTTTAATCTTACGGGTTCGGGTTTTTCAAATTTGGAATTTTTGGGTTTGGGCTTCGGTCATCAGGCAATAAATAGTAAAGGCTCGGACAGACCTGATCTGTGCTAAAAATATGGGGAAAAGGGACACATTGCTAGAGATGCACAAAGCATCCGAAGTGCCTGCTCTGCACAAATGAGGGTTGAAAGGACTACATGAAGGAAGACTTGTTATGCCCAGAGTGCAAAAAGATGAAGACAGGCCAATGATGATGGATATAATCTTATTCACTGCAATATTGCAGACTCACTGTTGCGGCAGTCGACATCAGAAACGAAGTGCGACATTACAATTATGAGCTGTATCGTGTTCCTGCCGATAACGGTAACTGGGTGGTGGATAGTGCAGGGATGGCTGCAATCCAAGTAATGGCCACGGCTTCGTGATCGCTAGGATCAACCATCGTTGCACACTAGAGCAGTACAATCAGATGCTGGACGTCTTAACCGACTCGATAGTCAGACGAACGCCGGCTGTCATATGAGGAAACTTTAAAGCTCGGGCCGTGGAGTGGGGAAGCACTGGCGAAGCTGGACGTAAGGCTGTACAACGAAGGTTCCGCTAGCACGTTCCGTATAGACGGCCGGAAATCCATCATCGACGTAAAAATATATCTCTGAAGGCCTGAGGAGATTTCTTGTTGGTGCTACTTGCACACCCCTCCACTAGCTAGTCAAGTTCTGTAGTCTGCGTGACAAATCATCGCCCAGGCTACTACTACTTATCGAATGTCAAAAGCAGTCATTCGTTGTGAGTCGTCTGCCGATCGAGACGTAGTTGAAAAAGGCCGGGACTTGGCTAGTTCAGTAATTTAATTATTAATGTGTACAAATATAAAAGATAGCGACAGCCAGGCGCCCCACTCATCATTGGTCGGCGGAATTGTATTGTAACGCGGAGAGTGAGGACTGGCAGGCGAAAGTGGGAAATAAAGGACTTCGAAAAGAACTTTTGTTTGGAAACACTTCGTGCTGACAGCGTCGCTCCAATTTCGAATACCGATGAGATATCGGAAACATTTGTGATGACGTGTAACGTAACAATACCGAGGAAAATGGAAACGAGGAACTACCGGCGTCCGGCGTATGGGTGGATTGAAAGGCTCAGCATCCTCCGTGATACCTGCTTAAAATCCAGAAGAAGGGTTCAGAGAGCCAGATCTGAGGCAGTCTGAAAAGAGTGTAAACATTCTGAGTAGCTAGGGCCGCTTTTAAATGCGAGATATTACTTTGCTTGCCTGCTACAACGAGCTATGCAGAGAAGTATACACTAACTTCTGGAGCAACGCTTACCGTGTCAGTACGGCTAAGATCAAGGGTCCAACCACGTGAAAATTATCGTGGAGCTTCCTTTCCCGAAGTACGACCGTACCGCATGGCCGCATACACCGTACGGTGATGTACACGGTGACAATTGAGTCTCCAACGACGAGCTCCTTATAGTGGCAAAAGGGCTGAAAGTGAAGAAAGCTCCCGGACCGGACGGCACTGAAGACGATCCTGGCGTTTCCGGACATGTTCAGGATAGTTCTACAGAAATGCCTGGACGATGGCTACTTCTCGGATAGATGGAAGATCCAGACGCTGGTGTTGCTGCCAAAACCAGGGAAATCACTGGGAGATCTAGCATCGCATCGGCCTATATGCTTGCTGGATACTCTCCGTAAAGTTTTGAAAAGGATCATCCTCATCAGGTTGACGAACAACGCTGCAAATGAGAGCGGACTATCGCAGAGTCAGTTCGGATTTTGGAAAAGGGATTTCAACGGTAGATGCAATTCGCACTATCGTCGCGAGCGCGGAGAGAGCATCGACACAAAAAAGATGGGATAATCGCTAGTGGGCCGTGGTAACGATCGACGTGAAAAAAAACCCATTGAACAGTGCCAGCTAGATGGCTATTGCCGTACCGCAGCACAGAATGCTGATTCTGGACTCTCTGTGCAGGTTTCCGGAGAGTTATTCTCGGAATCGAGTGCTGGTCTACTAAACAAACGCAGACAGAGGTCGATCGGGGTCGCGGCGGGAGCTCCTCAGGGCTCCAAACTCAGCCCTACGCTGTGGAATATGATGGACGACGGAGTGTTAACATTGAAACTGCAAATATGGGTCTAGGCTTTGTTGATGACCTCGTCTATACGACAATCGGCAAGACTCTGGAGGAAGTAAAGATGTTGACAGCATCGTCGATAAGACTCGTGAAAACTTGGATGGCTGAAGTCAAGTGGCAGTTGGCTCACTACAAGACAGAGGTAGTGCTGGTCAGCTACCGTAAAAAATCAAGCGTGTCGTGATCAGTGTCGACGAACACTCATTTCCTTCGATGCGTGCTCTGCAGCACCTGGGTGTAACTGTCAACGATCGGTTAAATTACAACAGCCATGTATGCGAGAAAGCTGCGAGGCCAAATTACGCGTTGACGAAGAGAAATATGTAGCAAGAGACGTCTGAAGTGTGGGATTTCTGCTTGAGCTGCTCCACTGTACTCAAAGCGGAACTGAGCGAAGTAGACCAGCACGTTTCGCCTATAGGATGCTCGAGTCGCAAGCGCGTACAGAATGATATCGTCGGAAACGCAAGGAGTATTGCTAGGACGCACTCGTTTGCTAAGTGGAAGCAAGAGTGGGATTATGCTTAGAGGAAGGTGGACCTACCGGCTCATCCAAAATGTGTCGGCGTGGGTGCATAGGAAGCATGGAGGGGTGAACTTCTATCTGACGCAGTTTTTATTCGGGCACGGATGCTTCCGGAAGTACCTGCATCGGTTTCGATACGCTTCGTCACCACTTTGGTCGGAGTGTGTGAACATTCAACAGACACCGGAACAAGTGATCTTCGAGTGCCCTAGCTGCAAACATGCCCGTGGATCAACAAAGTAGCTCCACCGGTTAGAAAGCTGTCGTGAAACAACAAATCGGTTTCGGATAAATTCCTTCACCGTCGGAGTAGCTTACAGTTACAGCCGGGGATTTGTTGAGCAGTACGCGATGTATCACTGGGCACGGGTCGTCGGAGTGCCAGCGCACCGGACGTCGTTCTCCATCGGAATCGCTGGACCGACCTCGGCACCCTGCCGGTTTTCCCGTGAAGGAATTTTACCGTCGGGGTGATTCTTTTTTTTTTTTTACAATGGAGAAGACCTTTATGTCCTAGCCCAGTACACGTGCTATTGGTAGGGTCCAATCTACCGCACGGGGTGCACTGGGGGCGTGTCGGACTCGAATGGTGACCAGCCATTAATACCGACTAAACTCCATTGGGCTCCGCCATCATTCCTCCCAGGAACTACCTCTCGGTATTACTTCTGGGGGGATGGCTGTACTAAGTGTACTCATTCACTCTCACTCACGCGTTCATACATCCTGTATGAGGCTTACTTGGATGCTCTCTCAATCGCACTTTGATTCACTCTCAAACACTCCCACATGAGGCTGACTTTTGTGCTCCCCTTTTACGTTCCATGCGAGGCTGACTTGTGTGCTCACCTTACTCATTCCTTGCTAGGCTTACTTTTGTGCTCGCCCTACCCATACCATGTGAGGCTGACTTGGGTGCTCACCCTATCACCTGATTCACTCTCAATCGTGCCACTCTATTGTACCTTTGTCACTCCCTCTGGCATCCCATGTGGGACATTTTTCTTAGGCCCCACTTCTGACATACCATGCGAGGCTGACTTTTGTGCTCACCTTTTTCATTCCTTGCTAGGCTGACTTTTGTGCTAGCCTCTACCAACCTGTGAGGCTGACTTTTGTGCTCACCCTTAACATGCAGTGTGAGACTGACTTGGATGCTCACCCTTTCACTCTTCTGCCACGCCATGAGGTATCGATAGCTAAGTCCCAACATACTACGCTACGACCCTCCCGTCTTGGCATGAGGCAGTCCACTTATACGCCTATACACTCACTCTTCTGTCTTGCTTCGGGGTGGCTGGGTTTACCCCTTACGCGGTTGCCATTCGCTGCGCCAAACCTGCCTCGGCATGAACAGACCATTCACTCCCTTTTTTGCGCTTGGCCTTTTTTGCTCCAGCTAACCAATCACTAGTTAGCCGTGCCCGCCGTCTGTTGCTCGGTTCGCCAGATTACCTGTAGCCTACTGGCAATCTGGATGGTAGCAGCCGAGACTGCGTTCCACTTCTCCACCGTTTGACACATCCGCTGAATAAGGGTATCCGGGGTTGTGTCCCAGCCACAGACGTCAAGCATTGCTCTTCTTTCGACGTCGAACCGATGACATACGAACAGTATGTGTTCGGCAGTTTCATCTACACCTGGGCAGTCCGGGCAGACTGGGACCTCCGCGTGCCCGAACCTGTGGAGGTACTGACGGAAACAGCCATGGCCTGACAGGAATTGTGTCAGGTGGAAGTGAACTTCCCCATGGGGTCTTCCCACCCAGCTCGATATGCTAGGTATCAGCCGGTGGGTCCACCTACCTTTCGAGGAGTTGTCCCACTCACGCTGCCATCTGGCGACCGAGGTCACCCTGGTGCGCTCTCGGGCTCCCCTATTTCCACGTAGCTCAAAGCACTCCTCATCTTCCCGAATGACCAGCCCGACTGGCATCATGCTCGCTATCACGCAGGATGCATCGTGTGATACCGTGCGGTAGGCAGATATCACTCTGAGGCACATCACGCGGTAGGTGCTCTCCAGTTTCTGTAGGTAACTGGTTACCCTCAGTGCTCTTGACCATGACGGGCCGCCGTACCTGAGGATAGATACGGCAACGCCTGCCAGTAACCTACGTCTACTGGCGCACACCTTTGAGCTGTTGGACATCATTCTCGATAGTGCCGCAACAGCAGTCGACGCTCTCTTGCACGTATAGTCGACATGGCTGCCGAAGGTCAGCTTGTCGTCTATAATGACTCCGAGAGACTTCAGACTTCGCTGTGAAGTGATCGCGACTTCTCCCACATGGATAACTGCATGTTGTGCCGACTTGCGGTTGTTGACGATAACTACCTCCGTCTTATGATGAGCGAGCTCCAGGCCTCTCGCGCTCATCCATTCCTCCACCGTGCTAATCGCGTGTTCTGCGGTTAGTTCTACCTCAGGAATTGACTCCCCGTAGACCTCCAAGGTTACGTCGTCGGCAAAGCCGACGATCTTAACCCCAGGAGGGAACTTCAGTCTCAGAACCCCGTCATACATGAGGTTCCATAGCACCGGGCCTAGGATCGAGCCCTGCGGGACTCCGGCGGTAATCGGAACCCTTTTCTGACCGGCATCGGTCTCGTATAGCAGTACGCGGTTTTGGAAGTAACTTTCCAGGATCCGGTACAGACCCACCGGTAGACTAAGCCGGTGTAACGAGAGCGCGATGGCATCCCAGCTTGCGCTGTTGAATGCGACAGACCGTCCGTACCTTCCGCGTACGGGGTGAGCCTGTTGAGGGTGATCCTCTCAAGCAGTTTGCCAGTCGTGTCTATCAGACAGATTGGTCTGTACGCCGATGGGTCACCTGGCGGCTTCCCGGGCTTCGGCAACAGCACCAGTTTCTGCCTTTTCCATCTATCGGGGAAACGGCACTCGTCAAGGCATCTCTGCATAGCTAGCCTGAACATGTTCGGGTTCGCTATGATCGCTGCCTTGAGAGCGTTGTTTGGAACTCCATCCGGCCCTGGAGCTTTGTTCATTGCTAGGGATTTAGCCACTGCGAGTAGTTCTTCATTCGTCACTGGAGCCACCATTTCGACCGTGCCCGCACTGTCTCGTAGTGCAGGTGGCCAGGGGCTTGTGGCTCGAGACGGGAAGAGTACTTCGATAATCGTTGCCAACCGGTCCGGAGACCGTTCTGGGGGTGAGGAGCCCCCTTTGGTCTTGGCCATCACAATCCGGTAGGCGTCACCCCACGGATTCGCGTTGGCACTCTCACACAGGTTGTCGAAACACGCTCTCTTGCTGCTTTTAATAGCCTTGTTAAGGGCTAATTTCGCAGCTCGAAACGCTTCACGGCGGTTCTCTCTTGCATCCTCGGTGCGAGCTCTTTGCATCCTACGTCTAGCTCTGAGACAGGCTGACCGTAGAGCTGCAATCTCGGCACTCCACCAGTATACCGGGCATCTACCGTTTCTTGGCAGTGTTTTTCTCGGCATAGTGGCGTCGCACGCGCGTGATAGAACAGCTACCAGCGCATCCCCGCTTAGACTGTCGGTGTTGGCCTCCAGTCCCAGGGCCGCGGTGAAAGCTTCGCTGTCGAAGTGATTGAACTTCCACCCGCGTACCTGACAGGGATCTCCCGCCCTCGGATGCTGCACACCATAGTTGATCTTAAAGCGGATTGCTAAATGATCGCTATGAGTGTAGCCTTCGTCTACCCTCCATTCCATGCCTGGAGCCAGACTCGGGCTGGCAAAGGTCAAATCAATCCACGCCTCCACTCCGTTTCTACGGAATGTACTAGCGGAGCCATCATTAGCTAGCACAGTATCGAGTTTCGCAAACGCTTCCATTAGCGCTTGACCCCTGCTATTTGTACAGCGGCTGCCCCACTCCACTGCCCAAGCGTTGAAGTCTCCCGCTATTACTACCGGTTTCCGGCCCACGAGGTCCGACGAGAGCCTGTCGATGATCTGGTTGAACTGTTCTATTGGCCACCTTGGTGGGGCGTAGCAGCTGCAATAGAACACACCATTGATCTTGGCAATCGCCACACCCTCGGCGGAGGGGTGTATTACCTCTTGAACCGGGAACCTTCCCGTTGTACAGATTGCCACCATTCCAGACCCGTCCGACACCCAATTGCCGTTGCCGGCAGGGATGCTGTACGGGTCTGATAAGAGGGCGACATCTGTCCTCGACTCCGAGACCGACTGCCACAGCAGCTGTTGGGCTGCTGCACAATGGTTAAGATTTAGCTGTGTGACTCTCACGGCTTCTTCTTATTTAACTCGCCGAAGGGACACGAAGGTCCGCCCATAGCATGTTTATGGGGTTGCTTCTTAGCGGTGCAGATAAGGCACTTATATGCCTTAGTGCACCCCCGCTCTTTATGCCCCTCCTCGCCGCATCGACGACATAGCTTGCTCCTGTCTATGCCTTTGCATTCGTAAGCTTTATGGCCGGATTCTAGGCACCGATAGCACCTGTCCACTGAAGGCGGCTGGGGTATACTAATAGGGCATACCGACCAGCCGATCTTCAGCTTCCCTTTCTCGGTTACCTTTTTGGCATCCGCATTCAGTAGCCTGAGGTAGGCTACTTGGGTGCCAGAGGGTCCGTCTCTCAATCGCACAGAGGCCCGCTCGATTGTGACACCGCAGTGCTCCTTGACGGCTGCGACGACGTCTTCTGCGGTCGTGAACTCGTCTAAGTGCTTGCACTGGAGAGTTGTTTCCGCACCTAGCGACCTGATTTGGGCGCCCTCACCAAGGACCTCTTGGGCCAAGGCCTTATATACTGCACTTGATTGTGCGCCTCGCTTCAGCACCAGGAGCATCTCTCCCGTGTTGGTGCGTCTTACGCTACGCACATCCTGCCCAAGGGCCGAGAGGCTTTCGGCCGCCTTCATCGATTTAAGGACATCGGCGTATTTGTCCTTGTCGGTTTTTAACCACAAGGCTTCGCCTCTGTCCTTGGCCTTCCTCGCAGGCCGCGGTACCTCCGGTTTCGGTGCCGGCTTTTTCTTGGTGACCAGCGTCCAGGGGTTTGAGCCCTCCTGCCCCGGTCGTGCCGGGTTGCTGGTACCATCGCTCTCCACAGCGAGGTCACTCTCGCCCTCGCTTACCTCACCCAGGCGGCGTTTGACCTTGACGGTTGCACGCCGAGTGGTGTCGGTTTTGGCACCCTCGCCTGGCGACTTCCTAGGGCGCTTCGCATTCGATGCCGTCTTGCGATTGCCCTTTCCTTTTCCCTTCGAGGGGAACTCGGTCGCCGCTCCGATCGACGTGGCTGCTCCGTAGAAGGTAAAGGCCACTGTCTGTGAACCTCTATCGACCTTCTCTCTTTCCTCCCTATTGGAGGCCACTGTCTGGGTTTCTCTGTCGGGCCTCTCCCGACATTCCACCCTCTCAACATATGCCTGCTGTTCCTGTCTTGCGACACGAACAGCTTTCCGGAGCTCCAGGAGGCTCAACTTCAACTCCTTGGCTATATTCTGCTTTCCGCTAGCGAAGTCGATTATAGAATCGAGTTGCTTCGCTACTTTGCGCATCGCAGATATTGGCCCCTCCGATGCATTGGTAGGGTTATTGTCTACCGCCGCTGGGGGGTCACTGGTGCTTTCGGATGCAGCACTCATCGCTCCACTACTCTCCCCACGGGGGGGGGAGGCCTCGCCAAACCACCTCTTGCGAAGGGGTTTGGCACCTCCGTCTGTTTGTTTTTATTTTTGTTTATCTCCATGTATAGTCCCACGAGTAGCGCGAGAAATATATGTCCGCCACGCCAGAGCTCCGCATTAGCGTGGTAAGGGACGCTTACTGTGGGGGTTGCCCAGGTACCCCACAGGCTCCGTTAACGATCGAGCATCTTTTTCACCCCCTCGATCATTCATCCCTCGGCACGGGTCGCTTCACGCCTTGGAATTGGGGTTATGCCCTACCTTGCTTTACGTGGTGATCTCGGCCCGGATCATCACAACCATCCTCCTTTACCAGGGCTTTGGACCTGTAGCTCTGGTTCTCAATAGTTCCATGTACGTATCTTATTACAGACATGCTACTATTGGGATCCGTCATTCGCTAGCGGAGTTACCGTCGGGGTGTAATCTAAGTTTATCGACTACTAGACTTAGAGTACACCGGAAGCTAGATGAGTGGCGTGAGAAGAAGTACTGATTTCGAATCATCAGGACGCCAGCGTGTCGGAAGTCACGCTACACCTGGAATCTCTAGAACGACCTTGGCATTGTACCTGTTTGCTCGTGGAACACAGAATAGTCAGAATAACAACTGACATCGTACTGCAAGGTCGAATGCGCTGAACTAGTAGCAGAGCAGGGCCCCGACCAATAGAGTTGCCATCTTCAAGTGATGTAGAGAGAGGCCGCCGAATTTCTGCCAGGATACTATTTCCATCGAAGCGACTCCAGCGAACGAACGGCATCCTCTAGAGACTGGCAAAAATGATGTGCATGAGCACAGCACTGTTTCGAGCGAGAAGGAAATCAGTGAACTAGCCGTAACAGCTAAAGACTGAGTGTTGTCTCGGCTCCTTCGGGAAGTATCTTCACCGTCACGCAACTTCACCCTAAAGCGTGAAGTGCGATGGTATGGAAGAAACGCCGGAGTACGTGATCCTCAACTGCGCCAGATTTGTGTGTGAAGCGAGTGGCCAGCTTTAAGCGCAAAGAATACCGTACAAGAGATGTGTAAAGGGCAAAGGACCTGGAATATCGCATGTAAGGAAGTGACGCAGGTACTAGTGGAACAGTAAATGAAATGGGGAAGAGCCTAATGAGCTACCAGTCGTCATAGAGTAGGCTAGATCCACCGCCGGGAACTAGCTCGAGTAGTTCGCATCGATGCACCGGTTGTGAGTCGTCGAGGTGCCGGTGTACGTGACGCCACACTTCAACGGAGATTGCCGGGTTGACCTCGACATCCTACTGGGTAGCTTGTGAGTACGCCAGATCCACCGCCGGGGACTAGAGCGAGTAGGTAACATCGAACAGCCAGCGGTGAGTCGTTGGGGCACCAGTGAACCGAAAGCCACAGTCCATACGGAATCGTTGAACAGACCTGTACAGTTACCAGTTAGCCCATGGACTAAGCTAGTTCCACCGCTGGGAACTAGATCGAGTAAATTGCGACGAAGCGAGGAGCTAAGTGGCTCACGAAATCAATCATCGATATCGAGAGAAATTCATCGCAGGGGAATTCACAGTCGTGGTAGGGTAAACTCATCGCCGGGAACTATCCGAGTATATCGTGACAAACATGGAAGCTATTGGTTCACGAAACGGACATCTGTACCGAGAGAAATTCAGCTGCCAAGTTTCACTGCCAGAAAATATTCGAGTAGATCTCGATAAAACTGGGAGATAAATGGCTCAAGGAAATAGGAACGGGTTTCACTAGACATTCTGCTGCCGGAGAACTCTCAGTCGGAGTAGGGTGCTAGTCGCAGCCGTGGATAGTCCGAGTAGATCGTGATAAAGCAAGGAGTTAAATGGTCCAGGGAAACCGGCATGCGAGAATTTACCGGTGGGAAAAATCCGGTGGAGTTCCGGGATAAATGGTTCTAGTTCTCATAGGATCTAAACGGCGTAATAGATGGATAGAATGACGGAAATCAAGAGGAAAGTCGGGAGCTGAATAACTCAAAGGTCGAGTGAAATAAAAACAATTTTTAGCGATGCCCTATGGTACATGCCTAGTCTAAATGGGAATGATATATGAATGAGCCTGTGCTGTGAGCTAGCCATTATCTCCCTCTCTGTAACAGTTTTGCTCTCTTAAATGTGATTTCGACTCTCGGAACGGTGCCGGTGGTTGAGTGGTAAGCGTGACCGCCACTCATTCCAGTTGGTCTGGGTTCAATCCCAACCGAGGTCGTTGAGATTTTGCTGAGGTGAACAAAATGTGCTTACGTCTTCCTTCGGAAGGGAAGTACAGCCGTTGAAACGGTCCATAAGCTGATGGGTCGATATCTAGTCCAAAAGTGGAGTCACCTCTGTGGCGTCAGTAAAGAAGAAGCAGAATCTAACTTCTATACTTACTAACAAATATTCTCCTCCCGTGATACTTGAGGAGTGCGCAGTCGTATATACGGCCTCTAGCAAAAGCAAGTATCGGACTAACAAGCCTTCCCTTTCCTTCTGCGATCTACATTCGGGACTGGCCGGACTGAAAATCGGATTTCACTTTGAATGCGTTTAACTCCCTTTTATTCAAATCTGCATTGGTATCTTCCGTTGATTAACTATCACTCGTAACTTCGATGCCCCAGACCAATAATATTCATAAACATATGTTTTGCACTCCCCAGGAAGCGCCTAAACGACTCACAAAGCGCGCGTTAAACTGCAATATGTATCTCCAGAAGTTAAACGAGCGTCGGTATATTAAATTAATAAGCATCTGTCGATGTTGTTGTTAATTCAACTCGGGTCAACCACAGGTCACCGATCAGTCAATGGAAGACTAATGTTCCGCCCAGGTCTGAGTCAAGTGGTTATGATTGAGGTTCTGGTAAAAATTGCCGATAAGAAGCACGCTGAAAATAATAGCCTGAATGTGGTAAATGTTTGTTTAATGGACGTTTTTCGGGCAATTTTTCTTGATCGCATCATCCAATCGGGGGGTGGTTGACTCGGCGAGACCGAAACCCTGGCCTCACAAGCTTACGTGGAAGAAGCCCAACGATGCGCAATTCATCAATGTGGCTTCTGTTGATGGATAATGGCTAGCGCTGCCGGGAATAGGCTTTTCAGTTTACCTTCCTCCAAATCGGTTGCTCTTAGCGTAATGATACTTGGTCAGCACGTGATGGCACTTATCTTCGGTTTGTGTTTACATAGGTGATCCAGCTGTTTGAAACCTGCGGGAAGGGGAGGGCATTTTGTACAGGTCGAGGAACAGTACTAAATCATTTCGGAAACTCTGAACAGATGTTGCGAGCTTTGATTTACTCGAATTAGAGAATGAAAAATATGTATACATAAAACACCGCCAAAGCATGTTGAACTACTAATCCCCAAGTTCGCGACATGACCGCATTAATCACATTCTTCCTCGTCGCTCGTTCTCTTTTTCTACTTAGAATCCCATCGCGCCAACACATCTCGAAAGTAGTCGCGGTGGTAAGGTGAATTTAATAATACCGACTCTTCTCTATCATGAAGTCACACGCGGTACGCTACCACCGTCCAACGATCGCCGCAGCGCGTCGAACCAACCTGCGATCGAGCGTGAGATGGAGCCGTTAAATTATGCAAATTGAATGCGGTAAAAAACGGCGGCCATAAATCGCGTTAATTGCCGCAATGCCCAACCGTGCGCGGGAGGATGATGATGCGACGGAACAGATGATGCATCGCAATGCACTTGCGCCGTATCGCGATCGACCGATGATCGCTAGTTATTCCACCGACCGTACGTACGTACAGGTACTGGCAATGGAATGCTCAAGGATAATTTAAATTATATCATCTGTTGAATTGCTGTAGAGCATATTCAGGATTCCGCGCTGGCACTGGCAGGACACACGGACGGTAATAGTAGTACACCAGACAAATGGCAACAACCGCTAACAGCGATTTTTTTTTTATAATGTGCGGCTGTGGATTAAAATTTATGAGCTCAGCTCATCTGCCGCCGAACGGGTAGTAGCATAACAACGAGCTATGGGATTGTAAATAATTTACACCTGCGAGAAGAGAATATGTCACCGTGCAGCGATGCGATTCCTCGTTCGGATTTGGCTAGAAACTGTGTCTCTTAATTTATTCCACGATCTCACGTACGATCAATGGATTCAATTATACGTTGGATTATGCATATGAGCTAATGGTTTCTACATGACATTCCGAAGGATACCGTTTCGCGATTACGTTGGCGTAATTGGACGGTCACTAATTGAATGTTTACTTTTTGATGATGATAGCATTTTGTCGAGTTCATAAATGTTTATCCTGTTTCGGATATAAATTGACATTTCTCTGATTTAGAGAAGCTATTTGTCATCTTTTATAATGTAACGAATCTCTCTACGGGGAAAAGTGATTTGAAGAACATAATGGGAGACGGAATAAGACAGAGCAAAGCTAGTTTTAGAAGAGAATTTTTTAGAAAAAAACGTTCAAATTGACATGAGGTATTTAATACATGTCTACAAACCAAAAAATAATTAAATTTAAACGACATGTAAATCAAGACGAATGTAAACATACAAATCTTGAATCAAAAATTTGATTGAAAATTAAGTTGAATTCAATACACAAAATGGGAGCATCAAAAAGCATACGATTCTACCAAGGGGTGAGTCGCTTAGAACAATGTGCCATACACACTGTATCACCTACCATAACACGATATAAGATTACGATTCACAGTAATACACAATCATTTCACTCGTTACCACAATGTGTGGCACAATGAGGCACACTTTTGACAACTCAAAAACTGTCAACAAAGTGTAGTTGAATAATCATAGCAACCATTGCTTTTGTTTTACTGAACACCATGGCACAGCGTGGCACATCGTGGCACATTGCGGCACATGCTACCACGCTGTTTGTTTGTGAGCACAATTCGTTTTGTGCTAAGCGACTCACCCCTTGGATTCTACACTTTCGTTCATGTATTACATGTCATTTATTTTACAGCAATATTGGATTAAAAATACATTAAAAGGCATTGGTATCCCGTTTAATGAAACTGTAATTTTCAATCAACGTGTAAAATTATATTAAAATTGCTTGAAGAAAACACGACAAGTTATGTGTATTTGTGATGGAACTTATTTTTTCATTTATATTCATGCTCCAAATATGTGCATGAAAATAGTTTGAAAATTATTTTTTTTTTGTAAAATGTCACGTTTAGAATTTCGATTTACAATTTTACCTGCAAAAGAACAAACATAAAAGCAGTAACTCTCCATTACACACTGTAAGAGTTTTAGCACCTCGGAAAACATCCCAATGCAAGTTTTGAGCTCAATCGGAAATGATTAAGGGATACCGCACACTGGTCACCCACTGGTTTGTATTTTAAAACATTTTTTTTTTTTGGAAATCGCCTTTCTGGGTTTTGATTTGGGATCAGACTTGATTTTGAAAATGGAGTTTTTGATTTTTTTTTGTATGCCTATAGACTTGGCAATGCATAACACTGCTGCCATTTCGAAAAAAAGTAATGAAAAAAGTTGCCCTTTCTACGATTTTAAAATATTGACGTTAGACAATAAACGAAACTGTGCGCCATTTGGCATCTGTTTACCTACAAATATCGTGGTTGGTTTCCCTTTTCACATAATTTCGAGGTGATCTATGTTGATGAATATGTTTATTCAGTGCCACAGACACCGATCAAATGGACGGGAAAGGGTTACGGGTCTAAGGTGCTCCTATTTATAGAGATTCATTTTTCTAAACAAAATATTTATCCCTCTAGCTTTGATGGGCCCTCACAGTGAGCAATATTTTCAATTCATCCAACTAACAATTCCTTTGGAATTTTCACTGATATAAGGAGACCCGTTTCGACCGCGAATAGTAATGTCACTCTTTCGGTACTAGTTTCTTGGTATGCACAATGGGGAAAACAGTATAAAAATGCACCATGATATTGCCTTGAGAGAGGCCTAAGTCGAGGTGTATACAGGTGTACACATTTTTTTTCTATGTGTGCATAAGCTGTCGCTTTTTTCGGGCAAACAAGAAGAATGAAGAAGAAAACAGAAGCACGTGGTCTCATAGTTCATTCTGATTGGTTAGTGATGTAAACATTTGCTCTTTTGCGATCCCGGACGCCATACTTATTTTTACCACGTGCTTACAAGCTTCGTTTCGATTGGTCGGTTTGTTGATTATGTGCTTCGCGGTCCTAGGCCGCCAGGATTAATTTCACTAGCAACAAACCAACCCACTCAAACTTCACGAATGTGAACACCTATACTATAATGCATCTCGGGGCTAAGTGCTGTTATCCGAGATGTATACTCCTTATGTAAAATAGTTTGCACCCAAAACTCGGCCGTAATACTTTTACGGTAATAAGAAAAAATGCTCCAATAACAAGACGTTTAATACTAAAACGGTCGCTACAAAAGAATCCCCAAACGACAATACCAACACATTCGAATCCTCTGCGTCACACTCATGTTTAATCAATTCTTATATTAAATATTAACGCGTCGGATAGCACTTCACTTGTCACTGTATTGCGCATCAAGCAAAGCGAACACAATGTGGATAATGAGTAGTTTCAATATTCTCAACCCGGTATTTCGGTATTTGAAGATCAGCTCACACTCGGCTAGCTTCAAAGCTTCACAGTCAGAAAAAAAAAACCGACTGGGAATTGTGGTGGGGTATTTCGTTCGGTTGGATCCACGAATCCGAACCGAGGGTCCGGATCCAGACACTAGTCTGAATCATAGCACCGTGTCTGGTTCAAGTCCTGGTAAGAGGAAAAGGGGATGGGCTAAATCCAGGGACTTGACCGGATCCGGGTACTGGTCCGGACTCGAGAGCTGGTCCCAAAACATCGGCCTATAAGGTTGCTTTTCATTATAATGATTATCTTCTAGATAAATCGTTCAGCATACGTCTTTGTGGGGGAATAAGGTGGGACTATCTTCAGAATATTTTTAGAATTTAAGCCATTGTACTGAACAGTATGTTTAAATTCCTGCACAATTTGGTCGAAATATTTTTTAACGATCTTGTACTAAATTTCAAAGTAGCAGTAAGTAGTAGCATAAGAGACGTAAAATGTCTTGATTTTTTTTATTAGCGACAATCTGATCGGTTCTCATTATTCACTGGGTGGCGCGTAATAAGACTGTGGCCTAAGTCATGTCTGTATTTGGTGTGCTGTTAAATCTTTATCTATAAAAGAACGAACAGCGATTTAGTAGCTATCCATTTTGGAGGGTGTGAACTGCTTAGAATGGAGCGACTTGTAATTTTTGGTGATCGGAAAAGTCAGCAAAACTTCATTGTTTACAGAAAAGTAAGGAGCCTTGTTATGCATAAGAAAAGAGCAGGCAAATGACTTAAAAGTCTAAACCAATTTACAACAAAGCTATAATACCGAGAGGAAATGCGAGTAACCTGCTCAGATTTACTACCGCTTCGATTTACCGTTGATAATAAGCTTTCTTACATTTACCATCTGTTGAAGTCGACGAAAGCTGCAACGTTTAGCAGTTATTGATTTCAAAGTGGCCTAGATTTCGAAGTAAAAGAAGGTGCCGCATACGAAAAATATCTTCTGCTGAAATGAGACATGCCATTGCGAAGCATTTAAAAAAATAAACATGCTTTATTAATCAGAACAAATCAATCATTTTACTTTGAAGCGCTTCTCGATTTTTTGAAAAAATTATATGAGTACCGGTACTTTACCGGTTGCCTAAAATTTTTATTTCGCTATCCAACCTACCCAGTAATAAAGTCCGTAATTCCGACTAGTTTCTGGCAGATATCCGCCAGAATTCCGGTTGGTGTGACGCGTTGCTAATACTATTATAGAAATCGACCGAATTATCCTACATACGAACAGAGCCGAAGTTAACACATACTGAAAAGGTGTTTGATTGTGTGATGCACATACATGTAAGGGAACATGGGGAGACTTGACCAGGTTTTCAGCTAAAACTGCATAAATCTCTAAAAAAAGCCTTCAATTCCTCAAAAGTCAATGAGATATAATGCGCAAAGTTATTGTGCGTCTTCATGATTTTTTGCAGAATTTTTTATTTCATTTTTGAAAAGTTACAAAAGTTTTTCTATGATCGTTTTTTCCGTCAAGTCTC
The DNA here is from genome assembly GCF_030247195.1 of Topomyia yanbarensis. Classification (NCBI taxonomy): domain Eukaryota; kingdom Metazoa; phylum Arthropoda; class Insecta; order Diptera; family Culicidae; genus Topomyia; species Topomyia yanbarensis. The sequence goes on from NC_080672.1 coordinate 78,487,867, forward strand.
CCCACTGCGGGGTGACTTGACCAAGGCGTGGGGAAACTTGACCAAGAGAATTTTGAAAAATCGTGACAAAAAATAATGACATAAAACATATGTACTGTAATAGTTGTTTTCCATATTGTCGAGGTCCTTAGGTAGCAGTAAAATATAAAACGATTGCATTCGATAAATTTCGATTTTTTTAAATGCATTTCTTTTTAAGGATTAACTGTACTGCTTGCATTGCATGTTCACACGTCACGAAATCAGTCCTACTGTTGCTAACTTTGTTTATTAATACTAAAATATAAAGACTTATGTTTGAGGTGGGATTTTTTTATGGCGTGATTAACGTTAACAGTAGATACCAAAGCATAATAAATATCAGGAATTTTGCATCTTTCTTCAGCTAATTGCCACTTGGTCAAGTCTCCCCAACATTACTTATTGCGTTCAATGTCATGCAAATTCTAGTAATAACTATTCCAATGTTCCAATTTATGTAAAATCATTTCACTACTTCACAAAGATTAAGATGGTATATTAGTACATTAATAGTCATTAGTAGTCGAGTAGATATGTCCATACAAAGTTTGATAAAAAATTACATCATTTAATGCAAATTTATTAATCACGTTATATTTTCTGTAAGGAAAAGATTTTTCATTCCGAACTTTTAAAATTACCTTAAGGGATCACAACAAGTATAAAAATATTTTTGAATAATTTTTAAGAATCGAATAGAAGACGTCATAGCCAAAAATAGAATTTCGCACTTGGTCAAGTCTCCCCCTGTTCCCCTACACGTACAGCTACCGAAAAATCGTCATTCCACCGTTTACTACCTTTGCGGTAATATGGATTTAATACCGGAATGCGCAATGGCGTGGTCTGTTCCCAAAACTACAATAGAATCTTGCCCAAAAGTAATAGAAACATACTTGTCGGATTTTGGGTGTGGGGAATTTATTTCAGGTACTTAAAATAACCGACACACTATCAGGATCGTTTTGCTCGAATTTAGTTAGAATACGCACGAAACGTGTGTAGCGGCAGGTAGCATTCCACGTCCTCAGCCAGAGTGACGCAGATAGGGATCATCCCGGCAATTATGAATACTGTCTCTGATGATATCGTTCTGTACGCACTAGCGGCCTCCGCTTTGAGTTCAGCTCAGCAGCCCAGGCCGGTACGCCATACCTCAGTATTGGAGATAAGACACCCGCAAGGAGACGTTTAGTGCTGCATCTAGCTCCTCCGTGATTTAGCATGATCTTTGCCAATGCGTTAGTTGTCCTCGCAGCCTTCTTACATGCGTAGTCGACATGGTTGTTGAAATTTTACCGATCGTCGACCATCACACCCAAGTGCTTCGGGGCATGCAGTGATGCCGCCAACACCTTCACCTCCTCAAGGGTTTCGCCGGTTATTGTTAGGACAATGTCATCTGCAAAGCATTCTGTGCAGCGCTACGGCGATCGCTCTCCAGGTTGCCACTGTTCAACCCGTTCTTCATGTCTGTAGTTACCACGCCTCAGTAGCGATTAACCCTTCTCTTTTGCTTCAATGCTTTCTCCGCGTTCGCGATGACTGTGCAGATGGCGTCCACCGTCGATATCCCTTTCCGGAACCCGAACTGCCTCTGCGATAAACCGTTCTTACTTTCAGCGTGGTTGTCAGCTTTTCCAGAAGTTTACCAAGAGCATCCAGCAGGCATATAGATACTATGCTGGATCTGGTTTCTTTGGTTTTAGCTGCTACACCAGCTTCTGGATCTTTCATCCATCCGGGAAATAGACATCGTTCAGGCATTTCTGTAGGACTATCCTGAACATGTCCGGAAACGCCAGGATCGCGGTCTTCAGTGCCACGTTGGGGATACCATCCGGTCCGGGAGCTTTTTTCGCTTTCAGTTCTTTTGCCACTATAAGGAGCTCGTCGTTGGAAACTCGATTGTCACCGGCATTTCCACTGTCTGCATCAACGTACGGTGTAGGCGGCCATGCGGTTGGGTCGTGCTTCTGGAAAAGACCTTCCACGATAATTCGTCGTGGAATTCGTTGTCGGCGCACATTTCGATAACGAGACGGTAAGCATTGCGTCTACTTCTCTGCACAGCTCCTTGCAGCAGGTGGACTTGCATAGCACTATCTCGCGTTTAAACGCAGCCCTGGCCGCCTGGAAGGTTACTTTACACCCTTATCTAACTGCTTCAGATCTTGCTCTTTGAGCGCGTCATTTGACTTTTAGAGAAGCAGCCCGGAGGATGCTGAGCATTTCGTTCCACCAGTACTCCGGACTTCTTTAGTTCCTCGGCATTGTTACATCACATGCCCCCGCTACTGTTTCCGACAGCTCATCGGCGCTCGTTATTGGAGTGACGCTGTCAGCACGAATTACATCCACAAAAAGGTCCTTGTCGAAGTTCTTTATTTTCCACTTCCGCTCGCCAGTCCTCACTCTCCGCGTTACTGTACAACTTCGCCGACCAATGATGTAGTGGATCGCCTGGTGGTCACTATATGGATACTGCTCACAAACTCGCCAATTCATATTATCCATCAGCGACGCGCTGCGGAATGTTATATCGATGATGGATTCCCAGTCGCCTTTACGGAACATGCTAGTGGAACTTTCGTTGCACAGCCTTACCTCCAGCTTTGCCAGTGCTTTCAATAGGCTGTAACCCCTTGCGTTGGTCAGCCTGCTACTCCACTCCACGGCCCAAGCGTTAATGTCTTCTCCTATAACAACCGGCGTTCGTCGGCGTCGGTTAGTGCGTCCAGTATCCGATTTTACTGCTCTGGTGTCCATCTTGGGGAAGCATACCAGCTACAGACGCATACGCCGTGTGCGTTATCCACCACCTCTTGGACAGGTAAACCGCCCATTACTTGTGGTGCAACCATACCTGCACTATCTACCACCCAGTTACCGTTATTGTGAGGAACAATACGGCTCTGTAATAATTGCAACATCGCTCTTCATTTCTGTTGTCGACTGCCTGGGTTATCTCCATCATCATTGGCCTGCCTTCGCCTTAATGTACGCAGGGCATTTGAAGCCTCCCATCACATGGTCGGTGTTAAGTCAGACCGGACTAAGTCGCAAAACATCAAAAAATGAGATAATTATAGCATTGGATAAAGAATTTCGTCAGCTACATTCGACTCTTGCCAGATTTGAAATATGTAACAATAAACAAGAATTATGGCAAAAATTAATTTCCAATCATAATGTAAAGGATGCTGCGATTCAAACTTTAAACTCGTTTTTCTCGAAATCAATATATTGTCACTTAGTCCGGTCTGACTTAATACCGACCACATGGACTTTTTCATCCTCCGATTTGAAGATGATGTACCTTGATTGCTTCGTGCAGTCTCTAGCAACGTGCCCCCTTTCTTCGCATTTTCTACAGGGTGCCGATCTATCCGGGCCCTTGCAGTTTCTCGCCTGATATCCGAGGTCCAAGCACCTGAAGCATCGCCTCATCTGTTTGGTAACTCGCGGAGCGACTCTTAACGAGCACACCGACCATCCGACTTTTATCTTGCCGATCTCCGCCAGTTTGTTGTTCCGACCACTGGTAATCGAATCGCCGCCGTTTGAGTGTCTCCAAACGATTTCCAAATCCGGATAGTCGCCCTTACGTCCAGTTTGCACTGCCCGATCAATGCGCCCTTGAACTATTCGACGGTCGTTGTTTCGCCTAGACCCTTGCATTCGACTACGGTTTCCTACGACAGAGCTCTCACGTTCGCTTCGCTGCCTAATGCTTCTTCAGCCCGAAAATCATCTCACCTTTCAGAGTGCGTCGCGTTTTAACAACGTTCTCCCCCAGCTCCTTCAACTCTGGGTCCTCTCTCACTTTCTTGAGAAGAGCGGCGTAGGACGTCGTATCGTTCGCATCGACGATCAGTGAATCCGCCTCAGTACCTCTCGTGATAAGGCTTCCGTTTCTTTCTTCTCTTGTTGCTTTTTCTTTTCTTCTTTTTGTTTCCGTTCCATCCGCTTTCTTACGATGCGCCAAACATAGTCTTTCATAACGTTCCTCTGGTCGCTGGAGCCCTCCAGACCGCTCTTCTCCATTTTTGAGTCCTCTTGCTCCCCCGGCGTCTTCCTCACTCTTTTCACCGAGCTGTGGTGATTCTTCGGTGTCACCTCAGTTTTTGCCGTCGCCTGTTCTGCGGCTTCCATCAAAGCTTTTTCGGTCTCATCAAGAGCGCCTTCTGCTTGCGTTCAGCAGCTGTTACGGCCTATTTGATGCTCGTCACTAGCTGCTTCACCTTGTTGTGCACATTGTGCTTATTCTTCACGAACTCGTAGAGCTCATCGACCTTTTTCCTCACCTCCGTCAAGTACGACTTCCCAAGATATGGGTTATTCTGGGTGGTGACGCTACCTGATCTCGAGGTGAACACTCGATTCGGTAACCCCATCTCACGTTGGTTTCCTCGTGGCTCACTCTGTACCAAGCCGCTGCTGGTACTCGCTGTGGCTCCCAGTGGCGTAACCGGTGATATCTGCAGCTCAACGCTCCTTGCAAACGCAATCGCGTCCTCCTCATTTGTTTTATTGAATGTCTTCATTTTGTTGGGAGGGGGCTTCCTGGGGGAAAATCTTCACTCGTTATACATAGTCGCCTCTCGTAATCCCATGATTATCTATACATACTAAAACTTTAGCAGCATGGAGATCATGTTACGGTTGACACTATCCTTCATGGGGAATAGTGTTCAGAGCCAGATTGGCGTAAAACCGGGAATTCTTCAACTGAACCTATTACCACCAACTAAATGATGACGAGTTTTGAACGTGCCCGGAGACCTGCCAGAGTTTTGTTGGGGAGGAGGCAGCCGTGCTGTTAGCCCAAAGTCGCCGTCCAATTCGTAATCCGTGTCCTGTCCTTTGACGTTCGGCATGGACAGTATGCCACAATCAGGATGTTACTGGCGTCACACAGTGGGACGGAATCAAAAAAAGGCGGACATTGATATTTGCGACGAAACTATTGGTTATGGCACTTTGATGTCTTCGGAAAGGTTTCTTTATTTTTTAAGTAGTTTAATTTAATGTTGGAAAATGTTTATTTAAGGCGGTATATACGCAGATAAAAAAATAACTTTGCAAGTTGTTGCCAAAATTGATAGTCATGTATGGAAAGTTTGTAGACGAAATGATTTTATGAAACTTTGTTGAAGTTTGCAATTGCTATCTGTTAAGCGAAAAAAGTTATTGAGTGAAATTGAAGTACATGTCGGAATACCCCCTTAAAAAGTGTTTTTTCGTTGTAACTTTTTTATTTGATTTTTTACAGTTTTTCGATGTTCTAGAAAGTTGTAGATGCGCCACCTTTTTGCAGAATAGACCAACTCGCTTCGTTTTTAGGATGTATACCTGTTTTTTTTGGGCTTTGTAGAGTAGTTTTTGTTGTTCAGCAAGAAATACTCTATTGATATATATATATATATATATATATATATATATATATATATATATATATATATATATATATATATATATATATATATATATATATATATATATATATATATATATATATATATATATATATATATATATATATATATATATATATATATATATATATATATATATATATATATATATATATATATATATATATATATATATATATATATATATATATATATATATATATATATATATATATATATATAAACTATTATGCGAAATTAAACGAAACGAAACATTTGAAATATTATAGTTCATTCCATATATTCCGATATTCAAAGTTAATTTTTTTGTTATTAACATGCTCATAAGTCGTCAGTGTCCTGCCAATTATCTTCTTCGTCATTGGATGAACAAGGTGTTTCGTTGCTTAGAATTCTCGGTCATATTATTACCTTGTTCATCCAATGACGAAGAAGATAATTGGCAGGACAATCATGACTTATGAGCATGTTACTAACAAAAAAATAGCTTTGAATGTCGGAATATATGGAATGAACTATAATATTTCAAATGTTTATTCATTTCGCATAACTGTTTATTTTTCATGATTCATAATACCAATAAAGTATTGAAACGCTAGTCTATTTTACCCCGCATTGTTCCAAGGATCCTATTAGATCCCGCTATGAATGATATATGTATCAATAGGGTATTTCTTGCTGAACATCAAAAAAATAAATTTAGCTGCTACTACCTGCTACTCTACAAACCATAGCCCCTTGAAGTTAACCCAGAAAAACTAAAAAAAAACAGACATACACCCTAAAAACGAAGAGATAGCGAGTTGGTGTATTCCGCAAAAAGGTGTGTTTTGAAAGCATCAACAACTTTCTAGAACATCGAGAAACTGTAAAAAATCAAATAAAAAAGTTACAATGAAAAAACACTTTTTAAGGGGGTATTCCGACATGTACTTCAATTTCACCCAATAACTTTTTTTGCTTAACAGATAGCTATTTCGCTACTTCAACAAAGTTTCATAAAATCATTTCGTCTACAAACTTTCCATACATGGCTATCAATTTTGGGAACAACTTGCAAAGTTATTTTTTTATCAGCGTATATACATCCTTAAATAAAAATTTTCCAACATTAAATTAAACTACTTAAAAAATAAAGAAACCTTTCCAGAGACATCAAAGTGCCATAACCAATGGTTTCGTCGCGAATATCAATGCCCGGCTTTTTTGATTCCGTCCCACTGTGCGTCGGTCCTAATGTGCCGTTTGTCACTCCGGTTAGGGTAGAGTGTTTTTATTGCTAAGATCTTAGATTATTGGAAGCAAAAGCGGCACTATCGTACAGGGACCATTCATGAATTACGTAACGCGTTTAGGGGAGTACGAGAAGTTGTGAAATGTTGTGACATATGGGGGAGGGGGAGTAAGCTAGATCGTTACGTAACATGTTTTTACTGAACAAAAAAAAATCGAGGAATTTGCTACGTAATAGGGGAGGGGGGATAAAGAAATTTGTGACAATTTGTTACATGGGGGGAGGGGGAGTCAATTTTGGGCAATTTTCGCGTTACGTAATTTATGAATGGTCCCTCATGTGTGTATTACTCAACGTATCTATGATGGTTACAACCGCTGTCACATGCAGCCATCAACCGTACTCCCGATTTCCACATGGTGTGTGCCAACCTCCGAGTATCTTCTGCTGAGAAATACGAAAAAAATCATTTAAGCAGATTTATTTGTAGTAAATATCTGCTTCTAACCTTCTAGCGCTAAAGAATCCACCTTCCTCAATCCGGTATGCAATAATGCGAAGAGGCCCAAATCTGGTAAGATTTTCTAATAATGCTCTCAGATGCTTTCGACTTTTCTTCAAGAAGTTCGATTGCAAGGGTCTAGACGAGCTAACGACCGTCGAAGAACTGAAAGGTGCAGGCCCGTACGCAAAGGGAGGGTTTTGGGGGTTCCAAGCCCTCCCATGAGGGTTTCGAATTATTCTTAAAAATTTATTAACTTCCTGTTCAGGAAAAAAAATACTGCAAACCGTTTTGACACATAAAATGTCATTGAGTTGAGTCACTCTAGAAACAAATCGATGAAGAAAACAAGGAAGAAACCTTGTGAGTGGAAAGGGATGTATATCCAGTTAGTTCTCTGACGGTTCACGTTTCGAGAGGTTTCGATATTAGCAACAGTTGTGAGTCGACCAGTTCTACAGCAGATGTCGGTCAGCGCACAGTGCGTGATGCCACTCAGAACAAAAGTTGGCCAAAATCGCTGAAACTTTCCAAATCATGAAAATAGATTATATTATAAGTTATGACGAACGCCATTTTGGGGTAAACTGAATTAGATATGTCACACTACTTGTCCAAATAATCTCTACAAAGTGGCATTTTCCGAATTTTGAAATTCTGCTTAATTGCTGAGATTTAGCGACAAACATGATGAGAAATTGTGAGTTTTTTTGCTTGAGGGTCTATACGTGGCTATCCGTTCAGATGAGGTACGGGTATACTGAATTGCCGCTAGCTCTGTGTCGCAAACTGAAGAGTGGATAATTAATTTTGTAGGAGCGGTGTAATATTGATTGAAGATGCCGAAATCAGTAGACTAATTGCATGAACGAAGTATCAATTAATTTACTAACGTTAATGTTATTAAATTGAATTCAGAAACCTGAGAAATTGAATATCTGCCTCCTCATGCTATAAAATGAAACAATTGCACGGAGGTGCAATTTTCTTCGCATTCAATCAATCATGTTCGTTCAACTAAACGAACAATCCTAATAGACATTCGAAAGACATCAACGCAGGTAAAACGACGAACGACGACTCCCCGGACAGAACAAAGAGAATATCATTAAAATTTTAAATTGTTTCCACATACAACGTTCTCACTTTTTCCCACACCTCGTTTTTCCTTGTTCGATTGCCAATCTAACACTTCGAACCGATCGAATATATGTAGAACGTTTTTGCATTGTACTGACTGTCATGCTGGGCATCGGCGGCGAACCATCCAACCTCTAACAGCTTCGAAATTTACTAGAACAGATCCGACCGATTAGATCCGGCTATAAGATCTTCCAATGGCTTCAAATATTGTACAAGAACAAATCATCGGATCTCAAGTCCTAGTAACACATGGATCAATGTAGGCGGACCTTTGGGCGTGAATAGCTTCCAGAGTAGAGGTAATGCATAACCGGCGTCACCCATCCGTCGCGTCGCGGCGGGTGTTTTTCATCATCGCACAAAACCAACTACCGCTTCACAGCAAAGAGAGTGGAGTGATCAATGTTTCTACCAACACTCGGAGGCTCGGATCTTCCACCAAGTCACTTCGGATGACTTTTCAAGTGCACTCCCTCATCCGCGGTTTCGCGAGCTGTCAAGCGATGAGGAAAACGAGGAGAAGAAGAAGGCGAAGTATTAGTAGTAAATCAAATTTATTCCGTTTTGCCCACTCCTCTGCGCCCTCCGTGGAGAGCGCCAGTATCCGAAGTTAATTCTCGAGCAGTGTATCTGCCGATCACTAGACAGAAAGAGAAGGTGGTTATTTTTCATTCCTCGCCTGGAGCTCACAGTCTTTTGATTTACGTTGTCGCATTAGGCTAGTGATTAGGTGAGGTATGTCCTTTTAAGGTGGCAGAGACCTTTGTTTTCTAGTAAAAATAGGAACCGGAGAGGGGCGGCGGAAGGTTAGAATCATTTCGTTTTCAAAGTTCAGTTGTGTGGTGAAGAATGCTAGAAACTGACAATTGAACTAAAATCTTAAATTTTTCAAGATCTTTTTTTAGATCGTTGTGTATAAAAATAGACTTTGGAAACTTTTGTGCACTGAATCTTTCTACAAATTGCTTATATTTTAAAAACGGTTTTGGAATAATTAATGAATAAATTGTAGACCTGAACACGATTTAAAAAAAATATTTGGAAATATTTTCAAGTTCTATGTTCTAATATACGTTTAATTTAGTCCACCTACCTCATAACTGAGTTTATGGCTACGCCACTGCAGCATAAAATCTGCATTCCCAACCCGTGCTCTGCGCCTGCAGTAGGATGGGCCAACCAAGAACTTTTTTTCGCGCCACAAGTACTATCTAGTAAACCCATTTACGAGAAACATGCTGCAATCGGCGTGAGCTCATGAAACCCTAGCCATCTTCAACCGCCAGCTGTTTGAGTTAGAGTCTTGTTACAATTACAGAGATCTTTTGAAATCCGAAGGTAAATGAGCCGATCCCTGGAGGATGGTTCGGGGAGAGGTACACCACTTCTTCGTGTCTTATTTATTTTATGCACGGAACTCAGTCAGTTGATGTCAAATCGAGCCTCCGCTCACAATAGGTCATTGTGTTTGGCAGTTAGAATTTCGACAGCACTCGACAAAGCGGGGAAGATGGCGGGCTGGTGGCGCAAGTACTATCCATTAATTGTACACAGACGTGTCTAACCCAAATTGTGTGGAGTGGAATTGCATGGGTACAAAAAGAATGGTTGCAGGTGAGTTGATTGATGATGCACCGCCGACTTTGAAGTTAAGATTTTATTACCGTCTTCATTGATTTCACTGGTTCCATATTTGTAAATGTCAGCTAATTTTGATCAACATCTAATCAATTTATGTTTTCGTTTCTATATTAGGGTCTATCACTAATCCTCGCTCTGACCATCGTGGACCAGACGTTAGCACAGAACAACCAGTACCTACCTCCGGACAAGGGATACGCCTACGATAAGCCAAACCAAGCCTTCCCATCTGCCACCCAGCCACAGCAGGTTCGGCCATCCCCTCCGGCCCCACCTCGGCCAGCTCCATCCTACGGACCACCACCACCAGCCGGAGGTGATACTGTAAGTTTTAAACCGGATGTATTCGCTGAAATTGATTAAATCGAAAGTGTACCCCAACAGCATGTTCACGAACCGGGAATGCCGTTCGATTTCAACTACAACGTGAACGATATCGAGAGTGGAAACGACTACTCGCACAACGCTGTCAGTGACGGTGATGTGACCCGCGGAGAATACCGTGTTCAGCTCCCCGACGGACGGACCCAGGTCGTGCGCTACACTGCCGACTGGAAGAATGGGTACAACGCTGAGGTAAGCTCTGATCTATTTATTTATTTAATTATTTTTATATTATCGACACAATCAATAACAAGCGAATTCTTTCGGAGGGGTCAGAATCATTTCTCTGAATGCCGTTTGACCGAAGGTCGTTTTGCCCAGCGCACAGTGGGAAAAAAAGTATCAAAACGTGTCTTCAGTCAATAGCGCGATAGATCGCTAAGTGCAATTATCGAAAATGTTCACTCCATATATAAAAATGTCTAGAGAATCGATTGCAGGTTTTTAAAATGACCGCAAAGTACGCTATCATACTTGTTTTGTCCTAATTCCCCTTTATATTAATGTTTTTTCATTACTGGCTAAATAACTTATGAGAAAACGAAATGCGAGCTACCATTGTTAGTGTCTCTTATGCAAAAAAGTTCAATGATTGTATAGGGGATAATAGGATTGTCTGCGTAAAGTGTTTTAATCCGTTCTATCTCAATTCTCCCCAAATGTTGGGTTTTTTGTTTCACTTTACTCTTCATCTTGGAAGCAGGCTTAATGCCGCTGATCAAAAGTCGTGTTGCTTATGCAAAAAAGTCTAAGGAATTGAGTAAAGATAGATGGTCTGACAGCTAATCAACTAACGTGAGTCGAAATGAACAACTTCAATTCCACACTCTGGCGACGACGAGGACACCGATGAAGTCATTCGCAAGTACAAAGCCAGACGCAGCTGCCGAAACAACATGTTTTTTCAACATTCCCTTTCTCTGTTTCGTGATTTTTTTCATCATTTACCACTTCTCATTTTCTTACCTGAATTACGTCAATTCAATTTTAAACAATCTGCAGCATTAATACACTGCAAATAAATATTGAACTGGTGATTTTCTAGGTATGTACATTGATTAATTTAGCCTCGATAATAGTGACCTATCGTACCCTCAGATTTTAAAAACGCCAAAAAAAAGTATTTTCGCCTTTTTGGATTTCGCTTGAAAAATATTTGGCCAGGCATAAAACCCAAAACATAAACAACGTTGCCAGATTATAACCTTTCTAACAAGTGCTTGTTTGTCAAAATAAGTCCAAAAATATCATCGCACGAGCTCGACAAAGAAAACTGACCTACTTGACCCAACTCTACTCTAACAAACAATTTTTCATAAAAAATATGTAGACTCTATAGCGGGACCCGTGTCTAAATATCGGTCTGCGAGGTGACTTTTAATTATATTTAATTATTTTCTAGATAAATGGTTCAACTTACGCTTTTGTGAGGAAATAAGGTGGGGCCATCATAATCATAATTCTAGAAGTTGAATATTAATAACTCCCGTTGTACTGAACGATATGTTTAAATTCCCGCACTATTTGGTTGAAATAAAATATCAACTATCTTGTACTAAATTTCAAAGTATTCACATCGAGCATAATAGTAAAAATTTGTTTTGATTTTTTTTATTAGCGACATTCTGTTTGGTTATAATTATTCACTGGGTGGCGCGTAATAAGGCTGTGGCCGAGGACATATCTGTATTTGATTTGCGCTTAAATCTTTATCTATGAAAGAACGAACAGCGATTTAGTAGATTATAATTTTAGACTACTTCGAATGGACCGATTCGTAATTTTTAGTGACCGGAAAAGTCAGCAAAAGTCCATAGTTTACAGGAAATTCAGAGCCTAGGTATGCATAAAAGTCGAAACCAAATTTACAGCAAAGCGATTATGCCGAGAGAAAATGTGACCAAAATAGACGTATTTACCTTCTCGCTTCGATTTACTGTTGATAATAGGGTTTCTTACACTTACCATCAGTTGAAGTCGACGAAATTTGCATCGCTTAGAAGTTATTGGACGATCCATAAATGACGTAGCATTTTTTGAATGATTTGACTTCCTCCCCCATCGTAGCATTTCGTCACAAACTTCTATATACTCCCCTGGGAATTACGTAGCTTGACGGTAACCCTCACCCCCCTCCTTGTCCCCGTAAAAAAATCAAAAACGATGTTAGTTAGATGAAACGGGTAAGATTGTCGTGACATCTGGTCAACCCCTATTCCCCTTTAAAAAAGCTACGTAGCATGACATGACCCCCCACCCCCTGTCGTCACACATCATCACAAAATACAAAACTCCCCCCTCCCCCATATAATGCTACGTCATTTATGGATGGTCCCTATTAAATTCAAAGTGGCCTAGATCTTGAAATGAAAGAAGGTGCCGCATTCAAAAAATACCTTTTGCTGCAATGGGACATCAGTTTGAGCGTTCAATTTCACTTTGAAGCGTTTCTCGAATCTTTTGAAAAAAGTACTCTACTTTACCGGTACTACCGGTACTGGAGGCTACAGTACCGCAGTATCGGTTCTCGCCAAAATGGGTCGGCACTGCGAACTCTAAATGCAACTGATCAAATGTATTAATTCTTATATGAAAAAGTCGGGGTATTGGCTAATGATAACTAAAACGACCACATGAAACATGTGTACCCGTTTTACCCCAGTTCCCAAGTTTGAAGTTAATCTTTACTCCACATCTACGAAACGGCTGAGTACGGGATATCAAAGCTAATATTTCTTATTTATGAAAGGCCGATAAATAAATTACATATAGTTAAAATGGCCGTTTACTACACTTCTTCTCATATCTCGTGTTTACAGTTAAACCTGACTACATTTCAGAAACAGGCTGAACGCGAATTGTTTCTACATAAGAATTACTACTATTCATCCACCTCTTTTCAAGAAGTACATCCAGGTTTTACTTCGCACTTGTGTTATGTTAGGGTAAGACGGATACACATGATTCGTGCGGACATTCTAGCTACCTACTATTTATTCCCTGGACTAACAAAAAATATTACTTTTTACCAGTCTTCCCAAATGAATGTCGTACAAAATGTTTGCTCTGGTTCTGTACTCATATTAAACCCACACTTCGTGTACGAACCCAAAACACGCTATTTCATACCAAAATACGTCCACATGTTCGCCTGCACAACCCATGTACGTACACGGTGTGCGTACACATTTGTTCGTGGCACCAGTTTTCTCTTTCACACTCTCATCGTCACTAGCGTTGACTCTTTTCACCTTGCGCGAATCGTTCTCGTGTATGCACTCGATGTACGTGCACGGATGTTTGAACTAGAGTTTGTACAAAGTTGGCTTGTGTTCGATGTTCGAGGCAGTTTTGATATCATCGTCTTCGTCGAAACGTGGTTAAACGATGACACGCTTTCCAGTCAGATGTTCGGTACTGGATATGAGGTTTTTCGTTGCGACCGGAACCCTAGAAATAGCCGTAAATCTACCGGAGGTGGTGTGTTAGTAGCAGTTAATCGCAGCTTGAAGGCACGAGTTGTTGAGAAGACTTGCTGGGATTGCCTCGAACAAGTCTGGACGATAATCGAGCTTGGTGACCGTAAGTTGTACTTGTGTGCGTTGTACGTCCCACCTGACCGAGTCCGTGATATCGAATATGTTGTCGCACACTCAGTTTTTACTATCTTCGAAGACGCTAAATCGGTTGATGAGATCATCGTACAAGGAGATTTCAGTCTCCCCAGCATTACATGGAGATCTTCCCACAATGGATTTCTTTACCCGGATTCCGATCACTCCATTCTTCACTCAGGGGCGGTGAGGCTTCTTGACAGCTACAGCTCAGCCACGTTACTACAAATTAATCCTATTGCCAACGAGAATAACCGCCACCTTGAACTTTTTTTTGTCAGCGAGGTTTCTGCTACATCAGTAGTGATGGCTCCCTCTCCTCTAGTGAAACCAGTAGCACATCACCCACCATTGATCGCCACGATCGATCGCACCCTGGCGCACTATTACACTGTTCCTGCGGTCCTCGTCTCATACGACTTCCACAAAGCTGATCATCGCAATATCGCAGACCTCTTCTCCACTCTCGATTGGCTAAATATTCTGGACCCCGAAGGTGTTGATACGGCAGTTCAAACATTTTCCAACGTTTTGGGTTATGTTATTGACAGGCACGTCCCGAAGATAGTTCATCTCCAACAAATCGGCGCTCCTTAGCAAACGAGCACGATGCGACGACTGAAGTCCAAGAGAGCTGATCTACGGAGGTTTACCAAGTATCGCACAATTCCACATAGAACCGATTACGTCAGTCTCAAACATGCTTATAAACGAGCTAGTCAGGATTGTTTCTTACGATATCAGCAAAACATTCAGCGTAATTTCAAGTCGCACCCAAAACGTTTCTGGAAATATGTTAATGAGCAGCGCAAGGAATCCGGGCGGCCGTCGTCTATGACTTCCAATGGCCGCACAGCTACCACATCCCAAGATATGTGTAGACTTTTTTCGGAGAAATTCACGAATGTGTTCACAGATGAGGCCTTAACAGTAGATCAAATTGAAGTCGCTGTTAGTCAAGTTCCAGTTGTGAGCCAAACTCTAAGCGCTATAGACGTCAATGAAACTATCATTACCTTGTTCTCGGTTAAATCGTCTTTCAATTCGGGACCCAATGGCTTCCCTTCAGTAGTTTTAGAAAGGCACATCGACGTTTTAGCGATTCCACTTCTTCGCATCTTTAGAGCTTCTATTGCCAGTGGCATCTTTTCATCCTGCTGGAGGTCCGCGAATATGTTCCCAGCCCATAAAAAAGTAAAAAGCGAGACGTCAATAATTTCCGGGGAATTACTTCATTGAGTGCTGTCTCGAAGTTGTTCGAGCTGGTCATTATGGAACCTCTTCAGGCTCACTGCAAGCAGTACCTAAGTGACGATCAACATGGTTTCACGTCTGGGCGTTCGACAACGACTAACCTGCTTTGCCTAACATCCTACATAACAGAGAGTATGGAACGTCGCGCTCAAACCGATGTTATCTATACAGACCTATCTGCCGCTTTTGACAAAGTGAACCATGGCATAACAATCGCTAAAATGGAGAGATTTGGAAATAACGGTAGTCTATTGCAGTTTTTTCGATCCTACCTTTCAGGTTGAGAAATAGTGGTTGTCATAGGAGATTGTCAGGCACCCACATTTACTTCTACGTCAGGATTACCTCAGGGAAGTCATTTGGGACCATTGATGTTTCTGCTTTACTTCAACGACGTTCATCTAGTTCTGAAGATTCCACGTCTGTCCTTCGCAGACGATCTCAAGATGATCTTCTCATCCGCTTTACTGAAGATTGCAGATTACTCCAACAATAGTTTGAAAACTTCGCTGACTGGTGTAACACGAACCGTATGTTTGTAAATCCAAAGAAGTGCTCGGTGATATCGTTGTCACGAAAAAAAAACCCCGGTTTGTTTTAACTACCGTCTACTGGATACTGAAATTGAACGCGTTAGTCAGGTGAATGACCTAGGAGTGATACTAGACTCGCAACTTACGTTTAAACAGCACTTCTCCTATACAGTTAGCAAAGCATCTCGAATGCTGGGATGCATCTTCAGGGTAGCGACAAATTTTACGAATATTTATTGTCTCTAAGCGCTGTACTGCTCTTTGTCGCGGTCAATCCTGGAGTACTGCTGCGAAATTCGGAGCCCAAACTATAACAAGGGTGTTGAGAGAATCGAGTCCGTGCAACGACGCTTTTTACGTTTTGCGTTTCGTAGGTTGCCGTGGAGAGATCCCGTCTGCGAAGTTACGAAAGCCGGTGCCAGCTGATTAATTTGGAACCCCTGCATGTTCGAAGGAATACAGCAAGGGCTTTGTTCGTTGCTGATACTTTGCGAGGTCATCTGGAGCCATCTTGGAGCAAATCAACATAAATGTCGCATCGCGAACAACGCGTCACAACCTCATGCTCCGATTGCCATTTCGACGCACCAATTATAGCGTGCGCGAGGCCATTAATGGCCTACAAAGGATTTCTAACCGAGTCGCATCAGCTTGCGACTTTAATTTGTCTCGCCCAACTCTACGTCTACGTTTTTCCAGAACCTTCAAAGGACCCACTAATTTCGGCTGATTCCTTCATTGTTGTTTTTTTCACTGTATTATTATTTTTATCAAAATTTTGAACGATTTGACTGTTAGCAATAAGTTTAGCATTAAGACATCATTGGCGCTTTGAAATGCCTGTTGGTGTATATATGACAAATACAAATACCTGCACATCGAAACGAAGCATGTTTGAGGTTGAACACGTGAACGAAATTTTGTACACAGGCACAAACTTGTCGATGTTCATGGGAAGTCTGCTTTTTACTGCCTCTTTCTGAAATGTGGGGTAAATATAATTTCACACTTGTATAAGGGAAAGAATTGGGGTAAAACGGGTTAATACGTTTCGGGCGATCATTTTAAGTAAGTTCAATCGATTATCGGAACTGTTTTACATAAGAAAAACTGCTACGGTGAGCAGCTTTCAGCTTCTTTCTGAAATGAAGCTTATGGTATAACTCCACACATACATTATGTGAAGAATTGGGGTAAAACGGGTATACACGTTTTCTGCGGTCATTTAAACTATCTTCAACCAAGTCCTCGGATTTTTTTACATAAGAACTGCTGCTTTTTATCAGCCATATTCAGCCTCTTTCGGAAAAGTACAGCCAGGTTTAGCTTCCCACTTGAGATATGAGATGAATTGGGGTAAAACGAGTGCATACTTATCGTGTGATTATTCTAACTATCTTCAATAGAATACCTTGATTTTTTACATAAGAGTTACTAACTTTCATCAGCCGCATTCAGCCTCTTTCCAAGCAGCACAGGCAGGTTTAATTTCATACTTGAGTAATGGTAATAATTGAGGTAAAACAGAGATACACGTTTCGTGCGGGCATTCCAACTATCTCTAATTGATTCCTCGGAATTTTGTACTTTTCATCAGCCGCACTCGACCTCTTTCCGAGAAGTACAGCCAGGTTTAGCTTCCCACTTGAGTTATCTGAGGAATTTGGGGTAAAACGGGTACAGATTTTTGTCCGGTCATTCTAATTATATTTAACCCTTTTCGACGCGAATTCTTTTCATCGGTAATACTGTAATTTTTAGCTTTATATAGGGTTTTGGGGCCGCTGATTTGACGTCGAAAATGTAAAATTTAAAATGGTGGATGCAATGTGGCAGCTGTGCTTGGCTTAATGTTATTTTTTTTTATATTAGCCTAAAACGTCTTACAAGAGGGATTTCGGGGTCACTGATTTTTATTCTGACGTTAGAATTATCAAATTAGAAATGGCAGATCTAACATGGCGACTGAGATTGGTTATCAGCGACCCAAAAAACCCCCGTGAATCGAATTTTATACTGACTGTAACAAAATTTGCCAATTTCGTGAAAAATGGTTGCCATTTTGTTGGCGCCATATTGAATGTTAGAATTTTGACATCAGAATCGTAAGAAGCTACTCCAAAAACTCTTGTAAATCATTGTAACAAAATTCAAAAATTTCGTAAAAAATAGCTTCCATTATGTAGCCGCCATTTTGAATTTTCAAATTCTGTTATCGGAATCGTAATCAGCGACCTCAAAAACCACAATCTATTTTTATGCTAGTTGAGAAGCTGTCCCTGTCTCTCTGAATAATAATAAATTTCATTTTTACATATTTTGATAATTTTTTTCGAAAAAACTGACCTACGAAAAATTCTGCAAAGATCTATTATTTAGTTCAATGTTTGAGATACTTACAATTTTTTTTTTTGATCTCTAGGACTTTTAGACAGCCGAATTTATTGTAAAAAACGAGATTTTCGAGTTTTAATGTTTATAACTAATAAGTAACTAACAAACGAGTGGATCACAGATTTGCTTCCGACGGTGGGTTGGCAGTTACCTCGTCCAGCGGATCCTCAACGGCTTTACATCGTTTCGGTCCCTTCTCCTTGATTATGCGGCCAAGTAAAAATAAACAATAATCCATTGGATATTGGCATACAATTAGAAACAATATTACATTAAAACCTTCTTTCAGAATATGCACTGCAATGAAGTGCGATTTTTTCCATTTGCGCATCGTAACGGAATAACAAAAATAAGAGATTGTTCAATAAATACTCTTTTTCCTTCCTTTAATAACTAATGTAAAGCCTCTTACCATGTTATTAATGCAAGTATTTTGATGAAGCCATTGAAAATAACTGTTACCACAATTATCCATTTAGTAAGACATCATGTGGCGAAATGACCCATTCGACGAAACGGTTTTCGCTAAAATGACCTTCGGCGAAATGACACGCCTTCGCTTGCAGTTACTTTTGCATTTGTCTTCAGGAATCGTACCCTAATTATGTAAGAACTGTTTGGGCCCTCCAATTGTTATTGTGTACCTTTGTAGCAAGTGAAGTTTGCTTTAGTCTCGAGTCTCACTACTCTTGATCCAGCTGGCAGTAAAAGTAATAACATCGATGCTTTTCTCTCAGTTTCCAATGTTCACAGCCCCGCTGCGAGAAAGATAAGATAACGAACTTGCAGACTTTAGTGGATTAAAATGGTTTGTTTGCTTTTAAATCCCAACGTTTCGATGCCTTGTTTGCGCCTTCATCAAGGGAGATCGTATTGAGGAATAATATAGAATCCCAACACAGCTTCGCGTTTGAGAAAACAGCAATTGTAGATCGCACATTCCGCTCATCGCCTCTCTCATATTTAGAAATGTGTTACATTATCAATACACCGCATTCTATAATCAGTAGGGCATTGCAAAAAATCGCTCACTTTTAAATTCTAAAAGTTCCCTCCGTTAGTCAGCTCAGATGCCAAATTTCACATCATTTGGACAATTTTAGACCCCCACCCACTTTGCTCGAAGTTTTTGTAATTGATACTATGGGAAAATATAGAGGAGAAATATATTAAATGCTCTAACTTTTAAAATAGCACTCAGAAAATTACAATTCATTCTTTTTTTTTCAAGGAAATAACCTTAGTATTCGAATGAAGATGTTTCCTTTTCTCGAAAAATACGCAAAAGTGAGGTACTGGGTCATTTTGTTCCCAAAATCCCCCATTTTTGATAATTTTTCTGCATTAGAAAAACTACAACATATGTATGATTAGTAGCACGGAGTAGAAAAATTAATAAAAATGGGGATTTTGGGGACAAACTG
Source organism: Topomyia yanbarensis (assembly GCF_030247195.1). Taxonomy (NCBI): domain Eukaryota; kingdom Metazoa; phylum Arthropoda; class Insecta; order Diptera; family Culicidae; genus Topomyia; species Topomyia yanbarensis. The sequence continues at coordinate 78,507,449 of NC_080672.1, forward strand.
ACCCAGTACCCTACGTTCACGTATTTTTCGAGAAACAAAAATATCTTCTTACGTATACTAAGGAATGAATTGTAATTTCTCGAGGGCTCCTTCAAAAGTTATGGCATTTAATATATTTTGCCTCCATATTTTCCTATAGTACCATTTTCAAAAACTTCAAGCGAAACGGGCGGGCGTCTAGAATTGTTCAAATAATGAGAAATATTTTGACATTTGTCACAATATGAAAGGGGGGGGGCATTGGGAATATAAAATTGCACACCAAAAAATAATGAAATTTAAACGGCATGTAAATCAATACGAATGTAAACATACAACGATTGAATAAAAAATTTGCTTGATAATTACGTTAAAATCAATTGGAGCATCAAACAGCATACAATTTTACACTTTCATTCGTGTAATATTGCACGTCATTCATTTTACAGCAGTTTGCGAGTAAAAATACATTGAAGTGCATTGGTTTTCCGTTTAAAGAAACTGTAATTTTCAATCCACGTGTAAAATTCTAATAAAATTCGTCGAAGAAAGCACGACAAGTCGTGTGTATTTGTGATGGAACTTAATTTTACATTTATATTCATGCTCCAAATATGTGCATGAAAATAAACCTAAAATTACAAAATATTTTTTTCTGTGTGGGTTATTTTTTGCAATGCCCTAGCATACACGTCTGAGCACTATTTGTCCCACCATGGGTTGGGGGACATTCCGCGAGAGTTAGCGCCTGGAAACGGTCCAATTTTAATTCCAGTTTGGCAAACGACAACCTCAAAGTCGGGTGACGAGGTAAGGTCTATTCGATTGAAAGAATAGCACTTTTTGATCTTCAAAAGTAATCCTCCGTAAGTGTCTTCTCGATCCAGTTGAGGTTTATTTCTGAAGTGAGTCATACTTCGTATTTTACAAAAGCTGCGCATTATTTATTAAAATTTTAAAGGAAGGATTTTAGGAATAATGCTTCTTCAGTTCTACTGTAAACAGGGATCAAATCCGTGACCTCGTTGACCTCGTTCAATGCATTAGCCATCGATATTATCGCTGAAAAGAGGGCGCATTTTGCAGTCAATTGCATCTAGAATTTTACTGCGTGGAGAAAGCTTATCAAGAAGCTTTTAAGTGAGTTAGAGTTAGAGATATTAAAAGCAATGAAAATACGGTCCACAATATCAGAGCTATTTATTAAGCTAGCGCTGGTTTCTTTCTTTCTCTGTTTTAGCTATGGGAACACCGCCTTAGGAAGTGCTTCCTTTCTGAGCTCAGGTTTCTGAGGCCAGGAGCTGTTTAGTTTTTGCACAAGTACTTCTTGAAGCCTTAAAGGGACACCTTCTGATCTTTACAAAGAAGCTGATGAAATGATTCTCCTTGTTCTATTGCTTCTAGGCGCAGCATAAGATGTTCCCTCCTGGATATCATGAGAGTCGCATGCGACAGTAGACAAGTTAGTACAGATATTCGCAGATACCGGTGACGTAGCTATCTTTAGCATTTCTGCAAAAGATCGCTTAGAGCGTCGAAGGGATGCTTTTCAACATCCCTTCCACAGGAATCATCCACATGATTATCACCACATTTTCCACAACGAACCTTATTAAGCAAGGGAGACTGTGTGTCGTTTACCATTAGTACAGTTGATGACCCGCTGCACAAAAAGGCGAACAGGTAGACGAACCTTATCAGGGAGGAGGTAGTTAGGTACAGCAGACCTGGCGAAAGACCCTCGATAAGAGTTTGAGTTGGCATATGTCCTCTTTCCGTAAACTGCGACTGATGTTGTGTGCAACCATTTACAGTCCAGTATCTTCACTGGTTGAAATATGTGGTCTTTAAAGCAGCCAACCCCATGTGTCAGCAGATCCGCGCAATTCAAACTCGAGTCGGAGAAAACCCCGTCATTTTCAACCCGAATAGCTGGTAGATATACTCTGTACTCTTTCGTAAAAGGCCCGTAGCCAGCAATATAATAAGCCAGTTTCAAATTATTTACTACCACCCGAAGCTTAGATATTTCTGTCACAGCCGAATATCGTTCCATCGCAATAAATTCGACATTTTTTTACTTTAGCCCGAAAAAAGATCATAGCATTACGCAGCATGGACTGGGAAGATCAAACTATCGGTTCGAGAGTCACCGAAAGATTGAGGGAGGAATCCTCTTATTATTCCTAATAGAATTCTAATCAGGTTTTTGGTAAAGTCTTGAACAGATTTCTGATATAAAATCCGTTCAGAATTTTCCCGGAATTTTGCTAAGAATTTTGATGTGAGTCCTCTCAGGATTTTGATGCAATCTTGTTATTTCTACGATTTCCTACTTCATCAGAATCCTGATGAAGATACTATCAGAATTATTGTATTGATTCCAATAAATTCAAGAGCTGGATTACGTCAAAATCCTAAGAAGAATTCCACCACAATCTCGAGCGGGATTGTATCACAAACAGGGACAAGTGTTTGTCAAAACACTAAACAGGATTCCGCCAGAATTTTGAAGCATTCCTTATCCGAATTTTATTGGAAAGATTCCATCAGAATTCTGATCAATTCACAATCATTAGCAGAATTCTTTTTTGAGTAGCATTTCCTTAAATAGCCTTCCTTCAGAGTTCAGCTTAGGATACGAGCAGAATACAGTATCTTAAAGTTAAGCCCGTAAGATATTAAGCCTGTTCTAATGACCCTGAAACTTCTAGTTTCCTGATCTGTGTACTTCACATCCTTGCTCTCACTTGAGTCGTATAGCTCTAATTTTCATAATTTTCCCTACCCAGTAATCTCTAGCTAATTGAATGTCGTTAAAATGTAAAAAAGTATCTTAAAGAATATCAAGGATTTAGTATAAGTTTTGAGCAATATATCATCCGAAAACCGGCAAAGACTCCTTAAGAATCCTGAAAAAGATGCCTATACAATAGACTGCCCAGAAAAATGATGAATTTTTGAAAACTCAATCGGCCCACCCCTGAGTCGATTCCTAGTCTCACCAGGAGTACTTGCACCAAATTTGAAGCAAATCGGACAAGTCTTACTACCGGAGCAACGTGCCTGAAGTTTGTATGGGATTTTTCAACAATTTACATGGAGAAAACTCACTAGTTAGTATTTTCGCCACTATGTGGCACTGTATGGATCGTATTATCACTGTAAGTGAAAATAAGAAAGATAATCTAATTGTCTACAACTTTGTCGAAGACTTCTAGTGAATTCGGTTTTGTTAAAAGAAGTTATTAAACTTTTAACGAAGTGATGTCTGAGTCAGTTTTGCATGAGGCCTAGCAGTGCATGGTTGTGTATCAGTACTCTAGTCCCACGGACTATAAATTTTTGTGAAATAATGGTTAGATTTAGCTGAATAGTATGTTTACAAGAATTGTAGTAAATAATTCGAGCTATGTTTTGGTTAGAAAATTTTAGTTTCACCTGTGACCGCATAGAGGGCGCCACCACTAACTTTTTATAGAAGAGAGATAGAGTATAAAGATGTTCGGATGAAATACTGAAAAATGCCTGCTCTATAACTTTGTAGAAAACACCAAATTTCTATCTCTCTCCGTTGAAAAGTTAGTGTTGGCGCCCTCTATGCGGTAACAGGAGGAACTAAAATTTTCTAACCAAAGCATGACTCGTATTATTTACAATAATTCTTGTAAACATACCATTGAGCTAAACCTAACGATTATTTCGCAAATATGTTTAGTTCGTGTGAATCGAGTACTGATACACAACCATGCACTGTTAGGCCCCATGCAAAACTGACTCAGACATCATTTCGTTAAAAGTTTAATAACTTCTTTTAACAGTGTCGGATTCAAATTAGTACTGCTTGGGTATCGTAAAGAAACAGTTGATCAGTTTTCATAATTTTAAATATAACTGAAAAGACGGATCTGGATTTAACTCTATGCGACATGATCGTCGCCCAAAGACAGATCAAACACTTTTTAGCGTATCCACTACCTTAATGTCTTCCTAATCATTGTTATAGAGCATTTAATAGTTTTATTTTTATCTTATAGGTGACGTACGAAGGTGAAGCCAAGTACCCCGAAGGACCAGGTCAAGGCGGCGCCAATTCAGGTGGATACAAATACTAGGAACCTTAACGCCTCATCTACAGGAACCCTCAGCGCACAACTCCACGTGATAATGCATCAAACGACCATGTCAAATCTTGTTTTTCCTGCATGTAACAATAATTACGTTACACTCGAGGAAAAACGTCGTCCACCACTCACAAAGAGACGACCAGTCTAGCAGAAAATAAAAAAAAATATCTGATAAAATGTCATTACGTTACACCCTTCTCTTGTACTGAAAGATCATTTAGCGACTAAGCACTGAATATGCGGAAAAAAGCCTCTCGCAAATTTGCTTTCCTAAGCGAACCGCTCTCGTCGTTCGTATGCCAGTATTTACTTCTCAAAGACGAGTAACGAACCTCACCATTTGGCTTAGAAAATTAATAACCTGCAAACTTAGAGAGATTAATGCAACATTTGTGCACAATTAGCCAACAAACTTGGATCGTGTAACAAGTTGGATTATCTCTGGTGATTTAAATTTAGGATTGCATTGCCCCTTCACTGTTTTTACTACACTCAGACACACACATACACTCCGTAACGTATCACATCGCGTAAATTATAATTATAACTTGTACATGCTTCTTTGAACAGTCATAAATTTAGTGATTCGCTGGTCACGTTTGCTACCTACCTATGTATGTTGTACCTACTAGCGAAGGATATGTTAAATGAAATATCATACACTATGGCGGCACAACTCCACACTCACAGCGATTAGCTGAGATTCGAAAAAACGGAACACATTTCTTGTTAGAATCATGAACATCACCAAATCTCCTCGACACGGCCATTGCCGAACTCCAACCATCATCGGAGTAGTAAAGCAGGTCGCATTAGACTTAATCTATGGTGGATACGTTTACTGTCATGTACGTACAAGTACATAAAATGCCGCCCCATGAAACCCGATGCGCTGCGATGATGTGGAGTACCAAACAGAGCATCATTCGAAATCTTGCAATAAAGTTTCCAGCACTCCCTAGACATCATTCAGTGGCGATACGGAGTCCCGCTACCCCTTTTAGCGTGTAAGACTACTTTGATTCAGAAAATAGAACGTTCATTATGACATTAGAGAAGACAACTTAGCGAGATTAATCATGGAGAAGAAGACGAAGAAGTGGAAGAAAAAGATAAGATGCAAATGGTCTTAGCATTTAGAAACTGCAAGAAACTTTTGGATCTGAAAGAATAGTTATGTCAGCAAATTGTACACTACGGATGTAAAGAAAATGTAAAGATTTAAGAATTAAAATAAAATAATGTGAAATAATATAGAAAAAATATTTAAAGCGTGTTTTATCTGTTTCCATAAATGAAAGGAAACCAAATAATTCGTTGATAATTATTATTTTGGTAGAGTATGGTATGTGATTTAATGTTTTAAAATAATTTCAGACTAATGTCAACCCCACAGAACCCATTCGATTGATCCCAATTTGGTCAATTTTGATCATCATTTCGAGAATAACCGAAGAAAATTCACGAATAACGCATTCAATATTGACCTTTAGCATATCAGTTGTTTCCGGTTTGAAGGCATAGACGAGAAACTTAACATAATACCATAAAAAATTCCTAGGGCGTCAATTCACAAGAACAAGGTAACAAATCAACACTACCCTTTTTCGGTATGATTCGTCTTCCGTATATCGTCTTATTTCCCAATCCTATTTAAGGGGTTATATACAAAGTCGTGGCGAAAAATTGAGCTAAGTTCGCCATTTTTTAAAAGCGTTTTGTGAAAATTTTATTTGAAAAAGCGAAAGACAGATCGTTGGTAGCACTATCGAAGATAGAAAAACAAGTTAAATTGAAAAAAAAATATTCAAGGTTGACGGAGTTATGGCCGATCCCCTGAAGCGTGCTTTTTGCAAATGTTTGCGGTGAACGCTCTCCAAACCGAACCGCTCAACTGAAATCCAAAAACTAAAAAGATTATTGAATAGAAATGTACTGTGGTGCACTTGAACGGATTGATTTCCCACTAAAAAATTCGTTTCTTGCAAATAAAATATGTTGACCAAAAATTTGAGTTTTATAGTGTACAAAATTTTCAACAAAAATTCATTGCGAAGAATCAAAATTTTTTCGATGAAAAAGAAACCATTCAAGTACACAAAAATTTAAATACAAATAATTTAAAACAAAGTTTAGACAAATCGGATGAATAGCTTTTGAGATATCACGTTCACCGCAACGGTACTTTTCAAAAAAACTCCATTTCGAGATAATTGCGGTTAAAGTTTTGTGTTAACTTCATTCGTGGAAGAACCGGCGCGCTGCAAACGGCTGTAATTTAAAATCTAGTGCTCCGATCTGGATGAAATTTTGTACAGATATTCTCCAAAGTATGTACTTTTAGAATATTCAATTTTTTGAGTTTCAACTTTGTATATAACCCCTTAAACTAAGTGGTTTCCAAATCTCGTGTAACGGCATTGAGAACTTTGCTATATTTCTCCCTAAAGAAACAAGATTTGGAAGCAATCAATTTTTCTCCACTAAGGAGAAAATTGCTTAAAACCATATTTGTGCGCAAACGGCGCTAAACCTATAACTAAATTAGTTGTTCAGTTGGCGTTTCGACTGCGTCTCATCAGGATCCAACACTTACTTTGTGACAGGACTAAGTTAGCGCTGGAGTTACGCTAGCTTCAAAAACAGAGACACGATCTGTTTTTCTGAGCAAACAACTAGTCATGCGTAATGTCCTGCAAGAGAAAATATTTTGGTTAAAAGTTAGGGGCGCGTTTAACCCCATCTTTTCCTAAATGATAATATGCTCAAACCTTAACCAAGCAGGTTTCTTAGAGTGGAATTTTCGAAATAACTCTGCAATTGTAACGTATGTTAATCGACAACGAATGCAGTACCAGGACATCACTTTTAATTGGAGCTTTTCACTTGTTGAGCCGCGATATTTGCGAACAAAATAAGTAAAATACACATTGAGTTATCTAGCCGCACATAAACTAAGCAGGTCTTATGTGGATATAAAAATCCCCTCATGCATCAACCTGTTATACAATTAATCTGGTTTTATAGATCGTTAATCAACTGTGTTTAAACATTGATGATACGTTTACGCCGAGAAGCGAGTATTTTGTTTCCCCGGGTAGTGTACAAAAGCCCTACAAACTCATAAATAAGCTTTCCGAAGTAACTCGTATCAAATCATCAACATAATCTCCTTTGCATAACGAAACAACCAGTGCTTATCTAATCGTCAATCACATCCGCGCCGTGGTGAATTCATCTGTACACGCGTCTGACGCCACATATAATTTAAAGAGCAAGAGAGCGTGGTTCTCTCGCACAAAGCCACCAAAAGAAAGAGTTTTCTGCTTTTTCTGTGGTGTGTCATCATTGTATCTTCCGTGTATGCATGAAACTGGCACGCCAGTGCATCATTAGAATGAAATGCTATCAGCGCCTGGCGGCAGTCATAGGATGTATAACCCACCACCGAAGAATGCGAGCTGACATGAAACGTAACAGCTGCTATGCTTACAACGTCAGAACCAGTGCAGTAAAATTTCATTTCATTCAATCAAAACTGAATGAACGCAGTCAATCAGCCGTCTACGGTAGCATTCATATTCATTTAACGCATCAGTTGCTGTTGATCTGAAGCTCGGTTCATGGCTCTTCACTCACCGTAGCTTTCAAATGAGTCGTAATTCATATTCAACCATCTTCGTTTGATCCTCTCAAATGAATAGATCCGCTTTCAATTTACCCAGTGAGCACCAGTCAAATGAGAACCGGGTGAACCTAAGACAAGAAGAGACAACTGGCTTCGTATTTTTGGTTATTTTGCCTGTCTTGTGCCAGATGACAGATGAGCGTATGGAGCTAGCGAGGTTGGCAGTGCAGCCAATTTCTTTGTAATATTTAGATATGTTGCTATAATACGCATAATAATGACCGTTTTATTAACACACATATCGCCAAAATTTATCTGGTACTAATCAATCCAACATTTTTATCAAATACTATATATTTCCACCAAATTTGGCCAGCATAACAGCCTATTCATCAGAATCAAATTTGCAACAAAAATATAATTGAGATGAACGTACTACCAAATAACGTTTTTCATTGCAACCAGTTCCAACAAGCTGTTATTACTAGATTCATTATTTTTCGTCTGAAATATGCGAATTTTAAAAAAATTAAAAAGGAAATATGATATCCGCAATATGCTATCATAATTGTATGAAGCTGTCAAATTCATTGCTAAAATCAAATATGTAATTCAGTTGTTATTTTACACCTCTACCAATATTTCCCTGTACACAATTCCGATAACATGGTAAAGGGGCAAAACACTTCCACACTGGTTCTATAGGAACACATTACGAGCACAGTCTACGGACACGAGAATAGTCGATGTTCTCTTTCAGAAAGAATTCGAAAAGATTTTTTTCGATATGAATGGTGGGTTTATTGATTTGAGGTAATTAAAAGTCGCACTATTGGATTGATTGCAAAATGTCCTGAATCATCTGATTCCGTCATCTACTGACCAGCCTTTCAAAAGCGATATAGATATATTGATTATGGTTTTCGCTTTGGTGGTTACCGGAAACCGCCAACTTTGTTTTCAAAATGGCCTAAATTAAGAAATTCCGGTATTTTATGACTACTTCAAATGATATTCATATTGATAGTTGTTTTCACTATTTTTGGTAACCAAAGGCTGCCATCTTGGATTTCAAAATGGCCTCGCCTCCTTTTAAGTGGTATCCATGTTGCCCTTATGTCTGATTTTAAAATGACTTTAACCATCGAGCTTGAGCTTGAGCTTGATCTTGTGCGACCACCCCTGGCTGCTACTCCGTTATCGATCTGGACTAGCTGAAGTTGAACAGGGAATCAGTAGATAGTTATGCTTGGGATAAGGGAAACATCTTTCAATGTGCAACTCCTGGTAATCCTAAAGTGTTTATTGATCAAAACCGGCTCCGGTCAGGCCCGAACGTAGATCGCGGAAGCAACATTAGTCCGATACTTACTTTAGTTAGAGGCCGTATGTACTACTGCGCACTCCACAAGTATCACGGGAGGAGGATATTTGTTATTAACTAGATATCGACCCATCAACTCATGGATCGGGAACCAACGGCTTTACTTCCCTTCCGAAGGAAAAATTTTCACCTCTCGACGACCTCGGTTGGACCTGAACCTAGACCAACTGGGATGAGTGGCTGACACGCTTACCAGTCAACCAACTGCGCCTTCATTTAAAATGACTTAAACCATCAATTTTCGTTATCTATCATCTTGGACCTTTAACGAGTTCGACCGTTTACTCCTAAGACAACTAGTAATACGATTTCTGTATTTTGGTAGTACGTCCATCTCTATTTCAATTTTTTTGGCAAATTTTTATTCTGATGAATAGGCAAACAGCCTGGCCAAATTTGCTAAAAACATGTAGTATGTGATAAAAATATTGGATTAATTAGTTCCAGATACATTTTGGAGAAATGTATGTTAATAAAACGGTCATTATTATGTGTATTATAGCAACATACCTTAATGTGACAAAGAAATTGGCTGCACTGTCAACCTCGCTAGCTGCATAGACTTTTCTACGGCTCATGTACGTACACGCCACATGGCACAAATACTACATCACAAGCTGGTGGAAAATAATAAGCAAAGACGGCAAAAGTAAATGGGATTGTTTTCAACCAGGAAACTGCATTAGTGTTCGTGAGACCGGTCGTCGAGAACTCAATAGTCATCTGTCAACAATTATTCAGCAGGGTACAAGAAAGGCAAGAAAACTAAAAATACAGAGACAACTACTCCAAGATAAAGAGAAAGAAGGGTTCGGAACATTTGTAATTTTTGAGTGTATTTGGTTTATACTTGTAAATTTGAGCATGGCCGCCGGTCCCCTGGTAGTAAACATGATAATCCGGACGAGCATCCCGATTCTTTGGCGCATGATGGAAAGAGAGAAAAGGCCGGGTTTCACCTCGGATTTTCCGATTCCATTACTTATGGACACTTTTAGTATCGAAACTACTAACAAAAAATAATTATAACCAAACCAAAACAAAACTTATATTAGCCCACTGCGACATTTGTTAATTTTTTTCTTTTTCATATCCTCCTGATTTATCAGCTTCATTGAAAAAAATGACAACCTCACTCAAACAGAGAAAAAATATTCCTACCTGTATCCGTCTTGAGTCGTCTCGTCTTATCCTAGCATTTACCCTGTATGTATTTCAAGCAAACTTATTGAAAAGGTCCTATGTGCAAATGAGAGCCTCTCTTTGTTTACTTTCTCTTCCGCTAATATCACGATCACATTAGCGTTTGCTGCTTAACTCTTTGCATAATATGCTAGTCGAAATTATTCTCTTCCCATATGTACTGGAACATCATTGGAATGATTAATGGTAAAGCCGTGATAATCGAAAGAGAAAGTGAACAAAGAGAAGCTCTCTTTTGCACATAGGTCCATTTCAAAAAGTACGCGAGATTTATTATCTTCACGCTCATTCATAACTACTCAAAATTTGAGTTCGTAGCACTCAATTTCAAAAATAATAGCTATATGTCAAAAAATGAGTTTTAATTTGAGTAGAACTAACTCATTTCTTGAGTAATCACAAAATCTTCAAAGTTCTGAGTGAAAAAAATACTCTCAAAAATGTGTGCGGAATTAGGTGTTGATTTAAATTTTAAAAAGAGCCTGAAGTTAAAGCCGATGATCGCTCATCAAACTAGAAGGTAAGTTTCATTGAGTTTTGCTTGCTTTCAAATTTTACTTCCAGTTGTGTTTGTGTAGTTTCGGCAATTTATACAAGATGCCGATCGGCATGAAATAGATGTAGAGAACGACCCTTGGATTAAGTTCCCGAACATCGCAAACACCTGGACAACGGTCTGGAGGATCAGGTAAATGATATTTGAAATGCCACTGAATGTCTTTGTACTTTTATTAAAAATGCTGAATGATTATTTTCTGTATTTCCCTCTTGAGTAAAATGTACTCAAATTTGACATTTTTATCCCAAACTCAAAACTGAGTAAGCGAGGAAAGCTCAATTTTTGACTATGTGCACTTTTAATGAAATTGAGTGACTTGCTACTCAAATTTGAGTTGTTATGGATGAGCGTGTTGGTCGGAGTTATTTTCATGTCGGTGAGTGGCTCATTCATATTCATTTGTGAGTGGTTCATTGGAATGGTTCACTTCCATTAGCTGAGGCCAGGTAAAAAACGTCAGATGACCAGAACCTGTTATTCAATTGACAGTGAAGTCTGAGTGACTCAAACGAAGACAGCAGCAGAAATCAACTGATATAGTGATGGAATGCTTACAGTGAAAGACTTGCAGTTTCCATTGAAACGAATATTTTCGTTTGAAATTGATATTTTACCGCACTGGTCAGAACACAAACTAACGAATTTTTCTTTTGATCGATTTTTTAAATGTTTCCCAGTTCATTCGATGACAAAGGGGCAGTCCCTGCAACGCTTACTGCTTTCATAAAATCCATTATTCCCGTTATTTTTAATAATTGTACATCCTACGTAATTGGATACAAAATTGTTGTACATATTTCCAATCAGATAGCACAATAATTTTATTTTTTCATTCAGTACAATGGCAGATATTAACGTTTAAAAAATCGGATAAAATATCGGCAGAAAATTTTGAAACGGGAACCCTATATTGAAACGTTAGAAGTATTCTACTTCAAAATAAAAATATAATATTTAATTATGTAGCTATGGACCGATTTCTTCACCTTCGCTTAGCGCTTAAGCCAGGTTTAAAAAGCAAAAGTGAACCTGGTTTTAAAGTTAAGCGAGGGTGAAGAAATACACTACAGACAAAGATTGGGAGAATCGAGTCGGCAATATATGAACGACAGATGTAAATTTAATTTCGGAACATGGTCCTCGAATCTTTCGGAATCCTCAGTGGTTCTCAATGTGGTCAAACAGATTTTGATTTGCAATTAGTGGCCTGAATCAACAATTTCAAGCAATTTATAACTCATCTCAATTCGTTTTGCCTCATTCAGATATAATAATTTTACTGATTTATCTGGGAGTTTCACAAGGAACCGCGTACTTCAACCCGTAACACGTGAACCAGAACTCGGATTCCAATAAAATTTAATAGCAGTTAATATTGTAGCCTTATTTTGAGATTAAATTTGAGAAAATCGAATAAGGCATTTCTGAGATGCAGATGTAAATTCAATTCCAAAACTTACCCACTCTCCCGAAGCTTCCGGTTGCGCTGAATGTGTCCAGAGTGGTCAATGTGGATTTGATTGGGCATCAGTGAGCTGAAGCTATAAAACCAAGCAATTCAGAACACATTTTATGAAGTTTTTAATCTTATAGTTAACTTGTTGCATCCGATTGACATGGGAATTTCATGCGTGACCGCGCTCTTTAACCCGTACCTCCGGAACCGGAAGTCGGAATTGGATGAAATTCACTGATAACCTTCCTGGTGCTCCCAATAGGATATAGTATTCTCGTATACAATGCTGTAGGCGGCTTCCGCCAGATGGTAAAGAAAGCCACGCCTTTTTGGAAAAATGTTTCGGATACACGGTTTGGAAGGTGGAATTTTGATTTTTTGTGTAATCCGATTCCTAGTATGCGTGGAGAGTGGCGAAAAATTTGGCAAAAATAAACAGAAATTATTTAAGATGTTCCTCAAGGAAACTACTAAGAACTACTCGTATATGTTCCATTCATCGATAATATTGATTCAATAAGATACAATGCACTAAATAAACACCGTAAGAATTCATTATGTATTTCAAAAATAACGCTAGCTAGGATCACAATGCTGATTCTCCTGCGAGGTATTTAATAATGCAGCGCATAATGCTTCGTAGTCCTGCGTACAAAGTGTACAGACCAGAGCTGCAAATTTTCAACTGGTTGTTTTGAACTTGATGGAAAAACAAATCTCAAATCATGCCCTGCTATGTTCAATTCGCATTTGCTGGTTTGCATCATTCATTCAAACAGCTGAGCTGGTCAATCATTTTCCATTCATTTTCAATTTAATTGACCCTGTAAATATTTCTCTTCTGAGCTTTTGACTAGGTTTTTCAAGCAAAACTACTCTGAACATACTTCTTACTGTTCATGTAAGCTTGAAAACGCACAATATGTCAACATTTAACCTAACCTTGCCTCTACAGAGCAGATGACAACTTTGGTGAATGAAAAAGCAGCAATTTGAAATGAAGACGTACACTGACTCAAATATACTTAAGAATTTCATAAGTTGTAACTTATGAAGCTACACAATTTTGATTTCATTGAACGCTCGTGCATTTCATAAGTTCGCCCTGTGGAATTTATAGACGTATGTAATGATGTTCATAATCGTATTATTGTGCAAATGTCATAATTTTACCATATGGAATCAGTGAAAATAGGAAACTAGGCATTTTTGGAAGTGGATTGAATTTAATGTTCTTTTTTCAAATTTGGGGAAATGAAATGTAAGTAAATATTCTTCGTAACTCATTGCTCCATATTTTACATTACTTTCATAAGAAATGTATTAAATTTTCTCAAACTTTCAAGACTCCTTTTCCATTCATTTACAGCTTATTGGAAATATTATGAGACTTCACAAACTAATCAAAACATCAAACTAGAGATAATTGCTCCTTATTCATGTGAATTAATTCGTTTAAATAAAAAATATGTTTTGAAATGAAAAATATGCTGAGTTAATATTTTCTCGAACTAGCGCCATATGATATATCTATGGATTTCATAACATCTCATTTATTAAATTTATATTCAAGTATGATGATTTACATAATCACAGTCGCATGAAAGGTATAAAGATGGCTTAAAAATTTCATTAGCATGGCCTATGAAAATTCTAAGTGACTCGATGGCCATTTTTTCCTCCGAGTCATAAGTCAAACTTATGATTTTGATATGGGATACTTGTGGCGCCGAATCGTAAGTGATTCTTATGGAATTTATTAGTTATTTTATCTCGGTATACACTGAAGCAAAAAGACTTAAGAATTTCATAAGTCACGACTTATGAATCAACCTAATAACGATTCCATAAAACACTTATATTTTATATACACACTCATATAGATTTCATAAGTACGTCTTATGGAATTCATTGGTATGACGTATGCATTTCATAGATGCGACTTAAGATTTTCATACACCTCATTATTGTGAAAATGTCATAATTTTTCCTCATGAAATCAGTTCAACCGTAACCATGGAAAGTGAAGGCAGCATTATTTTAAACGAAGATCAACTTGTTGCAGATTTCGAAGCAAACGCACCGTCAGAAGCGTGTTTGCAATTTTTTCAAAGTGCTAATTTGCAACTAAGAGATTTAATAGCTTTTGAGGAAGAAAATTTCAGGTCAATAGCGGAACAACACTCTGTTCCATTCGATTTGGTTTGGCACTGGGTTACAAATTGGCGGAAGAAAAATGTAAGTATAATTCATCCAATAAGTTCAGCCGGGAAATGAGCCGGAATGCTGGTTCTAATTAGTATTCCGGCTCCAGCGACACCCAATTCTAATTATAATCGGATGTATCACTGGAGCCGGAATGCTAACTTGAACCACTAGGCCCTTGCGTCCATTTTCATTACGTTCATTTTTACTGCCACTTTTTTATTTTCCTAGTATTTGGAAAACATCGTATTCGTCGAAGATGAGTAAGCGGAAGTACATGTGAACCGGAACTCGCCCACGCATGAACTGGATCTATCGCAAGGTTCCGCTAGGGACTCTAACCCTAGTACCGCCGACTGCAAGGTACTTAAGTTTTACTCTTCAAGCCAATATTTGGAATCCTTCGCACAAAACGAATAGTATGGCTATCGAATTATTACGTAATTTGTTTTTTAGGAAGTAGATGAATACCCAGCTGTCACACACGGTAAATCTTGTTTTCTTTCGCCGCATAATCTACGCGTTCTGTTAGAGAAAACCGATTTTGGAAAACAGATTCTGAAGCACGCGACAACGCACACTCTTTCCGACGCAGGGCGGAAACTGGTTGTCGATACGGTCGCTCGCTTTCACATATCCCTGGGGCGTAAAACTACCGTCGAAACATTGAGTGACCTCAGCGACGTGATCGTATGCGTCTTCACTCACGAATCGAAGGTAAAACGTAACGATAATATTACATAATTCCTTGCAATGAGTGAATGAATTTTTATATAACATACATTCAACAAAATTTATATTTTAGGAGACGTACTATTTACCAAAAGCAGGCCGAACGAATCCCGGCGGAAAGATCTTTAGCAGAATAAATTATATAAAGCAGTCCGAACGTCAAAGAGCCAATAAAGAGAAAACGCATACCGCTCCCGAAATCGAAGGGAACATCGAATCTTGTGAACAAACGGCTGAAGTACAAGCAGCAGTGCAGTGGCTCAGCTTAAATACATCCCCTTGGCCAACCGTACTTTCGCTGTGGGCAGTCAGTTTCCCTACGAGGAAGCAATTTTTGCGGAAATTTGGTCATGCGCAGCAGTTGATCAACGACTATCCACAGCTGCAAGAAGAGTTTGGATACCAACTGGTAAAGCAATCTAGAAATCATCAGTACCACAATTAGATTGTTTCTCTTTCAGTTGGATATTGATTTTTGGAAGCTCGGTTTGGGGAACCCGGCAGAATATTCCCAAAAGTGGGAGGCACTATATGAACCCGTGGCACAATTCGTAAACAAGAACGGAAAGGACTCTTCGTCGAAGCGCTTGGTGCAAGGTTTAAGAAACACCGCAAATTCTTCCGGTAAGAAACTGACACTAGTTTGAAACATTTCATGAATCACTCTTCTGACACGCTATACAATAAACAAATAGAGCACTATTCACACTACGTCGGGCCATCTGCTGGATTCTTCTCCCGAGTTCTCAGTAAATAAGTTGTAAAGAGTGTGTTCGGAATTCTGAATGGTTTCAATTCTAATGCAACATTCGCATTGTTACACATGAACTGATATTCACAAATCATTCAGAATTCCGAACCGATTTCTAGATGTTTTGACACGGGATTTCCCATATAGGACCATTTGAATAAGCTTGCTAGATTTCTGCTCACATTTAACTTGTCCTGTCTTTTATTAGACGATACATCGGGTTTCGTCAACAAGTTTGTTTTGCTTTGCTCCTGCGAACAGAAAAACTCGTCCGACGAACAACTTTTGTTAGTCCGATTCGTTTGTTGTTGGACCGAATCGACAATTTTGTCGGACGTTGCGCCCACCTGAGTAACGTCAGACGAAATAAACAAGAAAGATAATCAGCTGAACAGAAACGTCTCATGGATTGCTTAATTGTAACTGGGATTCAGAGAGAAAATTATTCAGAATCAAATTTTGGTAGTTGGACTCGATTTTTGAACATATTAGAAATTGATTAGATAAATTACAACAATAAACAACTGCGCTCGCTTTGGTGTTAGGTATGTATGTATGTCTAAATTGACAAACTAGTAACTTGTTGGATTTTCAGAAGGAATTTTAAACACCCTCCGCACCAGTTTCTAGGAGTGTGTTATTGATGGCGTGAATTATAAAATAGAAAACGAGTGATCGTAACTGGAAATGTCTAGTCGTTTCCAGTGCAGAATTGCTTTCGCCGTGCAGTAAAATCAGGACGAGTTTGAGTTCTTTCAGGTCTATCCAACAAGACCATCGAACGAGTAAAATATTTCTTGATCGACAGCGTTTACACTACTCGGTGATAAGATGGGGCCAATTAACGGTTCGATTTGTTCCTGTTATCTGATCCGATAACGGTGCGGTGATCCGTGGATCTAAGATAACTAATGCATCTTTAAATTTATCTTAGATAAATCTAATTAAAAAGTACCCTGATGCCAAAGAAATAATTCCTGGAGAGCTGCTTGCTCGAGGCAATCCCAATGATTCAGTTAACAAAAGTTAGTAGATTTACAATTATATACTTAAGGGCCGATTTCTTCACACTTGCTTAACATTTAAATCGGGTTTTCCAGAGCGTTAAACCTGGATTAAACGTTAAGCGAGGGTGAAGAAATCGGCCGTAAGTGATGTAGACTATCCGTCTATAAGATTGATGCAGACGCTTATTGCTGTTAGTACTGACGTACATACACAAGTTCTGCGTCATATCAATAAATGTAGGTACAACGTACCGGGTATCTAAATATTCCATAGGAAAAATGTACTTTGGAAAACTACGACTAGAGAGGAAAATTTAATACTTTTGCATTGAAACAACAAACAAGCAAAATGCAATGCTTTACCGTGGACTATGTGGTGTGAATATAGTCCTTATCAACGCATCCTTAAGAACGATCAGCCGGTCAACGTCCTCAATAATGTAATGAAATGTTGACCAGCGCTATACAGATGACAGCCTTAAGTTGGTAAAAATCGCTTAGTTTGCTTTGCAATGATGACTCCAGTGAAAAATTTATTTAAAAATAAATAACTTGTACAGAAGGCTTTTCGGCTATTTCTTTTCACCGACTCCTACATCGAAGTACTCCAGTTCCAATCGGACCCTTTAAGTATATAGATAGCTGACTTCGCCGCTCTGATAAAAATAATCTTGCACTTTTTTGTCTGCAATGTTCAGAATTACGAAACTGCATATTCTTGTTCCTCTTATCGAAACATTACTGGTATTGAGCATGTTAGCAGAAGGATTAGGGTATAATTCATTAGTTAAGGGCCAAAGCCGACTAAGTTAAAATAATTGTAACAGCAGTACTAAAATTAACGAAAATGAAATGATGAAATTGCCTTTATGCACTGTTGATGTGTCAATTGGTTGTTCGTTATTCAAACGCACATTGTTCAACAGCATTACCGAATAATGAAATGAATGTTTGTCAGGATATACATTCAAAGGCTTAGAATGTGGGGAAGTGATAATCTCAGTTTGTTTACTTTTGTATTACTGTAATACTCGAATAGCGACAATCGTGTTTCTCTTGTTCTACGTAAACGCATCACATCGAAAATAGTGTCCATTACCATGCTTCCTGCGATCATGTGGTCGGTGTTAAGTCAGACCGGACTAAGTCGCTAAACTTCTAGGTGCCTAATGTTCTTAACCCTTAAATGCATGAAACTCATTTTTTAAGCATCTGCAATATCGTCGCGATTTTCTATTTATTCTTTGTTGTTTGATTTTCAATAAGAGTTGCTCGATTTGCTACAAACCTTTACAAGACTTCTATTGTTTTTTTCAGATATTCGTTTACTGTATCTTCTTCACGCTTTAAGCACAGTGCTTATTCCAGTCAAAGCGTCAAAGGGGTTCAAACCCACCGTGTTGGTCGCACAATCGGACACCTTCATGCTGGCTGGCAGCAGAGATTTAGGGCAAATCAAACTCCAAGAAACACTGGAAATTTACGAGAACCAAAAGATTCCTGTGGCCCCAAAGCTGATCGTGATTGGGGATTCATTGGAAACTGCTTCGGGACAGTGTTTCGTAGTTTATAAAACACTTCATTATGAGCTGTCTACTATTATGCGTGGAGTCGATGTGCAACTCAAACTGCAAATGGTGCTAGGGTTACCAGTTTCTCGGTTCTCTAAATTGGTTTGGATTTTTATAGAGAAATTTGTATACGAAGCAGAGCCATCGCAGGGCAGTTATATGGCTGTAAATAAGTTAATCGTATATTTGAAAAATGTCACTCAATAGAATAATTTCTTGTAACGTTTTTGGATGCGGTAGCAATTATATTTCAACAGATAGTTTTTTACACCACATAGAAAATGTTCATAAACTTCCTGAGAACAATCGCTTTGAGTGTCCTTTTGATAACTGCATTCAAGTTTTTACCAACATATCTCGTTTTAAGAAACACGTTAGGAACCACAAATGTATTATACAATCTAACGAAGCAAACAAAAAGCAGGAAACAGAACTAGAGACTGTCGTACCTCCCAAAATAATTAGACTGAATACAGCTACTACTGCCGCCGAAAATGATGTACATAACGATAATTTGAGAATCATTGAACAATCAGCAATACGGTTTACATTGGACATGCACCGAAAGAATAACTTTACCAGACAAGACGTAAGAGATGTTCAAAAGGCTACCAAAGAGTTTTTCACACGGTCTGTGGAGAGGATTCAAGACCTGAATATTGATACTCTAGGCATTGAAGCAAAGTATGAGTTGAATAAGTATTTAACAAAATTCAAGACCGCTTTCAATTTTATTGATACGGATTACAAGTTTTTTGCTCATTTAAAAACATTGAACATTTTTGAAAAACCTGCAATATTCGTTTTCGAACAAAACAAGATCTACCCCTCAACTAATGAGAGCAGCAGAGCATCGTGTTTGGTGCTAAATCCAATCTGTTTTCAAGTGAAGTCATTTTTCGAAACAGGTGATATTCTCGAAAAGACACTTGAATATACAGATGGTTTAGAAAAATCTAATAAAATAGCACATTTCGTGAATGGATCCGTATAGAAGCGTGTTAAATCAAACTATGTTCAAGACGATAACAATTTTATCTTACCAGTTTGGCTTTATGCTGACGAGTTCGAAGTTAACGACGCGCAAAGCTCACACAATAAGATAGATTCCGTATGCGGAATCTATTACAACTTTCCGACTCTTCCTGATATGTTTAGATCAAAACTTTGTAACATACTGGTTGCAGGTTTTATCAGAAAAATTTCTATAAATCTAGCAGGTGTCAATAAACTTGTGGAAAAGTTACTTGATCCGTTCAAGAATCTCGAGAATGAAGGACTGATTTTCAAACTAAATTCTAAATTTGTCAAAGTGCGATTCATTTTATGCTTAATTCAGGGAGATAACCTTGGAGTTCACACACTTTTACAATTGTCGGGTGGATTCAACGCTAATTATTATTGTCGTTTTTGCCACAGACATAGACTGAACTTACAGAAAGATAATGTAGAGTGTGATGAATGTTTGCGGAACCCTGTGAATTATGAGGAGGATGTCGCCATTGGGAAACATTCGGAGACCGGAATTGTTGGAGATTCGGCGTTCAATCAGCTAGTATCTTTCCATGTAATCGATAACCCTAGTGTTGATGGGATGCACGATTTATTTAGTAACGGGATGTGCAAATACGGTTTATTTTCAGCTCTTCATTATTTTATATATGAAAAACAATTTCTAAGTAAAACAACTTTAAACACAAGGATTAGCTTTATAGCAAAGACGTCTGCAGATGTAGGTTTACGTCGAATGCCCGATTTTGAAGAGGTATATAACAGAAAAAAGCAGGGAAAAACGATTAGCGGAAGAATGACCGCATCAGAAATGAAAGCATTCTGCAGAAATTTCACTTTCATTGTTGGTCCATATGTTCCACGAGACGATCCAGTGTGGACATTTTGCAAAGTCTTGGTCAAAACTGTGGATTTAATACTCCAGAAAACGTTTTCAGAAGGTGATTTGAAAGATCTAAAAAACTTGATTCAATCTCATAACTATTTGTATCAAATGTTGTTCAAAGACAATCTAAAACCCAAGCAACACTTTCTCGTTCACTATCCAACCATAATTACGAAAAGTGGACCTATTGAACGAATGATGTGCTTCAGAAGCGAAGCTAAGCATCAAGGGTTTAAAGAATATGCTCACGTCATTTCATCGCGTCTAAATATTGCATATACATTAAGCATGAAATCATGCTTACAATTCAGCCATGACTTGTACCATCAAATTTTTTTCTATTTAAAGGATGAAGATCAATTCTCAGCTAACTCCCTAAAATCACGTCCCTACTATTTGAAAATTGCTAAAGATTGTCCTTTTGAAGTAGAAGAGATAGTTTTGTTTGCTCAATCAATTCAGTTTAAAGGTTCACAATTTAAAATTGGGCAATTTATCACAGCATTCAGACAACAAGACTCAATTTTTAAACTATTAGAAATAGAAGAGTTTGTCAAACATAAGGAAACATTGTACGTAATATGCAGAAATTGGAAATTAGGAGTGTATGATGATAATTTTCTAGCATATGAAGCAGTCAATAGACTTGAAACAATGAGTATTGTTAATATGAATGAAGTAAACGGATCATCGTTCACTATTCATGAAATAGGAGAAATTTATTTTTTCAGGCCCAATGACGATTTTTTTTATGCGAATTGCCTAGAAAAATAAACATTAGTAGATCATAAAATTATGTATATGTACTTAAAATTAAACTTTATTGGATATAGAATGAATTAAAATTCTTAAGACGAACAATATTTAGTTTTTTCATAGAATTTTTTATAAGTGTAGAACTCAAATCTTTTGCTCTTCATTCGTCATAGATTACACGCTTGTTTATTTATGAATAAAGCTCAACTCATTTGAGTACCTTACGGTACTAATATTGAAGGCCAAAACAGTATGAAATTGCTTACAGAGTGGCGGCGGGAAGCATAGCTAGAGACGAAACTAACAATCACGATGCTAGAAACCCTAAACCATGTTTCTAGCATCCAATTGTTAGTTAGAGCCACTTTGTAGAGAGCATTATTCGAGATCTTGAAAGAGATATACATGAAGAATAGTTATGAATTTCATTGCATTTTTTTATAAAACGCATATAGAAATTTGATGAATATCATAAGTTTATCGTATGACAATTATAAGAACGAGCCATAAATTTCATATCGCGATGTATGGGTCTCATAACAATTATTATATAAAATTCATATTTCATAAAGATGATTTTCATAAGTATAATCGTATGAAATATCAAAGAATCGCTAATAAATCCATAACTATAACTTATGAAATACATAAGCGACTCAATGGCAATTTTTCCCCTGTTAGTCATAAGTCAAACTTATGATTTCCATACGGAACACTTGTGGCGCAAAGTCATAATTAGTTCTTATGGATTTCAATAGTTTTTTTAGCTCGGTGTACGGTTTATCCCTGAAAATCCAGCCAACTTGAAAGTGAATGATTAAGGGAGGCTTTGAATTTGAATCACAGTTGGTGTGAATTGAACTGAAAGTTGGCATTTGAAAATGAAAATTTGCATCACTGGTACAGATACCAAAGCTGTTGCTGTTCAATGCAAATAGCTTAACTTAACTACCACCCGCACTCGAATAGCAACCCTCGCTCCGGTTGCTGCGTTATTGTGGAAGTTTCCAAATGGTGTCCAAACATGTATAGCAACGCAGCGATGTTTTGAATAAAACTCAAAAAAAATCCAAAAATCGCTAGTTGCTCCGTTGTAACGCTGACGCGATTCATAAAATAGTTCGGAATTAAATACATATTTTTGGCACACTTTCTCGAACACTCCAACTCTGGCAGTATTATTTTTAGCTATCCCAATGTGCCTTGTTCGTACCTAGAATTAATCGCCTAGCGGTATACTACCTACTAGCAGTTTTGCTTGACTTTTTGAATCATTCATTATAGCGAACCAGTTCCACAAATAGTTACCATGAAACAAGCGCAGAGAGAAAGAGAGTCGTCATCACAGGTACCGTGGCAGTTCAGCCGCATGTCTGGGATGCGCTATTACCTATTATGATGGTGAGCCGACAATTCGCAACAGCATACCGAGAAAGGCGTTGAGCACATTTTCATCCTAATTAAAATGCTGCTACGCCCATTTGAAAATTTGTATTGGAACAGCGCACTCAGAAATAACGGAAGAATCTTCGCAAAAGTTATTAAGTTTAGTCACTATGTCTGGAACGAAAAATGAACTATAAGACGAATTTCGCGCCAACTCGAACAAATGTTGGCAGCACCCTCTCAGATTTTAATGAAACTTTCTGTACATGAAGACTGTCACAAAAAACCGCTTTGTTTTTCCAAAAATGATCTAGACTGTTTTTTGAAAAGGGCCAAACTTTTTTTACCATTTTTTTTTTCAAATGGCTATAGTCTAAAAATAACAAATCCTACAAAAATGTTGTAGGAGTGATTTTCACAAGATTAGTCAAATTTTTGAACAAAAATATTTAAGAAATTCTTCATCGAATCCATCACTGAAAAAAATCGATTTTAAAAATTTAAAGTCGATTTACAAAAAAAAACCATCTTTGATTTGGATGAAATTTTGTTCCAAGATAGGTAATTATGTTCCCTACCTACCGTCAAAAATTCAAATTGGGCACATTCAAGGAAAAAAGTTATTTGAAAGAAAACTTTTCCTTGTCCAAACTGAATTTTTGTTTTCAGTGTATTATTATCGAAAACTAAATCAATCATATTTTTGCGTCCTTTGGTAAATTATTTAGCATTATTTAGACATTATCTCAAAGGTACCACAATATGGAGCATGCTTGCAGGTTTGTAAACAAATTATAACTGAATAAAAAACGTTTTGTGTTTGGTCCGGTATTTGTTCTAGTAACTCATATGTGCGATGCTCTGATTTCCACGGGATGTGTGCGGACATATGTTGTTTGTTGTGCAAACCCGACTTTACTGGAATTGCTTTAAGAGGTAAAAAATTTATTCTTTGTAAAGGTATGTAATAGGGTGGCAATAAATTTCATGAAAAAAGATGGATGAGTTATGTCATAGATATAACCGCAATGAATTAGAGTACACTTAAGTTTTTCCCTTCCGCTTGTGCGGTAAATTTTCATCTGAATCTCCAAGTAAGTCGATTTTGATGATTTTCTAACTTTGCGCATTTCCCTGGAAAGCTATTTCCCGGAAAGAAATTCTATGAGAAAATACTGTTGACATTTCACCAATATGTGCGCTATCCACACCAAGCGAGTGGAATACCGAAAGACATCCAACTGGTCCGCCGGGTTCATGATGAGCAAGCCTAAATTGCAACTACCACAATAAACCTAAAACCGACGGATCCTTTTCAGGACCAACCAATTATATTCTAATATGACTTAATTGAAATCTTCTTCCGGTTTGATTCATATCCGGTGTTTGCGGTGTTAGCTGTCATTCAAAAATAAATTAACGAATTAATCTATGTAAAAAATACATAACCCCTACTTTGAGTTTTCGAGATAATAATTCAATTAAAGAAGTGTTTTACTCATTTGAATTAAAAATTGCTATTTTTCACGAATAATTACGCTGCGAATGTTTTGCTTTATCAACGACATTATTTCTCAACGTGGATAATCCGCATCATCACTTTCGCAAATAAAATGTAATCTTTTAGTACGAACTATGCTAAAAAAAAGCTTCGTCAATAAATGCGCCATTATAATTCAAACTGTGAAATAATTGACCTTTCCATGACTAGAAAATAAATTACATTTCAACTTAACCGTAGAAATAATGTATATAAATAGGAGGACCCGGGGCTATTAAGACAGTGGGAGTAATTTGGACCCCCTCGATTTCACAGAAAATCGGAAGACTCTGACTGTCGTACATATTTGTGGAACCCCTATTTTAAAACATTAATTTTAACAGTTGAATCTAATTCTTTGTTTTTTTTTTAAAAAAAAAGAAATACAACGTGTTCCATTTTTTACCATCCTCAAAACATTTATCAGCCCTCCATTTTGGCAGTTTTTCGACCCGATTTCGTTAGCCAGCCAGGATTATGAGGCAATGTATACGGACTAACGTTGAATATTTTAACAGCTTCGGTTTAAAAAAGAAAATAAATAAATATGTTTTGTTATTGACCCCATTTTGTCAGTCAAAGATACACCAATGGGGGTGATAAAAACGGGTCTTCGGTGTAATGGTAAAACCGCGATTAACGCAACAAATAAAAATGAAAAAATAACAGGTAAGTGTTGTGGAAAGCTTGATGATCCTATTTCATGAAGTGATTTTTGTTTGAATTAAAACACAGATACTTTCAAGACGCTCACCATTTTTGTGCGAAATGAGCGTACGGAGCTAATCGGACCCTTTATTCCATCAATCACCGTTCATCGGCTTGCCGGTACACACAAGGTTGCACACGCCAGAGCAAAGAAAGTATACGATGTGCCAATCGGCAGCTGTGACCAGCCCGGGGACAACTTGACAGCTCCCATATATTGAACTCCGAAGCAAATTTTGTGGTGATTTGGTGATGTCATGGCGGCTCGAATGGAACAAAATTTAAAAAAGGCGCATCCCATCTATTATTTTCTATATCTGTAAAAAATTAACAATTTAAGCATTTCTATCACCAAATTTATTTCGCTCTTCAAATTAGTCCATACCTTAACAGAAACATAGATTCCATTTTGGATCTACAAAATCCAAGAAAAATAAATCGATCTTCAGAAATACAAGATACTTCCACTTGTATTGAAATTTCCGAAAATCTTCGGAATCGAACCAACATGAAATCCTCCGGTAAACGCCGTTCAATTAGTTTTCTGTCGGGCTGGAGCTGAGTAATATGCGAAATGAATTCTGAAGGGATCAGTACCAAAACCATCGCACAATCTTTTGGAAAGAATTATTGCAAAAGTCGAACAAAACTCTGACAAGAGTCGAACATAATTGTATATTCCTGGCAGTATTCTTGCTACAACCGGGCACTACCGGTTTGCTGCCAGACTTCTGGTAAAAGCGCACAAATTACATCCAAAACCAATTTTGCTAACTGCAAAATCCTACATATTTCGTTTATATTCCCAAGCGAAATTCTAGAATTCTTGACGTTCTTAATTAATTTGAAATAAGATGTCATATGTTCACGAATTGTTAGGCTTGGTGATTTACTTTCATTGGCCAAAATGATTTTCATTTATATTTCTCGGGCAAAAAGCACAAATGATTTACCGATTATACACTTCACACAACAATAAAACAAAAAATAACGACTTCCAGTTAAATTTATAATAAGATTTTGTGTACCTTGCTGACAGTTTCCAGTACAGACACTTTATATAACAGACTAGCGGAGAGAAAACAGTAAAACTAGCAACCGTGGATGTAAACTGGCATCACGGAAGCTCCCATAAGCTTTGCATGGGCTTCCTCTTGCACTTCCCCTACAAAAACCCTCATGCTCGTTTGGCTGCACTTTTTGACAGTCCGTTTGGCTGCAATTTTTGACACTTCGCTATTCTGTGTATAGAGTGTCTGTAGTTTCCAGTTAGGGATAAATTTATTCTCTAATAATTGTTTTCTTTATCCACATTTTGGAATACGCTTTTTCTAAATGTTGTTCTTGCTGCATTGACGGCGTTCATAACACACGTAACGAAACACGCTTTTCTCTTGAAACAATTTCGTTTCGTTGTTCGTGGTACTCGTACGGAGAAGGCATACTAGCGCCACCATCAAATTAGTGGTACATATATGAAACAAGCACTATGTGTCAAGTTGTCCCCGGGCTGGCTGTGACTAACCAGATTAGGTTTTTGTAACGCATTTTTTTTTTGCTTCTTAAGGAGTTTTTCTAATATATATTTCATAGGTAAGGGGCCATGCACAAATGACGTAGCTTTTTTCGGTGATTTCCGACCCCTCCCTCCCTCCTTGTAGCATTTGGTCACAAAATTCTAACCTCCCCCTTCTAAATAACGTAGCTTTTTCCAAGACCCCATCCTCTCTCGTAACGCTGCCGGCTAATAAAAAAAATTCAATTTTTTTCGCATAATTCTTTCAAATATATGTCTTTACAAAATTTTTGACGGCTTTTATCAAAATTTTTGCTATAACAGCAAATTGCATACAAAATAAATCCATTTCATGACAAAAATAGTGTTAATAGGCTTGTTTTGAATTTTATGTCATGGAACAGAAGAGAAGTTCTCTCAGTTCACAATCCTGCAGTTGCTACATTTTTACATTTCTTATAAAAGAAATGTATAGAATTCGCTCAAACTTTCAAGATTTTTTCCGAGGCCCGGAGGGCCGAGTCTTATATACCAATCGACTCAGCTCGACGATTTGGGACAATGTCTGTGTGTGTGTGTGTGTGTGTGTCTGTGTGTGTGTGTATGTAACGGACAAATTCTCATTCGTGTTTCTCAGCAATGGCTGAACCGATCTTATCCAAACCAATTTTAAATGAAAGAACTAAAAACAGTATGAACGCTATTAATTTGTTTTTGATTCTGATGTTTAGTTTCCAAGATATGAATGTTTGAATGCGTAAAAATGGCGTTTTTTGCAGTTTTTTTAAATTATCTGCCGAAATTGACAATATAGATTAACAATTTATATGTTTTTAGATAGCTTTAACAAATACCTTTCGAACAAGCTATAGATTGTTAAAATCGGACTATTATAAAAAGAGATATTTAACATTAAATGCGGACGAAAGATTTTTATCATTTCCCATTGCCAGAAATATGACCAAAAACATGTAATCTATTATTAACGCCAAAACGGCTTATTTTAGGTCAATAGTATCTTCGGAGAATTTAATGGAGGTAATATGCCCTTTCTTTCGGTATTGTGCTTTTACTGATTAATCCTCCTATGAGTGAGATATTTTCACAAATTTTCTTGGAAGTGATTATATCGAAATGATGTCTTCAGCAAATTTGTAGCTCTTACTTTTGCGAATAACTTTACTGAAGACTTCAAATATCTATTTTGAATACTTTAAAAGTTATGGCTTGTTGTTTGTTGATTACTCTTTGTCACCTATTTATTGTTCAATATAGTAATAATCCATTGAAATAAGCTAAACATTAGTTCGATAAAACGAATTTTGTATATCATTTTTCTATTTACAACCGCTAGAAATAATCACCGAACACTTCCAAGTTGTCTGGATGGAACTTGATAACTTATCAGTGCAAAAATGTTCATTTGTGCGAACCTTCTGACTGCAACTTTTCTAACTTATGAACATCGGATCGATCTGAAACATACCGGAAAATGAAAAGCGAAATAAATAATTCCAAGCAACGGCGTAGCCAAGAGAAGGTTTTGGGGTTTACACCATACAACCTCCCTCCCCCCACCACACCCAAAAAAATATTGGATTGAAGTTGAAAATTTATTGATGCTGACTGATTTAATTCAATATTACAATAACAATTATCTGATCCGTACATTGATAACCTGTTGTTGTAAACATCATGAGGACTTTTGATAAATTGTCGGAATGGGGTCCTGATATGCAACTGATCTATTGGTCTTGATTTTACAGTTGTCTAATAGCATCAATATCAAATTCCTGCCTGAAAGCATTCCAATAGAAAATTCCAGAGTTCTGTAATCAATCATAATCCTCAGATTTCTTTTCAAATTGAGCTCGCTTTTGTAGAGATGCACTGTAATAAGGGTCTTTATTTAATAGGAAGCGAAGTTAAAATTGATTTAATGTCTATGAAACATAGCACTGCTCACCAAAAAAATGCATAACTTTCAACATTTGCTAAAAATGTTTTTGCTTTTCTCATTCACTCTAAAATTCGTCAATCTAATCCCGAACCGGAGAGCCGAGTGTCATATGCCAATCGACTGAGTTCGTCGAGATCGGAAAATGTCTGTGTGTGTATGTATGTGTGTGTGTATGTAAAAAAAATGTGACCTCTGTTTCTCAGAGATGGCTGGACCGATTTGCACAAAGTTAGTCTCAAATGAAAGGTACAACCTTCCCATCGGCTGCAATTGAGTTTTTTATTGATTGGACTTCCGGTTCCGGAGTTACGAGTTGAAGAGTGCAATCACACAGCAAATTCCCATATAAACTGAAATGAAAAATTTTTTAAATCAAATTTGTATTTTTGATGCCAAATGACTTTAAAATGCATGAAACATTGAGATGCTTGACAAAAATTGACTTTTTTGGACTTTGGTACATTTTTGCCTTTCTCATATAGAAAGGTTATGCAATCACTCTAAAAATCGACAATCATACCGGCCTGGAGGGAGTATGCAGTGAGGGGTTCCAACTTTAAAATTAAAACTAGTTTAAAATTTCTTAACAAGTTGAAAATTTTCGGCAGGACCTGGACCTCCCGGATCTTTCTCCATGATCCGCCGCTGGTTTCAAGCGATGTTTCAGTATCACATAGTATCTCAAGATCGTGGCTGTCGATCCATTGTATGTATGTGCAAATCGTACTGAACATGTAATATTCATTTCCACCATTGTATTGAACATAACCAGCTATGGAATCGTAGTCTGGACAAATGAGACAAGCACAATTGCACCACTAGGATTAAAACAGATTTTTATTTTGGGAATGCGTCGAGTTGAGACGAAAACGTATTAATTAATAAATTTATTAATTAATTAATAACGAGGATAACACTTTCCGAATGTAGAGAGAAATTTATGAAAAATGACGATTTCCATTTGACTCTAGCAGGTTCTGATCGATTTTGATGAGCATTTGATTTTTGTTGTATGACCAATTGTATGTATAGGTCAAATGTTTAAAAACAGTAATTTAAGGTCAAGATAGCATCATTTTGAAACCGCCAATTTTGGAGGTTTTGTATTTTCGATAAGTTTTACAAACAGGGCGATACTTTTTTTGCTAGCAGTTTAGAGGCGAAACTGTTTTTTTCGTATTTTTTAGGATTATCAAGCTGATACCAGCTGTAAATAGTAACAATGATCGCTATTGAAAAAACACGGACGAAATCGGTGGTGTAGAACGGCAGTTATTGTAAAAAAACGTAAGGGCGATACTTCAATGCTGATAGGTGGGACCGAAAAAGTAAACAATCGCCAAAGGGGCGATACTATCATTTTGTCAATTTCAATAGCAAAAACAAATTTTAATTTTAATAATTTCAAATACTGTATGAAGTTTTGGGATTCGATAACTGAATCATGCAATCTAGGATGTAAAAAAACACAATAGTTCTTAAATAGGAAATAAAACCAAGTTTGGAAATATTCACTGTTGATTTTCTTTGAATGGTATCACTGCTAGTATCGCCCTTTTCAAGAAAAAGCGTTGATTTCTTAGTTCTCAGTCACGTTGGAAATTTGAGTAAAGTATAAACTTCAAATCGATTCAAAAAAAATTCGATTTGTTTGGCTCAGTACAATATATAACCCCTTTAGGAAAATTCAGTTTTCCTACCACAATATAGATATTTTATTAACAGAGCATTAACAATAATTCGTTGGTATGTCTATTTTATGGGCCATTTTATCGGTTTCCCATTGATTTGGTTTG
This sequence comes from Topomyia yanbarensis, assembly GCF_030247195.1. Taxonomy (NCBI): domain Eukaryota; kingdom Metazoa; phylum Arthropoda; class Insecta; order Diptera; family Culicidae; genus Topomyia; species Topomyia yanbarensis. The sequence goes on from NC_080672.1 coordinate 78,537,610, forward strand.
AGATTTCTAGCACTGATTTTGTCCTATGCTGATTTGAGTACTGCCACTGTCCCATGTAGTATGTGTTATCAAAAACATCGCGAGGCATCAAGTTCTAAATGTTCTCAAACGATATAATATCCGAAGAGTGATAAGAGTTATAAGAAATGTCTCATCACACTGTTAGGTGGATTAAACACGTTTTTATTCTAAAAAACGAACGTTCATCTATGTTACTAAATTTCGTTTGGTTGAATCAGAAGAGAAAATTTAATTCAGCAACCAAACTAAGCCTACTAGTTAGGAAGATAAACCTTTCTTGTTTGTCTCCTGTAAAGTTTCATTTTGACGGTGAATATGTATCTCATAAATTTGCAACAGCATACAAATAAGCTTTACGTTTTTTGGAGAGCTTGCAATACCGCGAATTGAAAAACTTACTACATGAAAAATCGCGTAATTGTGTGAACTTACATTTATTTTTCTTAAGAATAGAGTAACATTAAATTATTTTTTTTTAATTATTTATTTGACACGGCTCAATGCGTTAGCTTAGAGGAGCCATGGGTCTTTTATATATTTACAAGAAGTAAAAAATAAAAACAACAATAAATTTTATTTTGAGCCTGTAAGATCCCGTGCGCGCAACTTGCTATTGCGAGCGGAGATCTTTTTTTGCGTCGGGAAGATGTTCCTTCTTTCGCCAACTTCGTGGTTACCAATGTTTGTCTCGTTGTTGCTTACGTCGGTATCATCATCTTGATTACTGCCTTGATACTCGCGATCAGATCTTCTTTCTGGCTTCTTGCCCTTGCGGGTCCCAAATGTGAACACTCCATCCTTGGTGGTAGCTTCTTCACTATTAGTTGTTATGTTTGAAGCTTTTGCAGTTGTCATTATTGCCTTAACTGCAGCCACAAATTTTGCAACCGATTGTGGTTCAGGTAAAGATATTGGGGCTTGGGTGTTGGCATTTTTTTCTGTAACTGAGCTTTCCTTAGCAGTTTCTGGGCAGGGTTGTCCGTAGTGCGCCGTTTGTTCACAGAGTTGGCACGTTTTAGTTTGTCCCTGATATGTACAAAGAGTTCGCTGTGTAATGGTATTACCCCCTTCTGTGTTGCACTGCAGGGTAAGGTAGGAGGGAATGGGTTGGTCTACCCGCATTCTCACCACAAAGACGCCATTTGAAATACCTGGGAAATAGTTTCTCCATGTGTCCTCCGTAATAGATTCCACTGCTCCATAATGCGACATGAATCTTTTAATTGCCACTTTGCAAGTAAGTGGAGATAAATAATGTAATTTCACGTCAATATTCCCATTATCCATGTATACAGGGATCTTGATTTCAGCGTTGTCACAAATAAGCACGTGTTTTAAGTTGTTCTGCGAAATGAATCTTTTCGCCTGGGTAAATTTGTTGAAGGTTATCAGCACCGGATGCCTTACGTGCTCAAGAGTATGCAGGTGACTTCCGAAAACCGATGCTGCATTTTCACCTTCAGCAGGTGTTTCACCATCACGAATACTTGGTCTTATGCGAAAAGACCTGAAGTCAATGGCCACTGTGTTAGGCCGAATAATCACGTTTTGTTGATGAGACTCAGTCATCTTGATAGATCACACAAGAATAAAAATAACGGTATCCTTTGTTGTTCAGACAATGCACACAAGTAACTGTTTTTTTCGTTCGCTTTGCACTGGCTCGGACAGAGGCAGGAGCACACTGGATATTGTGACCGATGGCTTTGATGGTTGAAAATAGACTGATTGAATTGTTTTCTTTAAACAATGGGTGTTGATGCGCGTCAAAAAATTTAAACATAATGCTACGTCGCACAACTACTGACCCTTCCCTCCCCCTCGTCACACATCGACACAAAATTAGTATATCCCCCCTACCCCCTAAAATGCTACGTCATTTATGCATGGCCCCTAAACATAATTCCATTGTAAAAAAATAAAAAAAAATGACGGTTGAATTGCCCTGTAGGAAGGTCCGAGTTACCCAGAGAAATTCCACGAAGATCCGTCCGAAAATCTTTAAAATCATGACCGACCATTTCAAATTCCTATGAAACTTTACACGTTTCACCGCCATAGAAGACTAAAAATTTTCCACAATCAGTAAGATTATTTTGACTCAAGAGCAATTTCAGTATTTTATACAGCAAAACTTTCTGAGAACGAGTTACAAGGAATTAATATTTCTGTACGACAAAATAGACACCGAAAAAAATTTTGAGTCATTTTTCACAAAAACAAAAAAAAATTGTTAAAAAATTAAATTACAAAAAAAAATTCTGATTTTTTATATTTTGTCATCACAAACCTAAAGAGAAAAGAAACATTTTGAATGTGATTGTATGATGGAGAACTTATCGGTAAAAAAGTTTTTCTAACAATAACTTTATACATGTTTTTAAGTTCCATACTGAATGACATACAAAACTGTAATTTTATTACAAAATATAATTCTGAGCATCGTTTTAAATTAAAATGCATTTAACAAAAATCTTCCAAAATGCGACAGTTTTCGAGATATTTGGATTTTTTTCTCACCAAAATAGTTAATTCGTTTGATTATGCCCCTTTTAAAAGTTATTCGTGTTACCCCATCATAAAATGTAAAAATCCTAATGTTTATCGACGTAAAAGAAACTTTTTCAGCATAATTGGATCATGGAGAAGCTTTCAATAAAAAAGTTTTCCTAACAACAACTTTTGACGTATTCTTATAATTCATACTATTTGCAGAAAAAAATACAATTTTCTTTTTGAATATGGTTCTACACGCAATTTTGAATAAAAATGCTAATAACAAAAATTTTCAAAAATGTTGTAGCTCTCGAGATATTTTAAATTTTGTTTCAACAGCAAACCTTTTCAGAAGTTGTTCTCGTTACTCCATCCACAAAAATAGGTTTTTCAAAAGGTCCGTAATATTTCTTATACAACTTTCTCTTTGACATCAAGGCGATATCGTAAACCATTTGAAAGCTACATGAAGTACTTTTTTATTGAAAGCTTCTCCATGATCGAAATATGCTGAAAAACCGATTTAATCCACCTAGCAGTGAGATGAGACATTTCTTACACATTTCACTATTGGATTAGTTTGCAGAACTCACGAGAAGTATGCACCCAACTAGAGGTGGGATGAAAACAGTTTCTAGTCTTGCACGAATAAAATCTCGAATAAACTGACTAAATTATAGAAATCAACAAAACGAGCGAAATAAAAAAGTAAAGCAAAAAATGAAATAATAGGTTTTTAAATTCATAAAATGAGTAGAAAAATTAATGTAAATCAAAATTATAATATACACGAATCAAATTAGATTAGGTTATTATTGAATCAAATGAATCAAATGAATCAAATGAATCAAATGAATCAAATGAATCAAATGAATCAACTGAATCAAATGAATCAAATGAATCAAATGAATCAAATGAATCAAATGAATCAAATGAATCAAATAAATCAAATGAATCAAATGAATCAAATTAATCAAATTAATCAAATTAATCAAATGAATCATATGAATCAAATTAATCAAATTAATCAAATGAGTCAAATTGATTTAATTCATCCAGTGAATACAATGAATCAAATTAATGAAATGGATCAAATGAATAAAAAGAATGGATGAACAAAATGAATAAAGTAAAAATAAATGAAATGCATAAATAAAACAAACGAATCAAATAAACAAAATGAGCTGAAGTGATAAAATGAATAAAAAGAAGAAAATGAACAGAATGCATTGATTAAAATGAAAAATTGAACAATGGTAAAAGGTTATAAATTAATATAAAGAACAAAATGAATAAACTGGAAAAAATGAATAAAATGCATACAATGAAAACAATGAATAAAATAAGTTAAATGAGTTATGAGTAAAATGCACAAAAAGAATAAACTGATCAGAGTGAATCCAAAGAATGAAACGAATAAAATAAGTAAAATGAAAGCAGATGAACAAAACGAATAAAAAGATGCGGAATGAAATAATTAATTAAAATGAAATGGTCATATATTTAAAGCTAAAAATATTTTTGGTTTTATTCTTTTTGTTTTCATGCTTCTTTACTTGACGGCGTCGTTTTAAGATTATCTGGTGTTTCTACCTTATTGTTGGACCATATTTATTTATCAGGAACCTGGAACGCTCAATTTGCTTTGGAATTCGAAGTGAAAACAATGAATAAAATAAGTTAAATGAGTTATGAGTAAAATGCACAAAAAGAATAAACTGATCAGAGTGAATCCAAAGAATGAAACGAATAAAATAAGTAAAATGAAAGCAGATGAACAAAACGAATAAAAAGATGCGGAATGAAATAATTAATTAAAATGAAATGGTCATATATTTAAAGCTAAAAATATTTTTGGTTTTATTCTTTTTGTTTTCATGCTTCTTTACTTGACGGCGTCGTTTTAAGATTATCTGGTGTTTCTACCTTATTGTTGGACCATATTTATTTATCAGGAACCTGGAACGCTCAATTTGCTTTGGAATTCGAAGTTTACTTTTTGGTCACATATTCCCGAAAAAAAGATTTATGTACAGAATAGTATTTACTGGTCCAGTATTTCAACGCACAATTGAATATAGTATAGTGAGACAAGGTCAGATGTGCTTTCAAGCCCCTTGAACAAAGAACGACAGGGAGAATGCGATTCGTGAATGAGACAGGTAGATATTTCAAAATTTTTATTTGCATTGAAGTAAATAGTGTGAAATGTCTAGGCTATGTCGATAGCATAAAAGCCGTGCATTCAGTTGATTGCAATGCAGTCTCTTTCAATTCATCCTTATAGCTTTCATATTGTTTCGTCCGGAATTCTCGTGAAGGAAATATGGATGAATAAGTCCTATACAGACCAATTCTGTGAAAAATAAATGGTTCAAACTACTCAGTATATCCAAATATGGACGACGATAAGTTAGAGGACACATTGTAGTTGCATCCCCCATCGAGAGTGGGTACTTTGGGAGACTTCTTTTCCTGGATCTGGTTTGTGGATATTTTTGGTCTTTGATCCGTTATTTTTCATGAAAGTTCGTACCAATACAACGAATGTGCAGCTGATACAACTCATGGTTCATTCGCCTGCGCAACGTTCCGTCTTCCATCTGCACGCCACCATAGATGGTACGCAACATCTTTCGTTCGAAAACTCCAAGGGCGCGTTGGTCCTCCACGAGCATAGTCCAGGTCTAGTGGCCGTAGAGGACCACCGATCTAATTAGCGTCTTAAAGATAATCAATTTCGTGTGGCAGCGAAGTTTGTTCGACCGGAGCGTCCTCCGGAGTCCAAAATAGGCACGGTTTCCCGCCAAGATCCGTCTCTGCTGTTATCATTGTTGTCGGTTACCAGTGAGCCCGAATACATGAATTCGTCGACCATCTCGATTTCGTCACCGTCAATCCGAACTCGGGTGGGAGGTTCACATTGTCGTCTTTAGAACCTCTTCCTCTCATGTATTTTGTCTTCGAAACGTTGATGGCAGGACCAATCCTGCTGGCTTCAGCTTTCAGTCTTTGAGTATATATTTCATTCAAAATTCAATAGAGATACGAATAGTTTAAATATCGCACGTGGAATGTCTCTTTTGAAAATTTTCATCGTCAAACTTTCATATTACCCAGTTAAGCCAAATATTTTTCGGATATAGCCATGAATTTCCTTAATTATAGTGTAGATACAGGCTTTGAATACAATTGAATTAAAATTGAGTTGATGTAGCAGCAGACAAAAAATAGTTTTGTTTTCTCAAACCTTCACAATTACAATTAATAAATATTTCAGATTGGCAGAAAATCTTATCACACAACTTAGAAATGGATACAGAAATAGCTAGATAGATGCGATAGAAGAGAGACAGAGAGAGAGAGAGATGGGGGGGCGTGTGAAGAATGGCAAATGATGGTTAATGCAGTGACATTATTTTTATAGGTATATTATTATGATATATTGATTCCTTTCATTCATGTCATAATTAATGTGAGTAGTAATTTTTGTGCCATAACCAGTATAACCTAAATCTTGTAAAAGATAGGGTTACCAAACGGGCTGAAAGCGAAATAAGGACATTTTGAATTTTGACCGAGACTAACAAATTTTACTAATCTTTGACTAAATGTGTTTGGTTGAGTGGTGTTAAGAAAAGTTAAGTTAAGTCCTAAGAAACTATGCAGAGTATTAGGTCGTGGCATACCGTGTTACATTTGAAATTTGTATGGATATTATTGCGAGAAATCCTATATTTTTCATCTTCGTTTCCAAAAATCAAAGTTTTTTCTTAAGAGAACTTATTGATTAAAGTCCATGAAGTTACTAAGAAATTTGCCGACTGTGCTAAAAAGTGACAGCTGTTTAAAATTCGATGGTTCGAATTAGAGGACAAATCTTTTTTTTTCTCAACAAGATGAAAAACATGAAAAGTATTAGTTTGTAACTTTTCTTCAGGCAATAAAATTTTTGGCTGAACTAAACTTTTTGAATCATTAATATGAACATAACAAATCAAAAGACTCTAAGGAAGTGAACAACTAAAATGGCGAGTAAAATGTTTCATTCGCTTGAGTGAATTTAATCTAATTGATTTCAGATATAACATGGATTGAGATTAAAACTAAGGACATTTGAAGTAAAATTAAGGACGCTTTCCCAAATCATCGAAATTAAGGACATGTCCTTTAAAATAAGGACGGTTGGTAACCCTATAAAAGAGCTAAATTTTCGCTAGATTTTTGGGCTTCAAACATACAGTTGCTTTCGGTGACGCCACAAGTATTATATGAGAAATCTTTTATCTCACTACTAGGTGAATTACTTGTTGATCTGTGTATTGATATAACATCCAATATTTACCTCATGATTGAACGCAATGCCTAATCCAAGGGATAAATACTAGAACTCACTGTTTCTTTATCAACGCATTATTTTGTCTTTGAAGTGAACTTATATATATTGATTTTTGAGAAATAGTTAATTTATTATAAAGGTAATTCACAAAATGTTCTGAACATCGAATTCCTTGAATCATGTAGATGTGTTTTCATACCCCGATATTCAAAATCGGTTTAGTTTTGCCCCTAAAACACCAGTAAAGCAATACTATGTATGAAACAATCTCATTTTTAGCTAGTGAAAATTGGTAAGCGAGGACTAGAAATACAAAATGTTTAATATCTTCGCCGCTCGTGCACGGATTTAGACAATCTATAGCTTGTTAGAAAGGTATTTTAACAAGCTTTCTTTTTATGTGTAGTTTGTTGGACAATATTGTATTGTTCAAAAGTTATTCGCCAAAAACCCGCTGTTTTGACAAAATCGCCCATATCTCAGAGAATAAACAACATATCGAAAATCAAAAATAATAGTGTCAAATGGCAACGTTAGGCCTTTCATTTGAAACTAATTTCATTAAAATCGGTTCAGCCATTGCTGAGATAATTACATGACATTTTGTACATACATACATACACACATACACACACATACATACAGACATTGTCTCAATTTGTCGAGCTGAGTCGATTGGTATATGAGACTCGGCCCTCTGGGCCTCGGAAAAAGTTTTCAAAGTTTGAGCGAATCCTATACATTTCTTTTGTAAGAAATGTAAAAAGTCTCATTTACGTCTAGAAAATGATAAACATTAGATTTTTTACATTTTTTTTATGATGGGGTAACGCGAATAACTTTTAAATAGGGCATAATCACACGATTAAACTATTTTGGTGGGAAAAACTCCAAATATCTCGAAAACTATCGCATTTCGGTAGATTTTCGTTTAATTTAAAACGATACTTACAATTATATTCTGTAATAAAATTGCAGTTGCGTATGTCATTCAAAATGGAATTTAAAAATATGTATAAAGTTATTGTAAGATAATCTTTTTTACTGATAAGTTCTCCATCATATAATCACATTCAAAATATTTGTTTTCTCTTTAGGTTTTTGTTTCTAAAATATAAAAAATTAGAAAAAAAGGGTTTTTTGCAATTTAAATTTTTAACAAAAATGTTTGTTTTTGTGAAAAATGATACACCATTTTTTTCAGTGTATATTTTTTCGTACAGAAATGTTCATTCCCTGGAACTCGTTCTCAGAAAGTATTGCTGTATAAAATACAGAAATCGATCAAAATTTTTTTGAGATTAATGCACGTAGAAATGTCTACGCCCTTTTTGAAAAATTGCTCTTGTATCAAACTATTGCAATTGTCAGAGAAAACCATAGAGATTCATAAACCGAACACAACTTCAAAGTTATATTCGAATCGACGATGGTCATATTTTATGGTTTCTTATGGAATCCCTCCCCTACATTGTAAAAGAATGGAAACGTAGAGTTATACAAATCTTCGCGCAGCGTTATCACGGAGTGGTGCAAATGAACTTTTATGGCACCAAATGTAACTGAGGTTTCAAACTACTAATTAAGACGTTTGACCTGTAAATTTTTTCACATCTATCCACCTAAAAGGGCGATTTGCTTTGGTAGGTCCGAATAACCCCGGGTCCTCCGAATATTGTAATGCTTAACAAAATTAATAAATGAGTAACTAAATAAATAAAAACAATCAAATCTGTCATAATGAGCAATTAGCTCAAAGAGTACCAGATGCTATCGTGAGCCAGTCATTTCTCCATACCTCTTTCATTGCCTTCCCAGATCGCGCAACCGATCAAAACAAATCGTTCACGATCTCTCTGAAAATAGTGTATACTCGCCCCTTACCATAAAATCACCGCATATTCATCCTTGTGCAAAAATTAGCTCACCCTAATCACGAACAATCCCCGGCGTTACCGAAATGGTGAACGGCTTTCAAAATGCTCACCTAGCCGATATCTTGGCACAGTCAGCATCGTTGGTGACAACAATCCTCGCATCCCCAACAGGCGACAAACTATAATAGATGAGCTTCGCAATTCTTTTACTCCTTCTCCGTACTGCAAGAACCAATTTTATATTCAACTTGACTGACAACCAGTCGGTGCAATTGTTGTAGCTTCAACGTCAAATTTAGAAATAATCGTAAATTAAATTAGGATAAAACCGAACGGGACAGCAATGATAGACATCAACATTCATGGGTAGCTAATTGTTGGTGGCGGATTTGGTTACGGACGAGGCTGTCCACTTGGAAATAGATAGATTCGCTTTCAATAGGGGATCTTACATGGTTCGGAGAGTTATTTAATATTGTCAGTATGAAGGTTCTTTAACAAAATTATTTTTCGAGTTTGGAGCCTTTCGTTAAGGGAGTGCAATCGCAATACTTTTAAAATATGATGAAGGAAACTATTTGTGTTTGAATTTGAACAAACTAAAACAGGAATGAAATCACAATTGAATGGAGAAGATTCGCAAATAGTTGCCTCAATTTCATTTTTTTAAACATTTTGTTGAAAATTTTCATATTTAGTAAGAGGTTTTGATAACTTCTACAGCAGTTTAAACAAATAGCAAATAACTTAACAAAATCAATCGATTTCACATCAGCCTATTCGATTCCCAGCATAAACAAATAAGGTCCAACGTCGCCTATCGCGATCTTGAAGGCTGTATTTCAGAGTCACTGTCGCAACCATACTGGAGGCTAGCTTGCTAAGCTTGGTGGATGTACCTGTGGATTGTGGACTAAATAGCAGCACACTCTCCGGTCTACCTATAGCAGAAGGTTAGGCGCGTCCTCCTCTCAACCACCAGACGACAATCGCGGGACAAACACGACATCTTGCCTCTCGGAGGACTCATTGATATTGAAATTGAAAGCGTAATGGGCTCATTTAGTCGGGAGGTTGGACATGAAAATAAGGCACGAAAATCGGTTCGCGCTGACGAAGATAAGCACACAAACGAACCATAAATATAGCAAGTTATTTTACTACCTCAAGAATCGGTATTGGTGGCTGATGCGCTTTTTGGTGGATTGCATATGATACTGCATTGATTTGTTTCGAGATATTTTCCCACTTTTCGTGCCGTTGATCGGGTTTTCGTCACCAGCTCGGTGACGGTTGATATGCTGAGTGTCGATATCAAATGGGAATGGGACAGGGATGCTTGCAGTTCGGGTGAAGAATGAGTTGCGGGAGGGAATCGTTCTGGGTGGAATTTTCGTAATAATTGTTTCGTTGCGGGTGGGATCTACAGCTGTCCGATGTTGGTTCAAGCATGACAAGATGCTGTGGTTTGTTGAATTCGTTGCGGTCTTTTGTATAAAAATGGTGGAACAGATTTTGTTGGATATCAGATATCGGATCTCGTTTCGAGCAGGAAGATCCAGCTGGACTGATCGTTCCTCTCCACCAGCTCTAGTGATTATTAGTGTAAGGTGTTGTGTAGTTTTAATAAAATAATAGGCTACATTTCCTACATGGATGTGGCATTATTCACGTGTTTCCGTTTAACTTGGACTGTTGAGGTACTCTAAATGAGAGTGAACTAAGAATCGGAACTGTGACTGAAGAAAAGCCCAAGAACTGCACGCCAGTTCGGTGATCGTTAAGCGATGCAACGCCCTGCGAAAAGGATTAAATTATTAAAGGTAATTTCGAAAATTAATAGGTTTCACTAATAGAAGAAATAGTTGTGCGCTTGATTTTTGGTGTTTAAAGGTTTACATACCTTTTTGCGAGCAAAATGTCAAGAAGTTTGAATTTACATAAAGGCATAAAGCAATGATTTCATTACATCAAACTTATAGTATCTTTGTCACAAATTTTTCAATGAAATAAATAAGCATAAGTTTTTAAAAATATGGTTTTTCTCTGAAACCCTTTCCCCACCCGAAGTTTGCGGTGATCACGATTAAAGACCAATAGTTCAATAAAAATCCCAAAACTCAAAAAATTCCTTTAGTATATGAATATTTCTCTAACCTTAACGATTAGTTGAATAAATTTTTTTTTTTCTGCATTCGGGAACATTTTTCCTAAAAAAATCACTGCTTTCAGCTCTAAAAATTGTATTAAAAGATTCTCATCCACGAAACAAAAATTTATGCATAAAAAAGGAATCGTTAAGGTATGAGAAAAATTAATTACAATCAATTGAAAAAAGAATTGAAGAAATCGGTTGAGTAGTTTCTTGGCAATCGTGATCACGGAAAAGCCATTTTTGGGAAAACGACATTTCGAGATAATCGAGTTTAAAATTTCAAGTTACCACAGATCTTGATAGACGAAGCGCGTTTGGAAACGCTGTAACTTTTGATCTATTTCTCGGATCTTTATAAAAATTTGGGAAAAAATTTGTTGTACTTTCAGATAAAATAATAAAAAAAATTGAATTTTTTCCCAAAATTTGCCTTATGCTGAAAACGCTTTAATTGAAGCTTCAATGCCAGCATTAGTACAGGCATTGGACAATTCAATAGACGTTTCGTTTGAGTGCTCCATATTCTACACGTAAATTAGCGAGAATTACAATCACAGTTTATGCATTGGACAGATAGTTGATCTCACTGAATTTATGTCATACATATTACAGTGTAACTACAACTGATATTGAGTAGTACTGAAAACCCCAATAAACATTTTCAATGATCAATGAGACTAAACGAATATTTATTTGTGAAAAAATACGACTTGTAATTTCAAGAATGTTCGTGTCTCAAAAGCAATCCAGGGACACTTTCAATGGCCACTGGCTTTTAGATGAATTTAAATAATTATTCTGTAAGTTTGAACCATTCCTTTGTCATGGTATTTTTTTGTATAGGATTCATATATCCATATCTCCAGAACGAGAATTCCGAACGAAGCAATTCTCAAGTGATAAGAATGGGTGGATGTACGGCTTTTGTGCCTTCGACAATATTATAATTACCAACATAACCTAGACACTTGACACTATTTGGTTTACAGTTCAATGGAAATGAATACTATTTACAGGTGGCCTTATCTCAGTTTACTATTTCCAATTACGCGTTAAAATACTGGACCTGAAAATTCTATTCTGTACAAAAATCATTTTTCAGATATCTGTGACAAAAAAGACATCTTTTAATTCCAAAACAAATTCCCGATTTCTAAATTTCCTGATGACTAATTAAGGATCATCAATAAAGTAGACACACCAGATAATTCTAAAAATTCCGCCAAGAAAAGAAGTACGAAAACGTGCTCTTTGCAATGGGATATTCACAAACATTTCAGAATATTCTGAAACAATGGAATTCGTTTTATTCATTTACTACATTTAACTAACTTTTTAAATTTTATTCTATATACTCATTTTTTCCAGATCATTCATTTCATGGATTATATTCGTTTTGTTTATTTTTTTCATTTTAAATATTTGACTTTCATTTCAATGATGTTTTCGATTTAGCATTCTTTTGATTTATTTTGTTTGTTTAACCTCATTTTATCTATTGTATTCAATTCATTCTTTGTATGCATTCCGATCAGTTTATCATCTCATGCATCTTATTTGTATCATTCATTTAATTTATTTTATTGACTTTTTTCGTGTCATGCTATTTTATATTATTCATCGGGTTCACATATTTTATTTATTTTAATAATCCGACTAATTTTGTTTAGTCATTCATTTTATTCCTTTCATCTAGAACAATATTTAGACAGAATTTAATTTGTTCTATTATTTCTATTAGTTTGAACATCATTGATTTTTTTCATTTAAATTATTTTATTGTTTAAAAGCAAACAAAACGAAAAAAATGATAAAATATACAGAAAGAAAACATTGTTATTCATTTACTTCATTATATTTTATTCATTCTATTCATTTTATTGATTTTATAAACCCTCTACATACCCTGTTATTTATGAACAGCCACGTTTTCAAACAGCTATAACTTTGGGGTTAGACAAGATTTTCTTGCAAAAAAGTAAAACTAACTGTGACTATCACCGTTTATTTGAGCGCTAAAAGTTACTAGAAATATCCGTAGAGCTGAAGTTATTGCAATTGTTCTGATCGGATTTCACTAGAGCAGTGCTGCCAGAGACATTTTTAGTTATCGCTGAAAAATTATATTTTGATATATCTTCGTTGTCTTCAAATATTGTTGAAAACTGATAAATGTTATCAATGTAGACTGCTTTGGCAATCTCTTCTGCCAAATCTAATAATTGAAATCTTTGCATGGGATGTGTAGTTAGGATCGGTATGTAAAAATTGAGCAGCTTTTCACACTGCTAGATAAGCATCTATCTTGATCAAAACAGGTTTTTCGTGTATCTTTACTCTAACACTTTTAAGAAAAACGGTTTTGGAACCATATATGTGCTAGCAAAATATTAGGTATAAAAGGGTTAATTTTATCCATATTATTCATATTATTTATCTTATTAATTCATTTTTCTTGTTTTATTCATATTATTTATTTCATTTATTTTAATCATTTTGTTAAATTGTTAATTTTTCCTAGTTTATAAAATTTATTCAGTTTCTTCATTTTATGAATTCGGTTCAGTCAGTTCTTTTTGTTATTGGATGACAGTTTGTTAGCTTGAAAACAATTTAATTTACTCTGATTTCATAACTTTTCAAATAGTGTCTAATTTTCGTTTGAGCTAATTGCATTTAATAAATTAATAAATAATTTGATTTATATTAATCATTCCATCCATTTTACGAACATTTTTTTTTATTTTTTTGCTTCATAATTATTTAAAATTTTGATTTGTTTCATTATTTTTCTTTAATTCATTCAGTTTATTCGAAGTTGTTACGGCTTATCTTGCCGGTCCTAGCGAAATCCCTCGATAATGACAGACGGGCAAGAGAAAGGCTTACGATCTGTCAAGTACGATCGAAGTAGGAAAATCTTTATCATCGCAGTCAGTAGAACGAGGCAGTTAATAAAAATTAATTAATCTAAAATTGCATATTGGATTTATATTGAATTTATAAATCACTGCAGTGAGTACAACTAAAACTTATACCTAACTTATAACTATAAAGTTCATATATTGCAGCTATATATATTTATATTTCTTAAATCCAAACCTATTGTTGGAACGTGCATGTGCTTATTTTGAGGTTACTTATAATGTAAGTGATACAAACTATCTAATGGGAAACACAATTAAAATATACGTTTAGCTTTTAGTTACATTCACACGGGACATTCACTGTGTGTTTTCGCTGAAAAGACGCCGAAATAAGTACGACCAACAGAAGTGTTATCCGTGCAGGACTCGAAACTGTGCTTATCTCACATCTAGTTGCATGCCAATTTTTTTGTGTGTTAGGTAAACTAATGAATAGTACAACAGTGATATATTTAAGAAATGTTTCATCTCACTGATAGGTGGATTAAATCGGGTTTTTTTAATAGCCCGTCTCTTACCCCCACACCAAAAAGCTCACAAACTGAGGCCCCTGGTAGTGGACACATCAGTTCTCAGCGTACAAAAAAGGTCAGCACAACAAAACAAAGTTACGAATCGCGGAAACGCTGAGAACAAAAAAAAACAATGCGAGATCAACAAAACACATAATTTAACAACAAGTAACTACGGCGAGTACCCAGCGGAAAAAAATCCTGTTAAGGGTCCCATCGTAGCTTTGTAGGAAGTTTACAATAATTTAAATTTATTTATTACTTTTTGTTAGAAAAAATGCATTTATAAATTATTTTATAAAAAAAATGTTAATCAATTATTAAGGGGTTATATATGTTGAGGTCGGCCAAAAAAATCGATTTTTTTATTCTTCTATCGTAAAGCTCAGGTTTTTAAGAATGTAACCTCAAATTTTTATAGAGATCGAGGCAGTGGATGCTACGTTATGGCGTTTTTCAACTTGCTCCCTTATGGAGGTGTTGCTTTTACTTGAAACTTTAAACGCGATTATCTCGAAATCATGTTTCCAAAAAGCGTCTTTGCGGTGACTATGATTGCCGGAAAAGTTTTCAACCGATCTCAAAACTTTTTTTTTTACTTGTTCGTAATTTAACTGCCGTGTCCTTGAACGTTTCCATTTTTTCGTCAAAATTTTCATATTATTGTTATGAATTTTTTAATATTTTTTTTTTTCAGGTGAAAATAGTGATTTTTTTTCGTTTCCGAAAAGAAAAAAAAAATTTTATCGATCGTTCAAGGACACCACAGGTACATATACTAATGATTTTTTTTAGTTTGATGGTATCTGTTGAGCTGTTGCACTGGAATCGTAGTCACGGCAAACCTCTTTAAAAAAAGGCGTTTTGCGAAAATTGCTATAGCTTCGACAATTATTAATATTTTTTTAACTTTCTCAAGTCGATTTTGCAAATTGAACATTTTACTACGATAAACGTATCACAAGTATTTCATAAATATATGGCTACATACCTTTATAAAAATTCAAACTTTTCCCTTTTTCCCGCATCGCAACATATACAACCCCTTAATAAAGAAATAAGCTCGATTGGTAGTGAACGAAGTTTAAATTAAAAATTCTTCTATTTTGTTTTTAAAAATTAGTGTCAATTTTGCTTGGAAACGAGTGCGACAAGTACTTTGCATTAAATCAGTAAGGAAGCTGGTTGAAAAAAAATACCCAGTCGGTGCCAGCCTACAGATTAAATGTCATCACGGGGAAGCATGAGATAGGAGCTTGTGAACACTGAGAAGTATTCACCATTTTACGACCAACCTTCGAAGTTGATAGTTTCGAAATTATGTGATGTTGACCCTAAGAAAAGTTGTCGAACAAAAAAGTGTATATTTTTTGATTTTACAACATTCATTCTTTTTCAATAATTCGATTCTTTTAATCGATTCGTGATTCACATGCCCAGCTCTTGCAAGAGCCAAGCTGCTTGCGTACAAATCCGTCGCATAAGTACGAATCCATACGACGAAATCTCATGATACGTGCGTTTTAAGAGTATTCAATGGTCAATTTTAAATATTTCGAAAAGATTTTGAAGCGTCGTTTCAGGAGTTCTGAAATGCACACCGGGAGGTTGATTTTAGGTACAGCAAGATATGTCCCGCTGTGTGGGAAATTGAAAATATACAAAAAGTGGATTTTTATTTATTTATTAACAGATTAAGGCCGAAGTGGCCTGTGCCGTATACAAAAGATTCCTCCATTCCACTCGGTCCATGGCCGCGCGTCGCCAGCCACGCAGTCTGCGAAGGGTCCGCAAATCGTCTTCCACCTGGTCGATCCATCGTGCTCGCTGCGCGCCAGGTCTTCTTGTACCGGTCGGATTGCAATTGAGAACCGTTTTCACCGGGCTATTGTCCGACATTCTGGCTACGTGCCCGGCCCACCGTAGTCGTCCGATTTTCGCGGTATGACAGATGGGCGGCTCCCCCAACAGCTGATGCAACTCATGGTTCATTCGCCGTCTCCATGTGCCGTCTTCCATCTGCACTCCACCTTAGATGGTACGCAGCACTTTCCGTTCGAAGACACCAAGTGCGCGTTGGTCCTCCACGAGCATGGTACAGGTCTCGTGCCCGTAGAGAACTACCGGTCTAATCAGCGTCTTGTAGATGGTCAACTTCGTACGACGGCGAACTCTGTTCGACCGAAGTGTCTTGCGAAGGCCAAAGTAAGCACGATTTCCTGCCACGATGCGTCTACGAATCTCTCTGCTGGTATCATTGTCGGCGGTCACCAGTGAGCCCAAGTACACGAACTCTTCAACCACCTCGATTTCGTCGCCACCGATGCAAACTCGAAGCGGGCGGTTCTCATTCTCTTCTCGTGAACCTCTTCCTATCATGTACTTTGTCTTCGACATGTTGATGGCAAGTCCGACGCGCTTGGCTTCTCTTTTCAGTCTGATGTAGGCTTCCTCCATCTTCTCAAAGTTTCGTGCAATAATATCAACGTCATCGGCGAAGCCAAGTAGCTGAACGGACTTTGTGAAAATCGTACCACTCGTGTCGATCCCTGCTCTTCTTATTACACCTTCCAGCGCGATGTTGAATAACAGACACGAGAGACCATCACCTTGCCGTAACCATCTGCGTGATACGAGGGGACTCGAGAGCGTCCCTGAGACACGTACTACGCACATCACCCGATCCATCGTCGCCTTCACTAATCGCGTCAGTTTGTCCGGGAATCCGTACTCGTGCATAATCTGCCATAGCTGATCTCGATCGATAGTGTCGTATGCGGCTTTGAAGTCGATGAACAAATGATGTGTGGGCACATTGTACTCGCGGCATTTCTGCAGTACTTGACGAAGAGCGAACACCTGGTCCGTGGTAGATCGTTCGCTCATAAAACCCGCCTGGTACTGCCCCACGAACTCTCTTGCAATTGGTGATAGTCGACGGCATAGTATTTGGGAGAGTACCTTGTAGGCGGCGTTCAGCAGGGTGATTGCTCGGTAATTACAGCAATCCAGCTTGTCGCCCTTTTTGTAGATAGGACACACGACACCTTCCATCCACTCTTCCGGTAAAATCTCCTCCTCCCAAATCTTGGTAATCACCCAGTGCAGCGCTTTAGCCAGTGGCTCGCCACCGTGTTTTAGTAGCTCGCTTGGTATTTGGTCAACCCCAGCGGCTTTATTATTTTTGAGCCGGCTAATCTCCTCCTGGATTTCTTGGAGATCCGGAGCCGGTAGTGTAATGTCTTCCGCGCGTGCTCCCAGGTGCGTTACCGTGCCATCCTCGTCGTCTGCTGCATCGCCGTTCAGGTGTTCTTCGTAGTACTGCCGCCACCTCTGGATCACCTCACACTGGTCCGTGAGAAGATTCCCGTTTGTATCTCTGCACATGTCGGCCTGTGGTACGTGGCCCCTGCGCGAGCGGTTCAACTTCTCGTAGAATTTCCGTGTGTCTTTAGCGCGGTACAGCTGCTCCATCGCTTCGCGATCTCGGTCTTCCTGCTGGCGCTTTTTGGTCCGGAAAACCGAGTTCTGCCTGTTCCGTGCCTGTTTATATCGCGCCTCGTTCGCCCTCGTGCGGTGTTGCAGCATTCTCGCCCATGCTGCATTCTTCTCTTCGACTAACTGCTCGCATTCGCCGTCGTACCAGTCGCTTCTTCGGTCCGGGCCCACCGTACCTAGTACAGTGGCTGCGGTGCTACCTATGGCGGATCGGATATCTCTCCAGCCATCTTTAAGGGCAACTGCGCCTAGCTGCTCTTCCGTTGGTAGTGCCACTTCCAACTGCTGCGCGTATTCTTGAGCCACTCTGCCATCTTGTAGCCGCTCGATGTTTAGCCGCGGCGTTCGGCTTCGACGAGAGCTATGCACTGTCGAATGTTTTGAGCGCAAGCATACTGCAACCAGGTGGTGGTCCGAATCTATATTCGCACTGCGATAAGTGCGGACGTTTGTGATGTCCGAGAAGAATCTACCGTCGATTAGAACGTGGTCGATTTGATTTTTTGTTACTTGGTCCGGTGATCTCCAGGTGACTTTGTGGATATCTTTGCGAGGGAAGAAGGTGCTTCGGATTACCATTCCACGGGAGGCTGCGAAGTTCACACATCGGTGGCCGTTGTCATTTGATACGGAATGCAGGCTGTTAGGCCCGATCACCGGGCTGTACATTGCCTCCCTTCCTACCTGAGCGTTCATGTCGCCGATGACGATTTTCACGTCTCGCAGAGGGCAACCGTCGTATGTCTGCTCCAGCTGCATGAAGAACGCTTCTTTCTCGTCGTCGGGTCTCCCTTCGTGTGGGCAGTGCACGTTGATGATGCTGTAGTTGAAGAAACGGCCTTTGATCCTCAACTTGCACATCCTTGTGTTGATCGGCTGCCACCCGATCACACGTTGGCGCATCTTGCCCAGCACTATGAAGCCTGTTCCCAGCTCGTTGGTTGTACCACAGCTCTGGTAGAAGGTAGCCGCTCGATGCCCGCTTTTCCACACCTTCTGTCCCGTCCAGGAAAGTTCCTGCAGTGCCACGATATCGAAGTTGCGGAGGTGTAGCTCGTCGTAGATTATCCTGTCACATCATGCGAAGCCGAGCGATCTGCAGTTCCATGTTCCGAGTTTCCAATCGTGATCCTTTATTCGTCGCCTGGGTCGTTGCCGATTGTTCTGGGTTGTATTCTCTTCTGTATTGTTCGTTATGTGGGTTTTTTAAGGGGCGGCTTATAGGGCCTACGCCAACCACCTGTCTCGCCGGTGGGCCATCGTGCCAGGACTGCTTAAGGTCCCACCTGGACACCAGGCAGGTTTACACCTTCCGAAGAAGGGATGCAAATGCGAATTAATTAATAGCTATCTGTATCCGATTTCTTCCGTTGCACGGTGTGGTACATTAAGGAACATGCAAATATTTTAAACCCTCAAAAGAGCAAGCCAAAATTGTGGCTTCAAGAAGCACCGCTTTTAAGTCCCAATGAAATCGATAGCTTCTTTTTGGTCGTTTTATCAGTGAGAGAATCGACAACCCGATAATGCTCGATCATTTGTAATTTCTAATTACAAGGTCATTGAAACTAGAGAACTGTTATTAGCCGAGCCTCTGAGACCCCTTGCCTTTTTGAGGATTAAAAAGAACATAATATAATAACTGTTCGGCGGATTTAGCAATTTTGGTTTACAATTTTTTTTCAACATTCGAAATGATGAAGCAATGCATCTTAAGCTATATTCAGATGAATTACGTTTTTTAAGCGGCCTTTACACGTTCAATATTTTTGTGAATACACAGTATTGACGCTATTGTTACAATCCCATTTGAAATCCACATCGTCAATACAACTTTTTGTAATTACACGTTCAATATTTTTGTCAATACGCTCTAGTATTGACAAAAATATTGAACGCGTAAGGGTCGCTTAATACTTTGGAAATTAAATTGACAGTTCTTGTGTTGAATAATTGCCAGAATCCAAGAAGTCCTTCAGATCTTAACATATTATTCAGAATAAATTTTTTGTACTCTTTAACCGCGATACATGCTAAACGTCTATAAAGTTTTATAAACCATGAAAATATTACGATTTTCCTTTAAGCAAAACTATTAAACACCAAATTTTCTTCAATAAACTGGTTGATAACATTGTTAGTGTAGGGGAAACTTTCAACAAAGTAATAGAAGTGAAGTAGATGTTTGCGAAGCTCGATAGTTTCACTCGTAGAGACAATGTTTTTCAATTTAAACTGATTAGAAATAAGCAAAGTATAAAAGCTCCAACAACGTTCTTCATACCATACGTTGTACAATCTTAAAACTTACGCAATAATGAAGAATGCTTCGAAACGATGAAATCCAGTTCATACAATTCTCAATTAATTTATATAGTGCTTAAAAAGTCATAATCAGATAACTGAAAAGCAACATAAAAACTGTATAATACATGTTCAACCCGGTTCACTATCATCATAAACCTCGCAAGCCCACAAAATAAAGGATGCTCCAAACAACTCCATAGACTCATTTGCTATATTTGTTATTGCACTCCATTCTCTTATAAAAATGAACCCATAAAAGCATAACGTAAGGCGATTCAATGCACAACAGTACAACTATGTTAACCACTCTCTTAAAATCCACACTCACCCCACAACCCAACAGCTCTACTGCTGTCTGTTCCTGCTAGCTGCTATTTTAGTGGCAAACGCTAAACCGGAGGCTCCACTCAATTCCTATCTACCACCGGGGCATAGTCATGGAAATAACAATAACGGGTTTCACGACGATCGCCACAGCCACGGCGATGATCGCCACCACAACAACGGAGATCATGGCGACAACGATCTAGTGCCACCTTCGTCCAGTTATGGTACACCAGATAGCAGCTATGGACCACCGCATCATCAGTCGGGCTTTCGACCGGATCATCATGAACATCACGAGCACCACGAGGATCATACCGATTCGTATGACGATGTGAGATCGAATATTGTTCAGTTTAGTAGGAAATTAATCTCTTTTGATCGTTATTATTGCAGGAACCGGCAAAATATGAATTCACCTATGAGGTCGACGACGAGGATGCGGATCTTTCCTTCGGACACGAAGAAATGAGAGATGGAGATTACACCACCGGGAAGTACAACGTATTACTTCCCGATGGTAGGCGACAGGTAAGGTGATACAGCTTAAAGCAGACGGGAAGTGAAACGATTTTCCCTTCTAATTTCTGATCTTAGATCGTGGAGTACGAAGCTGACAAGAAAGGATATCGGCCAAAGATTACCTACGAGGGCGGCGATGAGCACCCGCATCACCACGATCACCCACATTTGCATAAACATCACCAGGGATATCCACACGAGACGCCTCATAACCAGCTGGGATACCCGGAGAGTGGACATCATCACCAGGAGGAGGAACATGCTCGCGAAGGCGGACACAGCCGGGCAGATCACGGCATTCATGATGGTGGCCATAATGGTTACGACAGCAATGGCCATGAGCATCATGGCCACCATGGAAATGGCTACTCGAATGGGAACGGAAATGGTCATCACCGTCGGCGGCACTCCAGTGATGGCCACGGAAGCAATGGTCACGATCCTAACGGAAATGGGCACAATCATGGACATAACCATCACGGTGGTGGGAGTGGAAATGCGAACGGAAATGGCAATGGAAACGGTGGTCATCACCATGGAGCAGGACATCGTCACAATGGATATCATTAGTATTTAGGGAGAACCGGAGAACGGAACACGACCACAGCACGCACCAATGACCGAGGCTCAACTCAAGTTGAACGAATGCATTTAATCCCCGTGTAGTACAAATTAGCGATACTTATTTATTTATAGACATGCTATTAACAATGCTATTAACAGGTACTTAAATCGGTCCAATTGCCGATTAAGTATCACTTCGTGGACCATTAATCAACTTATATATCCTATACAAGTGTTATTTAAGTAGATAGCAACAATACGCTCAAGCCAGTAAGCTAAAAAACTAATGAAGCAATAAAGCACCACACCAGCAAGGCAATCATCGAAACAAAAAATCCACTGGTCCCCGTGGCCAATACGCTGGATTCGATGGTTCAAAAAATGATCACAAAATCAAGCGGCTTTTTTATTTGTCCCATCTTCATTACACCTTCGGACCTATCAACGCACGAGCGAGCCGAGGCACGATGTTATCAGGGCCAATCGCGGATGCCGCTTCCCCACTTGATGCGGATGCTCGTGTCGGCTAGCAGAGGAAATCAAGGGGCGTTTTTATGGTTAATTGATCGATTGTTTGCATGCTTGTACCCTGTTTGTTGTAGTATTTCACACTCCACGTTAGAATGTTTGTTCAAAGTAAATTACTAATTAAATTGTGTGCTCATCTGTGAACGGTTAAGGATCTACTTGGTTGATGGGTGATCGGCAGAAAATCGATGTCGACTGTTGCTTGAAATATGGATAAATTATCAAATATCGTTTCATGTGATTAAAGATATATTTGAGAGAGTAATTTGAGGTAGCTGGATGCAAGATCGGCATGTCTTAGAATCAGAAGAGCAATGGTGTGAGACACAATTTTGATCCGGAAGCAACATATTTTGATTAGACTATTACATCCTGCTGCAACGTGGTAATTTCTGTATGGCAGTAGGAAAGTTAGCTGCGGGTAGAGAATTAGTAATCTTCCCCTACTAGGACAATCTGGGCGGCGAAATACAGATTGACTAATTTACTAATTTGTGTACCATTCAGCACCGTAACTTCTTGAGCCCTTTGACTCTCTACCCGGTACCATTTAGCACCGCAACTCGTTTCAGCCCTTTGGCTTCCTTCTTGTGCCATTTAGTATAACTTCAGCGACCCGCGACTGGTGGTGTCTCGTCGCGGTCTACTCAATCCAGTCCCCGGCGGTGAATCTAGCTTACGCCGGCGAAGAGTTTCCCGAGGAAGTTCTCCTCATACCGATTCTACTTTGGTCGTAGCACCACAACTTCTTGAGCCCTTTGGTTCCTTGTCTGGTGCCATTTACTACCACAACTCCATTAGGCCGTTTGGTTCTCCTCTCGTTCCATTTCGCTCAACTTCCCCGATGAGCCATTCAGCTCCCGATTTCTAGTCCCCGACGATGGATCTGGCCTACTCCGACGGATTCCCCGGTGAGAGAGGTTCTTCCGAAGCCGAGTGGTACACTTCTCCCGATACCGATGTTCGTTTCCGTGAGCCATTTAGCTCCCCGCTTCGTCCCGATCTACTCGATCCAATCGCCGGTGGTTGACTTAGCCTACTAAGCGGGCCAGCCAGTAAGCGCTGAGGTCCATCCAGCGATTCCGGGTGGAGCGGCTCCCCAGCGACCCGCTCTTAGCTATTCGACGCGGTCTACTCGGTCTAATCCCTGGCGGCTGATCTAGCCTACTCACGAACTATCCAGTAGGGTGTCAAGCTCGGTCCGGCGATTTCGGTGAAGCCTGACGTTCCGGTACTACGTCGCGTACTAGATTGATAAGATTGATATATATTGTCTTCGAATTAATAATTTTCGTACAGACTGAAATACTATACTAACTTAAACCTATTTTCAATTTGAACATTTCTCTACTTAAATTAAAGTCAAAATGATGAAAAACGCTATTGAAGAACTGACAGCAAACATCTACCGGGTTATTCTGGCCGTACTGCGTGCGATGAGTAGAGCGCCGAAAGCAGTCCATTCTCCGCAGAGACCTACCAGGAACGTTGAAATCCAGCTTAGCGAGAAGCAGAGGGCCGTCGATGTTGTCAGCGAGAAGATCGAACACAAAAAGTCGCTGCAGAAAAACTCTCCTGTTTCGTAGCGTAGGCAGATTGATAAGAGTACAACGATGCTCATACGGTGGTAGTTCAAGTCGATTTTGGCAGGAAAGCCTTCGAAGGGCATACCGGACGAAGCTCTTTTGCACCCGTTCTATGCGATTAATGTGTATGGTGTGATACGGGACCCAAACGATAACTCAATACTCTAAAATGCTGCGTACCAGACTGATGTACAGTGCCTTCAGGCAGTAGACGTCGTTGAAATGTTGGGTGTTTCGTTTGATGAGTCCTAGTACTGCATAGGCTTTATCAGTTACTGCATTGAAGTGTTCGATGAAACGTACGTCGTACGTACGTCGCGTACTACTCAACTGGTCCGCGGCGATGGACCTAGTCTACACTGTCGGAGATTCCCCCGAATTCCGATTTGTGGTTTCCCGGCGCCGTTCTAGCCAATGGCGCAACTTTAGTGGTCCCTTCGCCACTTGCTCCGTAGCTCGGAGAGTGTACTCGTAACCAGCGTTGCTGCACTGCTTTTCGGTTGCTTATCAAAACCATCTAGGTTTTTTGGTGAGATAACGTCAGCTTCTTCTCACGCATCCAGTCTTCTACAACATCTAACGCATCCGTTGCGAGTACATCTACTTCCTCTAGTAGTTCGCCGATCACTAGGAGCACCACGTCGTCCGCAAAACCGACAATCTTCACGCCCCTGGGGAGGCTCAGCTTCAACACTGCGTCGTACATAGCATTCCAAAGAGTTGGGCCGAGTATGGAACCCTGTGGAACGCCCGCTGTTACGGTTACACTTCTTTTTCCGGCGCCAGTTTTGTAGATCAGTTGCTGGTTCTGGAAGCAGCTCCTCAAAATCCTACAGTGGTAGTCGGGAACACTCAGTGTGTGCAGCTCATCGGCGATTTCGGCCCAACTAGCGCTGCTGAAGGCGTTTTTTACGTCCAGTGTAACCACTCCGCAGTAGTGGTTACCTCTTCTATTTTGTTTCTGCGCAGCCTCCATAGTTTCTACGACCGTTGTGCTGTGTCGCAGTGGTTGAGATTGATTTGCGTTACCTCCACTGTGACTTCGTTGCAGTCGCCTGTTTCAAGGCCGGATATCATGGGTCTCATGTAACGTGGTTGTTACCTTCTTCGGTTGCGCAGATCAGACATCTCGGAGCCTGCCGGCAGTCTTTTGCCATGTGGCCTTCTTCCCACACCTTCTGCATAATTTGCTCCTGTCAGGCCCACTGCAGTTTCTCGCCAGGTGGCCGAATTCTTGATACTTGAAGCACACTTCCGGTCGCTGAGAGACGCTCAATGGACATACCGGCCAGCCAACTTTGATCTTCCCAATTTTAAGTGCCTTGTTCGCTGCTTCGACTGGAAACCTAACTAAAGCCGCTTGCGTTCCGAAAGGTACCTTCCTCATTCGGGTCACCATCTGCACTTCTCCAAGTTCGCACTGTTTTTCCAGAGCTTCTCTTAGCTCTTCTTCCCAGGATATCTCCTCCAGGTCCTTACATTGGATGGTTACCTCCGGGCACAAGGATCTCACTTTCACCGCTTCACGCATAGCTTTCTCGATAAGCTCTTTATAAGTAGAGCTGTTTGACTTCGGATCGAAGATCACGTTCCCCGTCGATACCGGCTGAAATATGCCCGGGTGAGCTAAAGATAATCATTAAGAATCTCTTCCCGAAGCACAATCCAACTACATGGTCACCGACACCGTACGGCAAAGAAGATGGAGTAAACACAACCGCGTGGCAAGCGACAAACGACGAGCTCAAAGAAGCATCGATACGACTAAAATCAAAGAAAGCCCCCGGTCTGGATGGAATACCAAACGTGGTGTTGAAAGCTCCGATCCTGACATATCCGGACATGTCCAGAATACTACTGTAAAAGTGTTTAAATGAGTGAAATTTACCCGCAATGTGGAAGGTACAGAAGCTGGTGTTGGTGGCAAAGTCACCGGGCCATCCAGCCTCGTATAGGCCAATGCTGCAGCGCCAGATCCTGAAGAGCTACTTCCAAAGTAGAGTACTGCTGAAGAAATGGAGGTGTCGGTGACGGAGACAATAGACGTGATTGAGAGGTGGATAAACGGGGTCAAGCAGCAAACAGCTCACCACAAGACGGAAGTGTGGTGGGTCAGCAACTGTAAAGCGGTTCAGCGGATACAGATCACCTGCGAAAAGCCGGTCTGTTATCTAGTGTTTCGTCATCGATGCAGCGATATGGGGTTCTAACCTGGGGTGCGGTGGTGAAAACCAAGCGGAATCTCGAAAAGCTCTACAGGACGTTCCGGCTGGTGGTCGTACGATTGCTGACATAATATCTTCGGAGGAACTAGGCGTTGTCGCCGAGATGATCCCCATCTGCATCACCCTGGCGGATGTGGCAGCAGGAATGGGACAATGCGGATAAAGGATCTACCGGCTCATCCCAAACCTGTCGACGTTGGTGAATAGAAAGCACGGAGAGATGACCTTCCACAGCTCCTGTCGAGCCACGGCTGCTTCAAGAAATATCTTCATCGGTTCGGGTACGCAACGTCATTATTGTGCCGGGGGTGCGAGAACGTCGAGGTGACACCGGAGCATGTGGTCTCGAGTGTGCGAGGTTTGAAGCGACGTGCAGGGAGGACCGGGCATCAACGCGGATAATGTAGCCTACAGAATGACAAGCAATGTAAAGACGTGGAATGCAGTCAATTGAATTATGATGTAGATCATGACCGTCTTACAGCCGCGGCGTGATGAACGTCGAGCAACGGCTTCGGGGGATCAATCACCGACAGGGAATTCTCCGCAAGAATAAGCTAGATCCACCGCCGAGGGCTAGTCGTGTAGACTGCAACAGAGCACCGAACATGGGGCGACGAAACGTCGGCGAACCGGAAGCCACGCTCCATCCGAAATTGCCAGACCAACCCCGGCACCTCACCGTTTATTCCGATAGAAATATAGCGAAAACCAAAGAAGAATCGGTATTGGGAGAACTTCTTTTTGCAGGGAACTCTCTGTCAGCGTAAGCTAGATTCACCGCTGGGACTAGACTGATTAGACCGAGGCCAGTTGCGGGTCAACGGGGCACCAGTGAACTGGACGCTCTGCTTACTATAGAAACTTAAAATCTCTTGTGAGTGAACTAGAGCTCCCGGAAAATCTCATATTCAGCATATGATCTGTGTGTCCAATTACCATTTGAATTAGCAGTGTTCCGAATTAAAAATCAAAAGTGTCTAATATATACACAAAAAATATTCATATCCCCCCACCCCCCGAAAAGTTTTCTAACTACGCCACTGGTTGTCCACGATGCTCTCTACCATGTATCTAATTTACGAAACACGAGCGATCTCTGCAATAACGCAACTATACCTATTCTACCCTCATAGCTATTTGACCCTGTTTGATCTTGTTAAATAGGATTTATAATAGATTTATAATAGAACTATTATAAATCCTATTTAACAAGATCTCGATTCACCTCTTAATTGCGTCTAGAAAACATCCTGAATTATGCCTATTTTTTTTTTTTTCATTTCTACAGTGGTGTAATGCTATTCTATTCTATTCAAACCCTTACACAGTCAGTATTGAAAAGCATCTTGAAAAACATTTCCGTTATTCTGTATTGTAGTTCTTTTCAGTAATAACCCTAGAACGTTGCACTGGGGTGCAAATGTACCTCAAGCGTTTGATCGAAATTTTCGCAGGTAAAAATGCAAAAAAAGAAATGTATAATACATCATTTTCTTCGTTTTTTAATTGCAAAAACGGCTGTGTAAGTGAAAGTACGGAATTTATTAGGTCAATGATGCATAAATTAGTTTGAACAAAAATAAGTGAAAAAATTGCGATTTTGACTTTTTTCACAAAAATTTGCGAACTTCGCGAATTTTCAAGCGATTTGAAAAAAAACAAATTCTTCTAAAAGTTGAAAGAATGGTCTAGAAACGGTATAAAATGGAATTTCGTTATTTTTGAAAAAGTGCAATTATTTGGAAGAGTGAAAGTTTAAAAATCGGGTTTTGGAAAATACCACGAAATGGGGTGGAAATTGAAATGAAAAAAATATTTCTGACCAGTAATACATTGGTAATACGCAACGTTACTGTTACAGCAGTTACTGAGCGCAAATTATACTTGCGAGCCATTGTTTTCAAAAACTATAATAAATAAACAATAAAAATCAACAAAAAGAGAACGATTTTTCTTCTGCTTCAAAATTAAATTAAATTAATTGATTAAATTATTAAAAGCGATTATATAATGCTAATTGTGTTTTACCGTAGTAAAACACCCAGCATTTAAACTGGTATTGTCACGAGTCACATTTCCGCTGACAGCACGAAACCTGACGAAACGCTAATGGCTACCGTCCACTGGGGTACAAAGATACCCCACACCAACTTTGACACCTGCTTCCACGAAGGCTATAAGAAAACTGGCTATACCACTTTTTCCCACTCTTACTAAGAATTCTAAATTGAATTATGGTTATGGTCCGATGTCGGTAAATGCCGAATTCTCGTCTTCATATGGCTCCAAAGAAAGCGTGGGGTACATTTGTACCCCAGTGCACCGTTCTAGGGTTAATATTTGAAGTATATTTTCATATGTCGCAAATATTAAAACGGCCAGGCCTACTGTGCAGAGTTGGGTTTGAAGATGTTTCAAAATTTGACGGAAATTAAATTATTCAAATTAAATATTTAATGAATAATTCTATTACCCAATTGTTTTGAATATTAAAAGAGGAAGAAACGAGGACAAACATACCAACTGTTTCAGTTTGAAGGGGATATAATAAATCGTTGGGAGTGATTTGTTGGCTAATAAGGTTAATTTGACTCCTTTGGGATGGGACGGAGGCATTTACACTTTGCCCTGGGTAATAAGCCCAGGTTAAAGCGCCTTTACTCGCTCTCGGATTGTACAGTGGTGTAACCCCTTAAAGTTATTACAGAATATATTTTTTATGTAATAGGTGATGTTACGACTGTCGTTGGCACAGAGGGGTATATTCGGCTTTTCAGTCAATAAATAATATCGAACACTACTTTTTTATAATGTACAGACGTTTCGACCGTTGGTTTCGACCTTCAGTGAAAGAATGCCGAAACCAACGGTCGAAACGTCTGGACATTATAAAAAAGTAGTGTTCGATATTATTTATTGACTGAAAAGCCGAATATACTTCTCCATATGGGGTGGGGGTAGCGTAGTTGGTAAATCGATTACCTTGTACGCAGCGCAGCTGGGTTCGAGTCCCGACCCCGCACATAGGGTTAGAAATTTTTCATAAGATATTTCTCTAACCCGAAGAGGCGAATGACATTAAGGTTAAAACCTCTATAATCGAAATAAAAAAAATCCCTCCATATTTTTATTTTTCAAGTGTTTCGCTGTCAAAGTTGTAGCCAATCAAGTTTGTGGAGTCATAGTTTGTAGAAATGAGAAAGGCACAATTGCACCACTAGATGAATAGGTTTTTTCTGTGTT
The DNA here is from genome assembly GCF_030247195.1 of Topomyia yanbarensis. NCBI lineage: Eukaryota > Metazoa > Arthropoda > Insecta > Diptera > Culicidae > Topomyia > Topomyia yanbarensis. Next base: position 78,566,737 of record NC_080672.1, read on the forward strand.
AAAATCGAAACACATATTGTTGAACAACCGGATTCCAATTTTACAGCTTTAATGCATCGACACACTCCAAAAAGTCAATTCTAAAAATTATTAACTCACTTTCAAAGGTCACAATTCAATTCCGAATTCACTTCAACCACAACCGTGCAAAATATTGTTTACCTTCCGTTGATTAAAAGTAAAATATTACCACCGCAGTACGCTTCTGCCAGTAGTCGACAATGCGAGCCAGCAGGGAGTCTGTCCAAGTCACGGCTGATGCAATTACGGATTGCGGCAAGGTAAGAATGTGAAATTCTAAACTGTTATGATTGGTGCAAAAATGCCAATTTTTCTATATCTTCCAGTGTTACACTGACTCTCGTCTTGATGATTTTTCACACAATAAATCATTGTTGATTAGTGATGGACAGTTGGTTAAATAAATTCGCTTCCAAATATTCAAGGGTTTAACTAATTGATTCGATCCCATCCAAAGGCCATCGGATCGATAGCTGAACCATTATTGCGCATTGATCAAACCACAAACTCCAACTCCACGTCGTCTGATTATGATTTATGCTATGATTAATTTTACTAAACACTAAATTGTTCATTTCACAGCGGCAGGTATTCGCTTCGCTTGAGCGGCATCCCTACACCCGCTGGCAGACGAGTTGAAACTAAAAATCTATTAGTTCAGCTAATAACAACCATCGACAAGAAAAATCGTGGTTATCGCATTGTGCAAAAGCGAACGTTTAAAGCTCTCTGCTGCCGGAGTTTAAGCAACTGAACTGATTGGAACAAGTAGCACCAGTCGTCATCCAGTCAGCGGTCGCGCGTAAAAAGCGACCCACAGCATGGTACTCCGCGAAGGCTCTATGATTTCCAGCCATTCAAAACAAACCGCAGAATAAAATAGTGCATTACAGTGGCTGTTCGGGTAATAATGAGATTAATTGGAACCTGCGGATGATTGCTTGCTGGACTGAAGCTTAAGCGTTTTTTCGCCAGCCTGGGATGTGTACAAATTTGATCCTATTAGTCAAATTGGAAGTAATTAAAGGTCAACGTTGGTAGAGCGTTTTAGACTTCCACTCGCAAACCACTAATTAAAGGTTAACGATTCGTGACGTGTGCCCGGGTCGGAGAGCACATTATATGATTATTAATTTGCGACGGTTAGTGAAGCGTTTGTCCCCCCGATCTCAACTGGGCTCCCAATTAAGTCGTTAGTTAGAGACTATGACTTGTTGAAGCAACGATGAGAAACAGGAATTCAGCGGTTTTTGTGATTGGATGGGTTTTCCGTGTTCCATCCGTGAGAGAAAAAAGAACATCATTCGCACAGTTCAAGTTTCAGTCTAGAATAATCGTTGACCTCAAATTATAGCTAAGGCAATCAATTAGTGTATTTCTGGGGAAAAAGTTTTCGTTGATATTTTTGGTAATATATTTCTATACATAAATGATACAGTAAAACGATCTAAGCTATTATGGATACTATTAGTGTATAAAACATGCATTTTGTATGTTCAGTATTCTGCTTCCTGTCATCTATCTTCTGTCTTCATTCAACACAAAAATATTTGAAACTATTCCAATGGCAGTTTTGCGTGAAATGAGTAATTAATACAAATGATGTGATAGTTGGAAACAATCCAAATTCATCTTTCAGCAGACGAATCGTTTAACTCATACCATTTCTTCACCTGCGTTAGTGCAACCAGCTCTGTAACCCCGCTGCATATCATGTTGCTGATGAAAATTGTTCGGACGAATAAACTGCTACTATTTTACAGTCAAGTTAAAACACAACGGTCACGAAAAAATGCGAAACACTCACTTGCTTTAGGATCAGTCCTCGAACTGTACCTTCACAGCAGCGCGGCGTACATCTAGCGCTATACACAAGTGTGTATGTACCATCGACCGCAACAGAACGTGCCGGTAAATCATCGCGGACATCATTCTCTCTTTGGTGGCAGGTATGTTGTTACTCATATATGCAATTAGCGTTGCAGAATGCAGTCACTGGAAATGGATGTTTTCAGTGGGCGAATAATGATTGTACAACTAAATCTGTGCACCATTTATTGCCTCATGCGAATGTGATTCTGGAGGTTTTCTTATCCAAAAACCAAAACAAATTGTAAACTGTATTTTATTACGGAAGAGCGAACACATCTTCGCAAAGAAGATGGAAAACGCGGAGTAACCGGGAAAACACAAACCGATTTCATAATGGCAATAATAAAAAAAACACCCACAACCAGAAACCATTATCCGGAGCTAAGCTTCATTCGACAGCTAATCTTCCAAGATCGGTTTATTGCCAGTGCTCACGATCTCTTATTCATTTCAACTGATCTGTTCCTGCTGATGCCGCATGTCATTCATGGTGGTGGCGTCGTCATGTTCCGAAAACCACTTGGCAACTTAGATTGCCATGGTCGTCAGTCGTGCAGCCACTTGATACTGCCCGCTTTAATCTTGCAGCTGCTCTGCTAATCCAGATGATGATCCAGCTGCAATAAGTACAGTTCATCTAATCCTTCTGGGTGAAGCCCTTGGATTGACTAGGGTGAAGAGCTAATCACTGCACAGTGTTTCAAAACACCATTTTTACAATCTAAATTTAATAACTTCCTAACCATAAGTTTCAAGATTAGACTTCTTCCAAGAAATTGGAAATAGCTATGAAAAGACTATCATAGAATGAGTTGGGCGATTAATCCACCTTAAAGTGACATAGAATTAGACTAGACTTGTTGCATTCAGCAAAGTTATAGGAAATACTATTGTGATGACACTAAAGCTTAAAATAATTTTTGAAATATATAGCTGTATTTGCAATGATTCTCTTAAAAAACAGTGTTTCTACACCCAAAACAATTTCCCAATGCAAAAAAGGCATTACATCCTTTCGTGCATATTCTGAATTAGAATCATGCCTTCTTCGCATTGTAGACCAAGCATAGTTACTGCATTATACCAACACAGCTTGATTCATGAAGAAATAAATTGATTGAGAATACACGCTACCATATTATCTGCCCGCATGTAAAAGTATTAGTTGGTTTTGCTTGCTGAGTCTCCAAAAAAGGTGGTGCTATACATGAATACCTCTGTGGTGTTTGTAAGAACTTCTGTCTTCATACACAGTTACGCTTTTTTGTCTGCGAACAGCTCAATTCCAATCACACTACACACGTGAATAGTTTACGTTCACGAGAGTGTGTGATATACGCGTTATTTTCCCATAGCGAATGGCTTTTGCCGTAAAATCATCGCTCTCTCATTTTATGCTCCAGAAAAGAGTGGAAGAAAATGATTTGTGCTCAGATTGATTTGCGATGGTCGTTGACCAGGGCGATGATGTGCGCTCAAGAGGATGACATGGCGTCATATTGGCGTAGTCAACATAAAAAACTTTGTTTGTAACAAAATTAACGAAATTTGTCTAAATACAAACGAGAAGCACTTTAGTTTCGAACAAATTAGATAAAGTGTGCATTGTTTTCTATTGAGTAAAGCCATGTTAAGTGATCCTCGAATTTTTCGCAAAATCACCGATCTTCATGAGGAATATTTTATTGTATACGGATTATGGTGATTAGCTTTTGGTATAAATATTTCGTTAAAATTCCTTTTTTTCTTTAAGATATTAACCCTTAAACTTTATTGATGATAAAATTGAAAATTTTATATCTCTAAAACTACTGAAGATAATTCAATGAATTTTTGCACACTTAAGGAATGATATTTGCACTATCTTATAAAAATGTTTTTACTTTATAATTGTGTGAATAACGGTCCTTTGCATCTATTTAAAATGTTCAATTGTATTCTTTCTTGTGTTTTTCACGCTAAAAACTTTCAAAACGTATGTCGAATTATGCGGCAATCTTTCACCTTCAATAATCTGTATTGATAATTTTTCATTTTTGTTCCTATCGAGAGTTATAGAGGATTTCGGCACAGTGCGCTCTTTCAACACACGGCCCATTTTGATCCAACCCGCGAGAACGTACATATTGGCAACGCCGCACGTCGCAACGTCCTAATGCGCATCGCTTTGAAGGAGCGTATCTCATGTTCAAAATTGGCATCTCTGAGGTTAAAGCAAAAAGACAAGCTTTTCTTTATGGATAATTGAAAGTGAATGTTTTCTTAGTAATTTGCATGCTCTTTAGCGTTATTGTATTGTTCAGAAGTTATTTAATTTTCTGTCACTCAATACCTCGGACAAGCGCGCTCGGATGTTGCCAGCCGAGAGCAAAGTTGAGTAGTGGGCATGTTTTAACCTGCGTTGACATATTTTTCGCAAATTGACGTACTTCACCACGTTTTATTTTCAGTTGGTTTTCTGTCTGAGAGATAGCACGGTATATTGCGAATCTTTTCTTAAATCCACATAGCGACTTTTCAGCCATGCGCCATCGGGTCGTGCGTTAAATTACGCGCTCATTTAATTTGCATCACTTCTAGTGAGAAAACTTTTTGACATTTGTTTTTGTTTCGATCGCACTTGGGTGTTTTTTTTTCTATATAAAGACAACTCGACGAAATGCTATATTATCTCAAGATAGACAATATTTGCTAAAAAAAAGAAATTCGATTGTTTTATGTTATAAATATGGGTCGATCACACGAATGACGCATTCCGTTAAAAAAAATTCTTAAATATGTTCGTCATATCTTGCTTTTGTGGCATCCATGTGGAGTGATAAATTAAAAAATTATATTGGTCAACACATGTGTAGCATATGTCGTAAAGGGCGCAAAAAATACAACGAAAATAAATATGGACATGTACAAAACACAATTTTCGTTAAATTTTCAATTTTACATCCAATGTTTATAGTAATGGGTTCCTCTATAACGCGTTTAAAGTATAAGAAAATTTACACGTTTAATTTTTCTTCTTATAGTGTTTGCCAAAGTAATGGAACTGGAATATTCGATGACTCAACAGGTACATGCGGAAAACTGTAACGATGATTTTGAAATAAAGATCGTTGATGATTAATTGAAATTCGACAAAAATAAATAATATCTTACCAGAACTTGGAGAACTACCAATTAACAGAATTAACAGAAGCAACAGTGATAAAAAACCCGAACATCGATGCGATTGAACAAAAGATTTTATATAAACTTTTTTCAAAAGACACATCGTTGTTTAAAGGTAATATCACTCGGTGAAAATAAAAACGTGAAATAAAATGCTGTTGGAATAAGATTTTCCATTTTCATATATTAATGTTGTAGACTAAAAAAGAATTTGGATATAACGTAGATGTATTTTGACTAACAAAATTGTATTTAAAGATGTTGATTGTAAGTAACGTTAAATTAAAATAATAAAAAATATAATAAACTACTATAATTTTTGTTGTGCACTTCGGTCAAAAAAATTGAACGCATCTCAAAATATCCGGAAAAAAATCACCTTCGGTAATCCGTATTGAAAAGTTTGCCCTTTTGCGCTAATCGAGAGATGTGGTTTCTTTTAATCATGCGATGCGCACTTCCCACGCGATACGCATTCTGACGTAACGGCGAGCGACGTGCGACGTGCGACGTTGCCAATATGAACGTTCTCGCGGGCAGCATCAAAGTGGGCCGTGCGTTGAAAGAGCGCACTGTTACAAAATCCTCTATAACTCTCGATAGGAACAAAAATGAAAAATTATTAATACAGATTATTGAAGGTGAAAGATTGCTGCATAATTTGACATACGTTTTGAAAATTTTTAGCGTGAAGAACACAAGAAAAATACAATTGAAAATTTTAAATAGATGCAAAGTAGCGTTATTCACACAATTATAAAGTAAAAACATTTTTATAAGATAGTGCAAACATCATTCCGTAAGTGTGCAAAAATTCATTGAATTATCTTCAGTAGTGATGAATGAAGTTCATGTTTGACAATTCTCGGTGGTTTGTTTACTTTGTCAGTTGCGTGAGTACGAGTGCAACGGGTGCTCATCTGTTGCATTCTAACTCACGTAACTCCCATGTAAACAATCCACCGAGAATTGTCAAACGAAGTTCATCCTGCTCATTTTGTGGGGTTATGTCGGTTGGTGTAAAACCTAATTGCCAAACTCTGTATGTAGAGATAGGGATGCCAGTTAGCTGTGTGCGCTGGATTCGCATGTTCGGGAAATAATACAAACTGAAATGAGTAACTGCCACTGCTGCTTGAAAATGCAAAACAATGTAATCACCGCCCTTATAGTTTATGATACTTTAAACTTAAATACTTTTACTGCGAAATACTGATATGATATCGCCTAAAAGTACTGTTGATATGATGAATGCCAGCAATGATTGGCGGACGGCTTCTATCAGACAAATGTTGAATTAACTTATGTTCCCATATAGGTAACTTTCTCCTGCGTACAGTGCGCTTAAATAATCATCAATCATTATTAACATTTATTAACCTATCTAGTGGCTAGAACTCGCATATCGCTGGTAAATTTAGGGTTGAGAGAACGCCGAAAGCTCAACATAAAATCAACACATAATCATCACCCACACCCCATCAATTTGATGATGCTATAAACTGTTCTCTCCAATATGCAACATGTAATCAGTATAAAGGAGAAATGGAAACAGGTCCTTGAGCGTGTATTAGTATTTTCAGAGCGCACATGTATCCGAGTGCAGATGTCCTTTACATGTGTATCAGTGAGGAGTCATTTCAATACTAATACTCCGATATCGTTAAACTCACTAATACATTCCCAACTGTGTGTTTGTGTAAGTTTTTGTGATGTAATCGCCATTTAATGCATTTTTGTCCCGGACGAATATCGTTTTCTATGCATTATACCAGTTACAATGCAAAATTCTCATTAGAATCATGCTTATTCGCATGTAATTCATACGGTTCGCGTTTTGGGTGTACTATAACTTTTTGCCTTATTATTTAAATGTATGTGGTCTTCTGCAAAGTTTTTTGAGGTAATTAAATGGTTATTTTTACTGTAGAAAGCTAATTCTATTCTAACTCATACACAGCCAGTATTGAAAAACATCCTGGAAACACTGCAGTTTTCTGTAGTGTTTTTCTTGTCAATATTAATATTTGAAGCATATTTCCATATGTCGCAAATACTAAAACGGCCAGGCCTACTGTGCAGAGTTGGGTTTGAAGATATTTCAAAATTAGACGGCAATGAAATTATTCATTCAATGAATAATTTAATTAACGGCTTACTTTGAATCTTAAAGGAGGAAGAAACGAGGACAACCGTACCGACCGTTTCAGTTTAAATGGGATATAATAAATCGTTGGGAGTGACTTGGCTAAGATGGCTCCTTTGGTCCTTTGGGATGGGACAGAGGTAATTACACCTTGCCCTGGCCAATAAGCCTAAGTTACAGCGCCTGTACTCGCTCTTAATTTGCCTATTTCAAATGGGTTAGGAATCATTAAAAAATATATCTTGTCAATCAACGAGAACCAAACAACTGAACCCTATGAAACATCTAAGTTTGAGTAATTGACAGTCTCGAAGATCCCATATACATACACCAACGAATCTCAAAAATGATCTCTTATAAAACGCCAAATAAATCTGACTCACGTGTAACAGGATCATCCAGAATGATGTCATCTGCATCTCTCGTGATGGCGGCCTCGACCCCCACACACAGAATACTCATGATTTTCTGGATTCCAGTCGTAGCCGATTTTGCATTCAATCGAACCCAGGAGATCCACCCAGTTAACCCGACAAGCACAACAGCGAGTCACATAACAATCTTAGGATATCACTGAGTTCCACGTGGATGAATGTATGTACGATGAAGATACCAATGTTGCCGAGGTAGAGAACACCCATCGGGACAGCCATCGTTTCAAACATTTGTTTGAACGTTGAACACTCCGTAATGAATGGCCTTGTCCGGTTCAACAATATCTGTAGCCAGGAGGTCACCGGAATGAACCAGTTCCAAGATTGCCAGTTTTGAGGGGACTTCTTGGTGTCGGGCCGCCTGCGAGTGGACGCATGTGGCCGTATCTTCTCGAGCCCAGTTCGCTTGGGGCACGAACTTACAGAAGCAAAATGGTTTTCTTCAACTGCGTTGTTGAAGAACAGCGAACGGAAAAGTTTTTTTCTTCAAAAACTTGTCAGGAGCCAAAATCATTTCGATTTATAAATCGAAAAAAAGACCTCGTCTCCACTGTTTCGAACATGACTGTCTCGGAAAAATATGGAAAAGTTAGTGGACAGTTGTTATTTTTCGTCCGCTTGCTACCGTAGCTTGCTGCGATCCTCTCTTTTTTCATATTTTTGCTGTAGAAGGGTAATCGCTAAAAAAAAGTTATTGTCAACTTTGGCAAATTTTTAGATTAACTTACAGGCCCTTCAATCTCAAAATCACACCAAATACCGTTAAAAGCACTAGCATTTTACTTTCACTAAAATGTAAAAAGTTTTCTGTGGCATAGACGATGTTAGGTATTAATTAAGTACCCAATATTATCATATCTAGCTAATCGAAAAATAACAAGATGCTACAGTGATTTTGTACGTTTCAAGTGACCTAGTATAAGTTCTAGATCTCGCCAAATGCAACACAAGACCACACACTTAAAAATATTTACATCTCACAAGATGCACATAAAAGGAGCGTAACAATTCACTTGAACTTACATTCAAGAACATGTAAAAATGCACTTTGTACACAATTCTTCATATCCATTCAACCGAGTTCTACATCAAAAGAGACACAATATTTTATTTCATATGTCAAAACATGTAAAATTCCATTATTAGACAGCAAAATACGTCGCAATGTTGTCTACGTCAAATGTAATTTTCATTTTTTTCTAAGTGTGCACACACAAAAAAATATTGAAATTTAAACGACATGTAAATCAATACGAATGATACATACAAAGTTTGAATCAAACCTTTGATTGAAAATTACGTTAAAATCAATGCACTCAATTGGAGCATTGAAAAGCATACAATTTTACACTTTCATTCGTGTAATATTACATGTCATTCATTTTACAGCAATATGCATGTAAAAATACATTGAAGTGCATTGGTTTTCCGTTCGATGAAACTGTGATTTTCAATCCACGTGTAGAATTATAATAAAATCCGTTGAAGAAAGCACGACAAGTGTGGATTTTTGGTGGAACTTAATTTTACATTTATATTCATGCTCCAAATATGTGCATGAAAATAAACTTAAAATTACAAGTTATTTATATCTGTGCATGTATGAAAAATGTTGTATACCCTCTACTACTCCCTACTTGATTATGACAAAAAACTATTAAAAATTAAAAAAAAAAATTTCTCCGTGATCATTTTTCAACCGATTTTAACATTTTTGAGTGTTCTGAAAAGAAAAAGAAATTACCTTTCCAACGGTACGCTACATTATGTTCTTTTATTAAAAAGGCTTTGCAATTTTGGATCTACAATATGAAAACAACTCTAATTTTACGATTTTTCCATGAAAATAACTCAACATTCTTCTAAAGAAGCGTCTTTGTTTTAATAAAATTTTAGAGAGAGCATTCAATTTTTCATCCAACGAACTATTTATCATCAAAATCGGTTGAAAATGGCAGTTATTAATTTTTTTCCAAACCTGCTCGAATGAACTCTTAAGGGGTTAGTGAGGTATTGTCTAGCACTATAAGGAGCTATAATTATATCTTCCGTTATTATTTCCAATTTCAAGCTCAAAGTTCACACACATACTTTTGAATGCATACATAATCGAACAAAAAAATCAATTTTTCAATGTAGAGCAGCTTTCATTTTTACCATGAAAACTACAAGGGGCAGCCCTATGGGGTTGCACGAGCTGTAGACGTAGAAGTATACTACTTAATGTAAAATATTTATTTTCTTAGTACATTTATAGTAATAATAAATCAAATATATTTCTTACGTATGGTTTAATCATAACCAATCAACATCGAGTATTACACATTGAACCAAACCTTCTTGGTTATCAGGTCATGTCATTTGTAGTAGTTGATCGAATCCGATTGAACTTATTTAAGAAGATCTGAGGTAAAAACCCGGACCAGTGAAGAAAAATCAAATTTTAGACAATATAATCACATTTCATGTATAGACGAGAATGCTTAGTCTAGTTATATTTTGCCATTATTGTAACTTTCCTAAAGTACGCATACAAATATGGCGAATGCAGTGTTCTTAATCATATATCGAAACTATAAATATACAAGAATCAAAACAATTTTATATATGGACAAGATGCGTTTTTGCAACGGTTTTTCAAGTGGCAGTGTATTCATTCATAAATAGGCTTCAGAATCAAAATACTATAGGCTGAGTGGAAATGAATCACGTGAAGGGAAATGAATCAATGAATTGATCGAACGTAAATAATAAACTTTCGTTGTGCAACTTAGTAACAAATTAGATCTAACTACCTACACATTCGCCTCAAACGTTAAACCCAAGCGCACAAAGCAAAGTGAATCAACGCTGATGATGATGGGTAGAGCGAAAGAGACAACTAATACCACGACACTATGTTAACCGTGTTTGCAAATGGAGCTCGCATGTACAAACTATTTTGTGTACGAATAATTATACATAAAAGTTTGCTGGAAACGAGCACAACACAAAAGATGGCGTAGTGTTTGAACGGCAAGCACAGTCGCATTCACTGGGTAGCGTACCTCCACAGGCAGTGTAACGGACTTCTAACTCAGCTACACTGGCTGTAAAAACACACAACGCAGTGACCTGCTTCGTCTGCCGCTCAACAGGCAACTGAGCTGCACTGGCCAAATCCGTCCGTTTAAATAGTCGATGATGACGTCATTCATAGAAGCGTAGAGCGCTAGGTACACAAATCTATCGTGCTGGACTAGGGAAGCGCTATCTTCTGTGTGTAAAAGCGCGATATTTTTACTAGGTTGTTCATTATTTAAATTTTTAATGCCTTGATATCAAAAATCTTTGGGTTTATCTATTGGAATCTATTCTTAGAAGTGTTTCGGGGCGATATGCGCAAAAAAATTGAAAATTTATTCGTGAGATGGCTGAATTATATGCGTTTAAAATTGGACCACTTTTCGTTACATACCATTTTTGTAGAATTTGCAACGTGCACCCCTATATCGTAAACAAAGACGTAGTCCTACGTCAAAAAAAACTGTTTTAATCCACCTAGTGGTGCAATTGGGCCTTTCTCATTTGTCCAAACTACGATTCCACGGCTAGTTATGTTCAATACAAATGGAAATGAATATTATATATTCAGTACGATTTGCACATACATACAATCGATCGACAGCCGAGATCTTGAGATGCTATGTGTCGACACTGAAACATCTCTTGAAACCAGCGGCGAATCAAGCAAGAGAATCCGGGCGGTCCGGACCCTGCCGAAAATTTTCAACTTGTTAAGAAATTTCAAACTAGTTATAATTTTAAAGTAGCAACCCCTCATTGCGTACTCCTACCGACGCGTGAATAAGTAAAAAAAAATCGCGTGGATTAGGCTGACGATTTTTAGAGTGATTACATAACCTTTCGATATTCTGGACATTCTCGATATTTATAAACAGCAGAAAACGTTCGTTGGTGTACCAGAAAATGTCTATCTTCGAGACCAAAATTCACAGTCCGCTGCCGAGTCGGCGAACCTTTTTGCAGATCACTTCCAAGATGTATTCACCAGCCCTCCTGTCTATTCATCGCAACAGTACCTTGAAACATTGCCAACACATAATATCAACCTTCCTCTTCCTAACGTAAATGATTCTGATGTAGCGAGCGCTCTGTCCAGCGTTGATCCTTTGAAAGGGCCTGGTCCGGATTGCTTGCCTCCTGTGTTTATAAAGCATTGTGCCCGAGCACTTTCTGCGCCAATAAGTATTATTTTTCAGCGTTCAATCTCGGAAAATATATTCCCAACAGCATGGAAAGAAGCTGCTATAGTTCCTATTCATAAGGCTGGAGATAGGCACAATTTTGAAAACTGCAGAGGAATCTCGCTGCTGAACTGCCTAGCTAAAGTTCTGGAAAAATTTGTGTACAATGCGATGTACGCTGCTTCTTCCAACATAATCGACGAACGACAACACGGATTTATGAAAAAACGCTCCGCTACTTCGAACTTGATGACATACACGAGCTTTATAGTTCCAGCTGTAGAGAAGCGTCAACAAGTGGACGCTATATATTTTGATTTCGCAAAAGCATTCGACAAGGTGCCCTACAACATTGCTGTTTTGAAGCTGGAGCGACTAGGCTTTCCTGAGTGGGTTACCAGATGGCTGCATTCTTACCTCTCACAACGATCTGCCTTCGTTAGAATTGGCACTACATTCTCAAGCGCATTCGTAACGCCAACCGGTGTGCCTCAAGAAAGTCACCTAGGGCCACTGATCTTTCTCTTATTCATCAACGACCTCTGCACCCGCATCAACTCTGAAAAACTGCTCTATGCTAATGATCTGAAAATCTTTCGTTCAATTGCTTCAGCACTCGACTCTGCTGTGCTCCAAGACGATATAGCCAATATAGAGGAATAGTGTTTGCTGAACGGTATGCAGATCAACATTGATAAATGTAAGATGATAAGTTTCGGACGCTCGGCAAATATAAGGCGTTGCGAATATACTCTTCAAGCCTGTGTCATCGAGCGGGTGGATTCTATCCGTGACCTGGGAGTGTTATTCGACAGAAAACTTCGTTTCGCCGACAACATCACTGCAACAACGGTGAAGGCTTTTGCGACATTGGGTTTTCTAAAACGGAACGCTGTTGATTTTGTGGATTTCTACGCACTGAAATCTTTATACTGCGCACTGGTCCGGAGCACTTTGGAGTATGCTGTACAAGTATGGACGTCATACAACGCCGTTCAAAGTAGCCGACTGGAGCGCGTTCAGAGAAGTTTTGTACGATTTGCTCTCAGAAAATTGCCTTGGAACGACCCTATCCGTCTTCCGCCGTATAATAATAGATGCATGTTGCTAGATTTGCCAACGCTGGGGTCTCGCCGCACGTTCATGCAAAGAATGTTCATTTTCGATATGTTGTCGAACAATATTGACTGTCCCGACATTCTCTCAAGGATTCATTTATTTGTACCCCCTCGTGATATAAGGAATCGTCCGCTTCTGTGGATTCCCAGGCACCGCACAGCATTTGACCAGAACAATCCGCTAGACAGATGTTGTAGCAGATTCAACGAAACTGTTTTAGTTTATGACTTCCATACCACTAAATCTAATTATAAGTTAACAATTAGAAATGTTTAACATTGACACTAGCAATAGCATTAAGTGTAATCTGTACGATATATATCGAAGATGTAATAAATAAATAAAATAAATATATGAGAAAGGCAAAAAGGTGCCAAAGTCCAAAAAAAGTCAATTTTCGCCAATTTTTTTTTTCGAGATTACATTAAATCTCGACGTTTCATGCATTTTAAGGACATTTGGCATCAAAAATACAAATTCCATTTGGAAATTTTTCTTTGCTACCTCCTTTGAGTATTTTTCAGTTCAGTTTATATGGGAATTAGCTGTGTGGCCGCACTCTTCAACCCGTAACTCCGGAACCAGAAGTCCAATCAATAACCTTTCATTTGAGACTAAGTTTGTGCAAATCGGTCCAGCCATCTCTGAGAAACAGAGGTGACATTTTTTCTCCACATACACACAAACATACATACATACATGCACACACAGACATTCTCCGATCTCGACGAGCTGGGTCGAAAGGTATATTACTCCCGGCCCTCCGGTCCGGGTTTAGGTTGGCGATTTTTATAGTGATTGAATAACCTTTCTATATGAGAAAGGCAAAAATATATTTCGTGCTTCATATGACTCCATTTGACAAGATCTCGATGCACCTTTTTGTTGCGTCAAGAATAAATCCTGCAACATGTCTATTTTTTGTGTTTTACAGTGGTGTAACCCCTTAATGCTTTCGTCGGTGCAAAAGTTTTGTTTTTGTTGTTATGTTAGGATGTTTTCATCAAGTGAATTCGTCTTCCATCGTTCTTGTTGTTGTTTTCTTCTTTAGTATGTACTGAAAATTGGTTCAGAGGCGCTGGATACAGTCTTTGTTTGATAAACATTCGATGTTTCATTACTGGTTGAACAGTAAATTAATATTTCAGTGTCAGTCGATTTACAACTACCAAAGACACTGGTCACTAAACTCTGCTGCTGTCTGATCCAGCGCAAAACGAACCACAACACAGTACTTTTCTTGTGTGCATTGTCTTAAGAACAAAGGAAACCGTTCGATCTACTTTTTTCTTCTGCCAAGTTAGAGCAAAGTGAACGACAGTTGATGTATCTAAAACAAAGAAATCATTGCATCATGAGTGAATTTGATGAAACAGCACTGCTTCGATCCAACACAGCGGTTGTTAACTTAAGAGTTAGCTCTACGCGACCGGGTCTTCGTGAGGTGGAACATTTTCTGAAGGTGAATATGAAGCTTAGGCTTAAGGATGTCATATATCTTCAGTATCATCACTTGCGCAGTGCGGTATTGATATCATTCAACACGCTAGACCAAGTAAAACGATTCGCTTTACAGAACAACCTAAAACACGTGTTTGAAAGTGACACTGTGAAGATACCAGTATATGAAGAAAACGATTATATAGATGTAAGGCTACATAATTTGTGACCGCGTACGCCCCGTGAATCAATTACAAAATACATATCGCAATTCGGAGAAGTGGAATCAGTCACACCTGATACTTGGAGAAACTTTTTCCCGGGTATTCCTAACGGTGTTCTTGTGGTGAGGATGCGGGTCGTAAGACCTATTCCTATTCCTTGACTATACAATTCCAATATAAAGAAACTAACATAAAACAAACCACGTAATGCACCCACGAAGGGTAGACTCCTACGTGCAAGTACTGCAACCAGACGGTACATCATGGAACACCTTGTGTGGAAAATGTTGAGGAGAATGCATCACAACCAATTGCCCACACATCTTCAGCAAACCAATCCGAAACACAGTCTTCAATAACATCACCAGAACCACAAACGGTTGTCAATTTTGTGGCAGCTGTTCAAGCCATCTGTAAAATCAGCATACAATGCTTCAGAAACAACTGCTAGCACCATCGGCGAGGAAGCGAATAACAATGACAACGGCTTTACGCTCGTGACCCGTAAGGGCCATAGGAAAGGAGGAACATCTGATCGTGAACGTCAAGGCACCACAAACGATGATGACATTGACGGCAACGAGGAAAAAGCAATGGACCCACAAAATATTTTCCTGCTGCGCGCAATAAAAAGTTCCGTGGACGAGAGCCAAAAGACGCTAAATAACATTAGTTTTTATACATTTTTATATTGTAATTATTTAATAGACCCGCGGCTCCGTTAAGCTACCGCAATGAGCCGTGTCAATTAAACAAATTAGAAAAAAAAATATTTCAGTGTGCAATTTACAAAACTTGCTGTTTTCTTTGGACATTTTGCTAAAGGTGCATATTTTTATTATAAAGTGTGCTAAAAATAGTACCAACTTTGTTGTCAATTCTCAATTCTTTGTATTACAATATGAATTATATAAGGGGCTATTCAAAAACCACATAGACCAAAATTGGGCACTTTTTGCCCCTCCTCCTCGTAGACTAAAGTTGTCTTTTAGTAACCCTCCCCCTCCCCCTAAGTCTCCGTAGACTTTTTGATTTACATATGTTATGTTCCGCATATTTGACACAAGATTAACCATCACCTTTTGATGATTTCAATAGGGTTACATCATACTGTGGTAGCAACAGGTTTCTAGTCATAATCGGTAGTGTTGCACCACCACATAATTTGGTGCAGCTCAGATATCAATTTGAGTGGCATCAAATTGATAAAATACTGTAGTAGCACATATACTTAATGTAGGAAATTGCCCAACATTTGCACGATCTGGCAGATAAGAGGCGTTAGATGAAATTATCTGTTCCGACAGTATTACGCATTTGAATCATTTGAACACCTCGTTTGATATCCTCACACATCGCAATCCCAAAACTCAATCTTGTCAATTTCATCTGTACAGATAGCCCGAGACTTTTTTTCGTCACGGCACTGGATCTTACTTTCTGTGTACGTATGATAATGGCACGTAGCAATCCGATTACATATAATCTGATTGCTACGTGTCATTACTGACGAATTTCGCGCTAATTTTCAGTACATGAAGACTTTGTCACAAAAAGCCATTTTGCTTATTTTGTTTTTCCACAAATGATCTAGACTGTCTTTTGAAATGGGTCAAACTTTTTCTGCCAATTTTTTTCAAATGGCTATAGCCTAAAAATGTTAAATCCTACAAAAAATGTTGTTTTTTAGTCAAATATATGAATAAAAATATTAAAAAAATCTTCACCGATTCCTACACTGAGACAATCGATTTTAAAAACTTATGGTTGATTCAAGAAAAAACCGCTTCTTTGATTTGGATGAAATTTTGTTCCAAGATAGATAATTATGTTCCCGAGCTACCGTCAAAAAGTCAAGTTGGGCACTTTCAAGGAAAAAAAGTTTTTTTATTATTATAGAGGTGTTAACCTTAGGGTCATTCGCCTCTTTTCGGGTTAGAAAATTCTCTTTAGAAATATTTCTAACCTTATGTGCGAACCTAGGTGATCTGCGTACAAGGCAATCGCTTTACCAACTACTCTATGCCCGTCCCGAAAAAAAGTTGAAAAAAAAATTTTCCTTGTCCAAACTGATTTTTTTTTCAGTGTATTTTTATCGAAAACTAAACAAAAGTCATAATCATATCAGAATCCAATAAAACTCAGTTTGTGAGAAGATATTGTCTAATTTAGCAACTAAGTATCTTTTTATTAATCAAGAAACCCATTGATAAGAGTGTATGTCATTATACAAATATTTTATTATTACAGTAATTTTCGATTATATCACGGTCGGTCTGTATTTTAGCGTGATATATTTGAAGCGTGATATATTCAAAACAAAAGATTACATTCAAACATTAATCAATGTATTTCTATAAACAAAAAGTAATAAAAAGCTAAAGTCAAAAAAAACTGTTTTAATCCACCTAGTGGTGCAATTGGGCCTTTCTCATTTGTCCAAACTACGATTCCACGGCTAGTTATGTTCAATACAAATGGAAATGAATATTATATATTCAGTACGATTTGCACATACATACAATCGATCGACAGCCGAGATCTTGAGATGCTATGTGTCGACACTGAAACATCTCTTGAAACCAGCGGCGAATCAAGCAAGAGAATCCGGGCGGTCCGGACCCTGCCGAAAATTTTCAACTTGTTAAGAAATTTCAAACTAGTTATAATTTTAAAGTAGCAACCCCTCATTGCGTACTCCTACCGACGCGTGAATAAGTAAAAAAAAATCGCGTGGATTAGGCTGACGATTTTTAGAGTGATTACATAACCTTTCGATATTCTGGACATTCTCGATATTTATAAACAGCAGAAAACGTTCGTTGGTGTACCAGAAAATGTCTATCTTCGAGACCAAAATTCACAGTCCGCTGCCGAGTCGGCGAACCTTTTTGCAGATCACTTCCAAGATGTATTCACCAGCCCTCCTGTCTATTCATCGCAACAGTACCTTGAAACATTGCCAACACATAATATCAACCTTCCTCTTCCTAACGTAAATGATTCTGATGTAGCGAGCGCTCTGTCCAGCGTTGATCCTTTGAAAGGGCCTGGTCCGGATTGCTTGCCTCCTGTGTTTATAAAGCATTGTGCCCGAGCACTTTCTGCGCCAATAAGTATTATTTTTCAGCGTTCAATCTCGGAAAATATATTCCCAACAGCATGGAAAGAAGCTGCTATAGTTCCTATTCATAAGGCTGGAGATAGGCACAATTTTGAAAACTGCAGAGGAATCTCGCTGCTGAACTGCCTAGCTAAAGTTCTGGAAAAATTTGTGTACAATGCGATGTACGCTGCTTCTTCCAACATAATCGACGAACGACAACACGGATTTATGAAAAAACGCTCCGCTACTTCGAACTTGATGACATACACGAGCTTTATAGTTCCAGCTGTAGAGAAGCGTCAACAAGTGGACGCTATATATTTTGATTTCGCAAAAGCATTCGACAAGGTGCCCTACAACATTGCTGTTTTGAAGCTGGAGCGACTAGGCTTTCCTGAGTGGGTTACCAGATGGCTGCATTCTTACCTCTCACAACGATCTGCCTTCGTTAGAATTGGCACTACATTCTCAAGCGCATTCGTAACGCCAACCGGTGTGCCTCAAGAAAGTCACCTAGGGCCACTGATCTTTCTCTTATTCATCAACGACCTCTGCACCCGCATCAACTCTGAAAAACTGCTCTATGCTAATGATCTGAAAATCTTTCGTTCAATTGCTTCAGCACTCGACTCTGCTGTGCTCCAAGACGATATAGCCAATATAGAGGAATAGTGTTTGCTGAACGGTATGCAGATCAACATTGATAAATGTAAGATGATAAGTTTCGGACGCTCGGCAAATATAAGGCGTTGCGAATATACTCTTCAAGCCTGTGTCATCGAGCGGGTGGATTCTATCCGTGACCTGGGAGTGTTATTCGACAGAAAACTTCGTTTCGCCGACAACATCACTGCAACAACGGTGAAGGCTTTTGCGACATTGGGTTTTCTAAAACGGAACGCTGTTGATTTTGTGGATTTCTACGCACTGAAATCTTTATACTGCGCACTGGTCCGGAGCACTTTGGAGTATGCTGTACAAGTATGGACGTCATACAACGCCGTTCAAAGTAGCCGACTGGAGCGCGTTCAGAGAAGTTTTGTACGATTTGCTCTCAGAAAATTGCCTTGGAACGACCCTATCCGTCTTCCGCCGTATAATAATAGATGCATGTTGCTAGATTTGCCAACGCTGGGGTCTCGCCGCACGTTCATGCAAAGAATGTTCATTTTCGATATGTTGTCGAACAATATTGACTGTCCCGACATTCTCTCAAGGATTCATTTATTTGTACCCCCTCGTGATATAAGGAATCGTCCGCTTCTGTGGATTCCCAGGCACCGCACAGCATTTGACCAGAACAATCCGCTAGACAGATGTTGTAGCAGATTCAACGAAACTGTTTTAGTTTATGACTTCCATACCACTAAATCTAATTATAAGTTAACAATTAGAAATGTTTAACATTGACACTAGCAATAGCATTAAGTGTAATCTGTACGATATATATCGAAGATGTAATAAATAAATAAAATAAATATATGAGAAAGGCAAAAAGGTGCCAAAGTCCAAAAAAAGTCAATTTTCGCCAATTTTTTTTTCGAGATTACATTAAATCTCGACGTTTCATGCATTTTAAGGACATTTGGCATCAAAAATACAAATTCCATTTGGAAATTTTTCTTTGCTACCTCCTTTGAGTATTTTTCAGTTCAGTTTATATGGGAATTAGCTGTGTGGCCGCACTCTTCAACCCGTAACTCCGGAACCAGAAGTCCAATCAATAACCTTTCATTTGAGACTAAGTTTGTGCAAATCGGTCCAGCCATCTCTGAGAAACAGAGGTGACATTTTTTCTCCACATACACACAAACATACATACATACATGCACACACAGACATTCTCCGATCTCGACGAGCTGGGTCGAAAGGTATATTACTCCCGGCCCTCCGGTCCGGGTTTAGGTTGGCGATTTTTATAGTGATTGAATAACCTTTCTATATGAGAAAGGCAAAAATATATTTCGTGCTTCATATGACTCCATTTGACAAGATCTCGATGCACCTTTTTGTTGCGTCAAGAATAAATCCTGCAACATGTCTATTTTTTGTGTTTTACAGTGGTGTAACCCCTTAATGCTTTCGTCGGTGCAAAAGTTTTGTTTTTGTTGTTATGTTAGGATGTTTTCATCAAGTGAATTCGTCTTCCATCGTTCTTGTTGTTGTTTTCTTCTTTAGTATGTACTGAAAATTGGTTCAGAGGCGCTGGATACAGTCTTTGTTTGATAAACATTCGATGTTTCATTACTGGTTGAACAGTAAATTAATATTTCAGTGTCAGTCGATTTACAACTACCAAAGACACTGGTCACTAAACTCTGCTGCTGTCTGATCCAGCGCAAAACGAACCACAACACAGTACTTTTCTTGTGTGCATTGTCTTAAGAACAAAGGAAACCGTTCGATCTACTTTTTTCTTCTGCCAAGTTAGAGCAAAGTGAACGACAGTTGATGTATCTAAAACAAAGAAATCATTGCATCATGAGTGAATTTGATGAAACAGCACTGCTTCGATCCAACACAGCGGTTGTTAACTTAAGAGTTAGCTCTACGCGACCGGGTCTTCGTGAGGTGGAACATTTTCTGAAGGTGAATATGAAGCTTAGGCTTAAGGATGTCATATATCTTCAGTATCATCACTTGCGCAGTGCGGTATTGATATCATTCAACACGCTAGACCAAGTAAAACGATTCGCTTTACAGAACAACCTAAAACACGTGTTTGAAAGTGACACTGTGAAGATACCAGTATATGAAGAAAACGATTATATAGATGTAAGGCTACATAATTTGTGACCGCGTACGCCCCGTGAATCAATTACAAAATACATATCGCAATTCGGAGAAGTGGAATCAGTCACACCTGATACTTGGAGAAACTTTTTCCCGGGTATTCCTAACGGTGTTCTTGTGGTGAGGATGCGGGTCGTAAGACCTATTCCTATTCCTTGACTATACAATTCCAATATAAAGAAACTAACATAAAACAAACCACGTAATGCACCCACGAAGGGTAGACTCCTACGTGCAAGTACTGCAACCAGACGGTACATCATGGAACACCTTGTGTGGAAAATGTTGAGGAGAATGCATCACAACCAATTGCCCACACATCTTCAGCAAACCAATCCGAAACACAGTCTTCAATAACATCACCAGAACCACAAACGGTTGTCAATTTTGTGGCAGCTGTTCAAGCCATCTGTAAAATCAGCATACAATGCTTCAGAAACAACTGCTAGCACCATCGGCGAGGAAGCGAATAACAATGACAACGGCTTTACGCTCGTGACCCGTAAGGGCCATAGGAAAGGAGGAACATCTGATCGTGAACGTCAAGGCACCACAAACGATGATGACATTGACGGCAACGAGGAAAAAGCAATGGACCCACAAAATATTTTCCTGCTGCGCGCAATAAAAAGTTCCGTGGACGAGAGCCAAAAGACGCTAAATAACATTAGTTTTTATACATTTTTATATTGTAATTATTTAATAGACCCGCGGCTCCGTTAAGCTACCGCAATGAGCCGTGTCAATTAAACAAATTAGAAAAAAAAATATTTCAGTGTGCAATTTACAAAACTTGCTGTTTTCTTTGGACATTTTGCTAAAGGTGCATATTTTTATTATAAAGTGTGCTAAAAATAGTACCAACTTTGTTGTCAATTCTCAATTCTTTGTATTACAATATGAATTATATAAGGGGCTATTCAAAAACCACATAGACCAAAATTGGGCACTTTTTGCCCCTCCTCCTCGTAGACTAAAGTTGTCTTTTAGTAACCCTCCCCCTCCCCCTAAGTCTCCGTAGACTTTTTGATTTACATATGTTATGTTCCGCATATTTGACACAAGATTAACCATCACCTTTTGATGATTTCAATAGGGTTACATCATACTGTGGTAGCAACAGGTTTCTAGTCATAATCGGTAGTGTTGCACCACCACATAATTTGGTGCAGCTCAGATATCAATTTGAGTGGCACCAAATTGATAAAATACTGTAGTAGCACATATACTTAATGTAGGAAATTGCCCAACATTTGCACGATCTGGCAGATAAGAGGCGTTAGATGAAATTATCTGTTCCGACAGTATTACGCATTTGAATCATTTGAACACCTCGTTTGATATCCTCACACATCGCAATCCCAAAACTCAATCTTGTCAATTTCATCTGTACAGATAGCCCGAGACTTTTTTTCGTCACGGCACTGGATCTTACTTTCTGTGTACGTATGATAATGGCACGTAGCAATCCGATTACATATAATCTGATTGCTACGTGTCATTACTGACGAATTTCGCGCTAATTTTCAGTACATGAAGACTTTGTCACAAAAAGCCACTTTGCTTATTTTGTTTTTCCACAAATGATCTAGACTGTCTTTTGAAATGGGTCAAACTTTTTCTGCCAATTTTTTTCAAATGGCTATAGCCTAAAAATGTTAAATCCTACAAAAAATGTTGTTTTTTAGTCAAATATATGAATAAAAATATTAAAAAAATCTTCACCGATTCCTACACTGAGACAATCGATTTTAAAAACTTATGGTTGATTCAAGAAAAAACCGCTTCTTTGATTTGGATGAAATTTTGTTCCAAGATAGATAATTATGTTCCCGAGCTACCGTCAAAAAGTCAAGTTGGGCACTTTCAAGGAAAAAAAGTTTTTTTATTATTATAGAGGTGTTAACCTTAGGGTCATTCGCCTCTTTTCGGGTTAGAAAATTCTCTTTAGAAATATTTCTAACCTTATGTGCGAACCTAGGTGATCTGCGTACAAGGCAATCGCTTTACCAACTACTCTATGCCCGTCCCGAAAAAAAGTTGAAAAAAAAATTTTCCTTGTCCAAACTGATTTTTTTTTCAGTGTATTTTTATCGAAAACTAAACAAAAGTCATAATCATATCAGAATCCAATAAAACTCAGTTTGTGAGAAGATATTGTCTAATTTAGCAACTAAGTATCTTTTTATTAATCAAGAAACCCATTGATAAGAGTGTATGTCATTATACAAATATTTTATTATTACAGTAATTTTCGATTATATCACGGTCGGTCTGTATTTTAGCGTGATATATTTGAAGCGTGATATATTCAAAACAAAAGATTACATTCAAACATTAATCAATGTATTTCTATAAACAAAAAGTAATAAAAAGCTAAAGTTAGTCAAAAAGAATAAATTATAGTAGGGTAATGAGCCTATTTTTGCCATGTATCTATTTTCATACTATCCATTTCAAGCCGTTGGTTAGAGCAGCGTTCGCCATCTTTGTTCAACGCATTGGGTCAAATGGTATGGCATCAGCGGATAATTTTTCTCCCACATAGCTCCACTTTACGTATCTCGCACTGTTTCTTAAAATTGTTAAACCACCAAAATCTAAACTTGATCAAATTTGGCACGTTAAGATGTATTCGAAGGGACTACGATTCAGTTCTCGTTGTTTCAACATCCATATAAATAGTTCCATATCCAATCGTTGATGTTGTTCTTCCAAAAGAAAAGGTTTCCATACATTCAAGAGAAAATGCCATATCTCGGCATACCTACCACATCTTTCCTATTTTGTTTTTTCATCATTGTGTTAGATTTGCCTGGGGATAACTAACAATTAAGCGAATAAAAATGAAGTCGTTTTTTTACCCGCTACACCAGACGCCTTCTTAAGGAAACGGCAATTAAGTTACGAATAATTTAAAACAAAAACTACTACTGAACTACTGTCTCTACTACTTAGACCTCTAAAAAGATTTCAGATTCATTCCTAGAATCTATTCTCTAAGATAAAAGAATAAAAAAGTTCGACTTTTTGACCATCATATATAAATTCTTAACGAAATAGTCCGAAACCCAATAATAGGCTCATTACCCTTAAGCAATTGTAAAAATATCTTAAAAGTATCAGAACACAATATGTGGCTTAATTAGGTCACAACGTAGTGTGCCTTGTCTGTTTTTCAAAAAGCGTGATATAATCGAGACAAAACCGTGATATAATCGAGGGTGATATAAACGAATATTGCTATAAACGCATAGTGATATAATCGAAACATTACTTTACTTCCGTAAACAAGCTGTAAACTACCGCCCAGTCTACTAGTCTTCCAGTCTTCCAATCCTCCAGTCTTCCGGTCTTCAGTCTTCCCGTTTTGAAAATCTTTCAGTCTTCCAGTTTTCATTCAAGTTTGTTATGAATATATACCCAATTCGTTACTGATACTTTTTGTGTATATCAGGCAACCAGCAGATGGGAAATTGAATTCTAAAATGATTATGACTTTCATTGGTTTAATTTTCGATAACAATACAAAAAAAAATCAGTTTGGACAAAAAAGGTTTCTTTCAAATAACTTTTCTTCCTTGAAAGAGCCCAACTTGAATTTTTGAGGGTATGTATTTACCTATCCTGGAACAAAATTTTATCCAAATAAAAGGTGGAGTTTTTTTTGTAAATCAACTTTAAATTTTTAAAATCGATTTTTTTTTCAGTGTAGGAGGCGATGATTTTTTTTTTATTTTTTTTTCAAAAAGTTAACTAATATTGTGAAAATCACTCCTACAACATTTTTTGTAGGATTTATCATTTTTAGACTAAAGCCATTTGAAAAAAACCTATTTTAATCCACCTAGCGGTGCAATTGTGCCTTTCTCAATTATGAATCACGAGAATGTGTGCGTTGTTTATATTCATTAAAAGAGTTCGAGTTCTAAAATTTTGAAAAAAAACAGCCACGGTAATATTGAACTGAAAAAAGGTGCGAAATCGGCAAAGTCCCAAAAAGTCGATTTTTATAAAAAAAAATTTTTTCGAGATAACATAAAATCTCGACGTTTCATGCATTTTAAAGATGTATGGCATCAAAAATACGAATTCGATTTCTGAAATTTCATGTGGTCCCCCCTTTGAAAAAAAATTGAGTTCCGGCTTATATGGGAATTTCATATGTGACCGGACGGTTTAGTCTATATTTCCGGAACCATATAAGCGATCCGTACGAAATTTTATAGACATCTATGGGGATATTATAGCTATCATTTGGGACTAAGTTTGTGAAAATTGGCCCAACCATTTCCGGGAAACTGATGTGAGTTCGAAAATTTTGAAAGATGGCCGCTTTTCCCGGGCACTTCCGGAACCGTCTATGGTGGTCAATGTAGTCAACGAAAGTTTGGTTGGCCGTCGGTGACCTAGAACAGCAAATTTAAGTTGTTTGAGAGACATTTTAGCGAAATTTTTACCTTTTTTGCTTTCATCGGAGTATCGGTTTGAATCACAATTTGCTATGTGATCGCACGCCACAACCTTTAACTCCGGAACCGGAAGTCGGATCGGGATGAAATTAAATAGCCATTTACGGGGACGCAATACCTTTCATTTGAGGCCAGGTTTAGTCGAATCGGTCTGGCCATCTCCGAGAAACCGATGTGACTGTTATTCTGAATTTAGATACTTCCGCCGGGGCTTCCGGAACCGAGGATGGTGGCCAATGTGGCCAAATAGACTTTGAATGGATGTTAGTGACCTAATACTACAAATCGAAGCAGTTGTGGTCATATTTTGGAAAAATTTTCACCTTTATACATTCATTGCAGAATTTATTAAAATCGACATTTTCTGCGTGTTCGTACTTATCACCCTGTAATTCCGGAACCGGAAGTCGGATCCATTAGAAATTCAATAGCAGCCTATGGGAATGTTGCACCTTTCATTTGAGACTAAGTTTGTCAAAATCGGTTCAGCCATCTCTGAGAAAAATGAGTGACATTTTTGGTCACATACACACACACATACACACACACATACATACATACACACATACATACACACACAGACATTTGCCGAACTCGACGAACTGAATCGAATGGTATATGTCACTCGGCCCTCCGGGCCTCCGTTAAAAAGTCGGTTTTCAGAGCAATTGCAATACCTTTCTATTGAGAAAGGCAAAAAATGGTAAAGAAAAGTTTGACCCTTTTCAAAAGACGTTCTAGATCATTTTTGAAAAAACAAAGTATGCAAAGTGGCTTTTTGTGACAAAGTTCTCATATGCAGAAAGTTTCATTAAAATCTAAGAGTTGGCGCGAAGTTCGTCTACTGTAAACAAGCTGTAAACTACCGAAAAGTTGGTTTTGTGACTCAAGTACAGGAATTATCAGATTAAGGTCTTCGACAGAAATCTCAGCCATTTCTATCAAAAGTATAAAATAATACATGTGAAATGTTCGATTTTTTCCATGCAAAGAGATAGAAAAAGACCCATATAGCTAAAGATGCAATAAAACCAACCGAAAATAACCGAAGGAACTTAACGGGGAAGGATGGCACAATGCACGGAGAGAAAAAAATCGTAACTCCAATGTTTAAAAAAGCCAGTAGCCTCTCACAATGGATCATACCGAGGTGGAAATGCTCGAACAATTGAACGTACCAGGGACACGCCAACGACTAAATTGGATGCCATATGAGCTTCTTGCTATCGAATAGGAAATTCAAGCGAAGTACAAGCTAGGTTATGGAAGAAATGAATGAAATGGGAAACGCTTACGGTCTTGACGAAGAAATTAACTTTTTTCCTGCTAACACATAACGCTAGTCTTTTACAAATCATAGCATATGCAGTAACGAAATGCAAATAAAAATGGTAGTCTAAAATTCTAGCCTAGGCTAACCAGAAGGTAATTCCATAAACCAAAGAACCTACCAGTGAGTATGTTGAGATTCACACTGCGAACGCATCCATTGCATTGCAAATAAAAGCAGCTCTAAGACTTCAACTAAGCCACTATTCACTATTGACCACAACAAGTTTGCCCAATTATATAAACCGACATCCAGCACCATAAATAGCATTTGGCCATAATTTTATGAGTCACCGCTGAAAATCCGTGCTAGTTTATCATCATACATTTTAATGAGTACTTATTTTAGCACCAGTTAAGAAACGTAAATGCCGCCATAAAATGCATGAAATTGCACATTAGTTGCTATTCTCCACACTATAATATATTGCGCCACCCTGCAACAGAAGCACAAACAGAGACGTCATTCTACTCGAAATGCACTCTAAAATCGTACGTTCTGTTGTCATTCAAATCTGTCCATTTCCGCCGACCTTCACCCCTGATCTTTGCGATTCCTTTCACTCTTTTACGCCGAAGTAGACGATTTGC
The DNA here is from genome assembly GCF_030247195.1 of Topomyia yanbarensis. Classification (NCBI taxonomy): domain Eukaryota; kingdom Metazoa; phylum Arthropoda; class Insecta; order Diptera; family Culicidae; genus Topomyia; species Topomyia yanbarensis. Next base: position 78,593,696 of record NC_080672.1, read on the forward strand.
CTGCCGACTAAGTGATGCTGACAGTGCTAAAAGGGGTCTTCAAAGTTTACCTTTCACATCATCAATCAACGCTGGTCAAGATGGAGGCACGTGTGTCAACTTCATCGGTTTGTTGGTTGGTTGCTTTTCTGACCTCAAGATCACCAAAAACTACCTATCTAATTCAACACAGGACGGACTAACCTTTGCCTTGCACCGTGAGTGATGTTCTAGTTCAAGTTCAGATCTAATTCGATAATCGTCGTTATTAGTTTATTTGGTCCGATTGGAGGAACCAGTTCCTAGTTCACAATCGCAAACAACGGATATGAATAGTTTTGCAACTATTTAGGTATACCACCAAATTAGGAAAACATTTTTCACGCATCTGACCGAGTTAGGGTCCATAATCGCTGTCCTGATCTGCCGCGGATGATATATTTGCTTGCCCTAATGAGGCAGAAGAATGGAACTTTCGTGGTCACGTCCTGACGCACCGAGTATGGGTTGGTGTTTGCTAGTCCATGAACAAATTTGTATTTGCTTGGAAATTTAAAAAAATGGCGAGGTACACTAAGGAGAGAATCTTCGCAAGAAATCGGGTGTAGCGATTGAATGCAGCCAACAGAACATGTAGCAGTTGTATACTAGATAAATATTTAACCCTGTGAGAATATTAAACATACTAATCTAGATTGAAAGAATATATTTTCTTAAAAAATCTAAGTTTTTTTTAATTTACAATATTCCAACAATCAACACTAAAGCTATTATATTTGAGAAGTGATTTCATAGAAAGTGGAAAATTTTCATTCAACTGCACCTGCCCGCTTGGCAAACATGAGCAAACTTCAGCAAAACAATGTTTGACAATGAAAACATAAATCAACTATCAATTCAATATCAACAAATGTATCATCACGACGTATAATTAGTAATTAATTTCCAACACAGACTTGCATCGCTTCACGCATCTTTTGCCGGCACAACATCGAGGCGACAAAATATCCCCCGAATCGCCCGCTAATAGCCGCTGAGTAAGTGGTCATCCTCATCAACCAACCGCGTCGAGCGCGATAGACACGCGTGCGGTGTGTAATGGGCTCTTTATCTAGATGACACCTCGTCTCTGGCAGCGCACCACACCGCACGATAGCCTTTTAAATATTGTTAATAAGATTCACCGCAGCAACACTGTCGCTGTCACTATCTCCCAGTACATATCGCGGACAATGGCAACAATAGCAACAGCAACATTGTACCACTTGAACTCTCGGGCGCACGGCAACACGACGGACGGACGGACAGGTTTGGATCGAACGCCTGCTGTGCCACCGATCGCCGCCGGACCAATCGAACGAACAGGCGAGGGCTTCTTTCAAGTTCAACACCGTCACGCTACTTCAAAATCGAGATGCGCACATGTCGCGACCTTTGGCGCGATTAATAATAATCACAGGGCATCAGTCGCCGGACAGCGAAACAGGGGCGAACGGGAGAAGAAGTAGACCGCACTAGGCATAAGACTAGTTCGAAAGTGCGGTCGCGAAAAGGGAATGCTGTTGGATTGATGCTATTTACCTAACTACAATACAATGCGAACGAGTTAATTTCATGAGAAGCTTTTAGTGATCGGGACATCGCGCCACAATTTACTGGCCACCCGTAGATGTGCAGGTTTTTTTTTATCGACAGCTGAGTGATTCAATCATGGTCGTTAGCTGACAGGGCGGAGATCGCCCGCAACCAAGTCGCGTGACAGGCCGTGTTTAGATTAATTCGAAGCGACAGATGCTTTGGAATGAACCGGAAGTGTATCATTAGACGGTTTATACAAGGAGGAGTAATGTGGCGTACGGTGGTACGGCATTTTATTCAGCATGCGTTAATTGTGATGCTACACAAGTAGGGTAATCTTGAGCTACATGCTTCAGAAGCCAATACAGCGGCTTGCCAGATGTCAAATTATGTTGACGACATTGTAAAGGAAAAACAATTATGAGAAAACTGTAGAATATCTAAACGCAGCAATCATAGAGATTTCATTCATATTTACATACTTTCACCCGTAAAATATTCTAGAGTCTTGCCATACCATGCCATGTAACATGATGTGAGTAATTTCGAGAAACCCTCAGAGAGACCGCACTGCACTATGGGGCGGCATGTGGCCAAAAATCGAAAATTGCATCAACTCCAATTTGAATTACATTCTATACTGAGTATTTCTATATACTCTAGCTAAGAGAACTCTTAAGTATCTCAGAAAAATATTCGACTTAACATGGTAATATGGATGTTTGAAGTTAAAAATTTTGAAAAAAAATATACTAGGGTAAGGATCCTATTCTAGCACTATTAGGTAGAGGCCCACACTACTTCTTGAACAACTTCAAAATAAAGCAATATTATTTCTAACCATCCTTTAGAATAAAGTAAAATTGTACTGTTTCTTAAACATCTATGTAATGCTTATTTAACAAAAATATCTCTATTTTCAGCACAAATAAAAATAAATATCCTATTCTGTGCATCTATTCTCACCTCAACGATTCAATTATCACCTCCTGGGCGTGCCAATTTTCATCTCATCGAAAAACAATTTGGTTGGAACGCAATCTATCTATCTATCTGTCTATGTATCTATCTATCTATATGTATAAAAGTCAATGTTTGTATGTATATATGATTTATGGACTCCCAGACGGCTTAACCGAATGCCGTCAAAATTTATACATAGCTGGCATTTGTTATGGAGCGTATTTGTGTGCTATTGGTTGGGGGTTATCTGCCCGCCAGATGGCGTTTCGGAACAAATTGTGCTTTCCTCCTATTTCGTTGAAAGTCGCAGCAACGCGCGATGTGTATTAGCTAGTATCTAGTAAATTATATTTGCGTCGATTCTGACTACTTATTTAGATCATGGACGCCAACGCATGATTTGTAAATCGTATCATTCTACTTTTTTCAGCTGAGCAAAACAAACGTAAACATTGCGCACACGAACGAACCTGATCAGCTGTCTGAAGAAGAGTGACCAGTATTGCACTCGCAAGAAATAATAAAGCGAAGGCTAACAACTGGTGATGACAGTTTCACAAGTTTCACATCAAACGTTGCATTGAGTTTTATATTTAGATGAAAATAAAATCTCTGCAATCAGCAATCAGTTGAATAACTTGAAATGATTGATTATTTGTACCTGAAATTGGATTACAATATATTTTCAAGTTTATGATTTAGTTTGGCCACACTGGTGATTTGGTTCTCTGCGCTGGATGCAAAAAGTTTTTTTATATTGTGCTAGTGTATCTAGAAAAACATGGCGATAATGTACGCCACCGTATTTCTGAATCACGTATTGTAGCACTAGGGGTACCCCAGCGTTCAACGAGTGCTTTCATAGTGAAATTATAGGAAATAGATTCTCCTGCTAAAATAAAGGTATGTATCAATGCAACGTTTAACATATTTCTGACGGAATAACGAGATAGGAGGCGTTGCGTGCTGTTTAGTTTCACTATGTGAATGAAACGAAATAATAGCAGAGATTTCAAAAAGGTGTTTTTATTATTATTAAAACTAGAATTTAGAGGACAGCTCTAAATAAATATGTGCACTACAAACAAAGCCTAAAACTTGAATTTATTTTTGCACTCCTGGTTCAGCCAGCTAGATATTGTCATTATCCCATATGCTTGGTTCAAAACCAAGAAGTGCGAAATAGAGTCACAATAGGCTCCACTGCTATAATAGGCGCCATACCCTACGTGCGTTTTCTCAACTGTTCGTATCTCTGCTGAATGCTGCATGAAGCATATGTTCATATATCCAAGAATACCAAAAACATGAAATTGACTATTACCGCCGAAACGACTAAGTTGAGGTCAATAGCATTATCGGAGAAGTTATTGGATTTAGTATGCTCTTTTATTTGACATTTTGTTTTCACTGATAAATCCCCCTATAAGTGAGATATTTTCATTAGTTTTCTTTTAAGTGAGTATATGGAGTTAATGTTTTCTGCAAATTTATAGTTCTTTTTATTTGCGAACAACTTTGCTGAAGACACCAAGTGTCTGTCTTGTAAGCTTTAAAAGTTATAGCATGTTATTTATTGTTCAATTTAGTAATGATCCTTTTAATATAGGGTAAAGTGCTTATTTTCACCTAACTAAGCAGGGTGCCTCACTAATTCATTAGTTTCTCGACCAATGGAATGCGTAAAAATGGACATCAACAGCTTTGCCTCGTTATTAAGAGCCAATATAACAGCACAAATGCGCTGAAAATAGTGAAATTCTCGTGTTTGAGCGCAACGAAAACTCGAATCGAGTACCCCTATTGTTGCGTTACCATTTGACTCAATGCGTTAAACAAAGATGGCAGACACTGCTCTAACCAACGCACAGTGGTCCCAAATAGCAAAAAAAAGGGGTTTTTTAGATTGCGTCAAAACGGTTGACTTTAGCAATATGGTGTCTTTGAGAAAGTTTCTTGGAATAAAACTCCCCTTCTTTCTGTGTTATCAGATTAATGATTAATCTCCCTAGTAGTGAGTTACGCAATTTATTTTCTCCAATAATTCAGATAGACAAATACTTACTTCAGCAAAGTTGTAGAGAAACTCGTTGCAAACATTTTACCCGAAGACTTCAACTCTGTATCTTTTAAGGTTTTTGAGATATGGGACATTATTTGTAAAAGGCCCCTTAAAAACAGTTTTTTCATCATAAGTTTTCTTCTAGATTTTTTCCATTATATAAATGTTCTAGAACATTGTTTGGACTATTAAACTGCATTACTTTGCCTAAGACGGAAACTTGCTATCGCTAGTATGTGTGGAGATATTCACGTTTTTTTATTGAAAATACCTCTTTTTCCAATGCCGATAACTTTTAAACGGGCAAACCACTTTGTAAACAAATTAAAGTGCAAGAAAAGCACAACAAATGCTGGAAAAATCAGATCTCCCTAAGGCGGCCCTCTATGGAAATACTTGAGTTGAAGTTTGGCTCATTCCGTCATCAAATGCAATTGATTACTCGCCGTTTGGTTGCACTTGCGCCATTGTTATGAAGTAGGCGCAAGGAAATTGTCTTGCATTGAGTTTTTGAACAACTGTAACTTTTGACACAAGCAAACAGAAGTTCGGATAATACTTAAAAAGCACACTTTAAAATTCACAAAAAGTTCTTAGGGAACTTTCAAGCTGCTCAAGCTTTAAGAGAACTGCTTAACCCGCTATTAGAACATAAAACGTATTGCAAAATTACTTAAAACGAGAAGCTTATGTAGTTCCTTTATATCAACTTTTGGTTGCTTGGGTATTTACTCAAGACGTACTTACAAAAGTAAGAAAGGATAATTATTACAACTTTAACCCTTTATTTCCGAACTAACAGTAGGGGATGGGTGTAGCGTAGTTGGTAAATGGATTGCCTTGTACGCAGCGCACCTGGGTTCGAGTCCCGACCCCGCACATAGGGTTAGAAATTTTTCATAAGAGATTTTTCTAACCCGAAGAGGCGAATGACCTTAAGGTTAAAACCTCTATAATCGAAATAAAAAAACTAACAGTAATATATGGTGATGTATTTAATGCCGGAACAGCTCTAGTATGGACAAACTTAGGCTCTAGTATTTCCATAGAGGGCCGCCTTGGGGAGATCTGATTTTTCCTGCATTTGTTGTGCTTTTCTTGCACTTTAATTTGTTTACAAAGTGGTTTGCCCGTTTTTGCCCGTTTAAAAGTTATCGGCATTGGAAAAAGAGCTATTTTCAATAAAAAAACGTGAATATCTCCACACATACTAGCGATAGCAAGTTTCCGTCTTAGGCAAAGTAATGCAATTTAATAGTCCAAACAATGTTCTAGAACATTTATATAATGGAAAAAATCTAGAAGAAAACTTATGATGAAAAAACTGTTTTTAAGGGGCCTTTTACAAATAATGTACCATATCTCAAAAACCTTAAAAGATAGAGAGTTGAAGTCTTCGGGTAAAATGTTTGCAACGAGTTTCTCTACAACTTTGCTGAAATAAATATTTGTCTATCTGAATTATTGGAGAAAATAAATTCCGTAACTCACTATTAGGGGGATTAATCATTAATCTGATAACACAGAAAGAAGGGGAGTTTTATTCCAAGAAACTTTCTCAAAGACACCATATTGCTAAAGTCAACCGTTTTGACGCAATCTAAAAAACCCTCTTTTTTGCTCTTTGGGACCACTGTGCAACGGCTTCAAATGGGTAGGGTGATAATATAAACATGGCGAAAATAGGCTCATCACCCTACCAGCCGAATTTTATTTCGAAAACATGAAAAAGAATGATGTCAGGACAAATTTTGGACTTCATTTTCTACCCACCACCACTCGGATTAAGCACCAAAAAATTTCAAGTTAGCTGATTGTGTCTTGATCACTTATAAATGTGCAATCTTTTAGAGGAAGATGGTGTAAAACCCACCCCCTAAGGAAATATGATCATAACTCAGCTATAGAACATTTAGCAAACATTTTCCTCAGTAATCACAATCGTAACACTGCAAAATATTCGAAAGCATGAAAAGCATTCAATTCTTTAAAATCATTCAAAAAAATACAGGTGCATTTTGCCCCGCTTTTGAAAAACAAGCGGGACAAAATGCACCTGGCGGGGGTAAATGCACTACAATGCAGGATGCACCGCAACAACGGGGCAGAATGTTTAGTGAACAAGCAGATAGTTTTGTTTTCTGACGAAATTTCACGAAAGTGTGCCATCGAATAGCCTTAGGTTATGCAATTAGAAGGTTTTCAGAACGATTTTTCTGTTTTCGATTAAAAAATCAACGAAATCAAAGAAGAGGGCATTTTTCCCCCAACGGAACAGGGATATAAATTTAGCAAAAAGTGAATTATTCAGTAGATTTTTTATATATAGTGCGAGAGAATAATGAGCTACGGTATAAATAGAACCTGAATGCACTGAAATAATAGTAAAACAGTATTTATAAGAGCTGAAAATCCTTATTGCACGAGCCACAATAATTACATGAGAAGAGCACGTTAATGTTTATTGTTCATTTCTCGAGCTGCTATTTGAGTACGGTTATCAAACTTTGGCAGTGTATGTTTAGGGTGGATGTACCAATAGTCGCATACTTAAGGGAAACTTTTTCTAAAAAATCGATGAATAGACCTATAGGCAATGATAATATATTAAATGAAAGCTTTCAATCCCTACTTCATAGGAAAAATATAAAGATTGTTAAGTAACCAATTTATGAATTCAAAACCGCTTGTACCACTATGGGAACACATGTACCAATAGTGGTGCAATCGCTAATTTCTGTTCCTATTGTTGCAAATCCCATTGATTTCTTATGGGACTTGCAACTATAGGTACACTAGATCAACTATAAGGGAGCTCAAAATTCAAAGAAAATATTTTTTTTTCAATAGTTATTTGAGCAAATTTCAAGGATAACAGTTTTATTGTCGCATAATTTTAGTACGATCAATCGATAAAAAAATATTTGTTAATGGTTGGTACCTTAGTTAGGGGTATAACCCACTACTGCAACTATAGGTACACCTCAACTATAGGAGCACCCACCCTACTATGGCAGACTTCCGACTGGTGTTACCATTTTTTTTATTCATTTCGTTTATTTGATAGGCACAAATGCGTTAGCTTGGCGGTGCCAAATTCTTTTGTTTTTACATTTTGGATATCTTAAAACTAGGAGGTTACAATGTTGAAATATTTTTTTTTATAAAAGAAAAGAAAGTTTACAGCTATCTTAAGACTAGAAATAAGATTCAATATACAAGAGAGGGCCAAAGATTTTTTTATGAAAAATTTTAAAACAAGGGATTTAGTTTGATATACAAGAGGGGGAGTAATAGCATTTTGCGAAATATTTTAGTTATCTTAAAACTAACAATATAGTTTAGTACACAAAAGGGGGACCAAAAATTTATGAGAAATTTCACAGATATCTTAAAACTAGGAATACAATTCTATTTACAAGATGGAGGACAAGAGTTTCAATAAATAGTAAAAATTATAGCTATCGTAAAACTAGGAATACAGAATACTAATTTGATTTTTTTTACGAAAACTTATGCTTGGTCAAGATATTCAGAGGGTGGCTTATTTCCACATCAGGGTAGCAGCAGTTGCTTCAAGGACAGAGGAGAGAAGGCGTATGTTTGGCAGGGAAAGAAGACCAAAACTTGCAACTTTCGCTCAAACGGGGGGGGGGGGGGGGGGTGTGGGGGAATCAGCGAAACAAATTTGCGCCTCAGTCTAGTAAGTCGTCGAGTACCGGATTGGCGGATGGTATTCTTCGGACTCGCGGGGAATCCTTCAAAAGTCATCGGACCTCGAGTCGCTCTCGCTTCAGTTTCCTTCTATGCAGGCGTAGTGGTAAGGGCGACGGCGGTTACATAGAGGCACTCTGGAGCTGATCGGTTCCACAAGGCAGGAGGAAACTCTAAAAACGAGAAATAAAAGAGAGGGGCTAAATTGGGATATTTATCGTTTTTATGAAAATATAAATAAGGGACATATAGGGGAAATCACGAGTTGCCAGCATATCTCGGACTGGTACATTGGGTGGTCTACCTCGGGCCCGAAGGGAATCCTTTAACTGAGACCTGGCGTCACAATACCCGGCGCATACCCAGACAACGTGCTCGATGTCGTGATAGCCCTCGTCACAAGCGCACAGACTACTTTCCGCAAGCCCAATACGCCGCGCATCCATGGTGTAGTAATTGGACATAAGTCGGGACATTACACGAATAAAATCCCGACCCACATCCATCCCCCTGAACCAAGGTATCAACCTTTGGGACAATCGAATGTAGCCATCGTCCAAGTTCCCCATTGCTCCACGAGGTTTGCCAACTGTTGAGTGTCCTCTGACGACAAATACTAAAAAAATCGTTGAAGCAGATTGGTCTTTCGTATGTGTCACCATTTAATGCGCCCACCTTTGCTAATGAGTCGGCCTTTTCATTGCCCGGGATAGAACAATGAGAGGGAACCCAAACAAAGGTAATCCTGATAAGATTTTTCAGATAACGTACACAAGGACTCCTGTATCTTCCCCAGAAAATACGGGAATTGCTTTTTAGGCTTCACCGCACGAAGAGCCTCGATAGAGCTGAGGCTGTCCGAAATGATGAAGTAGTGATCTGTGGGCAGAGTGTCGATGATCCCAAGGTTGTACTGAATTGCAGCTAACTCTGCGACGTAAACTGAAGCGAAATCATTGAGCTTGAATGAAGCGGTGATAGTACTGTTGAAGATACCGAAGCCAGTGGACCCATCGAGATTTGATCCGTCAGTGTAGAACATTTTGTCGCAGTCTACTTCTCGGAATTTATTATAAAATATATTGGGGATCATTTGCGGGCGTATATGGTCCGGGATTCCACGAATCTCTTCCTTCATGGATGTGTCGAAGAAGACAGTAGAATCAGAAGTATCTAGGAAACGGACACGGTTGGGATTGTACGAAGAAGGATTGATGCTCTGTGCCATGTAGTCGAAGTACAAGGACATAAAACGAGTTTGAGAATTAAGCTACGAGACTCTCGAAATTTTGAATCACCAACGGGTTCAGAATGTCGCATCGGATGAGCAATCGATATGAGAGTTCCCAAAACCGATTTTTTAGCGGAAGAACACCCGCCAGCACTTCGAGATTCATCGTATGGGTCGAGTGCATGCAACCCAAGGCAATGCGCAAGCAACGATACTGGATTCTCTCCAGTTTGATGAAGTGTATGGTCGCAGCGGAGCGGAAACAGAAACACCCGTACTCCATCACCGACAATAACGTTGTTTGGTATAACCTGATCAGGTCTCCTGGGTGGGCACTCCACCATGTTCCAGTTATTGTTCGGAGAAAATTGATCCTTTGTTGGCATTTCTGTTTCAGATACCTAATGTGACATCCCCAGGTACCTTTAGAGTCGAACCAGACCCCGAGATATTTAAATGTGAAGACCTGATTGATCGTTACACCCATTAATAGAAGCTGGAGTTGCGCCGCCTCGCGCTTCCTAGAAAAAACAACCAACTCAGTTTTCTCCGTGGAGAACTCGATACCCAGTTGAAGAGCCCAAGCAGACAAATTGTCCAAGGTATCTTGTAATGGTCTTTGCAAGTCGGCAGCTTTGGGCCCTGTAACAGAAACCACCCCGTCGTCTGCAAGTTGACTTAGCGTGCATGAATTGGCAAGACAATCGTCAATGTCATTCACGTAAAAATTGTAGAGTAGGGGACTTAGACATGAGCCCTGGGGAAGACCCATGTAGCTAAATCGCAATGTTGTTAAATCGCCATGCGAAAAGTGCGTGTGCTTTTCAGACAACAGGTTTAGCAAAAAGTTATTTAAAATTGGTAAAAGACCATGCTGGTGCAGCTTCTCTGACAGAATGTTGATAGAAACTGAGTCAAAAGCCCCCTTAATATCCAAGAAGACTGGTGCCATCTGCTCTTTGCTAGAATAGGCCATTTGGATTTCTGTAGAATGCAACGCAAGACAATCGTTCGTCTCTTTGCCTTTGCGTAAGCCAAATTGTGTATCGGACAGTAAGCCATTTGTTTCAACCCAATTGTCGAGGCGAAACAAGATCATTTTTTCGAACAACTTCCGAATACAGGACAGCATTGCAATCGGCCGATACGAGTTGTGGTCGGAGGCTGGTTCTCTTGGTTTTTGGATGGCGATGACCTTCACTTGCCTCCAGTCATGAGGGACAATGTTACCCTCAAGAAACTTGTTAAATAAATTCAACAAGCGCCTTTTTGCAGTGTCAGGCAGATTCTTCAGCAAGTTGAATTTGATTCTGTCTAACCCTGGGGCGTTATTGTTGCATGATAAGAGAGCAAGTGACAACTCCACCATCGAAAACGGTGTTTCGTTCGCGGTATCGTGAGGGGACGCGGCGCGGCACGGTTTCTGTACCAAGACAGAGTCCGAACAGATCTTCTTGGCGAAAGCGAATATCCAACGGTTTGAATATTCCACGTTCTCGTTGGTACTATTACGGTTACGCATACGTCGAGCCGTACCCCAAAGAGTGCTCATCGCTGTTTCTCTCGTTAACCAATCGACGAACCGGCGCCAATAACTGCGTTTTTTGGCTTTCATTAGACTCTTCATACTCCTTTTTAACGACGCGTACTGTTGATAGCTAGCGGGTAACCCGTCTTCCCGGAAGGCCTTATATGCAGTGGACTTTTCCGCGTACAGCTCTGAGCACTCTTTATCCCACCACAGGGTGGGAGACCGTCTATGGGTATTCGCGCTGGGTACTGGTTTAGTCTGAGCTTGATTCGCACTGTCGAGAATTAAACCTCTAAACCGTGGAATGGTAATCCGAAGCACCTTCTTCCCTCGCAAAGATATCCACAAAGTCACCTGGAGATCACCGGACCAAGTAATAAAAAATCAAATCGACCACGTTCTAATCGACGGTAGATTCTTCTCGGACATCACAAACGTCCGCACTTATCGCAGTGCGAATATAGATTCGGACCACCACCTGGTTGCAGTATACTTGCGCTCAAAACTTTAGACAGTGCATAGCTCTCGTCGAAGCCGAACGCCCCGGCTAAACATCGAGCGGCTACAAGATGGCAGAGTGGCTCAAGAATACGCGCAGCAGTTGGAAGTGGCACTACCAACGGAAGAGCAGCTAGGCGCAGTTGCCCTTGAAGATGGCTGGTGTGAGGTGATCCAGAGGTGGCGGCAGCACTACGAAGAACACCTGAACGGCGATGCAGCAGACGACGAGGATGGCACGGTAACGCACCTGGGAGCACGCGCGGAAGACATTACACTACCGGCTCCGGATCTCCAAGAAATCCAGGAGGAGATTAGCCGGCTCAAAAATAATAAAGCCGCTGGGGTTGACCAAATACCAAGCGAGCTACTAAAACACGGTGGCGAGCCACTGGCTAAAGCACTGCACTGGATGATTACCAAGATTTGGGAGGAGGAGATTTTACCGGAGGAGTGGATGGAAGGTGTCGTGTGTCCTATCTACAAAAAGGGCGACAAGCTGGATTGCTGTAATTACCGAGCAATCACCCTGCTGAACGCCGCCTACAAGGTACTCTCCCAAATACTATGCCGTCGACTATCACCAATTGCAAGAGAGTTCGTGGGGCAGTACCAGGCGGGTTTCATGAGCGAACGATCTACCACGGACCAGGTGTTCGCCCTTCGTCAAGTACTGCAGAAATGCCGCGAGTACAATGTGCCCACACATCATTTGTTCATCGACTTCAAAGCCGCAGACAAAATAATACGAGAAGAAAATGAGAACTGCCAGCTTCGAGTTTGCATCGGTGGCGACGAAATCGAGGTGGTTGAAGAGTTCGTGTACTTGGGCTCACTGGTGACCGCCGACAATGATACCAGCAGAGAGATTCGTAAACGCATCGTGGCAGGAAATCGTGCTTACTTTGGCCTCCGCAAGACACTTCGGTCGAACAGAGTTCGCCGTCGTACGAAGTTGACCATCTACAAGACGCTGATTAGACCGGTAGTTCTCTACGGGCACGAGACCTGGACCATGCTCGTGGAGGACCAACGCGCACTTGGTGTCTTCGAACGGAAAGTGCTGCGTACCATCTACGGTGGAGTGCAGATAGAAGACGGTACATGGAGACGGCGAATGAACCATGAGTTGCATCAGCTGTTGGGGGAGCCGCCCATCTGCCATACCGCGAAAATCGGACGACTACGGTGGGCCGGGCACGTAGCCAGAATGTCGGACAATAGCCCGGTGAAAACGGTTCTCAATTGCAATCCGACCGGTACAAGAAGACGTGGCGCGCAGCGAGCACGATGGATCGACCAGGTGGAAGACGATTTGCGGACCCTTCGCAGACTGCGTGGCTGGCGACGCGCGGCCATGGACCGAGTGGAATGGAGGAATCTTTTGTATACGGCACAGGCCACTTCGGCCTTAATCTGTTAATAAATAAACAGTGATCGAATCAGTGACCACGTTTGATGACTTAGCCATCGAAGCATACGATCGCTGCAAGGAGGGGCCATTTAGCAGTCAACTGTTTCAAAAATGTTTGCACCATAGGGAGAAAATGTATCAGAATGCTTTTAAGAGGATCAGTAATATTGAAAGCTGTGAAAATTAAGTCCACTATGTCAGAAAATTTCATTAGTCCGCTACTGGACTCAGTATTTGTTTGAAAAAAAAGAACATTTGGGGTTTTTGGTGTCCCTGGAAGTGGTGGATACTCCTTGTTAGAATTAATATTTCCAAGTCCTGGAGCCAGTAGCTTCAGCTTTAGTGCGTCACTTCCGTTGGATTTATTGATTGTAGTTGGCGCACTCAGAGTGGACGACACCTTGGCACCCTTACGAGGCAATTTAGGGGAGGCTAGATTTTTCCTCTTCCTGGACTCCCCTGAGTTAACCAAAGATGTTCCCTCTTGTGGGTCGTCAGATTCTTGCTCAACGCCAGCCAAAAGAGCAAAGGAATTTTCGGAAGGGACAGATAGTGAAGCATTCTTTAGCATTTCTGCATAAGAGTGCCTCGAGCGATCCTTAAGGGAGCGCTTAATTTTATCCCCGCGCTGCTTGTACGCCGGACATGACTTAAGAGCATGCGGAGGGTCCCCGCAGTAAATACACTTCTCAGTTTCTCCACCGCAAGCGTCATCCTCATGCTCTCCCTCGCATTTGCCGCACCGTTTTTTATTGTCACAATAAGTGGCTGGGTGGCCCAGTTGCTTGCAATTGCTGCAGTTCATTACCCGCGGTACAAACAGGCGAACAGGTAGGCGAACCTTATCCAGGAGGACATAATTGGGAAGAGCAGACCCGGAGAAAGTCACCCGAATCGAGTCTGACGGAGAATAAGTTGTCTTATCATTTTCAGTTTTTGCGGAATACAATTGCTTGCATTCCAGAATCTTCACCTTTTGAAGTGAAGGGTCCTTAAAGCAGCCAACCCCGTACTTCAACAGGTCTTCGCACTTTAGACCCGGTTCGGCGACGATTCCATCGATCTCCACTGCCCTACAAGGCACATACACCCTGAATTGTTTCATAAAACGCTCGCTGCGAGCAATCTGGTTTGCCTGATCGAGGTCATTTACTATAACGCGTATCTTATTAGCTCGAACACGTGTTATCTGAGCTACAGACGGGTAGTTAGCAGTCAGCTCCCGTGATATTTCTAGAATATTGGGCGATTTCGTGTTGGGCCGGAAATACACCACCCAGGGTCCATTTGAACTGGCTGGGTATGTTTTAATACGGGGAGGACTGGGGGAATCAGGGGAGGGAGTAATTTCGGGTTTATCCAGTAAATCCATGGGAATATCATTCCCATCCAATGTTACTTCGCCCTCGGCCATTTAGACACGAGGATAACACGTGGTGTAAACGAGAGATGAAACTTATATTCAGGGGAAAGGGAAGAAGTAGAGACCGATCGGGGAAAGGGAAATGAAAGAAAAAAAAATAGTTAGCTTATATAACGGCGATTCCGGCTATTCTGGTATTCACTTCACCAGCCTAGGCACCGGCGAACAAAGACTGCCTCAAACAATGGTTGACCTTCACTGACAATATTTATTCTTATTCACTTTATGCACGGCACCAGAAAACGAACTGCTTCGATCGAGAGCTCGGAGAGTTATGTGCGCACTTTGTTTGTATGTTGTGCAACATGTTCCTAATTGCAGCAAAATAATGAAAACAATAGCTGTGCCATTTGTCGAGCACTGGGTAGTTGGACAGTTCTGTTTTAGGGTGGAATGGCAAACAAAGAGGCATTTGCAACTTGTTAGACTGTTTGTGCAAGTTAGCAAAGTTTCTGATTAGTTTCACAACAGTTATTGATGTTTGAATACTTAACACTATTGGCCAGCTCTATTGTTACATAGTTGCACAATCAGTTTAAAAACCCGTGGAAATTCTTTTCAAATATATCCGACAATAAAAAATATTGTGTAGCAGTTGTGCAACATTTAAAACTTTCAACAAGTTGCAATTGCTGCTTGGGTTTTCAGTGAAAAAACGAGAATTAGTTTATAAAAATATATTGATAATTGAAAGAGTTATGGCTTTTTACCCAAAACTCTTTTTGCCTTTCTCATATAGAAAGGTTATGCAATCACTCTGAAAAACGTCAACCTAATCCCGGCCCGGAGGGCCGAGTGTCATATCCCATTCGACTCAGTTCGTCGAGATCGGAAAAAGTCTGTATGTGTGTGTGTATGTGTGTATGTATGTGTGTATGTATGTGTGTATGTGTGTGTATGTGTGTGTATGTGTGTGTGTATGTGTGTGTGTATGTATGTGCGTATGTGTCAAATAATGTCACTCATTTTTCTCAGAGATGGCTGGACCGATTTGCCCAAACTTAGTCTCAAATGAAAGGTGCAACCTTCCCATCGGCTGCTATTGAACTTTGGATCGATCGGAATTCTGGTTCCGGAATTACGGGTTTCAGAGTGCGGCCACACAGAAATTTCGCATAAAAACTATAGGAAAAATTAAAAATAGAATTTTTATTTTTGATGCTAAATGTATTCAAGGTGCATAAAACGTCGAGATTTGATGCAAACACGAAAAAAATTTGACGAAGATTCACGTTTTTGGATTTTGCACATTTTTGCCTTTCTCATATAGAAAGGTTATGCAATCACTCTGAAAAACGTCAACCTAATCCCTAAATTTTTTTTTCGACTCGCATAAGATTTCTGGATTTTAACAGGGGCGTAGTTGATGGTTTACGGAGAGGGGTTACACCCCCCCCCTCTACTGTTCACTCTCCTCCTTTAAAAATCTCCTTAAATCACCCCTCAGACCACCACCTCATACCCCTCCCTTTCAACCCCATCATCTTTAAACCACCACTATATTACAAAGCATACCAATTTAAGCTGGGGAGTCGTTCATTCATGGGACTTTCGCCCTCCTCACATACCCATCCCCGCATGACAAAATGAGTTAGCAAGCAGATAACATTGATCTAATGCTGATTAGGCTAATGGAGTATGATATTTTTTTGTTTCAAGTGTTTCACCGTCGACACGTAGCTCATCAAGTTCGTGGCTGGCATGCCATTGTGTATAAGTGCAAAGTGTACTAAGAATGTAATGGACATTTCCACAATTATGTTGAACATAAAAAGCCTCCGTGCCATAGTTTAGAGAAATGAGAAAGGCACAATTGCACCGCTAGATGGATTAAAACAGGTTTTTATTTAGGAGCTTTGGGGTGATTCTAAGATTCTAAAACTCATAAAATTCCATTAGTATATGAGTAATTCTCGTACCTTAACGATTAGTTAAATAAATAATAATTTTTTTCCTGCATTTGGAAACGTTTTCCTTAAAAAATCGATTTTTTAAGTCCTAAAAGTTTTATTAAAGAATTTTTATCTGAAAAAAAATTAATTTATGTACAAAAATGAAACATTAAGGTACAAAAAATGGAAAAAATTGTAAAAATCGGTTGACTAATTCTTCGGAAATCGTGATCACAGAAAAACCGTTTTTGAAAAAACGACATTTCAAGAAAATCGATTTTAAAAATTCGCTACTCTTGGTGGACGAAGCACGCTTGGAAGCGCTGTAACGTTCAATCTATTTCTCTGAGCTCTATAAAAACTTGGGAAAATAATCTCAAGAAGTTGTACTTTCAGATAAAAGTAAAGCAAAAAATTTCGATTTTTTGTGAAATAAAACGATATGTAACCTCTTAAGGCGGGGCTAGTTGATAGAACGATGACCTCGGACATGTCTGGCGCTGTACATGAAATGGGTCATCGGAAAATCAATTGAGCCAACACCTACCTAAATCTACTAACCAAGTTATTTGCATGAATATGTTTAAACACATGTAAACATTTTTCTTCTGTTAATCACTACAAGCTAGAGGGGGATAGGATGGTTAACACACACACACACATTGTACAATACGTAATGCATAATAACCTCATTTAATTAAAATCAGTGAAAAATTTGGCTTAACATGATTTTAAGCTTGAAACTAATATAAAATTGATACTAATTTTTAATTTCTCCGCTGAAAATTTCCGGAGGGTCCGGACCAAAACCCTTTCCCTGGGTCCGCTCCTGCTCTTGACTACTACTGTAGGGCACTACCGAGAATGTTTGTAGGAATTATCGTAATCGAAATCCACATGGGTACGTATTATACGTTTGATAATTTTTGTATCATATTAAATAATTTCATATCATAACAACATATCAATGCAATGCTAATAATTCGCAGAAAAATGGCAAGCTCCTCTTGGCATCTGCTGAGAAGACTCTATGCTACGACGACTTTCATTGCGACTGTCTTATGAGACCTAATGATTAAAAAAAGAGATTCTCAAACACTCGCGTGGACCTTATGAGCGGAGTGATTACTCTTAAGTAAGCGAAACGCCCTGCGGACATCTATCTTCGTTTTTGCCCTTCATACAAAGCCTTGTAGATTATGTTCAATGAATAAACATTGAACAAGTTGTAATGTAAGTGTAAGGCCATTGCAATAAAAACCGTTTATTTGCTACAATAGCTGATAATATCACATCATACATCATACATGCTGTATCATTAGTCAGCTAGTTTCGTTATTTGACAAAATGGTTTTTTTTTGTTCATGTTCAGGACAACTTCGCTATACGAGTGTACTGTACTCAGGTTACTCATTTTTTAACTGTAACTGTAATGTATGCACACTCCAGTGTTAACAATCCTATCGTTGCAAATCTAAGATGAAATTAAGATGATCAAAGCACCAAGGACCGAAGTCGGAGCATTTCAATTTCAGAACATTATTGTAATGAATGCCGATCAGTATGCAATAAAATATCTAATCCAAGGTTCATGATATTTCCTATCGAAGCAAGCCAGCAAGTCAAAAACCAAGGATTTTAAGCAAATTAACCATAATATAATTATAATTATCTGCCCATCTTCGGCCTGTGTAGCAGTACCCTGAGATCGAAGATAAAAATAAACAATCCCATTCTTCTGTTTTCTCACCTCTCCGTCTGATTGATGAACCCGCTTAGTTACAGTCGACAAGTTCCAGATCCAAATCGCACCTCCAATCCATCATCGCTTGCTAGTGGCACTTATTGGTATCTAATTTGTACCGACGCTGATCAACTCATTGCAGATCGTGTCGCCTGACTGGCAAGCAAACATTCCGTGTAGGTGTTTGCCAATGATGCCAATGGAAACTCTTTGCAAACCTTCTTACCTTCATCTCGACGAATTATGACAGTGTTATGTGATGATTCTCCCAATCGCGCTGGAAACCAGTTCGCGCGCAACTTGTTGCCATCTGGTGCGGTTTGCCCAGCTCGGGCAAGGTTGTTCTTGTGCCTTCTCGCTAAACGCCAGCCCGCTTGAGAAGGGAAAAAGAATGATTAATAACCTGCAAGAGAGTGGTTCAGTTGAAGTACCTACCTGCCTGCCAACCAGCCAGCAGATTGCCGTTCAGCAAAGGATCGCACTTCGCGAAAGCAAATGTTTTCGTGTATTCCTTGCGGTCTTGCGTAATACCCCGTGATCTACACGCGTCAGGTACATCTTCTCTCTGAGCCCCAGAAGCCTTAGCCCAGAAGGAATCGCACAGCAGGTCCGATTGCCCAACGAACAATGTGTGAAGCTGGTGCAGATATCGGCGGGGGAGCGAGGACGCTCAAACCCATCCGTCAGCGCACGCTCTACAAACCACGTGACTGACTTCAAGAAGCCTCTTTCGCGTGCTAGAGTGTGATATATGGGATATTTATTTGCTGCTGGTGAGGTTCTTGATGCCGTGATCTGATTAAAATCGTGATTTATTGAGCGCGGCGTAGGGGTAGGAGAAGTTGCAACCTGATCTGAACTAGGCCGCGATTCGAAAGTGATTTGGATAATTAGTGCAGCAACTGCAATAGGCGAACTCAGCTGTCGGTTGTGGGTTGATGTTCAACCGTGCCCTTTCACGGTTCCCTAAGTGGAACCCAATCCGCAATGTTCACATGAGGCACCATCGCATCCGTGCCTGGACCGGCGGGTGTACGTTTGAGGTCTTCCACGAGTTGAGATGACTTATAGCGTCAATTATTTTTTGACAGGGCGCAATGAACGCGGGCCACGACCGACCGCCACTTGGTACATTCTGGAAAATGAACGACTTCTTCTTGTCAGACAACAGAAATTCAACAGTTTACTTCAAGAGGCCCTCACCAAGTGCTAAGGCTGCCTGTTAGCTGGGCTCCGAATACGGATGGAACTTGTAATCTTCTTTGAAAAATCTGTCGGTCGGAGAATGTCGATTACCTAATTAATTTTCATAAGCTCATTCGGACGCCGCCGGCCGTGTTGAAATTTCTGAACATTAAGAACGGCTATACTCGAATAGTTCAACTCATTTGTAGTTGCATTTCAAAACCCGTCGCAACATTTTATGGGAATACTGGAATAATAAACTGAGTTCACGCCGTTTTCCAGTTGAATTGACAAAATCTCATTGGACAATAAGCCTAACTAAGGCGAAATTTGTAAAAAATAGTACATTCAAAATTTGAGCGTTATGTTCCAAATATTGTAAGAGATACAGGTTTTCAAACGGAACAGTTGAAACCCCAGTCATGCGCAACGAAACGTTTTTGAAACTGGCCAGGACTCTTACAAAAAGCTACAACTACAGTTAAGGGAGGCGTATGGTGTAAAGTGCTCAAAGCGAAGGTTATTTTGGTTTACGAATTTGAATGCAAGGTAGCAATGGACTTTTTGTAATGTTAAGATTCATTTATTCATTAAATGTGCACAAAAAAATACGGAGAGCCACATATACGACCGTTATAAGAGTAGACGTCCAACCATTTCCATGTCGAGGAGCGCTGCGACGAACACGATAACTCTCGATAAAATGGTCTGATACGGGAAATTCAATAAGTTTTGTAAACCATAAACACAAAAAATATCACATTTTACTGTAAAATTCGCTTCATTTTCTACAAAATATTAGGGAGAAAATTTTTATATTCAGTTTTCTGTGGATCATCGACAGGCTATACATACTGTACATTCTCACAAAAAATCGATCAAGTCAATTCGTTGATTAGTTTTTGAGTTATCATGTTCAACAATTTTAAAAATGTGGTTTCGAGAAAAACGCTATTAAAGGTTGTGCCACATCAAATTGCACCACGGAAAAATCGCTGTAGAAAATGATCCATTGGTATTTTCTCTTGAAAATTTGTATAGAAGTAGTTTAGCGTGTATTGTTTACACTGTATTTTTATCACCGTTAGTTTTTCGAAAATTGTTGCTGATAGATTGAAATCTGCGTGTGTTATGGCAAATATGCGCGAAGAATGCATGGTCGCTTAAAACAAAAGAAGTTCAGTATGGCCACCGAGATTTCGGGAGACTTTTCTAGAGGTTCAATACTACACCAGACGTCCTCCTTAATTCAATTGATTTTACATTATTAACATAAGTATTCATTTTATTTTTTTATATTCATTTACTTCTTTTCAGGGCCGTCCAAAGGCCACTCGGGGCCCCTGGGCAATATTGAACTAAGGAGCTCCTGTCATTGAACCAGGTGTAAATAGATGTATAGTAAAATGGTTATCCTTTTTATTCTAAGACTCATCCAATTTTAGCCAAATAGGTCAACAATTAAGGTGTATGGGAGAAAACATCAACACATATTGAGAAAAAACATGGTTATAGATTCCGCCACTGGTGATACTAAACGCGCAAAATGATCGTGATCCAAAAATTTATTGGAAAGCGGCTCTGTCAAACGCAGGATTCCAAAAAAATCAAAATCCTGGGCACCCTAAGGTAGAGCTACCAGCGATTAAAATGATACAGCTTCATATCGCAAAGAAGATTCGTGTTTCCAAAAAGAGACATAGTGCAATGGCAATTGGAAAGATTTGTATAATGTAGCAGTAATTTGACAAACTTCACATGTCGAAATCTGACCTTCATAGTTGCATGACGTTGTTTGAGCATGAAGAGTACCTTGGCCAAGGAAGAATGATAAAGCAGGTTAAATTGACCGTCTACCATTTAGTGGTTGTCCAGACCTTCGTATTCCGTGATGTGTTTAAGGTGGATTTGGCAGCTTCAAAATCCAACTTCAGAAAAAAAAAACCTTATGCCCTTCCAATGATCATTCCACTATAGCAAATATTGCCACACTTGAAATCAATCGATATACATAATGTTGATTCTAGGCGTGCATATCGACTTGAAGTTCACTAATGTTCCAACCTCGCGGTAGGAAAAAAATAACGACTCTTTGCAATATTTCCCATTTTGCATGCATTTTTTTATTTTGATTATAGAGGTTTTAACCTTAGGGTCATTCGCCTCTTTTCGGGTTAGAGAAATCTCTTTTGAAAAAATCTCTAACCCTATGTGCGGGGTGGGGAATCGAACCCACGTGAGCTGCGTACAAAGCAATAGATTTACCAACTACGCTATGCCCGTCCCTTTTGTAAGCATTTCTGGTATAGGTAGGTTTTACATTTCTTACAAAAGAAATGTAAAGTATTCGCTCAAACCTTGAAATCTTTTTTCGAGGCCTGGATCTCATATACCAAACGAATCAGTTCGACAAATTGGGATAATGTCTGTATTTATGTGCTTTTCAAGAGAGCAAAAAAATGTTCAAAGTCTGTATATGTGTTTTTTTACAATGGAGAATACAATTTACGTTCTTACCCAGTACACGTGCTATTAGTAGATGCCAAGCTACCACACCGGGTGTACTGGGGTGTGTCGAGCTCGCATGGTGACGTCGCCATGACTAGGTAATACCGACTAAACTCCATTGGCCACCGCCCTTGTTCCCCCCAGGGACTACCTCTAGGTATTACTTCTGGGGGAATGGCTGTACTTGATGTACTCGCTCACGCTTTCATACGTCCTGTATGAGGCTGACTTGGATGCTCACCTTATCACCTGGTTCACTTTCAATCGTTCCACTCTATTACACCTCTGGCATCCCATGTGGGACATTTTTTAAGGCACCACTTCTGACATACCATGTGAGGATTACTTGGGTGCTCACCGTTTTCATACCATCTGAGGCTGACTTTTGTGCTCGCCCTTAACATACCATGTGAGACTGCTTGGATGCTCACCCTTTCGCTCCTCTGCCACGCCATGAGGCATCGATAGCTAAGTCCCAACATACTACACTACGACCCTCCCATCTTGGCATGAAACAGTCCACATATGCGCCTATACATTCGCTCTTCTGCCTTGCGTCGGGGTGGCTGGGTTTACCCCTTACGCGGTTGCCAGTCGCTGCGCCAAACCTGCCTCAGCATGAACAAACTATTCACTCATTTTTTTCCGCTCCAACTAACCAATCACTAGTTAGTCGTGCCCGTCGTCTGTTGCTCGGTGCGCCAGAATCGCTGTAGCCTACAGGCAATCTGAGTTGTTGCAGTCGAGACTGCGTCCACTTCTCCACCGCTTGACACATCCGCTGAATAAGGGTATAAGGGGTTGTGTCCCAGCCACAGACGTCAATCATTGCTCTTCTTTCGACGTCGAAGCGAGGACATATGAACAGTATGTGTTCGGCAGTTTCGTCTACACCTGGGCAGTCCGGGCAGACTGGGACCTCCGCGTGCCCGAACCTGTGGAGGTACTGTCGGAAGCAGCCATGGCCTGACAGAAATTGTGTCAGATGGAAGTGAACTTCCCCGTGGGGTCTACCCACCCAGCTCGATATGTTAGGTATCAGCCGGTGGGTCCACCTACTTTTCGAGGAGTTATCCCACTTACGTTGCCATCTGGTGACCGAAGCCACCCTGGTGCGCTTGCGGGCTCCTCTATTTCCACGTAGCTCAAAGCACTCCTTATCTTCCCGGATAACTAGCCCGACTGACATCATGCTCGCTATCACGCAGGATGCATCGTGTGATACCATGCGGTAAGCAGATATCACTCTGAGGCACATCACGCGGTAGGTGCTCTCCAGTTTCTGTAGGTAACTGGTTACCCGCAGTGCTCTTGACCATGACGGGCCGCCATACCTGAGGATAGATACGGCAACGCCTGCCAGTAACCTACGTCTACTGGCGCACACCTTTGAGCTGTTAGACATCATCCTCGATAATGTCGCAACATCAGACGACGCTCTCCTGCACGTATAATCGACATGGCTGCCGAAGGTCAGCTTGTCGTCTATGATGACTCCGAGAGACTTCAGACTTCGCTGTGAAGCCCTTTTCTGACCGGCATCGGTCTCGTATGGCAGTACGCAGTTCTGGAAGTAACATTCCAGGATCCGGTAAAGACCCACCGGTAGGCTAAGCCGGTGTAACGAGAGCGCGATGGCATCCCAGCTTGCGCAGTTGAATGCGTTCTTCACATCAAGTGTCACTAACGCAGAGTATCGAGCGCCTCGCCTTCTCCGTTGGATCGCTACCTCGGGTTCGCTATGATCGCTGCCTTGAGAGCACTGTTTGAAACTCCATCCGGCCCTGGAGCTTTGTTCATTGATAAGGAATTAGCCACTGCGAGTAGTTCTTCATTCGTCACCGGAGCCACCATTTCGGCCGTGTCCGCACTGTCTCGTAGTGCAGGTGGCCATGGGCTTGTGGCGCGAGACGGGAAGAGTACTTCGATAATCGTCGCCAACCGGTCCGGAGACCGTTCTGGGGGTGGAGAGCCCTCTTTGGTCTTGGCCATCACGATTCTGTAGGCGTCACCCCACGGATTCGCGATGGAACTCTCACACAGGTTGTCGAAACACGCTCTCTTGCTGCTTTTAATGGCCTTGTTAAGGGTCAATTTCGCAGCTCGCAACACTTCACGGCGGTTCTCTCTTGCACCCTCGGTGCGGTCTCTTTGCATCCTACGTCTAACTCTGAGGCAGGCTGATCGTAGAGCTGCAATCTCGGCTCTCCACCAGTATACCGGGCGTCTGCAGTTTCTTGGCAGGGTTTTCCTCGGCATAGTGGCGTCGCACGCGCGTGATAGAACAGCTACCAGCACATCCCCGCTTAGACTGTCGGTGTTGGCCTCCAGTCCCAGGGCCGCAGTGAAAGCTTCGCTGTCGAAGTGATTGGACTTCCACC
The DNA here is from genome assembly GCF_030247195.1 of Topomyia yanbarensis. Classification (NCBI taxonomy): domain Eukaryota; kingdom Metazoa; phylum Arthropoda; class Insecta; order Diptera; family Culicidae; genus Topomyia; species Topomyia yanbarensis. The sequence continues at coordinate 78,617,799 of NC_080672.1, forward strand.
CGCGTACCTGACAGGGATCTCCCGCCCTCGGATGCTGCACACCATAGTTGATCCTAAAGCGGATTGTTAAATGATCGCTATGGGTGTAGCCTTCGTCTACCCTCCATTCCATGCCTGGAACCAGACTCGGCCTGGCAAATGTTACGTCAATGCATGCCTCCACCCCGTTTCTACGGAATTTGCTAGCGGAGCCATTGTTAGCTAGCACAGTATCGAGTTTCGCAAGCGCCTCCATTAGCGCTTGGCCCCTGCTATTTGTACAGCGGCTGCCCCACTCTACTGCCCAAGCGTTAAAGTCTCCCGCTATAACTACCGGTTTCCGGCCCACTAGGTCTGACGAGAGCCTATCGATCATCAGGTTAAACTGTTCTATGGGCCACCTTGGTGGAGCGTAGCAGCTACAATAGAACACACCATTGATCTTGGTAATCGCAACACCCTCGGCGAAGGAGTGTATTACCTCTTGAACCGGGAACCGTCCTGTTGTACAGATTGCCACCATCCCAGACCCGTCCGACACCCAATTGCCGTTGCCGGCAGGGATGTTGTACGGATCGGATAGGAGGGCGACATCTGTCCTCGACTCCGAGACCGACTGCCACAACAGCTGTTGGGCAGCTGCACAATAGTTAAGATTTAGTTGTGTGACGTTCACGGCTTCCTCTTATTGGCCTCACCGAAGGGACACGAAGTGCAGATAATGCATTTATGCGCCTTAGTGCAGCCCCGCTCTTTATGACCCTCCTCACCGCAGCGACGACATAATTTGCTTCTGTCTATTCCCTTGCATTCGTACGACTTGTGGCCGGACTCAAGGGACCGATAGCACCTATCCACTGAAGGCGGTATGCTAACTGGACATACTGACCAGCCAATCTTCAGTTTTCCTTGCTCAGTAACCTTTTTAGCTTCCGCATTCAGTAGCCTGAGGTAGGATACTTGCGTGCCAGAGGGCTCAAACGCACAGAGGCCCGCTCGATTACTGCGCCACATTGTTCTGTGACGGCAGCTGCGACATCATCTGCGGTTGTGAACTCATCCAGTTGCTTACACTGGAAAGTCATTTCCGCCCTAAAGATCTCACCTGGGCGCCTTTACCCAGGACCTCTTGGGTCAAGGCCTTGTACACCGCACTAGATTGTGCACTTCGCTTCAGCACCAAGAGCATTTCGCCGGCATTGGTGCGTCTCACGCTGCGCACGTCTTGTCCGAGGGCCGAGAGGCATTCGGCCGCCCGCATTGATTTAAGGACGTCAGTATATTTGTCCTCGTCGGTCTTTATCCACAATGCCCCGCCTCTGTCTTTGGGCTTCTTTGTGTTTTTGCGTATGTGAGTGTGTGTGTATGTATGTGGTCAAGGCTCCGAAAATGGCAACCACAGGCGAAATTATTTTTTATCAAATTTTGTGTCAAACTGTTTGTTTTCCGTATGTATATAACCTCTAATATTAAAAAATATGAATGGTGATCCCAGAAAAAATTTCATGTCTGTCATTTATGAAAGTTTGTTGATTCTACTTGCATGACCTGAAAATGACTAAAAGACCGTAAGGAGATAAAAAGGTAAACAAAATCCAAATTTTCAACTTTTTGCTTGCAACTACATTTTTCTATCGTAATCTAATTTAAATTTGATGATATTGCTTGAAAAATTTTGATGAATATGGATTATTGCTTATTTTCAGTTGTGAAGTAATGGAAACCAAATAACTTGTAAAATTCAAAAAAGTTTTGTGGACCACACCAACACCATGCATACAATGTCTAACCTGCATTTTGTCTTACTACTTTGAGTCTACTTTTTGAGACTGTGTTGTGACAACTTTAAAGTTTTATTAATTTTTAAGAAAACACATTTTATCTAATGTAACGTGACAGATTTTTTCTGCTATAAAGCGATTCCATCAAGTTTGATTCAATTGCGTCAATATTGGTGACCATCTTTGATTCTGATGAAACCTTTTACGTTTCATGTATATGGGAGACTAAGTATTTTTCAATATTAAACAAACAATATTTATTCAAGAGTAATATTTAAAAAGGACGTATGAGATCTTGAATGCACTACTTTCAATATACATTGTTCGAAAATCGCCATTTGTGCGGCAAAACTATATGATAGCGAGTTCTAGGGAATTAATTGTTCTGTGTGAATATTTTTTGGTGAAATTTTTCTGAAATAAGAGCAAAAAAAAGTTAAAAGAACAAATACATTGTAAAAAAACAAAAAAATTAAATTACAATTACAATTTTTTTTTTGTTAATGAAAGCCTATAAACTGATGAAACTATAATTGCACTATTAGGAAGTCATTAGTAAGAAAGCATTTTTAACTTTAAGTATTCCTCTAAATTTCTTTGTATTTACCATTCATAAATATAATTTTCTTATACAATATTAATACTAAATATAATTTCGAAGCAAAATGGTCTGAAGAAAAATTTTCCGAAATATTTTGATATTCAGTAATGAAAATAGGCCCTTTTAATAAATTACTCACAAATACCAAACGCAAAAAACATAACACGTTTAAAATTTAATTACAAATAAAAAAAACTTTAAAATATAATTGCATCGTAGAGAAAATAACAATAAAAAGTTTTAACTTATTTCAATAATTCTTTTAATTTTGAATTTTTATTTTATTTTTTTCTTCTTTAAATAATTTAGTTATAGAATGTATTTCAAAATGGGTTTTCATTTCAAAATGCTCACGAAAAATTATCCTTCAAAATGCAGATGTTTTCAAGTTATTTTGGATTTTCTTTCGACATAATATGTTACTTCGTGAAATTACAACCTTTTCAAAAGTTATTCACGGTTGTTTATCAAAACCAATATGTTTTTCAAAATAAACATGAAATTTCCCGGTAATACTCAGTTCCTATATTAAGGATGATTTGTGTACGATTGTCTTGATATCCTTGCTTTAATGAAAATGCAGAACTGTAACGTGACATATTCTGGTTGTAACGTGACAGATCATTGAGAATACTCCATAAAAACGAAAACAAAGTTTTTCTTCAGGAAAACTATATTTCAAACTCTTCCTTGTTTTCTAAGCCCCGGGCCCCGTGGTGGTGGAGGAACGCTACGTGGGAAGCTGAGCTGCAAGCAACCGGGCGGGTCATAGGTGGTGGATAATGCTTAATCGCGATAGCAACTAGTTGTGATTCGCGACCCGAACCAGCAGCGGGGGCTGACTGCGGGTGTGGTAGGACGAGGTAGTGGGCCCTATACGTCCTAGGCCTAAATACCACATGCCCTAAAGCAGCCCTGACAAGGCGAGTCAGCGCCGCCTTTAAATAAGCGCTTAGCCCAAATCCCTCTCCTCCCGTTATCCTTCCTTCCTTCCTTCCTTCTGCGGCTGTTCGCCCATCTAAATATGGAAGCTGTTCTTCAATGTCAGCTTCTTTCACCGAACAGCCTAGATAAGCCGTGTAGTGTCGGTAGTGGTTGTTTCAACCGGCTAAGAATAACACTACGGACTACCTGTTTCAGTGGTAAAAATCTACCAAACAGGGAACCCCAATTCCATAGTGTCATGCGACCCGTGCTATGGGTAAAATTGTTGAGGGGGTTTAAAACATTCTCAATGGCGAACGGAGCCTGGGAAAAGTCGGGCGAACTCCCCAGTATGCTGCATTACGCAGCGGAACGTTCACTCTACACACCGATTTTTTTCACCGATGATCCACTTAATTTTGCCGAATTTTTGTTGGCTGGGGGTTTGCAGAGACTCTCGGCTGATGGTACTTCGGTGAAGTTTTGTTGAGTTTCGATTATCAAATTTCGATGTGTACAGATGAACCTGCCCAGAGGCCGTGTGGTATCCGGCCTAGAATTGAGCCACTGGAGTCCTGCTGCCATGTCGTAGGAGGCGACTGAAAGTAGGAGACCCTAAGTCAAGGTGTAGTTCCGTGCCGAGGACTTAATGATTGGAGGGTCTAAAATATGCCAGTCGCGCACGGAGCATTTTGGGTTTTGCCCTTGCTGTGTTATGCGAATCTCTGACACAGTGGACCATTATTTTCTTCGCAAATCGTGGGAATCAAATGATCATGTCCCATTTAAACCTGATATGGCTCGCTAAATGCGTTAACATCCCAACTCGCTTGGTGTCCTCTAGTTGTTGTGCAATTTGTGTTGGAGATGAAATGTACAGTTCTCTAATCAAAAATGGTTAGAATAGCACAAGTCAATCTCCAACATAAACGTACAGCAACTATGAATTTATCTCGACTCATGCAGGAAGGTAAAGCTTCCATAGCATTGGTTCAAGAACCGTATTTCCATAAAGGAAACTTCTATTTTGGAAAGTTACTTAACACTGCCTTCATTGCTTACAACAAGACAGGCATGACTAACCCACGTGAAATGCCTCGTGCTTGCATTCTTGCAAATAAGGCTATTGACGCGTGTCTCATATCGGAGCTCACAACTCGCGATATCTGTGTTGTCACAGTTACATTGACTGTCGAAAACGTAGACAAAAAATATATATATTGTTCAGCATACCTACCGCATAACGAATCATCTCCTTCTGATGATTTCAAAAGCGTTGTATCATATTGTAGCAGAAATGGGCTTCCGCTCATTATCGGCAGTGATGCGAATGCTCATCACATCATTTGGGGCAGCTCAGACATCAATCTGAGAGGCTCTGAACTGATGGAGTACATAAGTAGTACAAATCTCCATATTCTGAATGTGGGAAACCGACCAACTTTTGCGAGGTCTGGGAGGGAGGAGGTGTTAGACATAACACTTTGCTCTGATAGAATTTTGCATGAACTGGGAAATTGGCAGGTTCCAAATGAAACTGAACCGTCTCTATCCGATCATAAATATATATTTTTCGAGCATTTTGATGTCACCTTCAATGTGGTGACCTATCGTAATCCTAAATCTACAAACTGGGACCTCTTTTTGGAAAACTTGGCGACTAAATTTCATGGATATTTTCCAACAATTAGTCAACTAGACGACTTAGATGACGTCGTGGATACGACAAACTCATTCATATTAGCATCCTACGAAGAAGCTTGTCCACTTCGTACTGTTAAATCGACTAGGGGAACCCCTTGGTGGAGGGCTGAGCTTGAAAGAATGAAGAAAGTTATGAGAAGAGCTTGGAATCGGCGTCAGCGTGATGACTCCAGGGCTTTCAGGTCAGCTCGTAGTGCATATAAGAAATGTCTTAGATCTGCAGAACGGGCTGGCTGGCAAAGCCTATGCACTAATGTCTCTAGTCTGAACGAGGCTAGCAGATTAAATAAAATTCTCTCCAAATCGAATGATTTTCAGATGAACTCCTTGAAAACCAGAGATGGTGTTTATGTGACGGACGAAAAAGATGTTCTTAATTGTCTCTTCGACACACACTTTCCAGGCTGTATCGATCCGGAGTTGATCAACGTTCACAGATCTCATTCTGGTGATTCGGACTCGTGGGCGTTAGCACGCACATTGGTTTCCACTGAATCGGTCAAGTGGGCAGTTGACAGCTTTGCTCCATACAAATCACCCGGAAAAGATGGGATACTTCCCGTGCTACTGCAAAAGGGATTTGATATTCTTAAACATGTCTTGAAAAAGATTTTGCTTTCCAGTCTTGCTACCGGGTATATCCCGAAAGCATGGCGAGAAATAACTGTTAGATTTATTCCCAAAGGGGGGCGCTCAAGCTATGAAGAAGCCAAGAGTTTTAGGCCAATCAGCTTAAGTTCTTTTCTTCTGAAAGCTTTGGAACGGATAATCGATCATCACATCAGGAACGTTAGTTTAGTTGAATATCCACTGCACAAAATGCAACATGCATATCAGTGTGGGAAATCCACGATCACTCTGCTTCACGATGTTGTTTACAACATTGAGAAAGCCTTCTCGCTCAAGCAATCTAGCTTGGGTGTATTCCTAGATATTGAGGGTGCTTTTGACAATGTGTCCTTCCAGTCTATTCTGGAAGCGACGCGCGGTCATGGGATACCTGCATGTATCTCAGGTTGGATAAACGCAATGCTTAGTAACCGCATGCTTTGCTCGTCACTGCGACAGGCTGAGATACGGAAGTTGAGTATTTGCGGTTGTCCTCAGGGCGGCGTTCTGTCACCTTTGTTATGGAACTTAGTAGCTGACGGCTTGTTGAAGAAACTCAATGAGCTTGGATTTCCAACCTACGGGTTTGCTGACGATTACCAAATACTAATTACTGGATTTTGCATCGGAACAATCTTTGACTTGATGCAACAGGCATTAAGAGCTGTCGAACAGTGGTGTCGACAAGTTAAACTATCAGTTAACCCAAGCAAAACTTCAATGGTTCTTTTCACGAAGAAGCGAATAACAACCGGGGTTCGTCCCTTGCAGTTCTTTGATTCTGAGCTACTGTGTGCGGATCAAGTCAAATACGTTGGAGTCATATTGGATTCCAAACTGAATTGGTCTGCTCACATTGAGTTCAGAGTCAAGAAAGCGTGCATGGCCTTCGGGCAGTGCAGACGAACTTTTGGAAAGACCTGGGGTCTCAAACCTAAATACATCTATTGGATTTACACGACAATTGTACGTCCAATACTGTCATACGGATGCCTTGTGTGGTGGCAGAGGGGAGAGGTGGTGACAGTCCAGTCAAAGCTAAACCATCTGCAAAGAATGGCGCTCATGGCGTTGACTAGTGCTTTCACCACGACTCCGACTGCTGCTCTTGAGGCACTTCTAAATATCAAACCATTACACATACACTTAAAACAAGAAGCACTATCATGTGCATACAGACTGCAGGTTACTGGGCTTTGGAACAGTAATCATGTTGATCTTGCTACCAGTCATATACGATTGTGGTCACAAATGGTTACATGGGGTGAAGTTATTCTTGCTCCCAGCGATATTACACTCACTTGTAGTTTTCCTTACAGGACATTCCATGTGAAGATTCCCTCTCGAGAGGAGTGGTTGTCTGGCTTTATGGAAAGACAACAACAAACGCAAGTAGTCTGTTACACTGACGGTTCTCTGATGGAGGGACGTGCTGGTGCTGGTGTCTACTGTCGTGAAATGAGATTGGAACAATCTCACTCACTAGGTAGATATTGTACTGTATTCCAAGCAGAAATCTTTGCGATTATGTGCGGGGTGCAATCGGCCCTTCAACTGAGTTTGTCCGGCAGAGTTATAAACTTCTGCTCCGATAGTCAGGCTGCAATCAAGGCCCTTAGCTCAGACAAATCCCGGTCCAAGCTAGTGATCGCGTGCCGAACCCAAATCGAAGAACTAAGCATTGTCAACACTATCTACCTTGTCTGGGTGCCCGGACATTGCGGTATTACTGGAAATGAATGGGCTGACGAATTGGCCAGGGCAGGTTCAGCGATTGACTTTGTTGGTCCTGAGCCCGCCCTGCCAATTTCGACAAGTTGGATAAGGGAAAAAATACGGTCCTGGGCTTTGTCCGAGCACCGCAATTATTGGAGAAATCTACAAACGTGTCGCCAAACAAAGGCGTTTCTAGAACAACCATGCCCAGTGGTTTCGAAAAATCTCTTACATTTTTCGAAGCTCCACTGCGGCATGCTGACCAGGGCTTTAACCGGCCACTGCAAACTCAATTATCACATGGCAACTATTCAGCGCACTGAGTCTTTTTCATGTGATCTTTGTGAATCCGACTACGGAACCTCATATCATCTGATATGCAACTGTCCAGCGCTAGCGCAATTGCGATTTCGAGTCTTCAGCCGTCCTTATATAGACGAAACCATGTTTGGTCGACTGAAACTCAGAGACATACTAAAGTTTCTTATCCAATGTGGTAAAGAGCTTTAGGATTATTCGCAGGCAAGTTGAACTACTTGTGAGTTTAACTTACCTGTTGTTTATTTTTGTTTTGTGCTGTTATTTTTCCCACCCTTCCAATTCTACTTCCCCACTCCTCCTTGTCCTTTCCTTCCACTCAGGAAATGATGAAAACACACGGCAAGGCACAAATCCCCGACTATGTACGGGGAACGTGCCATTTGAGCCAATATATTCTGATTCCTGATTCCTTGTTTTCTAAGCTTCAACTTAAAACTGTTTTCATGCAAATTTGGGGGCCAATGGAACAGACTTTTTCTATTTAGTCGGGCAACCTCCAAACTAACTGCGAAAATTGTGTAACGTGACAGACGTATCAAAATGACAATAAAGTGAAAACGGTTCATGATAGAAAAAAACTTTCTGTAGAAAAAATGTGCGGTTTAGTGACCTTAATAATGTGCAGTTGTGACAGACTATGGTTTTATTGTTTTTGCTGACTTATCTTATGAAATATGCGTAAAAATGTAACGTGACAGACAGAAGCCTTGACCATGTGACCAACAAATGCACATCGGTTACTCAGTGAAGGCTGAACCGATTTTCTCAAACTTAGTCTTAAATAAAAGATACAACGCTCCCATTGGCTGCTATTGAATTTCATTCAATTCCTACTTCCAGTTACGGGTTGAAGAGTGCGGCCATACAGCAAATTCACATTTTTGCCTTTATCCTATAGAAAAGTTGTGCAATCACTCTGAACGTCGTCAACCTAATCCCTAATCCTAATATTTATTGACTAATATAGTATAAAAGACTGTGGTTCTTCGCTGTGTGATAAAAAAAACTGTGTCTTTATTTTATCAACTCAATCTACTTATACTAACTAATACATGTAAACCTTAAAGCTAATTTTCCTATCAGATAGTTAACTTATTTCTATCGGGCGGGGCTTCGAAAGCTCACCATGATTGTTTCTTAAGCTACCAGTACACTGTTTGTAATAACGTCAAATATTTGACATCTTTCGTGAAATAAATTTTAACTGCTGTGTACTGGATCTTCAAATATTTGATGAAACACAGTTTGCCAAATTTTTCATTCGTGTTTGTCAAAGCAATTATTTGTCTATTTGTCAAACAGTGTACTGACCAGTTTGTCAAAGCTTCAAACAGCGTAACGCTGCAGTTTGTGAAACTTGTCGATGGAGAAGTTTGTCAAACTTGTTAATGGAGAAATTTGTCAAACTTGTTGATGGAGAAGTTTGACAAACGTGCTTTGCTCATTCAGGATAGCAAAATACGCCGTACGTGAAACTGATTTGTTTTGACAGAATTTGTTGTCAAAACGAAAAAAGTTAAGATTTGAAATTCGGCTGATTGATTGATTGTTTTATTCACGTGACTTTAAATAATCGGCGCTATTTTGATATTGTTGGTATTTGTCTTTCCAGGAAAATCATGCCTCAAATAACTCGGAAAGGTACAAACTATTTGAATTCAATTGTTTTATACATGCTGAAATGTAAGCAAATGCCATTTCTTTTGAATCCCTTCCGATAGTTCACCAAGAATCAGCTGCTCTTGAAAAGCATACAGCAGTTGAGTATACTGCCAGTCTTGCGTAGTATTATTGTCGAATGTATCTAGTTGAATTCTACATCCTGGTCGGACCGTAGCCTGTGTTGACTATTGTTATTTTATCATAAAGTCTCGAGTACTTTTTCAAATGGACGTAAGTAACATTGAGAGCCTCTCTTTGTTTACTTTCTCTTTCGTATATTACGACGTCATTACAACACTTTGTACTAATTTTCCAGTACATATCGAAAGCCGACGGTGTTTACTACTATATTATGCAGAGTAGAGTAGTAAATGTTGAAATGTCCGAGTAATGAACAGAAGAGAAAGACCTCAAAGAGAATCTCTCATTGTTACTTACGTCCATTTGAAAAAGTACTCGAGAAGTACTGAATGAGCTCATGGAAGTCGAGATGATAAAGAGTCTGTCGATAGCGATTCCATCGAATCCATCAAACGGAACCTGCGTCTGGCGCTGGATATTTACGCTACTAATGTTGGTGCGCCAAATACTACCCAATAAACGCGTACACTATCCTCACCACTTGCCAAATACATACTCAAGAAAAATTTCTCATGTTGCCTGGTGTTGTGCTTGGTAGCTTTAACAATTTGGGAACGAGAAAGTTATTTTAGTTTCGACAAATCGCCTCTCCTTCGTCCGTCTCCAGATCTCTCAAAACCTCTGTCGAACCGTTTGTGTTTGTTTTTGTTGCTCATGTGGTACATCCCGCTTTGCTGATGCTTGAATGTTTGGCTGCAGATTTTACACGAGTACATCTTTTCCTTCACGTCGGTATTAGAAGCCTTGCATTTGGCCACATATGTGTTATACTTTTTACCACAATCGCGACAATCGAACAGTTTTCCGGTGGCATGCCACTTTTTGTGCAGCCGGAAACTTTTTGCCGATCGGTAGACCTTGCTACATACTCGACATTTGTGCTCGGGCAGCATGTCGACTTCGCGTCCTATACCATTATCTGGTACGAAGTTTTCCCGGGTGTGCAACCTGACGTGTATCTTCAACGTTATCGATTGAGTGAATGTTTTCGAACAGTGGGGACGCATTTGAAGGGCTTTTCACCTGTAACAGTAAACAGTATATAATTGGAATTTACAGAAAAGAAAATAAGTAAAACCTTAACCTACTCGTGTGCCATCGAATGTGCGTCGTCATCAGGTACTTGTCCGCAAACTCTTTATTACAATATGGACATTGGTTCCGAATGGGTAATGAACGATCCTTCTTTAGCGGTAAACCATCAGATCCCTTTTCTCACTTCGAACTATTTTGTTTCATCTTGCGATCCGGATCCATAAATCGACGAAAACGTTCTGCAAATCACCCATTTCAACTTTTTACTCTCCCAACCCCCTAATAACGTAAATCTTCCCGTTCTCTCCCTTGATGCGCATTTCGGTTTTTGGTTCCAAAGGAAAATGTTTAATTCATCAGCATCCTCCACTGCGTTTTCGATATCTGATCGCTCATCGTCCGTGTACTAACTTTGGATCCACTTTGATGTAAACTTCTTCCGCGCTAGGCCGAATTTGAAAGCAGCTTTCGGAAATAATTAGCTGGTGTATGAGGGTTCGGCGGCGTTTGTAACATGTAATGTAGTTAGATTGCACTAGCGAGGCAATGAAGAAATTTGGCATCGTCAGGGTGCACCTGATTTGTTCCTATCGTTCTTCCGTAACGGCAAGCACGCGCCGAAAGTGTGCTCTACATAGGCCAGCGCAGAAACCACACCTGTCGGAGCTGTGGGAGGAATGTGGCCACTTAACTGTAAATGTGAGAAAGTACATAAACAAGTGAGCGAGAAATGCAACTAAAATCCATACCGTGTTCATCGCCGTTTTGTATGTCCAAAAATACAAGAGGATTAAATATTTTTTGTCCAATTGAAGTCTGCCTAAACTTTTTTGGGGTAGACCTTGTTGCTGTAGAGTTCTATTCCTTTCACACACACTAATCGGGGTTTTGTTTTCCTCCAGCTGCCATTTAAGCCAATTTAAACGTTCAAAATAGTTCGCATGAAGTATTTATAATGGTGTTGAAATGCTCTGTGTCGCTGTAAAACTTATTCAGGAGACGTACTGTGTAGATATCTGACGTTTGAAATACGCACACCAAGATCTCGCAATTTTATACTACCGCCCTCCCCTTAAGCCCAAGAGTGGTTTGTTTTCCTCCCAATCCAAACGTCAAAACGGCACAGTACCAACGGCTGGATAAGTCTATACCGGTTGGTCAGGTTCCATCATAAAAAAACATCCGACCGAAAAGCTATTTTCGATTTGTTTTCCTCCACCTGTGGCTGGTGGAAGAAAACAAATCGTTGAACACACAAATGCAGTTACAGATTGCCAAGTACTCTATATAATCATATATGAACAGCATGCTTTGATCGAAAAGCGCTTCCAAATTAATTTTTCTTCTACAATTCGACCTGTCAACACGAAGGGTAGACAAATTCGATTGCGTGGTGAGTCATAAAATGATTACCCTTTTGTATGGGACCTTGGCGTATTTAATTTGTATTTGATCACACTGCATAATCACGAACAAAAAAGTGCGATATAGTTGCTTCGACCATTCATAAAAATAAATCAAATTTTCTGGAAAATCATTTGGCATCCCTGCGCTAACACAAATATTTCATGTTTGCACTCTTGAAAATTCACGAAGTTCAAACAGCACAAAATGCTATTCATCAAAAATAACACTGTTCTACAAAATAAAACAACTTAAGTGTACTTAGTCCGCATATTATTTTTCGGAAAATAGAAGGAAAATGATGAAAAACGGCGTCTCTATTACATCAGAATCGGTTTGACAATTTAAAAAAAAATTATACTAATAGCGGGTTTGAAAATTACTAAAATTAAACAAATATGTCGAGTTAATGGCAAGTTATGGCATAAATTTAAAGGCTGAGATTGGCGTATTCACATTTTGTAAATAAGGTCTTATTTCCATGTTAGGAACTTTAAAGTGGAGAAAAATGCAGAAGAGTGAGGCGAGTGTTGAAAAACTGATATTTACTGTTTAGATCACATAATTCCGAAATAGTCAAATTTGGGGCAAATATCCTCGAAAAAGTTTTACAACAGAATACAGTGCTTCTTCTGACATATTTTTTTTTTTTTTTTGCAAATGCCTCCTAGAAGTAATTATGGAGAATTAACTCTTCAAAAAATAATTAGAGACTTGGCGTCATTAGCAAAGTTATCATTATTTTTATAATTTAAGTTACAAAAAAATCATCAGATGCTCATTAAACCTCGTCCTGACATACTAAAGACTTACAGAAAACGTCATTTTTCATCATTTTCCTTCTATTTTCCGAAAAACAATGTGTGGTCAAAGCACATTTGAACTGATTTGCTTTTTGGAACAGCATTATTTTTGATGAATTGCTAAAAATGTCAAAGGTTATCTAACAAAAACTTAAATAACTCATACCCCAATTGGCCGTAGCTATACACTTTCTTCTGCAAAATTACGCCCCTGCATTCGGCTCAACTATATAATGTGTTTTCTATACTTTTAAAATTTGGTAGATACCCAGTTTTGAAGGAAAAATACAGAAAAACACCAAAAATTTCACTTTTTACTAAGTTTTAATGGCTCTGCCGCTCTTATAATTCAGAATTTGAACAAACCAACTAACCAAACTTCTCCATTTGGATCTCCAGAAAAATAAAAAATGCTGAAAAAAAATCTAAGACAGTTCAGGACCACTTCAACAGGCATAAATTTGAAATTTTATCCAGAATCGGCCCATTTTTCAAAAAAAAAACAAAATTCGCCACCAGTAGGAAGCGTTTCAGCAAATTAACTCAGAAGAAGAAAGTGATGCTACCACCCTAACCTTTCATTTAAGAAGTGAGCCCGATGACTTTTTAAACATGATGTCATTTTGGGACACCCTAATGCCATATATTACGGTGTTAGCTATTCATGGTTTATGGACCTTGGTCACGATTTCCGTTAACGGTCTTTTTTTCTAAATCATGAATTCATGGCAAAATATCTGTATGCATCGACTTTTTTGCTTCTAATAAGGGCTACTGTGTAGCATATAAATATCACACATAAATTGCAGAAGATAAGTATAAACAAGTAATCACACAAACGTTCGACAATGTATACGATTTTTTCTACAACACCTTCTTTTTGAACAAGAAGAGGGGGACGTTCTCGCTCCCATTGGGTTTCTATTGCTACTAGAACAGTATATTACATTTTAAAGATTGCACAATGTCCAATAAGCAAATTTTGTTGCATCGGATCAGTAATCTGTGTTAATCGAATCTGTACGGTAATTGTAACCGTCCAAAAGAACTAAACTACTTTGATATTCACACGCCGTAGAGATTCACCTTGAGGTCTCATATTAACATGTAATCTCATTTATTAAATGGTGCAACATTTTGCGCTTCTCTTCAACCTGGTTGTTAGCTGCCACCGTCCAATTACGCGATGGTGGCCGTTTTTATTTCCCTTTCGCTAATCATGAAACCGTTGAGACAGAAAACGCTCTGGAACCACATTAAGCGACATCAAAGCGAAACGATTTCAGTACTAATCTGTGTTCAAACGAGATGTACCACCTACCTACTTACCTACCTGCCAACCAAGCTACGAGCGAGCGTAATTTGGAATCTGTATCTTTACCGGTTCGTCGGCTCACACAGCGTAGAACTCACCGCGCATAGTCACGACGGCGGACGTCGTGCGTCGACCGCCACGCGCTGTGCACTATTATTATTATTAGTGATAGCCCGCTCTCGTCGTTTGGATCTTATCGCCAAATAGCTTCATTAAACGGGTTCTCTTGCCAAACCACGAAGAGCAGAGTTGAAGTTTTTCGCAAATGAATTTCAACGAGTCCGAGCCTATGCAAAATTGCATGTGTACAAGCTTCCGTTTGTTTTTCTCGCCACTTAAAGTTCGTCGTTCGTTCCAAAGGGTCTCACGAGTGTTGCTAGCAGCAGCAGCAAATTACTATAATCATGGTTAATTAAATTAAATTTAAAACAAACCTTATCGCTATTTTTGTACCACATCTTAATGGTTCACTTGTCGCTGTTTCGAGTAGGGCTTAGAGTCCATACACGGAGAATCCACTCTTCTCTAGCGCTGAAGAGAACCCAAAATTGCAGACGCATGGGAGTTCCGCCTTCACTTACCATATGAATCGTGATTCACTTGCAGGCTCCCATTTTGTCAAGGTAATTACCTTCCCCGTCGATCACCGGTCAGAACGGACCGGACCAGGGATTGTCCACTTCAACCAAGCTTGGCCTCAACCACCCACTCTGTGCAAGTTTTGGTGCTCACCTAGCAGCTTTCCGAGCGGTAAATCCTTTCAGTTCCTAATTAATCTCTCTAATTCAGTCAGACAGACAGTCAACCAGGGTCCGAAATTGAATCATCCTACCATTGTTGTACGCAGCTCGGGACGGTTGAAGGATCATTCAAAAAAGGCTCTCTCGAACTATTCAACCACCTTCCATCGTTCCGCAGGTCGTAGTTGTTAAACGATCAACCTTGGACCTCAAACGGTGCGCAACTCTCATCTGATGATGATGATGATTGTGATGACGACGACGGTGTGTTGATGCCAATACGACGGTGTACCGAACCGCAAAGCAGACAGAAGCACCCGGCATAACAATTTATCCTTATACTGACATTTGCATAATCATCACCGCCACACCAATCACAGATAGGTACCTACTCCTGATGCCTGGGCTGGGATTCATTCGGATCTGTGCCGCGACGGAGGAGCGTTAATAAGTGAATGTATCACATTTTTTTATTGTTCGTACTGCCTAATTTGAATACCTGCAATCATAAACATGTAGTGCGCTGCCTTGGTGCCATTCGCAAGTAGCGACAGATTGGGTGATGAGTGTACGACATTTGAAGAACCGTTGGCTGCAAAGTGTACCATTATTGCTCGAACCAATAGCAACAATTCGTACAGGTGCAAAAGGTTCTTCAGGAGCATTACGTGCATGTCAAATTGTTCGTTGGTTCGGCTGTATTACTCATCGATCAGTATTTTTATGGCAGAACGAAAGAGATATATGACTGGAAAGAATATACTTAATCTAGATGGTTTTGAACTTACCTACTGAAAGGATATAGCGTTCGCGGGAGGGAGTTTTTTCCACATCGGTGGCTTCTTTGTCACATGACCTGATTTACAATACAAAGCATCTAAAATCGATTTTAAACCATGGAGGCTTACACATCTTGAGCAGGTTTCGTGGGAGCAAGATATATAAAAACCTGTTTTAATCCACCTGGCGGTGCAATTATGCCTTTCCCAAACATGAACGCGAGAACTTTATCGTTGTTTATATTCTTTAAAAGTTTTCAAATGTATAAATAACAATTTTATTAAATTTTTTTTGACATATGTGAATATTACACGCTGTATTGCATTAATCATTCGGTGATTCATCCCTTCACTTTTTTCTTATTCTTCAGGTTATTTGTTCAACAGAGTTCTAACAGAGAATCCCTAACATTTTATGAAAAAAGCCCTAAAAATCCGATTCAAACTAACAAGGGTTTATTTTTATGGGTTATTAGCAGGCTATAAGTTTCATGAAAAATGTATTTATTTTATTTTGCTTTATTTTGCCTACAATTTTGACCAAACGCTCAATTTTCTTTAAAAAATGAATAAATGTTAAGAAGAAATTAAACAAATTCGTAAATAACGTCAGAACCATTAGTTGCATCAAAACAAATTGTTCGGACGACCGAAAGTACATGCATTTACCTTTAATTTAACATAATTATGTTTCATTGTGATGCACTATAACCGAAGATATATGGATTTTACAGCACGTATTTTTTCTTTAAAGGTGAAATTCACTTTTTCTTTCTAACTTGAAAGCTGTTCTACTGTAATTTTTTTGACCATCAATTTCGGTTTCAGTACACAATCATACATCGAAAATGGAGGTCACATGTTGAAATTCCGATTTCTATTTTTATTTTGTAAACTAGTGAAATCGTTCGAACAATTATCCTGTACAGTTTCGTTGACGAGCTCAGTTTAGAGGGTTGCCTCTTTTTGAGGGGTTATAAAAAGTTCCCTATCACTATGTGCGAGGTTCGAAATCGAACGCAGGTGAGCTGCTCACGAAGCAATCGGCTCATCCGCTACGGTATTTCATGCTCAACTTTTGGGTAGTGTATATAAAGGTTCAAAACTATGGTTTGATCAAGCTATGAGCTTCTCTACACTGATAATATAAATTCGTAAATATAATGAAATCGATCATGCAATGTACGAATTCATTCGTTGTTTTCTGCAACGAAGTATTTTCGTGCATTGTAAATAATAGGTTTCGTTCATTTCATCAACAAAAATAGCCGCTTGCTGAACGAAAGCTTTCGTAAATTTTACTTATTTAGTTTGCATTGCACGAATGTTATCGTTAATAACGACATTATTCTTTATGAATGAAACGAAATGTTTTGTTTATTTTAATAAACGTTTATGCATATTACGAATGATTCATTGCTCACACGAATTTATTTCCTTCATCTTAAGAAAGTTTTCGTATTCATTAGCATATTATATTTTCAATCGATAAGTTAAGATCGATGTTTAACAACAACGATTTTGTTAACTAACTAAAAAGATCGATCTGGCAAAATCGATTTTATTTCAAACTGCTCACCTCTATTGGGGACTAGAAAGACTGTGGTGTGAAGTAATGGCCGCTTGATGAACAAAAGCACTCAAAAATTTTACATATTTAGTGTACATTGCAGTAATATTATCGTAGATAACGACGTTATTTTTCGTGAATGAAACGAAATGATTCGTTTATTTCCATAAATGTTTATGTATATGATGAACGATTTTGTTGGTCGCACGATTTTATTTCGCTTATCTTAAAAAGTTTTCGTATTTATTAGCCTCTTATTGCTTGTAGTCGATCTTTTAGGATCGATGTTTGATAACATCGATTTTTTTTGAATTTATAAAAATCGATTATCTTGTGGTACGAAGAAATGGCTGCTTGATGAACGAAAGTTTTCGTAAATTTTACTTATTTAGTTTACATTGCACGAATGTAATCATTGATAACGACATTATTTTTAGCGAATGAAACGAAATGTTTCGTTTATTTTAATAAACGGTTATGTATACTACAAACGATTTTGTTGGTCGCATTCGATCTTTTAGGATCGATATTTGACAGCAGTGATTTTTTTTAATTAAAGGCATCGATCTGGCGAATTCGATTCTATTTCAACCTGCTCATCATTGTTGAGGACTAGAAATATTGTAGTGTGTAGAAATGGCCGCTTGATGAACGAAAATTTTCGTAACTTTTACTTATTTGGTGTACAGTGCATGAATGTTATCGTTGATAACAACATCATTTTTCGTGAATGAAACGAAATGTTTCGTTTATTTTAATAAACGTTTATGTATATTACGAACGATGTGGTTGGTCGCACGAACTCTTTTCGTTCATCTTAGAAAAGTTTTCGTATTTATTATCCTTTTATTTTTTCATTCGATCTTTTGGGATCGATGTTTGCCAACACCGATTTTTTTTAATAAATGACACAGATCGATTTTATTGTGGTACGAATAAATGGCCGCTTGATGAACGAAAGCTATCGTAAATTTTACTGATTTAATGTACATTGCACGAATGTCGTCGTTGAAAACGACATTGTTTTTCGTGAATGAAACGAAAGGTTTTGTTTATTTTTATAAACATTTGTGTATATTACGAACAATCTTGTTGATCGCACGAATTCTTTTCGTTCATCTAAGAGAATTTTTCATATTTAATAGCATATTATTTTGACATTGCTCCCGCAGAGAAAAACTAACTTATTCATTCAAAACCAACGAGCAGTTCAACGAAAGTCGTTTCGTGGTTTTCACTAAACAATCGTAATGAAAAATAAAAGTGTTTCAATAGAACTACGAACGGTTCATTATATGTACGAAAAATTCGTATATTTTATGAAAATTTTCTGTACGAATCTAATTCCTAGCAACTTGCGAATACATTCTATCAGTGTAGCCGTTCTACGTGGAAAAAAAAATCCGTTCATAAATTCATGAACAAAAGGTCACGATTTCGTGAACTGAACGATTTATGTAAACCGTGACCAAGTTCCTGAATTTATGAATAATAATCCTCGTATTCATGAAACTATTTGTGTTTTCTAAAAACCACTTCGCCCCAAATATATACACCCAAAACAAAAACCTCTTGCAATAGTTGCAAGCGACAATCACTTGCAAATAATGTTAGCATCGCTTGCAATTTTGCAGTTAAAGCCGCTTGCGATTTTTGCAAGCATATAAAATAACTTCATCTCTGGTTATTCGTACATACGTTTCTTCAACACACCGTCAAAGGATTACCGCCACATTCACGTGCCTATGCTGGGTATTATAGCAACGCACGCCGAGTTTTTATTTACTGTCTGCTTTTTATTCATTCCTTACCAACATCATCAAACGCGGTAATATGGCTTATTCATTACACACGAGACAGCATCGAATTGCGGATGTGCTGATTGTACGAGTTTTAACGCTCCATACGCATATGCAAAAATAGAACAGTGCCCATGGTTTGTGCTAAGGTGAGCAAGAGCATGAGTTCAAATCTAGGTGTGTCCTTGTTATACTTTTTTCATTAATTGTGAAATTGTCCAAGTATTTATATATGACTTTTATCCACTCATATCTATCTGATAGGATGGTTGGATGGATAGAGAATTGATTAGTAATCTGCCCGTGCGGGGCTCATTTTTCAATACTAGCAGTCTTTTTTATCTAACGCATATTGGTCACCAATACATACATACCATACAATGACAACTACCGTGGTATTACAACGCTAAGCGCAGTTCCTAAGCGGTTTGAAATGGCTGTGTTGGAACCCATCTCCAGCCACTGCAAACAGTATATCTCCGAGACTCAGCGTGGATTTATGCCGAAACGTTCAACATCTACGAATCTTCTGTCGTTCACAACATATGTTACAGATGCTATGTCGGACGGCCTTCAAACTGACGTTATCTACACGGACCTTTCAGCTGCTTTTGACAAGATAAATCACGCTATTGCAGTGGCAAAATTGGATAGACTTGGCTTTGGTACTAATATTCTCCGTTGGATGCAATCGAATCTCAGTGATCGTCGTCTAGCAGTCAAGATAGGTGATTGTGTATCCGAAGAGTTCTTTGCTACATCTGGTATTCCGCAAGGCAGCCATCTCGGTCCATTGATTTTTCTTCTGTATTTCAACGACGTTAACTTTTGTTTAGAAGGACCACGGTTGTCTTTCGCCGACGACCTCAAGTTATACCATAGAATCCGGAATACTGATGATGCAGCTCTCCTTCAACGCCAACTGGAAACCTTTGCGGAATGGTGCGAGATCAACCGAATGACCGTAAACCCCAAGAAATGTACGGTCATTACGTTCTCGAGGAAAAAAACGCCGATTCGATTCGATTACTGTCTAGCTGAATCCACAATTGACAGAGCGAATTGCGTCAAAGATCTCGGAGTTTTTCTCGATGAACAACTGACGTTTAAACAGCATATCAGCTATATTGTCGCAAAGGCATCACGCTGTTTGGGGTTCATAATGAGAATATCTAAGCACTTTTCAAATATTTACTGCTTGAAATCTCTCTACTGCTCACTCGTTCGATCAACTCTGGAATATTGTTCAATTGTGTGGAACCCTCATTATCTCAACGGTGTCCATCGAATTGAGACAGTACCGCGCAGATTTGTTCGGTTTGCCCTTCGTCGATTGCCTTGGAGCAACCCTCACCAGCTGCCAAGCTATGAAAGCCGGGGTTTGCTTATTGGACTCGATACATTGCAAGTGCGACGGGATCTATTCCGTGCTATGACAATTTCGGATATTTTGCAAGATCGAATTGACTGCCCCGAGCTTCTCAGTGCGATAAACATGAACGTTCGCCCTCGAGCCCTTCGCAATAATTTATTCCTCCGATTGCCTCTTCGCCGGACTAACTATGGAGTAAACGGTGCCATCATTGGTTTGCAGCGGACCTTCAACAGAGTTTCATCCGAGTTCGATCTTCACATTCCACGTAGCAGATTACAATTTGACTTTTTAAATAGATTAAGAAATTATCATTAGGACCACACTGTGTCTGTTGATAATAATTAATTAATTAATTATAAATAAATACACATACATCGCTAGTACATAGGCAAAATTCGTGTTTTCTGTTTCTTGCACATTACCAGAACGCTTGCAATTTTCGCTCGTATTTATTGCATTAATGTAAGCGAATCTTACCGGCTATGTTTTGGGTGTAGTTATAAACATTCAAAACTCGAAAATCTCGAATTTTTGGCAAGTATCTCAAACAATGAACTAAATAATAAATTTTTTGCAGAATTTATCGTTATTCAGTTTTTTCGAAAAAAAATTTCAAATTATGCTAAAATGCAGTTTATTAATATGTTGGGCTATAAAAGATACTGACAGACAGGGATAATTTCTCAACTAGCATAAAAATAGATTATGTGGTTTATGAAGTCACTGATTACAATTCTGGTAACAGAATTTGAAAATTCAAAATAGCGGCTACACAATGGCAGCCATTTTTTCATGAAATTTGCGAATATTGTTACAATGAACATAAAATTTTATTTACGACAGTTTTTGGGGTCGCTGATTACGATTCTGATGTCAGAATTCAAAAATTGAAAATGGCGCCTAATTTTTTACGAAACATGAAATTTAGCCAAACCTGGTCGCCATATTAGTTCCGCCATTTTAAATTTGACAATTCTAACGTCGGAATCAAAATCAGCGAGCCCGAAAACTCCCTTGTTACTTTTTAGGCCAATATAAAAAAAACCCTGTTTAAATCCACCTAGCGGTGCAATTGTGCCTTTCTCAATCATGAACACGAGAATGTTTGTGTTGTTTATATTCATTAAAAACTTTCAAATGCAAATATTACATTTTATTATTATACATGACATGACAAATATACAAGAAAAGAAATCATTATTCGAGTTCTAAAATTTTGTAAAAGAAAGAAAGAGCCACAATAATATTGAACTGAAAAAGTGCGAAATCGGCAAAGTCCAAAAAAGTCGATTTTCACAAAAAAAATTTTCGTGATGACATAAAATCTCGACGTTTCATACATTTTAAAGATGTTTGACATCAAAAATACGAATTTGATTTCTGAAATTTCATGGGGTCCCCCCTTTGAAAAAAATTTTGAGCTCCGGCTTATATGGGAATTTCATATGTGACCGGACGGTTCAGTCTATATTTCCGGAACCATATAAGCGATCCGTGCGAAATTTTGTAGACATCTGTGGGGATATTATAGCTATCATTGTGAAAATCGGCCCAACCATTTCCGGGAAACTGATGTGAGTTCATCAATTTTGAAAGACGGCCGCTTTTCCGGGCACTTCCGGAACCGTCTATGGTGGTCAATGTAGTCAACGAAAGTTTGGTTGGCCGTCGGTGACCTAGAACAACAAATTTAAGTTGTTTGAGAGACATTTTAGCGAAATTTTTACCTTTTTTGCTTTCATCGGAGTATCGGTTTGAATCACAATTTGCTATGTGATCGCACGCCACAACCTGTAACTCCGGAACCGGAAGTCGGATCGGAATGAAATTAAATAGCCATTTACGGGGACGCAATACCTTTGATTTGAGACCAAGTTTAGTTGAATTCCGCCGGGGCTTCCGGAACCGATGATGGTGGCCAATGTGGCCAAATAGACTTTGAATGGATGTTAGTGACCTAGTACTACAAATCGAAGCAGTTGTGGTCATATTTTGGAAAAATTTTCACCTTTATACATTCATTGCAGAATTTATTAACCCATTCATGCCCATGTTGTTTGTGGACAACAACGTTTTTGAACAGCTATAACTTTTGATTGAGGTAAGATTTGCTCACTAAAACAAGTAAGGCTAATAAATGTGACTATTGGTTTTCATTTGAGTATTAACAGTTACAAGGATCAGCTCTAGAACTGAAGTTGTTGCAATTAGTCTGATCGAACTCCGATGGAGCAGTGCTGCCAGGGACCGTTTACGTTGATGACGAAAAATGAATTTTTCATATACCTTCGTTATGTTGTAATATCAGTGAAAACTGATAAAACTTATCAATTTAGACTATTTTTGGCTACGTTTTCCACGCAGTTGGACTATTGTAAATATTCTAGGAGAATTGTAGTGAGCACTGGAGGGTGAAAATAGAGCAGCTTCTAGCACTGCAAGGAAAGCACCTATCTTTATGAAAAAAGGTTTTTCGGGTTTCTTGACCCCACCGTTTTCAAGGAAAAATAGTTTTGTAACCCTACATGCACTAGAAAAAAGCTGGGCATGAAAGGGTTAAAATCGACATTTTCTGCGTGTTCGTACTAAAATCGACATTTTCTGCGTGTTCGTACGGAATTACCCCTGTAATTCCGGAACCGGAAGTCGGATCCATTAGAAATTCAATCGCAGCCTATGGGAACGTTGCACCTTTCATTTGAGACTAAGTTTGTCAAAATCGGTTCAGCCATCTCTGAGAAAAATGAGTGACATTTTTGGTCACATACACACACACACATACACACACATACATACATACACACACAGACATTTGTCGAACTTCGGAACAAGATGTCGGTTGAAAATGAAATTCAATAGCAACCTATGGGAATATTATTCCTTTCATTTGGAGGTGCGGCGACGCAATGCTCAACTGCATATTTTGCCTTCCATTTGAGACTTGGTTTGAGAAAATCGGTTCAATCATCACCGATGAACCGATGTGACTTTAATTGTGGAATATGCCCGGAATTTCGGACTTCCGGAATCGTCGATAGTGGACAATATATTCAAAGAATGTTTGATTGGCAATCAGTGATCTAGATCTGCGATTAGAAGTAATTTGGTGACCATTTCAATAGTTTTTAGCCTCTGAGGTATTACGATTGTACCGATTTATATGGGAAATTCCAGTGTATCCTTACTAACACCCCTGTAACTCCGGAAGCAAGTGTCAGAACCGAATGAAATTCAGCAGCAGTCAATGGTATTACTGTATTTTTCATTTGAAATCAAGTTTGTAAATATCGGTAGAGAATTCGTTGGAGAATGGGTGTGATATTAGTTTAGGAACTTGGCGGGTTCCCCGGGGGCGTCATGAACCGTCATAGGTGGCCAATGTGGTCAAAGCTGCTTTGATTGATCATTAGAGATCCAGACCCGCAAACTAGAGTAATGTTACATCAATTTTAATATGTTTTACATCATTTGAACATCATGGTGGTACCAGTTTATATGGGAACTTGCTGTGTGATCGCACTCTTCAACCCGTAACTCCGGAACCGGAAGTCGGATCAACTAAAAATTCAATAGCAGCTTATGGGAGCGTTATACCTTTCAGATAAAGTTTGTGAAAATCGGTTCAGCCATCTCTAAGAAAATTGTGTGAGTTTAAATGACACACACACATACACACACATATATACATACACACAGACATTTGCCGATCTCGACGAACTGAATCGAATGGTGAATGACACTCGGCCCTCCGGGCCTCGGTTAAAAAGTCGATTTTTACAGTGATTGCATAGTCTTTCTTTATATGAGAAAGGCAAAAAATACGTTCATAAATTCATGAACAAAAGGTCACGATTTCGTGAACTGGACGATTTACGTAAACCGTGACCAAGTTCCTGAAATTATGAATAATAATCCTCGTATTCATGAAACTATTAGAATGTTTGGTTTGGTTACTGTTGTTGTTCCCTGGACATGCTTAGTTTTTGTTGTGATTCTTGTTCATGATTTGAGAATACACAGTCGACAAAGCGTTGTTCATGATTTCCAGAGTTTATTCGCGTTTCTTGTGAATTCTCATAACGTTAGCGGGATTAAAGTTCATGATTTCAAGATCTTAGTCACGATGTTTGTAATTTCTATGCCCGTTATCGTGATATTTTAGTTATGAGTAGAGCGATTCATGTTCATGATTTCAGGGTCTTAGTCACGATTTTAGATATTTTTGTCACTAGTTGTGTGATTTGTGTTCATGATTTCAGGAACTTAGTCACGGTTTACGTAATTTCTGTTCATGTTATCATGATATTTTATTTTATAGCGTGCTTTTAAAGAGTAATGTAACTAATGTTCATGATATCACCAGTTTTATCATTATTTTCGTAAATTCTCTTCGCCTTATCGCGATCCATTTTTTTTGTAGATACTAACGGTTTTTTACTCGAAATAATTTGACAATATGTACTGGATCATTAAAATAAGATTCATTCGCGATATCTGGTTCTGTGAACTATATCACGCACACTATTTGGGATTTTGGAGTTTTCGTTTTCTGTCCGGACATCACAATGAACATTATCAAATGAATAACGATGTTCGAGGTCCTAATATTTTTTATACCTACTGCTCGTACCTATTACTGGTCGCTAGCAGCTGGGTATTTCATGAAAAAGGGCATGGAACAAAAATGATTCCACGAATAATACTCCAGATTTTGTGAAAAAGTTCACGTAAAAATTTCGTTATTATGTTGCTTGAAATTGTAAGTGATTAGGGATATCTTCTAAATATCACAAGCATGCAAATAGATACTAGATAGATCGTATATCATGAACCTGCTCACGAATACCTGAATAATATTTTATGATGTCGTGAACTTTTTCACGAAAACGAATAAATTCCCGATCAGAAACACATAACAGAAATATTTCAAAACTATATCTCGTATTGTTACTTGTTCTAAATTTCTGTTATTTTAACTACTAACGAGACCTAATTTATAAAACAATATATTACAAAAATTGTGTTCTGTTATAATCTTGTTATTTCATTCTACATACGCTACATCTGGCATACCACAAGGAAGCCATCTCGGTCCAGTAATATTCCTCCTCTACTTTAATGACGTCAATTTCACATTACAAGGACCCCGCCTTTCTTTCGCCGACGACATGAAAATTTTTCAACAAATACGGGATAAAACCGATGCCGAGCTTCTTCAGAGGGATCTGGACAGCTTTAGCACGTGGTGTGATCAAAACAGAATGGTTTTAAACCCGAGCAAATGCTCAATCGTTACGTTCACGCGGAAACGCCAACCGACTCAGTTTAACTACCATTTCTTCGGCTCGAGCATTCCAAGACACTCTCACATCAAAGATCTCGGAGTCATCATGGATTCGGCATTAACATTCAAACCACATACGTCATACATCGTGGATAAGGCATCACGACAGCTTGGGTTCATCTTCCGAATAGCGAAAAACTTCAGGGACGTATATTGTCTTAAATCGCTTTACTGCGCGTTGGTCCGCTCAACGTTACAATATTGTTCAGCTGTTTGGAATCCGTACTACCAGAATGGGATTGACAGAATCGAGGCTGTCCAACGCAGGTTCATACGCTTCGCCCTTCGTCATCTCCCATGGCGAAACAGATTTCAGCTGCCGAGCTATGAAAACCGTTGCCAGCTTATACACCTCGATACACTTAGCATTCGGAGGGACTGCTCTCGAGCCCTGTTCGTCTCGGACTTACTCTCTGCCAGAGTGGATTGCCCTACAATCCTCGGACGTCTGGATCTTCAAGCCCGCGTTCGAGCTCTACGTAATAACTCCCTTCTGCGAGTTCCGTTCAGGAGAACCAACTATGGTTGCCAGAGCGCTGTAACCGGACTCCAACGAATTTTTAACAGTGTGGCGACGGCCTTTGACTCCAACCGGACGCGGAATGCTATAAAAGCGAAAATGTTGTCAATTTTAAAATGTAATTAGTTTAAGCAACCACCATTGGGGCCAAGGGGCTTGTTGGTGAAGGTAATAAACATAAATAAATTCTGATCGGGTTGTGACTATTCTACTAAGTACCATGAACCAGTTCACGAATACATGAATAATATTTCATGATTTCGTGAACTATTTCACGAGCACGGATATTGGATCGTGAATAATATGTTAGGAATCATGAACCAGTTCACGAATACATGAAGAATCTTTTATGATTTCGTGAACTATTTCACGAAAACGACTGGTAAGTTGTGACTATTATACTAGGTATCATGAATTGGTTCTCGAATACATGAATATTATTTCATGATTTCGTGAACTATTTCACGAGCACGAATATTGGATCGTAACTAATATATTAGGAATCATGAACCAGTTCACGAATACATGAATAATATTTGATGATTTAGTGAATCATTTCACGAGCACGGATATTGGATCGTGACTAATATATTAGAGATCATGAATTAATTCACGAGGATTGAATAGATTCATGAATAAAATTCCGAATTTCGTGAAATCGTTCACAAAAAATAGTCATAATATTTTGATTTTGTGAACTATTGTTCCTATATCTATAAAAAAATCATGAGTCAACCACTGGTTTTATGAATAATGTTTTTAAAGTTGTGAACTAGTTCGCGTACTGACAATCAAATTCAAAATAATTTGGCGGAAACCATGACTGAAATTTACAAAACAAAAACAAATATTTCCATTAATAAAAGCGTTACGCGGGCATTACTGAAAGGAAATTGAACATAATTATAAATGCCATGATTTTTTTTTTCATGATCCTGTTTTCGTAACGTAAAAACGTGATTGTTCCAGAATCCATGGCACTTTATTTGCGATTTTGGAAACAATATTTTTCCGTGTACAAAATGCACAGTTTCTACTTTCCGATAGTTAATGCAATTCTGCTAGAATATTTACAACAGTCCAATTGAATTGGAAAGGTAGTCGAAGACAGACTTATTCAATACTTTGATAAAATAGTGACATGAGGAAGATTGGAGTAGATTTTGAGCAATTTTTGCGTTAAGTTTTTTATTCCTAAGAATTAAAAATTTTAAATGTGTTATTTAGGAATTTTTAAGCTATTGGACCAAAGATGCATTATTTCAATTTAATTGGACTTATTACATTACAATAAAAAGAATTAACCATAATATACATGATTCAGTTATCCGAAATGAGTTTTTTCTGATCACTGCTAATAGTTTAGTTTGGAGTATATTGTGCCAAGTGACAATACTTTCAACAGTTACATCACATTTAGTCAATTTGTAGAAATTTTTCATTATTCAATCATGGCTCAGTCCTGACCCGCAGATTGTCATGTCAGTGCTATCATTTTTATTCGAGTCCAAAGCAACAATGTTTCAATCAATTGATTTTTTTATTTATGGCCCCCACAAGGATGCCACTCTACCTGCCGTCCCGGTCCATGCAGTCAGATGCGGGGGCCGATGCGCTTAAACGAGCGAAACATAGATTAGCAAAAAGATCGTGCCGTCGGGCCAGAACAAAGTGAAGCAACAATCTTCCGAGTCTAATCTTCGGCGAGCGTGCCATATGCTCGTTATAAATAAATTAGATCTAATAAAAACTCCTATATAGAAGACGAAGAAGGTTACAAAACTCATCCATTCACCATCCACAGCCAATGGATGGCTGATGGTTGCTTGCGGGCGCGCTTTGTCTCCAAGATCGCTTTGTCCCGCGCAGACAGAAATATATGTAACAAATCTTGCGTCGCACCAGGCTAATCTTAATAAGCACTTCTAAATATTGCATTAGTCAAATGCGGTGTGGAGGTAGGTAAAGTTCTCACAGATGCTTGCCCTCGGTCGAGCACATGATGCATGTATGAAAAGTGAAGCATCATCCCCCGAGTGGACCACGCGCTTCATCCTTCGGTCGCATTCAAACCGCTCAATCAGATCTATCCTGCGGCAATTATTGACGACGACGGTTCCAATGCGCGCGCTTCGCATATTCAGCACGCGAAAACAATGATGCTGCTCTGTTCTGATGGGTAGGAAATTCTCAACCATCCGAGTCTCTTATTGTAGCGGATCGGCACAAATCTGCACAAACTTTGACCGAACTGGAGGAATCTCCGCCACCGCCGTTGGACAAACTAGGCTTAAGCAAGTCATTCAAGATCAGTGATTCTTTGCCGTGGAGCAAATTGTTCGCTAGTTCGCTAGGGGCTGCAACCGCCATGCGAGTGTTGGAAGGCTTGGCGCGATGACAGCGATCTCCGGGGATTGCGCTTGAACTGAAGTGTGATGTCATATTTTGCGCTTCGGGGTCACGAAGTGCTTCAACGAGAACCACTCATGATGTCGTTCAAAATAGGAATGAATCATAAACGATCTCGATACGGATCTCGTGCCCATTGTGAGTTTGGTTGATGCTTTTGTAGCTCGCGCGCGGATCATATGGGTGATGTTTTCGAGGAAAATTTGTGTAACAGCATATTTCCGTGTGTTGGAGATTTTTTGATGGGCACGGAATCGATATTGCAGACCATCGAATGATGGGTGCAACTGATAGATAGTATGCTTAGAATAGATAGAACATGTTAGATAGTATGCTAAGTATGCTAAGAAACACACTGCAGAAAATATTGGCCTTATTTTGTCTATCCCTAATTTGGTAAACCCCGTTTCATCAGCTAAATTTACGAAGTCCTTTAAAAGATGAACACGAAATTGTTGTAACCCAGCATTTTTTCTATCGAATCTCATGTATTTAACAGGTAATTAGGAAATTTGTAGGGCAGTTCGATATTTTTACATTTCTTACAAAAGAAATGTATAGAGGTCGCACAAACTTTCAAGAATTTTTTGGAGCTCCAGTTGACCGAGTCTTATATACCAATAATGTCTGTACGTGTCCTTCTTTTATTTTTAAACCACTGTTCTTGCCCAGAACCTGATTCCTTCCCGGCACTACCTTACGGCATTACTTCGGGGAGGGACTTTTATGTGCATAGCACCCACTCTCATCCAACTACTTAGTAGTTAGTTCCTCCAGTATAGGGTGACCATACGTCCTGGTTTCCCAGGACATGTCTTGGTTTTATATTGACTGTCCTGGTGTCCTGGGAAGTCGAGGGAAATGCTTGATTTGTCCTGATTTTTCTCCTGTAAGCCTAATATATTTCTTTTTATTCAGTCTTCGTTTTTCACTATACTCCAGATCGCAGTTACGACCGATCGTAATCATAACAGCAACGTCTAGTCAATCTTTCATCTGAAAAGACACATCGGCGTTTTGGTGCTTCTGCTTCTACTTGAGTTCTCTTGCTAGTGCCATTTTTTCGTCTTACTGGAAATCCATTCCATGAAAAGAAAAATATCAACTATCGTGGAATAATGTCATTTAGCGCTCTCTCGAGCTGGGGATCATGGAATTACTACAGGGTCGATACCAGTACCTAATCAGTCGCTCTGCTTGTTAACAGTGCAGTGAATCAAACGAACGTTTCTACGTTTCTGCTGTCTATATGTACCGTGCCAGTACTATAAAGCAGCAAAGCAATCGAATAATAAAATTCGTCCCAAGCCAGTGTGAACAATAAAGCAGCGTTACTTTCATCGGTGCGATATCATTATAATTCATTTCAAGATATTTGAAACTCAAAATTCAAAAAACAGCAAAATTCAACAGCAAATTTGCAAATGCAGTTTAGATTAACGGAAGTCGTCGTTATACAAGCCCACCACACTCGTTACTGGTAACGTTTAAAATTTTGGCAATAACGGAAAGCTACGCTATGGAAGACAACATGCAATACGTCATTGAGTATGATCGTGTGCACGATCTACACCTGGGTACTACTAATAAACTTTTTACAACCATCATGTCGGAATACGTAACGGTGGAATCCTTTAAGTTTGAAACCTGGAGAAAAATTTTCTAGGTATTTCCAACGGTGTTTGTTTCGTGAGAATGCGAGTGACGGAACCTATTCCTTCATATCTGAACTTTCAATTCAAAGCAAAATGCGTGACCAAATCTCAAATCACGTTGTGCACGTATGAAGGACAGACCCCTGCGTGCCCTACGTTGTTACACAAGAAGACACACTACGATTGCAACCATTTACACAAACCTCTAACGAAGCAATATCAACTGCAAGCATACCCATCACACAGCCTTTCATCAACATCAATTAAATCACAAACCACCGGAGTTGCAGCTCAGGCACCAACGAATATTGAAACAACAGAACCTACGCACTACGCACAACGTGAACAATCAGTGTGATACGCCTATTAACAGCGAGGATAGCATGAAAGAAAACGATAAACCGAGAGAAAGCGGACTAAATGATGCAAGCGACAAGAGGCAATGAAGTAAATAGATCTTCAACAAGAAATAAGATCTTTACGCAAAGTAACAAATCGCGTACACAAGATTCGATGGATATCCAATAAAATTTGATTTATTTATTTTTATTTACACATCGATAATATTAAAGGATCCACGGACCAGGTAATGCATTAAGGCGCGTCAAATAAATGAAATAGCTAATGGACGATTAACATGCCTTCACACGCCTGGACGCTGAACAACGACTAACCGCCGAGTCTAGCATCCTACATAACAGGGAGTATGGAATGTCGCGCTCAAACCAGTTACTTATTTCTGCTTGTATTTAACGAATTCAGATTCACCGCCTCCCTCATTCATTAACCTCCCAACTGACTGAAACTTCATGCAGAATGGAATGATTGAGTGCAGAGGAAATATAAATTCCTCTACCAACCGAAGCATTTATTTATTTTTATGTGGATAGTTTGAAGGCAGAAGCTGGCATCTTCTACATTTTCGAGCATAAGTGAACTGCATAATCTATATCTGGTGCACTTTTGCTCAATAATCCCTCTCATAGGTAGAATGGAAACAAAATTCAACAAATCGAACATGTCCGAACCTGAACGCGCTGTGTCGGGAAAACGAATGACGAGGGAAACGAACCAAACATTTCATTCATCGCGACGGGCATGAATTGAATTTTGTTTCCTTTCAAGTTCTCGCAGGGATACCAATTTTTTCAAGCTCGGGCTCAAACTGATATTATTTACACCAAGCTATCCGCCATTTTTCATATAACAATCGTTCAAACGGAGAAATTTTTGGTAACAACGGTAGGTTTTGCAGCTCTCAAATCGAGAGATAATTGTTGTCATTGGAGATTGCCAGGCATAGCGCAGGGAAGCTACTTGGGATCGCTGATGTTTCTGATTTACGTCAATGTCGTGTTTTTAGTACTGAAAACTCCTCGCCGGTCCTGCACAGACCATCTCAGCATGAAACGTTTGTTGATGGTGGTGTAGCAAGAACTGCCTTTGTGTAAATCCGAAAAAGTTCTTGGTAATCGAAATCCGATGAAAGACTTTCTGGTAGAGCTCTTCCTCCCAGACTCCCAGAACTATTTTACTGTCGAAGCTCTGCTTGCCAGACCCCAAAACTGTATAACTGCCGAAAACATGTGGAAAATGCAATATCGATTGAGAGGTAACGGGGGGAAGCAGTAGCCTTTCGACTGTCCTGGTTTTTTACTCGTCTGATATGGTCACCCTACTCCAGTAGAGCTACAGCACCATTCCGCGACACACCACAAGTTCTCCACCATTCACACAGACTGCCAGTTTCTGCATGGCAGTCGGAAAGATGGCTGTGAGTCGAGACTTAGTGCTCTTCCCCTACCAAAACAATCTGGGCAGCAAACTTCAGATTGTCTAATTCACCGAGTCCTTCGTCTCCTTTGTGCCATTCAGCACCGTAACTCCTTTCTAGTACCATTTACTCGTCGAGCTCCCGACTTGTTCGCGAACTACTCGGCCTAGTCCCTGACGGTAGATCTAGCCTACTCTGACGGAGATTTCTCCGGCGAGAGAAGTTCTCCCGAAACCGAGCCAACCAGCCAGGTGTCAAGGTTAGTTCGGTGATTCCGGTGAAGCAGGATGTCCGGCACGCTGATATCCTGACGACCCGCGACTGGTGGTGGCTTGACGCGCTCTACTCAGTCTATTCCCCGGCGGTGAATATAGCTTACGCATGTGTAGAGTTCTCCGGCGAAGGAAGTTCTCCCAATACCGATTCTTCTTTTGTTTTAGCACTACAACTTCTTGAGCCCTTTGGCTCCCTGTACGGGCCCATTTAGCACCGCAACTTCTTTGAGCCCTTTGGTTCCCCTCTCAATCCATTTCGCTCAATTTCCCCGATGAGCCATTCAGCTCACTACTTTACATCAATCTTGTTCGCGAACTACTCGGTCTAGTCTTCGACGATGGATCTAGCCTACTCCGATGGAGAATTTCCTCGGCGAGAGAGGATCTTCCGAAACCGAGCGGTAGATTTCTCCCGGCAGCGATGTTCATTTCCATGAGCCATTTAGCTCCCCACTCGTTCCGATCTAGTCCTCGGCGGTGGACCTAGCCTACTCAACGGGCCAGCCAGTAGCTAGTGAGGTCCGTCCAGCGATTCCGGGTGTAGTGTAGCTTCCGATTTGCTGGCACCTTAGCTGCTAGCAATTCGACACGGTTTACTCTCCTTTTCTTTTTTGTTTAATTATTGTTAACAAAAATATAACGTCTCCATATTTTTTAATTTTTTTATTTGTACTGGCTCTAATTGTCTACACGACTCAAACAAGAATATCCTTACATATTATACCATTTTCTCATACTTCAAAACTAATTCTAATTACCGACCATTGTAGTCGGATCCAGTACAAACAAACTGCAAATTATGATAACCTTCACAATCACCAGTAGCCGACGAGGTGGATTGGATCGCTCGCTACTTGTTTTTTCTCTTTTGGAAAGTTAACCAACCAACCCATAAACTTTAGTTTAGCTCCCCCCTGTCAAAGTGGTCATGAACTTGATAACTTCATCAAATCAGTTCAGACGAGCGCTCGGTTTTTTTTTGTTCTTCCCAACTCTCCTCAGGTACTGTTTGAAAGTGAACTTGATGCTTCGCTACAGATGATTTGATTATTGTTATGTTTGGAAGTGGTTCCTCACCGCGGACGTCTGGCCAACCAGCCCCCCGCATCAGCAATCAACGTACTCGAAAAACAACTCCAACGTTTAGGTATCTAATTTCGGATCACAGAGTGCTTGTTGAACGGAACACGATCGTCTTTTGCACACGCGCAAAAAAGTTGCATTTTTTGTGTGTCCAATTCGGCGGCGGCAGTAACTGGACCGAGAGCGCGTGGCAGGCGATTGCTTGCTGGATGCGTCGAGAAGGGCAGCGGACAGGTTGCGATGACCTCTGAGCCTGCGGTCGGTGATGAATTGAACCGATTTAGTCAGCGGAATCGTTTGTCATCGGAACTGACTATTCCGATTTTGATCTACAGCGTGGAAGGGTTGCTGTTAAAGAATACAGACGTATCAACCGCAAGCGATTGCGCGTGGCCGGCACACAGTTTCTGCTGTTTTTGGTCTTTTCCAACAATTCTCACGCTGAAGATACATCGTAAAACTTTATTTTGTCAATTATGGTATGATAAGGGATAAAAAAAATATTATGTATAATTAAATAAACAAGACTATACAGTGATGACTGAACCGATTTTCACAAACCAAGTATCAAATGGAAGGAGTAACATGCGGTTGATTGTACCCCTCATCGAACCCTCGTTTCCTCCTTCCCTACCGAAGTCCATTGGCCACATTAACCACCATAAAAAGGTTGGCAGTCCCGGAAAAAGGCCATCTTTCCAAATTACTAAATTGACATCAATTCCTTGAAGTTGGTTGAGACGATTTTCACAAAATTTGCCTGAAATGAAAGGAACATTATTCCCAGACACTCCAATAAATTGTACATATCGGTTATATGGTTCCGGAAGTATTGATTCTGTGTCGTTCTGTCACATATGAAATACCCACATAAGCCAAAACAAAAAAAATGTCTTTAAAATGCATGAAACGTTA
The DNA here is from genome assembly GCF_030247195.1 of Topomyia yanbarensis. Lineage (NCBI taxonomy): Eukaryota > Metazoa > Arthropoda > Insecta > Diptera > Culicidae > Topomyia > Topomyia yanbarensis. Next base: position 78,652,032 of record NC_080672.1, read on the forward strand.
GGAAAAACAAATTCGACAAATATTGACTTTTTTGAATTTTGGCACATGTTTGCCTTTCTCATTTAGAAAAGTTATGCTATTACTCTGAAAATCGTCAATCTAATCCGGGCCAATTCTTTTTTCGACTGGGATAGCGTTTCTTGATATTAACATGTGCGTAGTTAGGGGTATGCGGAGGGGGATTACCCCCTCCCTTACTAATCACACAACCTCCTACAAACACACCTTTTAAGCGTCCCTCAGATCACTCCTCGTAATACCTCCCTGAATTGTTTACAGGCTGATCGAATACTGGCGCCCAGGCCCGATGAGAGGGGGAGGCAGCCAGGGCAATTGCCCTGGGGCCCAGATCGTATTAGGGGGCCCGCGTTTTTACCCGGAAGATGGGCGACACGTCCGGTATTCATAGAAAAGCAAAAAAATAGCATTAATTTCTTTGTAATCATGCGCTTTATCAAATTGTTAAGTGATGAAAGCGTAAAAAAATGAAAACTTTTTTTGATAGTTGACATTTGTTAAACCAAACGTTCTTAAGGGAGTTGTCTACTTTAGTTGTTTAAAATACGAGTTTTATTGCTTGAATCGACGGAATACACTACAAAATATTGAGCAGCCAATTCAAAGTATTTTCGAAGAAAGCAATAGAGCGTCAAACAAAAATGCGAGCCAACGGACAAACGCATCCGTCCTCTTCTACGTTCGCTTTTTTGCTGGTGGTGCCGGTTGTTGGCTTGGAGTCACTGGGCGTGATTGTTGTTGAGTGAATATTTGTTCCTGTCAGACCCGTAGGTATTTGTTTTGTAGCCGTTTGTGGTTTGGCATAAGATAACGGTGTGCTGTTTACCTCACCTAAACTAGTATGCCTTCATGTAATAAATGATGATGCAATAAACTTAAAATTAAAATGCAAATTCTGCACGTTTTTTCGAAAAAGTTCAATAGCAAATATAATCCACAATAGACGTTTGCGAAATTTCAACCAAACATCTAGGTAGGGTTAGCATTAAACCTAGTATACATGCAAATCTTTTTACAGATCAGTAATCAAACGCGTATACCAAATTGAGACAAGGTTTTCGACTGCGGATCGAATCCCATTTCTATAGGCACTAAATCGTCAATTTAAATAGTCGGCATATCACACGCGAGGAAGAGTGGGTACGTTATCGAAAGTTATTTCTTGAGCGTTTTTTCAAAAAGACATATCTGCAATGAGTTACTCTCTTTGTTTACTTTCTCTTTCGATTTTTACGGCGTCAATATAACACTTTTCACTTATTTTACAGTACAGATCGAAAGACGGTGTTTTTAACTAGCATATTATACAAAGATTTTAGGGATAAATATTAAAATGACCGAATTATTAACAGAAGAGAAAGTAAACAAAGAGAGTAAATCATTGCAGATATGTCTTTTTGAAAAAACGCTCAAGATTTGTTTCTTTTGGTGTGTCGATAAAGAAGGGAAGAGTTACTTTGAAAAAACACATGTTAACATTGCTGGCAGCCATTAAGATGCTTCTGAACTAGCTCTATTCTGGCACACTATTTCGCCTTTTTCAACACTAAGTGTGCTTTAATGATCTCTATAGATCTATGAAGCCGTAAATAATATGTTTTATATGCGAATACAGAACATATCCAAAGCCATTAAATAATGGTTCGTGGACTCTTGGGTATATTCCTTACCCCTAACCTAACCACTTCCCCAATCCTTCCCATCAGGGAAATCATGAAAGACGATTCATTGCAAGGCACAAATCTCCGATCAACATGGGGAACGTACCATTTGAGCTAGACGCTACTGATTCCTGAGTATCCGCAAATTGAAAAACTCGTAGCTGTGGTAGTTTTACCCGATTTGGATACCACGGAACAGAGTTAAAAATATTCAAATTCATAGAATGAAAATTGATTATATTCAGCCGCATTCATTTTCAATATTCAGAGACGCAGCTTAAAACGTCAAACGAACAAATCGCCCATTCATCCACGCAGATTTTCATTCGTCTCCGATTATTAGCTTCTTTACGGGCACACTTAATCTTACTTTTCTTGACAGTTCAGTTGTACTGTTTACACAGACTTAGAAAAATTTGTGGACGACTAAATTCGCTCAAAGCAAATCGCAAAGAATTTTTCTAAGTCCATGTAAACAATGCAAGCGAGCTGTCAAAAATGAACTCTTGAGTTCATTTGTGACGTCAGTGTAAAGTATTCAATTGCACGAAGCGACCGTGCAGCAACGAATCAAACGCATCAAAGTAGGCCCTGGCACAATGTAAGCGATGATTGTTTAGGGTTACCAACCGTCCTTTTTTTAAAGAACATGTCCTTATTTTCGAGGTTTTTGGAAAGCGTCCTTATTTTACTTCAAATGTCCTTATTTTTAGTCTCAAATCTTAGCATATACAGGGTGGTTCAACATGATGTTTTTTAACAGGGCATGTCATGTTATTGTAGTTTAGTATTGTTTGCCACCACAGTATGCTCACCATTTTCAAATTATTCAACTATCGAAAATCAGCGATCTGTGAGAAATGTGTTCGTGTTCTCCGATCATGATATGGTCGACATAATCGGCCAACTGACTACACTATTCGCCATACAATCAAAGAGTAAAAGTTGCAGTTCTCGTTATTGGATGATTAGCGACCACGTCCACCACGCATTGGAGAAAACATAGCGGCGATGACATTCCCAAGCATTGGAAACCAACATTACTCGACTAATTAGCCAGATACCACTTGAAATACTCGAATCCGTCTTCAAAAATTAGACCAGCCGAATGGGTAATCATGCGCCAACATGGTTAACATTTAAAAGAAATTGTTTTCACACAATAAATGGAAAAAATATTCTTTCGATTGTCAAATAAACATTTCGCGAATTACTCCATTTACAATTTTTTACGAGATCAGAAAAACGTCATGATTTTTTTTTTATTCATTTCGTTTATTTGATAGGCACAAATGCGTTAGCTTGGCGGTGCCAAATACTTTTGTTTTTACATTTTGGATATCTTAAAGCTAGGAGGTTACAATGTTGAAATATTTTTTTTACAAAGGAAAAGAAAATTTACAGCTATCTTAAGACTAGAAATAAGATTCAATATACAAGAGAGGGCCAAAAGATCTTTTATGAAAAAATTTAAAACAAGGGATTCACTTTGATATACAAGAGGGGGAGTAATAGTATTTTACGAAATATTTTACGGTTATCTTAAAACTAACAATATAGTTTAGTACACAAAAGGGGGAACAAATATTTATGAGAAATTTCACAGAAATCTTAAAACTAGGGATTCAATTCTATTTACAAGATGGAGGACAAGAGTTTCAATAAAGAGTAGAAATTATAGCTATCTTAAAACTAGGAATACAGAATACTAATTTGAATTTTTTAACTAAAACTTATGCTTGGTCAAGATATTCAGAGGGTGGCTTATTTCCGCATCAATGTAGCAGCAGTTGTATCAAGGACAGGGGAGAGACAGGGAAAGAAGAGCAAAACTTGCAACTTTCGCTCGAACCGGGGGGGGAGGGATCAGCGAAACAAATTGGCGCCTCAGTCTAGTAAGTCGTCGAGTACCGGATTGGCGGATGGTATTCTTCGGACCCGCGGGGAATCCTTCAAAAGTCATCGGACCTCGAGTCGCTCTCGCTTCAGTTTCCTTCTATGCAGGCGTAGTGGTAAGGGCGACGGCGGTTACATAGTGGCACTCTGGAGCTGATCGGTTCCACAAGGCAGGAGGAAACTCTAAAAACGAGAAATAAAAGAGAGGGGCTAAATTGGGATATTTATCGTTTTTATGAAGGTATAAATAAGGGACATATAGGGGAAATCACGAGTTGCCAGCATATCTCGGACTGGTACATTGGGTGGTCTACCTCGGGCCCGAAGGGATTCCTTTAACTGAGACCTGGCGTCACAATACCCGGCGCATACCCAGACAACGTGTTCGATGTCGTGATAGCCCTCGTCACAAGCGCACAGACTACTCTCCGCAAGCCCAATACGCCGCAAATGCGCATCCATGGTGTAGTGATTGGACATAAGTCCGGACATTACACGAATAAAATCCCGACCCACATCCATCCCCCCGAACCAAGGCTTCGTTGATACCTTTGGGATAATCGAATGTAGCCATCGTCCAAGTTCCCCATTGCTCCACGAGGTTTGCCAACTGTTGAGCGTCCTCTGACGACAAATACTAAAAAATTCGTTGAAGCAGATTGGTCTTTCGTATATGTCACCATTTAATGCGCCCACCTTTGCTAATGAGTCGGCCTTTTCATTGCCCGGGATAGAACAATGAGAGGTGACCCAAACAAAGGTAATCTGATAAGATTTTTCAGATAACGTACACAAGGACTCCTGTATCTTCCCCAGAAAATACGGTAATTGCTTTTTAGGCTTCACCGCACGAAGAGCCTCGATAGAGCTGAGGCTGTCCGAAACGATGAAGTAGTGATCTGTGGGCAGAGTGTCGATGATCCCAAGGGTGTACTGAATTGCAGCTAACTCTGCGACGTAAACTGAAGCAGGATCATTGAGCTTGAATGAAGCGGTGATAGTATTGTTGAAGATACCGAAGCCAGTGGACCCATCGAGATTTGATCCGTCAGTGTAGAACATTTTGTCACAGTCGACTTCTCGGAATTTATTATAAAATATATTGGGGATCACCTGCGGGCGTATATGGTCCGGGATTCCACGAATCTCTTCCTTCATGGATGTGTCGAAGAATACAGTAGAATCAGAAGTATCTAGGAAACGGACACGGTTGGGAGTATATGAAGAAGGATTAATGCTCTGTGCCATGTAGTCGAAGTACAAGGCCATAAATCGGGTTTGAGAATTAAGCTCGACGAGCCTCTCGAAGTTTTCAATCACCAACGGGTTCATAATGTCGCATCGGATGAGCAATCGATATGAGAGTTCCCAAAATCGATTTTTTAGCGGAAGAACGCCCGCCAGCACTTCGAGACTCATCGTATGGGTCGAGTGCATGCAACCTAAGCCAATGCGCAAGCAACGATACTGGATTCTTTCCCGTTTGATGAAATGTATGTTCGCAGCGGAGCGGAAACAGAAACACCCGTACTCCATCACCGACAATATCGTTGTTTGGTACAACCTGATCAGGTCTCCTGGGTGAGCACCCCACCATGTTCCAGTTATTGTTCGGAGAAAATTGATCCTTTGTTGGCATTTCTGTTTCAGATACCTAATGTGACATCCCCAGGTACCTTTAGAGTCGAACCAGACCCCGAGATATTTAAATGTGAAAACCTGGTTGATCGTTGCACCCATTAATAAAAGCTGGAGTTGCGCCGGCTCACGCTTCCTAGAAAAAACAACCAACTCAGTTTTCTCCGTGGAGAACTCGATACCCAGCTGAAGAGCCCAAGCAGACAAATTGTCCAAGGTATTTTGTAATGGTCCTTGCAAGTCGGCAGCTTTGGGCCCTGTAACAGAGACCACCCCGTCGTCTGCAAGTTGCCTTAGCGTGCATGAATTGGCAAGACAATCGTCAATGTCATTCACGTAGAAATTGTAGAGCAGGGGACTTAGACATGAGCCCTGGGGAAGACCCATGTAGCTAAATCGCGATGTTGTTAAATCGCCATGCGAAAAGTGCATGTGCTTTTCAGACAACAGGTTTAGCAAAAAGTTATTTAAAATTGGCGAAAGACCATGCTGGTGCAGCTTCTCTGACAGAATGTTGATAGAAACTGAGTCAAAAGCCCCCTTAATATCCAAGAAGACTGATGCCATCTGCTCTTTGTTTGCATAGGACATTTGGATTTCTGTAGAAAGCAACGCAAGGCAATCGTTCGTCCCTTTGCCTTTGCGGAAGCCAAATTGTGTATCTGACAGTAAGCCATTTGCTTCAACCCAATTGTCGAGGCGAAACAAGATCATTTTCTCGAATAACTTCCGAATACAGGACAGCATTGCAATCGGCCGATACGAGTTGTGGTCGGAGGCTGGTTTTCCTGGTTTTTGGATGGCGATGACCTTCACTTGCCTCCATTCATAAGGGACAATGTTACCCTCAAGAAACTTGTTAAATAAATTCAACAAGCGCCTTTTTGCAGTGTCAGGCAGATTCTTCAGCAAGTTGAATTTGATTCTGTCTAACCCTGGGGCGTTATTGTTGCATGATAAGAGAGCAAGTGAGAACTCCACCATCGAAAACGGTGTTTCGTTCGCGGTATCGTGAGGAGACGCGGCGCGGCACGTTTTCTGTACCGGGACAGAGTCCGGACAGATCTTCTTGGCGAAAGCGAATATCCAACGGTTTGAATATTCCACATTCTCGTTGGTACTATTACGGTTACGCATACGTCGAGCCGTACCCCAAAGAGTGCTCATCGCTGTTTCTCTCGTTAACCCGTCGACGAACCGGCGCCAATAACTGCGTTTTTTGGCTTTCATTAGACTCTTCATTCGCCTTTCTAACGACGCGTACTGTAGATAGCTAGCGGGTAACCCGTCTTCCCGGAAGGCCTTATATGCAGTGGACTTTTCCGCGTACAGCTCTGAGCACTCTTTATCCCACCACAGGGTGGGAGACCGTCCATGGGTATTCGCGCTGGGTACTGGTTTAGTCTGAGCTTGATTCGCACTGTCGAGAATCAAGCCAGCCAAAAACCTGTACTCTTCCTCCGGAGGAAGTTCTTGAGTGGATTCGATTTTAACGGATATCGCGGTCGCGTAACTCTTCCAATCAATGTTCCGTGTGAGGTCATATGAGACATTGATTGTTTCCGATGGTCTTGAACCGTTAGCAATTGAAATCACGATAGGCAAATGATCGCTACCGTGGGGATCAGGGATCACCTTCCACATGCAATTTAACTGTAGCGATGTCGAGCAAAGCGACAAATCCAACGCGCTTGCGCGTGCTGGTGGTGTAGGAATCCGCGTCATTTCTCCCGTGTTTAAGATGGTCATGTTGAAATTATCGCAAAGATCTTGGATTAATGTTGATCTATTATCATCATGAAGACAACCCCATACCGTACCGTGCGAGTTAAAGTCTCCCAGAACTAGCCGCGGTGTCGGTAAGGATTCCGTGATATTACAAAGCGTTCGGTGCCCTACCGAGGCTCTAGGAGGAATGTAGATGGAAGCAATGCAAAGGTCTTTACCTTTGATTAAAACTTGACAAGCGACAATTTCAATGCCTGGTGTCGAAGGGAGGTTAATTCGGTTGAAAGAATAGCACTTTTTGATCCCCAAAAGTACTCCTCCATAGGGGTTTTCTCGATCCAGACGAATTATATTAAAGTCGTGGAAGTTGAGATTTATATCGGAAGTTAACCAAGTTTCACATAATGCGAAAGCATCACATTTTAAACTATTTAGTAAAAATTTAAAGGAATCGATTTTCGGGAGGATACTTCTGCTGTTCCACTGTAGCACTATAGGGAGAAAACGTATCAGAAGGCTTTTAAGAGGATCAGTAACATTGAAAGCTGTGAAAATTAAGTCCACTATGTCAGAAAATTTCATTAGTCCGCTACTGGACTGAGTATCTGTTTGAAAAAAGGGGACACTTGGGGTTTTGGATGTCCCTGGAAGTGGTGGGTACTCCTTGTTAGAATTAATATTTCCAAGTCCTGGAGCAAATTGCTTCGGCTTTTGTGCATCACTTCCGTTGGATTTGTTGGTTGTAGATGGCGCACTCTGAGTGGACGACACCTTAGCACCCTTACGAGGCAATGTAGGGGAGGCTGGATTTCTCCTCTTCCTGGATTCCCCTGGGTTAACCAAAGATGTTCCCTCTCGTGGGTCGTCAGATTCTTGCTCAACGTTAGCCAAACCAGCATAGGGATTTTCGGACAGGACAGATGGCGAAGCATTCTTTAGCATTTCTGCATAAGAACGCCTTGAGCGTTCCTTAAGGGAGCGCTTAATTTTATCCCCGCGTTGCTTGTACGCAGGACATGATTTAAGAGCATGTGAAGGGCCCCCGCAGCAAATACACTTTTCAGTTTCTTTGTCGCAAGAGTCATCCTCATGCTCTCCTTCGCATTTGCCGCATCGTTTCTTATTTCCACAATATGTGGCTGTGTGGCCCAACTGCTTGCAATTGCTGCAGTTCATGACCCGCGGTACGAACAGGCGAACTGGTAGGCGAACCTTGTCAAGGAGGATGTAGTTGGGAAGAGAGGACCCGGCGAATGTCACCCGAATCGAGCCTGATAGAGAGTAGGTAGTCTTACCTCCCTCGGTGTTTGCGGTATACAATTGTTTGCATTCCAAGATCTTAATCTGTTCAAGTGAGGGGTCCTTAAAGCAGCCAACCCCGTGCTCCAACAGTTCTTCGCATTTCAGGCCCGGTTCGGACACTACCCCATCGATTTCACAGGCCACACAAGGCACGTACGCTTTAAATTCCCGCGTAAAGCGCTCACAGCAAGCAATCGCGTTTGCCTGGCCGAGATCACTCACCAGAACACGTATCTTGTTTGCCCGAACACGTGTTATCTGAGTTACGGCCGGGTAATTAGCAGTCAGATCTCGAGAAAGTTTTAATATATTAACCGGTTTCTCTCCGGTCCGAAAATATACCACCCATGGCCCAGAGGAACCTTCTGGGTACTGCTTTATACGGGGAGCAATGCGAGTATTAGGGGGATCAGGGACTTCCATGATTACATCAGATGGTATTTCGCCCTCGGCCATTTAATCACGAGGGCAGAGCGTTATATAAACGGGAATGTGTCTTATTATTTGATTACAAGATAGAGTAAAAGTAGGGAAAAGGAAAGAAAGCAAACGAGGAAAAAAAATAAAGCAAAACTTATCTGCAAACAACGTCGATTGTTCCGCACCAGCGAAAACAATGTACTGGATTTACTGCCGGCACCAGCAGAATGGCAGCTAACGAACGAACAAAGGATGACCTTGAATCACTGGAATTTACACACCGAACACCACTGTGAAATATAACGATCCGTTCCGTTCAAAGGTTGGGAGACGTATGAACGTCATGATGAATCACCCTGTATTAAATTATTCAGATCAATTCCAAGAGAATCAATTTCAATTGTCAATTTCAAATACTTCCAGCGATTGTTTTTGTTAATGCATACTCTCTGCGACTCATTCCAACCAAAAGTTCTTTTACTCAGAAGTAACCAAAATTTGTTGGATAATTCGATATGGGGTTTGGCCAAAGTGGTTATCTTCGTTCAATATTGGCACTACACCATTCCAATTTGTCTCGATCAAGATTCAACGTCCCAGTTCAACTGCTGGAAAATAAGCCAGAATCCCGACTTTTTCAGAATTCTGACAACTGACAGGCTTCAATTCCGAATAGATGTGGTAGGGATGTCCTTAATTTGCTCTCAGTCCATTTGGTAACCCTTTGATTGTTGTTTCATATGCTTTACTGGCATTTGAAAACATTTTCCTAGATAATTCGTGAAATTAATATATTGTACGATATTCAACTAAATGAATACCATGGATATTTGAATGAATATTTTTTCCATTCGCCGCGAGTCGCGTCAGGTTCATTTTCAGCCGCCAAAAAAGAACTTTGATTATTTTTAACTCTGCCACGGAATAACAAGCTATCGAAATTCACCTGTCTGGCACGCTATCTGTGGATGTGGCAATATGAGTCAAGCGGAGACTAATAGAAATCACGGACTCACGAGTTTCCCATGGCTGAAGAGGTACTAACTCATACTGAACTAGAGGGCTTAGGTTTAAAAGGACCCGGCAGTATTACAGGCCTTGGGGCCCGACGCGGGTCTCGGCGACCCTGCTGACGCCAATCTTGAACAGATGCAATGGTGTTCTTTATGCCCTCTTCACTTCGTTTCACCCCTTTTTGAAAGAAATTACGCACAATTTTCTTGTCAAAATAATTCTAATTTAAAGGGCTAACACGAAATTATTGCGACACCGAAAATGTCATGCCAATTTTCTTATAATGTTTAAAATCAAACCAAAATTTTAGGGTAGTTTTATACAGATATTTACTTCAAAAATCAAAAGAAAAGTTAATCGATGGAGCCTTGAGTGTAAAATTGAACGCATTTTCGCTTGATGCCCTCCATCAAAGTCTTTACAGTGTCATCCGGTACCAGTTTCTCAGTTTTTTTTTCCATTTTCTTAACATGTCCTTCTCGTCTTTGATTGTCTTCTTGCTCTTCCGAAGTTCCCGCTTCATCATTACTCAGTACTGCTCCACCGGGCGCAGCTCCGGACAGTTTGGCGGATTCATGTTCTTTGGAACAAAATGGACAGAATTGGCCTCATACCACTCTAAGACACTTTTAGAATAGTGGCATGATGCCAAATCTGGCCAAAATAGCGGAGCTTCGTCGTGCGGCTGCAAGAACGGCAAAAGGCGCTTCTCGAGGCACTCAGATTTGTAAAACTGTGCCCTTTGTCACGAAAGGCTCACTCCTCAGTCCGCAAGAGCAGATGGCCTGCCAAATGAGATACTTGGAGGCGAACTTCGACATTTTCTTCTTCTTAAATTTGTCGTCCACATAGAACTTGCTTTTGCCGGTGAAAAACTCCAACCCCGGAATTTGCTTAAAATCGGCTTTTATATACTTTTCGTCAACCAAGGCAGGCATATTTTGTCAGCATCTTCTCGTAGAGCTTCCGTGCCCGAGTTTTAGCCGTCGATTGTTGCCGCTCATCGCGGTTTGGGAAGTTCTGTACCTTGTATGTATGTAGTCCTGCTCTTTTCTTTGCATTCTGGACGTAGCTCTGCGACATGCCGATCTTTTTAGCCAAATCACAGCTTGAGACGTTGGGATTTACTTTAATCATCCGCTTCACCTTTCCCTCCGTCGTTTTGTTCTCCGGTCCCGGTTTTCTTCCAGCTCCTTTGCCGTGGTCCAACGTCAACCGCTCCTGGAACCGCTTCAATACTCTGGAGACGGTTGAATGGTGAATGTTCAACATTTTCCCCAACTGCCGGTGCGACAGGTCAGGAAATTCCAGGTGTTTGGAAAGAATTTGTTCTCTCGACTCGCGTTGGTTCACCTCCATTTTCGTTGAATCGAAAAACACGACTTCGAGTTTGACAGCATGTAAATAATACACATCAATGAGAAAGTGTGCAAAATTTGGTTCATTTTTACCCAATGGTAAAAAAGTTATGCCCTGTTGAATGTGTCGCAATAATTTCGTGTTCGCCCTTTACATTATAGTGATGACCTATAGTGTCCCCAAAAGGAAGACCTATCGTGCCCCCAAGCGTATTTTTACGTAAGAAAAAATTCACTTGACATTTTTTTTGCATTGATTAAATGTATACTACTGAAGCACTCACGAACCCCATGTGGAAACTAAAAATGGAAGGAGTGCTTTCCATGCTCCATCGAACGGAGAGCTTCCTTGGAACTGTAACGATGTGGTTATGGTCATTTATAGGTAAATATGAAACCAGCAGTTCTGTATAGAGAACATGTGCAGCACAGCATCTTTCATGATTGCCCTCACAACTACTGATCGCTGTTGTGCTATCTTATGACAAACGCCATTTTGGGTTAAACTGAGTTAGATATGCAAGTAATGTTTACTTGTCTGAAAAATCTCTACAAAGTGGCGTTTTCAGAATTTTGACATTCTGCTTGGGTACTAAGATATAGTGAGAAACGTACTAAGAAATTCTATGATTTTTGTTTAAAATGACTGTGATTGGGGTTTGGCGCAAGCTATCCTGATATATAGGATGTTTTTCTATGTAAAACTGTCTGAGAAACAGAATGGCATAAACATTTTCAAAACAAAAACACACGAATTGTGAAAAAGATGCAGTTTAACTTTACAACTGAAAATATAGCATATTTGGCAATACTGTAACCTTAAATAACTATTTTTTTCTAGATTCCCTGACTCATTTCCTTCAAAATGCATCTTACCGATTGTTCATAGACCAAATGACGCCAAAGATATGAATAAAAGTTAATAATTGATGATTTTTTTCTATGGAAAATTTTCCATGCACGATTATGACACGCCATACAAATGTTGTCATCAATACACACCTATGACACGTGTGAGTGCGACTTTTGTTTACATTTTCAGTAACAACTCGCAACATAGTCAACCGATCTTCGTAATATTTGAGAGATTAATACAAAATAGATAGAAGCATCAATTGTCTTCTATGAAGTGTTTCTATCATTTATAAGTTTGAAGATATTCAATTTCAAACTTTAAAAATCGTTTTTCTCGAAATGTGCTAAATGGCGCTTGTCATAAGATAGCACAACAACGACGTACTGTCATAATAATTAGCAAAGAAGCGATACATATCTGTCATCACCTGACGAACGTTACGGTGATATGCGCACTACTATGCTTAGCGCAATCATCTTTACTGTCAGATATTATTTTCGTGTTTAAAGAACAATCATAAACGTTTATATAAAGTATTTTCATTTCATCGCGAAGCGTCTATTCTTGGAGTGAGGATCTATATGGAATGATATTTGGTTCCGTGTATTCCGATCAAAGGTTGTATCTAACATATAACATATGTTCTATACACCAGATGGAACGTTGTTTTTCTCGTTAATCAGTAAACGAACCGGTGCCAATAATCGCATTTTTCAGCTTTCATCAAATTTTTCATTTGCTCTTCTAGCGTCGCGTATATTCTGAAAAATTCGGGTGATCAGACTTTAAAAAGTGCCTTTTCGCGTACATTTCTTAACACGGATTCCCAAAAATACTCCCCCATAGTGTTGTGGAAGATCTACATCGGAAGTTAACCAGGTTTTACACAATACAAATGCATGATGTAAAACCTGGGAAAAAAGTTGGAACGGAAATTTAGGGACACTTGGAGTTTTTGATGTTCTAGGTAAAAATTGCTGCTAGTTTCTAGGATTTCCGAGATCAGGATCCACTTATTTCGGTTTTGTAACAGCACCCTTCAAGAGACACTCTCAGCCCTTTACGCGGAAGCTAAGGAGAGAAAATGATTTTCCTCCTTCGAAAATTTATATGGCACACTCGAGAATACTCCCACAACGGGATGGTCAAACTGACGCTCTTCAGTGAACAAGGAAGCGTAGAAATAAGTCGGAACCGGTAGCGTAGCCTTCTTTAGCGTTGCTTCTCGGAGCGTTCTTTAAAAGAGTGCTTCAATTTTCCCCAAATAATTTATATGGGAGTTAGGTCGAGAGATCATACGGTGTCTCTCCACAATAGGATTTTTTTTAGGTAGCCGTAGGCCTAACGTTTGTTTGCAACGAGGGAAGTTCATGCCCTGCGGCACAAAAAGGCGTACAGATAGACGAGCCATGTTCAATAGAACAAAGTGTAGAAGAGCAGATCCTGCGAAAGGTTCAAAAGAAGGTGGATGGAAAATTAGTTGTTTCCTTACACTCCTCGATTTTTTCTTTTTTGCAAACCGATTTTCACTGACAAAGCAAAGAGTTTTTCACTGAAAAAAGCAAAGGGTTCTTGAAGAATCCAACCCCATTCTTCGCAATTAAGGCCCCTGTCGGAGACCAAACCATCAATCTCTACTTCCAAGACGGGTACGTAGACAAGACTTCTTCGTGCACGGCTGATTGTTGCTTAGTTAGATCCCGCATATATAGATGATATTAAATGGCTTATATTTGGTGCGGAAGAAGACCATGTAGGGGCCAGGGTAGATGGATATAATTTGTATCGAAAAGGAGACTTATCGGCATTTTTTAACCATCTAAGCAATATCTTAATCGACATTGAACCTGAAGGGATGTCGGTCTATGGAGATAGCTTCCCGTTAGCCAACACTATCATGCGGACTTCAGTGCCCGCCAAAGGTTTTATCGGTAGAGACGGGAAATTAATGCAACGAAATTTAAAAGAATGGAGTATTTGATACTTAGCTGTGTAACATTTCAAGTATCAGTAATCAACAAACACATTTTAGCTGAGCCGTCGGTCGTACAACCCGGTAACAAAGAGTGTTTCCAAATACACACCAGATATTATCCAGGAATTTTCCTTTTCACTTACACACGCCATATCTGCACTTGCGTCACCACGGGTAGAAATCACTCCGAATCTTACTACCCACTCGGGAAAAAGGTGTTCCACCGACCCTGATTGTATATAAATAAATACTTTAAATTTCAAGACTGTAGAAATAAGAGATAAGTAATAAAATAAAAAACGCGTTATGTAGATATTTACATAATTAGCTGACGAGTACACGTCGGAAATCGTTGTCGGAGGCCTTTTTGATAAATTCTTTGTAACCGCAACAATATGAATATTTCCAGTATTGGAGAATTATGGTGTAGATGTATAGGTATAGATAAGGTGATGATATGGTTATAGAAAACTTTGCTCTACCGAAAGTCGCTATCTTGGCCTACAAAATGACATCACTCATCGATTTCTATCATTTACTGGTCAAGTCAGTTTAAAAAATATCTTTATGGATACTGCTCTGGAGAATTTGGTTCTGCCGGTATTCGCAATCTTGGCTTTCAAAATGGCACAAAAATCCGTTTCCATCATCTACTCGTCAAACCCGTTCCAATCCGTATTGTTAGGATTGTCGAGAAAATGGCTCGACTGAAGGTCGCCAACTTGGATCTCAAAACGGCGCCAAACATCCATTTTCATTTACTACTTGTCAAGTCCGTTATTATTATGTTGTATTCATTAAATTTCGTAAACTGCTTTAACGAAACGATTTAAAATTAGAATCTGAGGCGAACTTTTATTTATGAACTAAATCCCAAATAACGAACACTTTTTTACGAACTAATTAAGTTTACGAGCCCCCGATTTAGTTCGTAAATGGAGATTCTAGCGTACTTTGTACGCAGATCACCTGGATTCGATTCCTAACGCCGCACATAGGTGTAGAGAGTTTTCAAAAATAGATTTTTCTAATCCGAAAATAAGAAAAAATATCCCAAGCTAAAAGCCTCTATAATCCAAATTAAAAAAAGGAAATGGATACAATAAGTAAATTAAATGAAATTAAAAATGAATTAAACAAAATGCATAATGTAAATAAATATTATGGATAAAATAAATAAAATCAATAAAATGAAACTAATAATTAAAATAAAATAAAACAAAATGAATAGAATAGATTAAATGAATAGAACGAAGTACAAGTAACCAAAATAAAATGAATTACATTATAAAAATTAAACAATTCCAAACAAGCTATAAGATTAATAGAATAATATAAATTGAGTTAATTAGTAATTAATTATTAATTTAGATGAAATGATTAGAATGAATGAATGATTAGAAGGAATATTAAAATGAAGAAGTTGAATAAAATTTATTAACTGGAAAATACGGATGAAAAGGATAAAATGAAACGGTGAATAAGTTAAATGCATGAGATGAATAAGCTCATCAGAAAGCATCCAAAGAATGAAATCAATAAAATAGATAAAATGAATAAAATTAACTCAAATGAACAAAATGAGTAAAACGAATAATGAAATAAACGTTTAAAAGTAAATGATCATATATGGAGGACTCAGTGGCCCAAATTATAAAATATCATAAGTGGGTTAATAACAAATTATTGTATGTTATTTAATTTTCTAAGATTTTTTTCGTATGCTAAACAATATTTGTATTCAAATAAATACCTTCAAATTAAATTTTTTGGTCAGAGGTCGCATTGCATTCATTACGTAATAACATACAATAATTTATGATTAACACAGTTTTGATATTTTTTGACTTGAGCCGTTCTTGCACTGAGCCCTTCATATCTAAAAGTAGCCCAATATTCAAATCGCATAAAATAAACTGAACGAATAAAATCCATGAAATTAATAAACCGAAAAAATAAGTACATGGAATGAAATTGAAGACAAAGACGATTTGAATAAAGTAAATAAATAAAACAAATTAAACGAATTTTTAGAAGCATTTGTTTCACTATGTGAAGGTTTAATACAAATAGGCGACTTAAAATATTTTTTCTCATATTCTTGCGCAAAATTTTTGTTTGAGTTGATACTATTATAAGACCATCATAAAAGAATTTTTAAACATGACGGAATTAATACCCAAATATTTATTTTCGGGACGCACGATAGAATTTTTAGGTCCAGTATTTTAACGCGTAATTGAAAATAGTGAAGTGATATAAGACCACATGTGCTTTCAAGCGCCTGAAACAGATACCGAGAGCGAGAGAGAGAGAATGCAGTTCGTGAATGAGGCAGGTAGATATTCAAAGAATTTATTTGCAAAGATGTAAATGGAAGGAAGTATGAAGTGTCTAGGATTATTTTATTGTCAATAACATAAAAGCCGTATATTCAGTCGATTACAGTGCAGTCTAGAACAGTTATCCTTATAGCTTCCAAATTGTTTCGTTCGGAATTTACGATCCGGAAATATTGATTTATGAGTCCTATACAAACCAGTAATATGAAAAAGAAATGGTTCTATCACAAAAGTATTTAAATTCTTAAAAAAGCAAGGGGCACGTAAACTGCTTTGGAGACATAAACATTTTTGTAATATAAGTTTTATTTTTGTTTTTTTTTGTTATAGAAAAATCATTCGAAAGAAATGTAAAACGTGAAAGATTCTTCTGTATAAGCGCGACGAAAATTTGAATCGAATGCTCCAATTTGAGCCAATGAGTTGAACAAAAATGGCAGATGCTGTTTTATCCAACGGCTTCGTGTGAATAGGGTGATAATAGAAACAGGATATGTTTTAATTTTTCACTAGAAGTCATGGATTCGATGATGCCACCAGTATAATATGAATATGAACGATATGAAAAAGTTTTTACCTCACTACAAGGAGATTTATATCATGATTTGTACATTAATATACCATCAAATATCAAACCCACGATTGATCGCAGCGCCGAATGCAAGGGTCAAACATCTTAAAATCTTGGAAAAAGTTGCTCTTTATCTTTGTAGTGAACTATGTCCGATAGTTTTTGAGAAAATGTTCAATCATTAAGACACGCACACATATAGATATTGTCCCAATTTGTCGAGCTGAGTCGATTGGTATATGAGACACGCTCCTCCAGGCCTCGGAAAAAGTTTTTAAAGTTGGAGTGAATTCAACTAAATACTCGCACACTATAATTAATTAAAAAGCATTATAACAATTTGTAAAATCAACTTGCATCGAAAAGTTGAATTGAATTTCAAACACCTATCGGCTATCACTATTGACAAATCAATCTTCGTTGGCGGTCCCTACAAGTGAAGCACCCCGAAAACTTATCGTCTGATGCTGATGCTCACATTCGATCCTACAACAACAACAACACAGATCACTTCAACGGCTCAGGAAATGAGCTGTAAAATAGGGAGCTTCTTACAGCTCTACACATTTGCGAGCATAAACTGATCGTGCCATCCATCCAAGTCCATTAGTGGACCCAGTCGCAACGGTAATTAGCATGATTTTGGGAACCCAACAAATCGTCGGCAATTTCAATTTTGGAGCGGATCTTCTTCTTTTTTGATGGAATGTCATTATAAATAGGGCTAAAGAGGTTGAATGGACCACAAGGTCGTTGGTGAGTGATGTAGAGTAAATTTTCAATTCTTCTATCAAACCGTATCCATCAATAGGTTTGGCATACGATTTATTCGACAAGTGCTAAACTAGACGGTATGAGTGCAAAAAAGTATACAACTTTGCGAATTTCGCACAATAATGGATGTGGTGCATTAGTCAAATGGACACCGTATTGGGAAATTGGATCAGTGAGGCTAAAATTTTAGTTATAACTGGAAGTTTTCCTTGACAGTTGGCAATATATCAAGTTTGAGTATAATTGTGAAATTCGGCTCAAAATATGAAATAAACGTATTATATTCAACACAAAAACACAAAGGCGAAATACAATTCCGAGATCGGAAATATTTGAACTTGCGTCTCCGAAAACTTTCAATCCGTTTCAGTGGAACATTTATTTTGCTGGTTCTTCACTTACCCAAACTCATAAACGGAATCTTCAATGTCACGTGAATGACGAGCATAATCAATACCATTAGTTCAAATTATTCCCTACCGAGCAGACGATGTGTGTGTGAGCGGATTAATAAGATCGATTAAATCGTTCGGCACAACAGCTAACAACCGCTCTGTGGTCTGTGGAAGGCGAAAAATACCATTCACTGTTCCCAAAGCGACACCTCATTCAGTACACTAATAACCACCTCACAATGTGTGGCAAAAATAAATCATAAGCGTGAACTTGATGTCACATGTTAGTGTCGAACATCCATCAAAACTCTATGCAGGATACAAAAAAACAATACACGCTCGCCCCCTACACGTAGGCCATTGCCGAGATGCCCTGATTGGAGCACTCTTCGGGGCATCATATTGACAGGTCGCGCTTTCGGTGGATAATTTATCTTCTGCTTATGTGAGCTGCCAGCCTGCCAACCTAGTACCAATAGACACAGACAGATCTTAATCACGACCAAACTGTAACAGTTCAAGGCATGCAAAACGGATGAGTCGGCCGCGGTTGAACCGTTTACGGCAGTCGGTAGTGATGGATGTGGTGACCTTGCCGTACCTCCAGCGAACCGCGCACCAGTCGATGAATTGGTTCCGTTCAGAACGTGACCATCTCCATCAGCCGCGGGGAAGCAACGACAGCAACAGCAGCTGCGCGGTGTCGTCTTTAGGAATAATGACTGCTCGAGTACTGGCAGGCCGATCGGGATGATGGGGCACTTTTCGGAGGAAACAAATCAAATGTAGGTATTATGGCTCGGATAGAACAAACGGACAAACCTAGAATCTTGAAAAGTGGCCTATATTGAGCGGACTCGCGCCGATCTTAGATTCTGTTTGTTTTATGAACACAAAAAATAACTAAAATACTTTTACGCCATGTACGTATATTCTGATACATTTGATGTGGAACTTTGATCAACTGGTTGCAAGTCATCTGCCGCTAGCGGCGATTTGATTTACATTCTCAAGATTGTCCAATGGCTTCGATCAATGACATGAAGGGGCGTCTTTAAAGACAAAGTGTTTCATTCAGCTTTGCTAAACTGATGATTAGATACAAATCAAATAGTAAACTTTGCTATTCTATAATACGTTGGATGTGACTGAACCAGATTTATAAAAGAGTATTAAAAATCCATCAAGTTTTTAGCGACATAATACAAGAAATTTAAACATGTTGATCTTTAAATCACATAATTCCTTAAAACTGCATAAGAATTGCAAAGCTACTCACTTATACTTTTATGTTGTGTTATGTGTTGCATAGCTCATAATATGAAAAACGCAATACTATTCAACCCAATAGTATCATCTGGAATTTTTAGACGTTATAAAATAAGATTATAAGAAAAATTTAAAAGAAATGAATAAAATACAGTACATTAATAAACTCATCAACTCACAAATCAATGAATTTATAGCATAATAAAAACCAGTATAAAAATAATAAAATTATTCAATTTATCAAAACTTTTAAATGAATAAACCGTGCAAAAGTAATATATCACAACAGAACGAATTGAATAGTTCATCAAATTGATGACTATTAAATTAAATGATAATGACATAGACAAAATGAATAAAATAGCTTACATTAGCAAAATAAATAAAATGGAGGAAACACATAAATGTAATGAACAACCAACGGATAAATAATGATAAAGCAAAAAAAATAACAAAGTGTATACAATAAAAGAAATTAATGAACTATAAAAAACCAACTAAATAAATAAGCTAAATCAATTGCCTTGTATGCAGCTCATCTAGGTTCAATCCTTAGCTCTGCATATAGAGTTAGAAATTTTTCTAACATGAGGAAGAAGGCGAATTACCCTAAGGTTAAAAACCCCATAAACGAAATAAAATAAATGTATAAATAAAATAAAATATATAGAATAAATAAAACAAATATTATAAATTAAATAAATTGAGCAAATTAAATAAATAAAATAATTGAAATAAATTAACAAAAAATAAATAAAATGCATAAAATGCATAAAATGCATAAAATGCATAAAATGCATAAAATGCATAAAATGCATAAAATGCATAAAATGCATAAAATGCATAAGATGCATAAAATGCATAAAATGCATAAAATGCATAAAATGCATAAAATGCATAAAATGCATAAAATGCATAAAATGCATAAAATGCATAAAATGCATAAAATGCATAAAATGCATAAAATGCATAAAATGCATAAAATGCATAAAATGCATAAAATGCATAAAATGCATAAAATGCATAAAATGCATAAAATGCATAAAATGCATAAAATGCATAAAATGCATAAAATGCATAAAATGCAAAAAATGCATAAAATGCATAAAATGCATAAAATGCATAAAATGCATAAAATGCATAAAATGCATAAAATGCATAAAATGCATAAAATGCATAAAATGCATAAAATGCATAAAATGCATAAAATGCATAAAATGCATAAAATGCATAAAATGCATAAAATGCATAAAATGCATAAAATGCATAAAATGCATAAAATGCATAAAATGCATAAAATGCATAAAATGCATAAAATGCATAAAATGCATAAAATGCATAAAATGCATAAAATGCATAAAATGCATAAAATGCATAAAATGCATAAAATGCATAAAATGCATAAAATGCATAAAATGCATAAAATGCATAAAATGCATAAAATGCATAAAATGCATAAAATGCATAAAATGCATAAAATGCATAAAATGCATAAAATGCATAAAATGCATAAAATGCATAAAATGCATAAAATGCATAAAATGCATAAAATGCATAAAATGCATAAAATGCATAAAATGCATAAAATGCATAAAATGCATAAAATGCATAAAATGCATAAAATGCATAAAATGCATAAAATGCATAAAATGCATAAAATGCATAAAATGCATAAAATGCATAAAATGCATAAAATGCATAAAATGCATAAAATGCATAAAATGCATAAAATGCATAAAATGCATAAAATGCATAAAATGCATAAAATGCATAAAATGCATCAAATGCATAAAATGCATAAAATGCATAAAATGCATAAAATGCATAAAATGCATAAAATGCATAAAATGCATAAAATGCATAAAATGCATAAAATGCATAAAATGCATAAAATGCATAAAATGCATAAAATGCATAAAATGCATAAAATGCATAAAATGCATAAAATGCATAAAATGCATAAAATGCATAAAATGCATAAAATGCATAAAATGCATAAAATGCATAAAATGCATAAAATGCATAAAATGCATAAAATGCATAAAATGCATAAAATGCATAAAATGCATAAAATGCATAAAATGCATAAAATGCATAAAATGCATAAAATGCATAAAATGCATAAAATGCATAAAATGCATAAAATGCATAAAATGCATAAAATGCATAAAATGCATAAAATGCATAAAATGCATAAAATGCATAAAATGCATAAAATGCATAAAATGCATAAAATGCATAAAATGCATAAAATGCATAAAATGCATAAAATGCATAAAATGCATAAAATGCACAAAATGCATAAAATGCACAAAATGCATAAAATGCACAAAATGCATAAAATGCACAAAATGCATAAAATGCACAAAATCATAAAATTCATGAAATGCAGAAAATACAGAAAATGCATAAAATGCAGAAAATGCACAAAATGCAGAAAATGCAGAAAAGGCAAAAAATGTAGAAAATGCAGAAAATGCGGAAAATGTAGAAAATACATAAAATGCATAAAATGCATAAAATGCATAAAATGCATAAAATGCATAAAATGCATAAAATGCATAAAATGCATAAAATGCATAAAATGCATAAAATGCATAAAATGCATAAAATGCATAAAATGCATAAAATGCATAAAATGCATAAAATGCATAAAATGCATAAAATGCATAAAATGCATAAAATGCATAAAATGCATAAAATGCATAAAATGCATAAAATGCATAAAATGCATAAAATGCATAAAATGCATAAAATGCATAAAATGCATAAAATGCATAAAATGCATAAAATGCATAAAATTCATGAAATTCATGAAATGCATAAAATGCAGAAAATGCAGAAAATGCAGAAAATGCAGAAAATGCAGAAAATGCAGAAAAGGCAGAAAATGCAGAAAATGTAGAAAATGCAGAAAATGCAGAAAATGCAGAAAATGCAGAAAATGCGGAAAATGCGGAAAATGCAGAAAATGCAGAAAATGCAGAAAATGCAGAAAATGCAGAAAATGCAGAAACGCAGAAAATGCAGAAAAAGCAAAAAATGCAGAAAATGCAGAAAATGCAAAAAATGCAGAAAATGCAGAAGATGCAAAAAATGCAGAAGATGCAAAAAATGCAGAAAATGCAGAAAATGCAGAAAATGCAGAAAATGCAGAAAATGCAGAAAATGCAGAAAATGCAGAAAATGCAGAAAATGCAGAAAATGCAGAAAATGCAGAAAATGCAGAAAATGCAGAAAATGCAGAAAATGCAGAAAATGTAGAAAATGCAGAAAATGCAAAAAATGCGGAAAATGCGAAAAAATGCGGAAAATGCAGAAAATTCATAAATCGTATAAAATGCAGCAAATACATAAAATACAGCAAATACATAAAATACAGCAAATACATAAAATACAGCAAATACATCAAATGCAGCAAATACATAAAATACAGCAAATACATAAAATACAGCAAATACATAAAATACAGCAAATACATCAAATACAGCAAATACATCAAATACAACAAATATATCAAATAAGTTTAAAATTTTGTATATAATTCGACCGTCAGTAGCAGTGATGCTATGAAAATAGAATTATTTATTAATCGTCAAAGCTTCAATCGGTTTCTGCTTAATAACTTTTTCCACAAGCGTCCGATCGTTTCACAGTCTTCGAGACATTGTTTCACTGTTAAATTTCCTACTAAAGCCACATATCGATTTATTTTTAGGAGGTAATGGGAGACTTTCTAGCATAAAGCCTATATTAATTTCAGTAATAAATTCGTCTAGAAGTAGTAATGAAACATTAACACTTCAAAAAATAGTAACAGTCTTGGTGTCTTCAGCAACGTTGTCGCCGTTTAAAACAACTTTGTTGAAAATATGTTGAAATTTGCTTAAAGCTTGGAATTTACATTGAAAGTTTAAGGGACTCATGCCTTGTATGCGTATGGTAGAATGTGAATTGAAATGTTTATAAACAAGAAAGTAGATTTATAATATACAGTAATATTTAAATAACTTGTTTTGAACTTTTTCTTTCATATATAATCTAACATATTTCACGAAATTGTTTGAAATAGCATTTTTGAAAACTTTACTGAAAATATTAAGCTTCCAACTAAATTTGCTTGAAAAGTAAATTTTCCATAATTATTTCTAGAAGGATAACCCGCCTAATTTTTTTTATCATAAGATATACCTTTAAAAAAAGAAGTAAAAGCAAAAAAAATATATTAATTAAATCAATAAAATAACAAAATTTAAAATCATAAAATGATTAATATAATAAAATGAATAAAATAAATGACAAGGTAAATTTAAAAAAATAATAACACCCATACTATGACCAAATCCATTAATAATGAATGAATGAAATACATAGAACAGATCAAATAAATCAGTCATAAAATAAATTAAATTAATACGCAAATTCAGCCAAATTGACCGAAATATGTTAAACCATTACCGTTCATATTCAATTCAGATATTTCATTTTGCACGGACAACTTAGTATTTTTTATCTGCACTGTTCTCAAAATTCAATTTTTTGACAACTTTTAGCCGTGATTTTTAGAACAAATAAAATTAAAAGCAATATAAAATGAGTAAATAAAATAAAATCAGTAACATGTAACCAAAAGAAATGAATGAATAAACTATATGAATAGAATGAATAAAATAAATATAATCATTAGACTTAATAAAATCGATTACTTTTATACTACAGTGAAGAACCGATTTTATCAGCCCTCATATGAAAATTGATAGTTGGTAGTTTGATGGGCTGTAGCAGACGAACTACGTTAAATTTGAGTCAATCCTTCTTTGAGAATATTTTTCTTATTTTAAAAATCCGAAATGTGCAAAAATTATTTTTGTAATTAATTTGTAATTTTCCCCTTAAGGAAAATTTAAACTAAATAATCAGAAAGGGTTGTGAAACTATATCTATTCCAAGACCTTCGGTTTATTAAAATTAAAGAATAATACATGTCCCTATTTTGACAATGTTCCCGTTTTATCAGCCTAAAATTCACCAAGGGACTGAAAAACGGGTCTCCACTGTACTGATAAAAGAAAAATAAAATTGAAAGAAAGTTTTATTATTAACATGAAGGCATGCTCGAAATTAATGTAATTAACAAAACTATTACAGGAAATTTAATGAATAAAATGCAAAAATTATAAAATGGATGAAATGAACAATAAAAATAATGAATGATATAAAGTAATGAAAATAATAGAAGAAGAAAGTAAATTTGAAGATTAAAATGTTTACAATTAATAAAAGAGTTAAAATAATATAGCAAATAAATTTAAAAGCTACACAAATAACACATACTTTTAACTTATAAATTAATTAAATAATCAAATGAATCAAAACTACCAAATTACAGAAAAAGTGAGTGCAAAAAATAAACATTATGGATAACATATATATTGAACAAAAAAAATGAATAAAATTAATTGCAAAAAACTACCGTAAATAACAGAATGAATAAAATTAATAAAATGTAACCCATTTACAGACATTACAGTTTAGTTAATAAAATAAGAAAAATTCATAATATCAAAATGATTAAAAGTACTGAAAAAATAAATCCAGGAAATGAAATGAATACAAAGTAATTCCAAACAGATTAATTCGAGAAATGATATAACCATGAACCTTCGATTCAAATAAAAAATAGTATTATAAAATAAAATATAGAATAAATAAAATAAAATAACAAAAATGAACCAAACAAATGAAATGAACAAAATAAATAACATGAACACATGAACAATAACATTAATAACATTAAAAATATTCATAACCTGAATTGAAGTGATCACAAAATTGTTCAGAATTGGGACATATTGATAAAAAAGAGAACATATTTGTTCAAAGAATTCGTTCCGTTGTGACGATGATTTTGGCGGATTGCACACTGACTTCATCATGTTTGCTGCTGATTATCTAATAAGAGTTGCTTATGAAGTGATACGTAGGAATCACCATCGTTTACGGGGAAGGATAAAGGATAAGGTACTTAACCTACTTACCTACTTAACGGAAGGTAGACGATCCATCAGACTCTTATATAGGTGTAGCGGAATTAATGGTTTAGAAGAGTATAGGATTCGCTCCAAGCAAGCGATGCGACCTATAGAGCATAGTTTATTAGATAGTAGTTTAGTTGGTTTTCACTCGAAAAAGAAAAGATCTTATTTAATTTTTGGTTCTTTTTAAACTCTCGGTAGCCAGCTACCGAGAGTATCCTATGTTTTCTAAACAAAGGCAATTTGTACTCCACTCAGCCGTCCGTGGAAGAATTGCCTAGAAAAGCTAGTCTTATCTGTGTAGTGGGCCGGATCACAAAGAGTTATAATAGCTCAAGATGTTATAAATCAACGAAAGTATTTCATATTTTCCAAATCGGATTGTTTGTGAAATACACGTATACGTACAAACAAACAAAATATATCAAATGAATATAATGGGTAATATAAATAAAATAAATATGATCGATACGACGAATAAGCCAAATAATTGAAAAGAACAAATTAAATAACATAAAGAACAGGAAAAACATAATAAACTCATGAAATTGATAAAATTAATCAAATTAAAAATAGTAAGAAATTTATTTTCATGTAGTTTTACCACGTTCAAACATGGATAGCAAAAATGCGAAACACGAGCACGTAAACGAATAAAATCCAACACAGAGTAATCATCAAATCTTGTAGAGTACATAATGAATCGCAAATCAAGAATAAGTACGCTTCAAAAAGTTTCGAGTAAGTTCTTTGTTGATGCTTTGAAATTTCTTGATGAAATTGTATAAAATTATTTTGATTTGTAATAATAATACAATGTTTGGAATAGTTATACGACGTGAGACTTCGGAACCCAAATATCTAATAAAACTGTTTTGTTTATATTAACTCAAACCTTCAAGTAAATAACGTGCATTGTAGTTAGCGTGGCGAAAAAGGCAATATTTCTGCTTAAATAAAGTAATACAACCAGGGAATGTTACAAAATTAGTAGAAATAATAAAATAGGAGAGCCCGGGGCTAATCGGGCCTACCTAAACAAATTACCTTTTTGGGTAGGTAAATGTGAAAGAATTTATCGGTAAAATGTCCTAATTGTTAGTTTGAAACCTTATTTGCTCATTTGCACCACTCCATGGTAGCACTAGGCGACGTTTGCAAAACTCTACATTTTGCCACACTTTTACAATGTAGGGGCAAGTCGGACCTCTCTACGGGGTAATGAAGCCCCGCACGCTCATTTCACACAAAAGTGGTGAACATCTTGAAAATATTAGTGTTTTAAACCAAACAAAAATCATTCCTTAAAATAGGAGCCTCAAGTTTTCCAAAACACCTACCTGGTAAACTGCAGAATGAGATTCATCTGTCAAAATTAATGGCGCTTCCATAAATATGTACGACAGTCAGATAGTCTTACGATTTTCTGAGAAATCGAGAGGTCTGAATTACTCCCCGAGTTCCCCTATACTAATTCGGCCGGTGTATGGTGTCGATTAAGTAGGCCTATGGCGAACTCCAATAACAAATAAATCGACTTCAACAAGATCTATGCTAAAAGTGGGCAACGATGCGGTACGGTTAAATGACAGCTAGATTACATTGTACATATTGAATTCAAAACATTGTACGATATATTTTAACGAAATAAAACATTGTAATATTAGTTATGGAATTTACGTTTCGACTTCGTCTCATAAGAATCCTACACTAACTTAGTGCCAAGCTAGCACCGTATTGACGCTAGCTCCAAAAAACGAAAACACTATTTGTGTTTCCGAGCAATCCCGTCATCCTGCTTGATGACCCACAAGAAAAGCTAATGAGAATACATAAAATCGAAACTTTCCACTAAGGAGAATTATAGCATATTGCATTGGCTTGCTAAACCAAACCAAGTATTGATTTCGTTAATTCTGACAGCTTGATCAGAGCTTCTTTTCTTGTGTGGAATCTCGCTGGACTAGGGGTGGAAGGGAAGGTTGATGTTGATCTTAAAATCCCGAAAATGAAATGAAAAGTACACAGAAAAAGAGATCACTGTGTCTATTTACCAACCACCCGCACCTAATTTACATAAGCATGCAATATGCAGTCCGACTAGCTAGCTTTGGTTTTTCCTTCTCACTTTCTCTGCGGTTAGGATAGTAATAAAATCTTAGAAAGCGCTACAAATGTAACCGCACACTTTGTGAGCTCTTACGGGACTGAGCTAGGATTGAATAGCAAGAATCTGTATTCTGGTTAAATACGTCAGTCTTGAAGAGGCACGACCAAATATATAAGTAAATAAATAGGAAATTCGCCCTTCTAAGACCACAGGAAATTTAAGTCGTAAAATAGGAGAATAGGGAAAAACGTTTGGACTAAAAGGGATAAATTTTCCCGTAGCGATATATGAAACGCGCGGGCAACATGTAGCTTTAAGATAACGTTTGTAAATATGTTTTGAATAAATTAAGTTCCAAGTTTCAAGTTTCAAAGTGATACTAACTCCGTAGTGTTTCAATAAGAAAACTCCTTAAAGAAGAGAGTAATCAATGCCGACAATAGGAGGTGCAAATGGAGGATCAACGCAACTGGTAAGAAACAAGATCGTCAAAGAAGCCACGGACTGGCTCAGGTAAATCTCCTTCTCTGCCGTCGTTTCAAGGCTTTTGCTAAGAAACACAAATAGTATTTTCGTTTTTGGAGCTATCAATCCGGCGCCAGCTTTATCCTGTCTCTAAGTTGGTGTCGAATTGTGATGAGAGGAAGTTGAAATGCAAATTCCATACCTAATTTAGTTACAGGTGTAGTACTCTGCAAGCGCAAAAATGATTTTTAACAATTTTTTTCTTAGTGAAGAAAAAATAGTTTTTACCAAACTATTTCTTCATCAAGGAGAAATATTGCATAGAGCCGAACTATGTGACGATTTCACAATTATCTTATACAACTTTCAAGAGCAATCTTGTTCAATATTTTTGCGATCCATAATTATTGTGCCTCATCATTCCATAATAGGAATCTCTCGCCCGATGGTCCAGCCGGTATCCCCCGCGGAGCGCAATTACTCACTAAATATCTATATCTACCCAGACATTTAGGCAAAGAAGGTCAAACAGAACAGGTTTCGGGCACGTGTAGAATAAAAGGTAGAAATCGGACGCAACTCCACCACAATTTGGTGTTCAGATAAAAGTGCAGAATTGAATAATCCCACAATTATGGCTTTATTATTTTATTGCCACTTATCTATTATGGATTTACGACATCGCTTCTGCCAAAAACTTTTTTGAGCGGAACATTGCTCGTCTAGGCAAAATAGTACACATTTTAGGCAACGAATCATCATAATCATCAACGCCGCGATGCCGGTGCCGACCCGTCTGGTCATATTTGCAGACAGGGCTCCCAAGGTCGACGGCCATCGGCCGTTCAAATTCAACCACCACCGGTGCATTATTTCGGTCCAGTGTAAGAAGCTGCGAAAATTATCACCCCGTGTCGGTTTTGGGACACCCCGCCGGGAGAACCGACCTTTTCCGATGAAGATGACCACAGTCAGGCCGGCGTTGTTAGTTTTTGTTTCGCGTCCAAAATCGTGCCGATGGCTGTTGTTTGTTACACGACGAAAAACCGTCGGCAATCAGGTTGGCATGCAAAAGTGTCCATCACTCACACCAGAAGGTGTAATCAGTTCTTAGTTTTTTCTCCTACCTTACTGAGTGAGGCATGAGACGGCCGCCCGTACGTTCGATGAAGATATTTAGACATTAGCCGGCCTATTATGCTGTGCCCGGGTGAGTGCCCAACGGCTGGGAACGTGTTTTCCCAGATTGACAAGTCCGGCTCGCGAAATGGTTGAAAAATTTATGTCTCATCAATTATCTTGTTGTTGGGATGCTTGCATGTAGCTGCTAGATCTGCCAGCTTTGCTGGAATTGTGCTGCCATTAGAACTATGAATGATGCAACAAACAATTGCCCAAGGGTTGACATAATAAAAAAAATCTCTGGCGGTGATGTTTAGCTTAGTTGTTAGGTTTGCGTTTCGTTGTAATGATTTGTACAACACTAGTAAGCTCATCTGATGTCAATAGAAAGTTGCACGGGGGTTGACTGTTTACAGATGAATTTTCAATGCAATTATTGAACATTGGGAAAATAGAATGGCAATGAACAATTGGCGTATTCACGTGTAATAAGTAACATGTGGATGATTTTTTTCTCTCTGCATACTCTTTAAGGCTCATAACATTAAGTTCAATGTAATATAAAATGTCCAAAAACGTCTTTTAGCACAGGTCTTAAGATCTTTAAGCGTATCCACTGCACAGACTTCAAATCCTGGCCAAAAAAGAAAAAAAATATTGTTTTTGATTATTTGTCCATATTTTTTGCTTAAATTGTTCTTCGAAACATACTCTAACGTTTTGCTTAAAAAGAAAAGCGCTTTCGTTTGAAAATTTTTGTATGCAATTATTTGAAATCAGCGATTTTTTTACTCATTTTATTATTTTGAAAGCCATTATCCCCCAATTTTTCAGATTGCTCAAAAACTAATTACCCAAAGTCAATATGTAAATCAAAATCGTACTTTTCATAGCAAACTCCGGCAACCAGGGGCGGCGAAACACTTTATGCCCGAGTGGGTAGAAAGCATGGGGTGAGGGGTCCATTAGTAAGGATTGTTTCCCTTTTCGCAATGCACACGCTTACATTACATTCACATTAAATCACGTTCGTTTATGCAAATGGAATTGTGATACATCGATGTTTTCAAATGTGTGTAGTGCGAGATACATGCGTTGCGCATCTAAATTCTTTGAAATGGTTCAAAATTTCGAGTGGGTAATTACCCACTCGGTTATTTTCGAGTGTGTAGTATTACCCATACTACCCACGCTTTCCGCCGGCCCTGCAGGCAACTACAATCAATTTGGGTCAATTTTAGCTTGTCTCTGTCATTTTTGGGTAGGTTTTATGAAAGTGCTCACTTTTTTCAATTTTCCACATATTCGTTAGTAAAGAAAGTACCTTGTCGGGCAAAGTCGGGTAAATCTGTTAAAAGGAGAAGACTATTTGGAGTGTCCTCTCACTGTTCCACGAAGAAAACATTCCCAATTAATCCCATTCGGTTTTTCACAGCTGTTTGAAAATGTCGTATTTTTTGCTCAAATTTAGGAGAATGCATTTAAAAAAATCAGTATTGGGGCTATTTAAAAGATCTTATATGAAAAGAATAATTTGAGACGGCGCCGGTGGTTGAGTGGTAAGCGTGACCGCCACTCATTCCAGTTAGCATGGGTTCAATTCCAGCCAAGGTCATTGAGATTTTTCTGAGGTGAAATAATCTGTGGTCACGTCTTCCTTCGGAAGGGAAGTAAAGCCGTTGGTCCCCGGTCCATTAGTTGATGGATCGATATCTAGTCCAGAAATGAAGTCAGCTCTCTGGCGTCGGTAAAGAAGAAGTAGAATCCAACTTCTACTATTCTTACTAACAAATATCGTCCTCCCGTGATACTTGTGGAGTGTGCAGTAGTATATACGGCCTCTAGCAAAAGCAAGTATCGGACTAACCATTCCTTCATTTCCTCCCGCGATCTACGTTATACGGCGTTATACGGCGCCGGTATTGATCAATAAACAATTTAGGATTACCAGGAGTTGCACATTGAAAGATGTTTCGCTACCCTCAAGCATAATTATCTACTTATTCCCTGTGCAACTTCAGCTAGTCCAGATTGATAACGGAATAGCGGCCAGGGCTGGTCGCACAAGCTCAAGCTCAAGCTTATATGACAAGAATGATTTAATTGAGTCACCCATATTATTTTTTGTTAGATTGCGTCCATTAACCAAAGTTAGCTGTTATGACCACGATAGCCATATAAAAGAGTGTGAAATATAACATCCACTAACCTTGCTATATGAAACGTAACGTACACAAGTTGCCTTGGAAACGTAAACGAAGCATCAAATTATGCAATATTCTTATTCTAGTTCCTTGTCTCCGGATTGCGTGTTAACGTATAAGATCCAGATTGAATACGATAATCACTTGGATAGATTTCTATTAACGAATTTACAAAAACTTGAATATTTTTTTTACTATAAGAAAACCAGAAAAGCAAAATAAACATATGAACTTGAAACAAAATGTTTTAATTTATGAAAACAGTTGAAACAGACTAAATCTCAATGCGAGGTTTCCTCAAACTGATAGAAAAATAATAATGATTCGTTTATTTTCGGCTTTGCATCACACTGCAAGGAGGTTTAATATTTTCATATTTTAGTCATAAATTGTCTAAAACCATGAAAAACCATTTTTCATCACATGTTATCGTATAAAAAAAACTTAAAACCGTGAAATAATTTTGGCCATGGATTTGATATAGTTACGCCACTGTGCACTGCGAAGAATGGCATATAAGCCGAATCAAGGAGAAAGTGAACTAAATCCAGTTATTTCAACAGTAGATGATGCATATCGGTGATTGGTGCCATTTTAAAGTTCAAAATGGCTACTTTAGATTGAGCAAAACCTATACAATACAAGATTTTTAGGAATGGGCTTGACGAGTAGATGAAGGAAGTCGATATTTAGTGTCATTTTGAAATCGAAGATAGCTACTTCCGGAGAGGCAATATTCTCGAATAACCCAGCATGTATGGACATTCTTGGAAGTTTTCAAACGGCTGTCTCAAACTTGTTCGAGCAAAAACGCAATTTCGTTTATTGCCCGATGTTTCGAACTTTTTCAAGAGAAACTAAATTTATTGGAAAGAAAAAAAAGGGTCGAATAATACTAAAACATGAAACCAAAAACACTTGGACGGATGACATTGTGAGCATGAATATGAGCATATCAATTGTACATTCACATTTGCTAGTCAGTGATTAACCTGAACAAGTGAAATTGCACAGATAATCAACGAATAAAGTTTGGGAACAGCTAACCACCCTCAACGTGCACGCTTCGAGAATTCTGTACAAGAAATTACCAATAACGGTACCAGTCGCATTCTCGCAATAATCGGGGAAAAAAAGGATTATTAGTGTAACACGGTCCCCCGTGTGTATCTCTGCATCTTCACGTTTGCTACGAATTTTTGTTATTGGAATGGGAGGGTAAAGAGTTTCACAAAGCTGGATTCATCAAGATAAGTGATACGATCTATGCATCTGTCAGAAGTGTTACCATTTGTTTATTGTTCTGGGCAGCCGACTGCCGAGAATTTATGATTAATTGTTTGTTAAATTAATTTATAATTATGTAAAAATGTGAATTGCAACAATTTTAATATTTTCTGTTTCACTATTCCAGTGGAACTTAACAATACAATATAATGTAAAGCGATTACTTTTACTGTCTCGAAACATTGGCCGAAGTTGATCTTTGTATTTAATGATTTCGTAATATAAATAATATTTAACGTATACAAACTTTGGAATTATTTTAGGGTGTTCAAACTTTTTTACACATTTGAAAGTAGTTTTTTGTTTGTTGTTGGATGTTTTAAGTTTAATTTTATTCATTGGATTGACTGTCAAGAAAAACTACAAGGGGCAGCCCTATGGGGTTGCACGAACTGTAGACGTAGGACTTTACTACTCAATGTAAAATATTTATATTCTTAGTACATTAGAGTAATAATAAATCAAATATATTTCTTACGTATAGTTTAAGCACAACCAATCAACATCGAATGTTACATATTGAACCAAACCTTCTTGGTTATCAGGTCATTTCATTTGTAGTAGGTGATCGAATCCAATTAAACATATTTGAGAATGTTTCAAAGATTTTCTTCCATTTAATTCCACTATGTTTTAAATGGAAGAAAATCTTTGAAACATTACGTACATTCCACTAAGACCTCCGTTCGTGTATATATTATTGAGAAGATCTGAAGAAAGAAGACAGAAAATCGTGACCGAAATAATATCTGGAACTAAATCTTTATAGTACAAGATCAGCTTTAAAAAATGTAAAAACTTTTCGATTGTGTGTGCCAAAAACCCGGATCGGTGAAGAAAAATTAAATTTTAGGCAATATAATCACATTTCATGTATAGACCAAGCTTTCTAGTTATATTTTGCCGTTATTGTAACTTCCCTAAAGTACGCATTCAAATGTAGCGAATGCAGTGGGCTTAATCATATATATATATCGAAACTATAAATATACAAGAATCGAAAACAATTTTATATATGGACTTAAATGCGTTTTTGCAACGGTTTTTCGAGTGACAGTGTATTCTTTCATAAATAGGCTTTGTAGTATGTACCTATTAGCAGAATCAAAATAGGATAGGATGAGTGGAAATGAATCACGTGAAGTGGAAATGAATCAATGAATTGATCGAACGTAAATATAATAAACTTTCGTTGTGCTTTCCATCTATCCGCGTAAATTTGTTGCAAAGAAAGTTTTCGTCTTTGCGCAACGAAAGCACAGAATGCTATCATACAGGTTACGCATGCAACCGCTAACAAACAGGGATACCACATTGAAACCTGTGATTCGGTCAAAAATATCTTTTTACCATTTGTGATAACTGAAACAGGAAAAAAATCTGTGCCAAAAATCTGCCATCTATACAAAAGAACCTGTAATCAAAAATTGTGAAAAAATCTGTGATATTGCAAAAAAATCTGTGAATATGGTAACCCTGCTAATAAATTAGATTTACCTATCTACACATTCGCCTCAAACATTGAACCCAAGCGCACAAAGCAAAATGAGTCAACGCTGACGATGATGGGTAGAATGAGAGAGACAACTAGTACCACGACACTATGTTAACCGTGTTTGCAAATGGAGCTCGATTGTACAAGTGATTTTGTGTACGAATAATTGTGTTCGAGATTGTACATAAAAGTGTGCTGGAAACGAGCACAACATAAAAGAAAGCATAGTGTTTGAACGGACAAGCTCAGTCGCGTGTTGGATGGCACTGGGTAGTGCATCTCCACAGCCAGTGTAATGGACTTCTAACTCAGCTTCATTGGCTGTGAAATCACACAGAGCAGTGATCTGCTTCGCCTACCATTGAATAGGTAACCGAGCTTGTCCGGCCAAATCCGTTCTTTAAATAGTCGATGATGACGTCATTCATAGAAGCGTAGCGCGCTAGGTACACAAATCTGTCGTTCCGGACTTGGGAAGCGCTATCTTCTGAGTTTAAATGCGAGATATTTTGACTAGGTTCTACATTATTTAAATTTTTAATGCCATTATATAAAAAATTGGACTAATTTTTGTAACATATCATTTTTGTAGAATTTGCAAAGTGCACCCCCATATCGAAAAAAAGACGTAGTCCTATGTCAAAAGTGGCTTGTTTTCGTGATTTTTAAAAGGGAAAGAAACGAATTCACACACACATTTGCAAAGTTAAAATAAAAATTTCACAAAATGCGGGGTAAAGGAATATTTCCTTACTGGTGAGGTGCAACCGTTTTTTCCACGGTATTCTTGTAATGAATTTTTGATACTAACGTGCCACAGAAATGGTTAAAATGTAAGAATCTCAAAAAAAAATTTAATATATTCTTCGTTTTATCTATCGCCATAAGTAAAAAAACTCGATTTTTTCGATCTTGTACAGCAGGTCACCTCGTTAAGGGTTTATATATGTAGCGGATCGACAAAAATTAGAAAACTTCATTATTTTCTCTATACAAGATTCCAAAATTTTATTAAGGGGTTAAACCACTGCACTGATAGAATATATTCGTAAATCGCTATGCATTAGTTTCGTACAGATGATTTTCATAAAATATACGAATTTTTCTTACATATAATGAATCGTTCGTAGTTCTATTGAAACACATTTATTTTTTTACGAGTTTTTCGTGAAAACCACGAAACGACTTTCGTTGGCTTATTACGAAACAGCTTCGTTGGCATACGAATTGTTCGCTGCTATATACGAATATCTTTATAATATTTACGAGCACCATTCGTCGAACCGTCAACGTCAACAGAACTTCAATATGGAGTCATTGTTGCTATACGTCATATAATTGTTGATGATCACGACGGTCTCGTTCTGACTATTTAGTAGCCGTATCCGTGTCCGCCGGTTTCAGGAAGATTTTCTAAACGTCTTCCGCTTCTAGTTGATCCAGAATCTGGAGCAGTACGCATTCAGTTCATCGCAAATCGATGGTTTTGTAGGAATAATTTTGAGTTTTTCTCTGCCGGAGCAATGTCAAAAGAATATGCTATTAAATACGAAAACTTCTCTTAGATGAACGAAATGAATTCGTGCGACCAACGGGATTGTTCGTAATATGCATAGACGTTTATTAAAATAAACAAAACATTTCGTTTCATTCACGAAAATTAATGTCGTTTTCAACGACAAGATTCGTGCAATGTACACTACATAAGTAAAATTCACGAAAACTTTCGTTCATCAAGCGACCATTTCTTCATATTACAATAAAATCGATTTTGCCAAATCTGTTTTTTTAACTAAAAAAATCAGTGTTGTCAAACATCGATCCCAAAAGATCGAATGAAAAAATAAGAAGATAATAAATACGAAAACTTTTCTAAGATGAACAAAATGAATTCGTGCGACCAACGAAGTCGTTCGTAATATACACAAACATTTATTGAAATAAACGAATGATTTCATTTCATTCACGAAAAATAATGTCGTTATCAACGTTAAAATTCGGGACATGTACATTAGATAAGTAAAAGTTACTAAAACTTTTGTTCATCAAGCGTCCATTTCTTCACACCACAATTTTTCTAGTACTCAATAATGATGAGCAAGTTGAAATTGAATCGAATTTGCCAGATCGATCTTTTTAATTAATAAAAAATCGGTGCTGTCAAACATTGATCCTAAAACGACAAACGAAATCGTTTGTAAAATACATAAACGTTTATTAAAATACACGAAACATTTCGTTTCGTTCACGAAAAATAATGTCGTTATCAACGATTATATTCGTGCAATGTAAACTAAATAAGTAAAATTTACGAAAACTTTCGTTCATTAAGCGGCCATTTCTTCGTACCACAGTAAAATCGATTTGGCCACATCGATTTCTTTAAATAAAAAAAAATCGATGATCCCAAATGATTGACTGAAAACAATAAGAGGCTAATAATACGAAAACTTTTCTAAGATGTACAAAATGAATTCGTGCGACCAACGAAATCGTTTGTAATTTACACAACTGTTTATTAAAATAAACGAAACATTTCGTTTCAATCCCGAAAAATAATGCCGTTTTCAACAATAACATTCATGTAAAGTACACTAAATATGTAAAATTTACGAAAAAGGTTGAATTAAAATCGATTTTGCCAGATCGATCCTTTTAGTTAGTTGAAAAAATTGTTGTTGTCAAACATCGATCCTAAAATATCGATTGAAAAAATAATATGCTAATGAAAACTTTCCTAAGATGAACGAAACGAAATCGTGCGACCAACGAAATCGTTCATCATATACATAAACATTTATTAAAATACACGAAACATTTCGTTTCGTTCACGAAAAATAATGTCGTTTTCAACGATTATATTCGTGCAATGTAAACTAAATAAGTAAAATTTACGAAAACTTTCGTTCATCAAGCGGCCATTTATTCGTACCATAATAAAATCGATTTGGCCACATCGGTTTTTTTAAATAAAAAAAATCTATGTTGTCAAACATCGATCCCAAAAGATCGACTGATAACAATAAGAGGAAAATAAATACGAACACTTTTCTAAGATAAACGAAATTAATTCATGCGACCAACGAAATCGTTCGTAATATACACACACGTTTATTAAAATAAACAAAACATTTCGTTTCATTCACGAAAAATAATGTCGTTATCAATGATAACATTCGTGCAGTATACATTACACGTGTAAAATTTACGAAAGATTTCGTTCACCAAGCGGCCATTCTTGTTCATGAAATGAACGAAACCTACTATTTAGAATGCACGAAAATACTTCGTTGCAGAAAACGACGAATGAATTCGTGTATTGTATGATCAATTTCATTATATTTACGAATATATTATATTATCAGTGTGTAGAGCACGAAAACATAGAAATATTTCGGAAATTTTACTTGATGCAATGTAAACATGAATCGAGATCCCGTAAAATGCGAGTTATAATACTAGTTTTGATGTACAAAAACTAAAAGTGTCAAGTATTTTCAACACAAGATTGCGGCTGAACAACATTTTCCCACAGACTATTTCTTTTGGAGTAGGTCCACTACCGAAAATCAAAATTCCGTATTTTTTAACCTAGAGCCAAAAATAAAAGTTTTTTTTCCGATTCCTTAAAACGATAGAAAGCGACGATATTTTGATTTTTCACAAAATGGCAACGCTGATCATTTCATAAAAATCGACACAAAAGCGCTTATTTAAAAAAGTGCAATAAAAAAATGAAATCCTACGTACGTCGCTGGAGAAAGCAATTTCGAAAACACTGAAAATTTCAGAACGATAAAAAAATATTTGTTTGAGCTATATTTTCGGCCACCGCAAACATGTGGTTTAGAGAAAAAGACGATTAAAAATTTTAGTACGCTCAGGGTATACAAAATAAGCGTTGCGGCAAAATTGAAAATTTGAATATTCATATTTTTTTTTTTCAATTCGTTTATTTGATAAGGCAGGTTTGCGTTAGCTTAAAGGTGCCAATTTTGTTTTGTTTTACATTTTAAATTACTTAAAACTAGGGGCTTACATATTGATTTTTGAAATTAAACTAAGGCTAATTTATAGCTATACATATACACAAGGGGGTAGTATAATTTTCGTAAGATTAGAGGGGTCATTTAGTTTTTATGGCAATATGGTTTGACATTTTTAGCAATGAGATTATTGGAGCAAATAATGTTTAACTAAGGGGGAAAATTTTTACGACTATCTTAAAAGTAGAAATAATTAGAGGGCGTGATTAAATTTTGTAAAGATTCGGAGACATTAATTAGAGTTATTTTATGTGGTAGTAGAGTTGGGCATTTTCAACGAGATCATATAATATAATAGTTAAAACTAGAAAAGGCAAGAAGAGCTAAATGCTTCATGAAGATATTTGGGGGGGAGGGGGGGGGGGAAGGGGTGTTACTTCTGTGTATAAGAGTCAGGGGAAGTAGGGTGGACAAACATGGCAGGGGGAGAACATTATTTCAGTTTCAGACTTCGGGAGATCAACGGATGGGTTACAGAATCAGGGTGGTCTTCATCAGGAAGAATCATGTACTGGGACGCCGGGTGGTCGTTCTCGAGATGGCAGGGGTTTCTCCAGACGATTTCGTAGTGCGGCTCAGATGTTGATCGGCTACATTTCGAGTTGTGCGTGTGATGTTCGTGCTTTAGGTCCCGTGTTTGTTGGCTCATTCGACAGGGATGTTTTGTGTCGCCTTGGAGTCGCATCAAATCATCGTGGGTGTATGGTACAGGTGGAAGAGAGCGCTTCTGAGAATGATAAGGAAAAAGGGGCAGTTAAAGTTGGATATTGATGGTTTTTATGAAGGTGTATATAAGGGACATATAGAGGACATCGCGGCTTGCCAACACATCTCGAACCGGGACGTTGGGTGGTCTTCCTCGGGCCCGGAGGGTGTCCATAAGCCGAGACCTGGCGGAACTGTACTCGGTGCACGCCCAGACTATGTGCTCTATATCGTGATAACCGTCGCCACAAGCGCAGATACCACTCTCCACGAGCCCAATACGTCGGAGATGTGCATCCAGCGTGTAATGGTTCGCCATGAGTCGGGACATCACACGAATGAAGTCACGACCCACATCCATCCCCTTGAACCAAGGTTTCGTCGATACCTTAGGGACTATCGAATGTAGCCACCTTCCTAGCTCCCCATTGCTCCACGCGGTTTGCCAACTTTCGAGGGTTCTCTGATGAGTAATACTGAAAAATTCGTGGAAGCAAATTGGTCTTTCAAAAACGTCACCTTCAATGGCACCCACCTTAGCTAAGGAGTCCGCCTTCTCATTGCCCGGAATGGAGCAATGAGAAGGGACCCACACCAAGGTAATCTGGAAAGATTTGTCAGATAAAGCACTCAGTAGCTCCCGTATTTTCCCCAAAAAATACGAGGAATGCTTTCCATGTTTCATCGAGCGAATAGCGTCAATAGAACTCAGACTATCCGAGACGATGAAGTAATGGTCTGCGGGTAATGTGTCAATGACTCCAAGGGTATACTGAATAGCAGCTAGTTCTGCGGCGTAAACTGAAGCAGGGTCACTGAGTTTGTAGGAGGCGGTGAACTTTTGATTGAAAATACCGAAGCCAGTGGACCCTTCGAGGTTTGATCCGTCAGTATAAAACATCTTAGAACAGTCGACTTCTCGGAATTTATTATAAAAAATATTTGGAACCACTTGTGGGCGTATATGGTCCGGAATTCCAATAATCTCATCTTTCATGGATGTGTCGAAGAAAACAGTAGATTCAGAAGTATTTATGAAATGCACACGGTTGGGATTGTAAGAAGAAGGATTAATATTTTGCGCCATGTAGTCAAAGTACAGGGACATAAAACGGGTCTGAGAATTGAGCTCAACAAGCCTTTCGAAATTTTCAATCACCAACGGGTTCAAGATATCGCATCGAATGAGCAATCGATATGAGAGTTCCCAAAATCGATTTTTCAGCGGGAGAACGCCCGACAGGACTTCGAGACTCATCGTATGGGTCGACTGCATGCACCCTAAGGCGATACGCAAACAACGATACTGAATTCTTTCGAGTTTGATGAAATGTATGTTCGCGGCGGATCGAAAGCAGAAGCATCCGTATTCCAGTACCGACAGTATCGTTGTTTGATACAACCTAATTAGGTCTCCTGGGTGGGCACCCCACCACGTTCCGGTTATTGTACGAAGAAAGTTGATCCTTTGCTGGCATTTCTGTTTCAGATACCGAATATGGCATCCCCAAGTACCTTTCGAGTCGAACCAGACCCCTAGATATTTTACTGTGAAGACCTGAGCTATAGTTTGACCCATTAATAGAAGCTGTAGTTGTGCTGGTTCACGCTTCCTAGAAAATACAACTAGCTCAGTTTTCTCCG
Source organism: Topomyia yanbarensis (assembly GCF_030247195.1). Lineage (NCBI taxonomy): Eukaryota > Metazoa > Arthropoda > Insecta > Diptera > Culicidae > Topomyia > Topomyia yanbarensis. Next base: position 78,692,362 of record NC_080672.1, read on the forward strand.
TGGAGAATTCGATACCCAGCTTAGCAGTCAAGCAGACAAATCGTCCAAAGTATTCTGTAATGGTCCTTGTAGATCGACAGCTTTGGGTCCCGTTACAAAAATCACGCCATCGTCTGCAAGTTGCCTTAAAGTGCAGGAATTGTCAAGACATTCATCAATGTCGTTGACGTAGAAATTGTATAACAGGGGGCTTAGACATGAGCCCTGGGGAAGGCCCATGTAGCTAAATCGTGATGTCGATAAGTCACCATGCGAAAAATGCATGTGCTTTTCCGACAACAAGTTTAGTAAAAAGTTGTTTAAAGTCGCTGAAAGACCATGCTGGTGCAGCTTCTCTGAAAGAATGTTGATAGAAACTGAATCAAAAGCCCCCTTTATATCTAGGAACACTGATGCCATCTGCTCTTTACTAGCATAGGCCATTTGAATTTCGGTTGAGAGCAACGCAAGACAATCATTCGTCCCTTTGCCTTTGCGAAAGCCAAATTGTGTATCTGACAGTAAGCCATTTGCTTCGACCCAATTGTCGAGGCGGGATAGGATCATTTTCTCGAACAACTTCCGGATACAAGATAGCATTGCGATCGGTCGATACGAATTGTGGTCGGAGGCTGGTTTTCCTGGTTTTTGGATGGCGATGACCTTCACTTGCCTCCAATCGTGTGGGACAATGTTAGCCTCAAGAAACTTATTAAATAAGTTCAACAAGCGTCTCTTGGCAGAGTCTGGCAGATTCTTCAACAAGTTGAATTTGATTCTGTCTGGCCCTGGAGCTTTATTGTTACACGACAAGAGAGCAAGTGAGAACTCCACCATCGAAAAAGGTGTTTCGTTCGCGTTATCGTGACGGGACGCGGCGCGGTAGATCTTCTGTGCCGGGGCGGAATCCGGACAAACCTTCTTGGCGAAATCGAATATCCAACGGTTTGAATATTCCACGCTCTCATTAGTACTGTTTCGATTTCGCATACGTCGGGCTGTTCCCCAAAGAGTGCTCATCGATGTTTCTCTCGTTAATCCGTCGACGAACCGGCGCCAATAACCGCGTTTTTTGGCTTTCATCAAACTCTTCATTCGCTTGTCTAACGTCGCGTACTGTCGAAAACTAGCGGGTAACCCGTCGTTCCGGAAGGTCTTAAACGCGGCGGCCTTCTCTGCGTACACGTCTGAGCACTCTTTATCCCACCAGGGATTGGGAGAACGTTTTTGTATGTTCGCGCCGGGTACTGGCTTAGTCTGAGCTTGATTCGCGCTGTCGAGAATCAAGCCAGCCAAATAGCTGTACTCTTCCTCCGGAGGAAGTTCTTGAGTAGATTCGATGTTGTCGGATATCGCGGCAGCATAGCTCTTCCAATCGATATTTCGTGTGAGGTCATACGAAATATTGATTGTTTCCAATGGCCTTGAGCCGTTATTGATTGAGACTACGATCGGCAGATGGTCGCTACCGTGGGGATCAGGGATTACCTTCCACGCGCATTCTAACTTTAGCGAGGTCGAGCAAAGGGATAAATCTAATGCGCTTGGGCGCGCAGGTGGGGGAGGAATCCGTGTCATTTCACCCGTGTTTAGAATTGTCATGTTGAAGTTGTCGCAAATATTGTGAATTAAAGAGGAACGGTTATCATCATAAAGGCAACCCCATTCCGTACCGTGAGAGTTAAAGTCGCCTAAAACTAGTCGCGGTGCAGGCAGGGATTCTATGATGTCATGTAGCCGGCGATGCCCAATCGCGGTGTTGGGGGGAATATATATGGAAGCTATGCAAAGATCTTTGCCTTTGGTTGTTACTTGACAAGCGACAACTTCAATACCTGTTATCGAGGGAAGGTTAATTCTGTAGAAGGAATAGCGCTTTTTGATCCCCAAAAGCACTCCTCCATAGGGGGTGTCTCGATCCAGGCGAATAATATTAAAGTCGTGGAAGTTGAGATCTATGTCGGAAGTTAACCAAGTTTCACATAATGCAAATGCATCGCAACTCAAATTATTTATTAAAATTTTGAAGGAATCGATTTTCGGGATGATACTTCTGCAATTCCACTGTAGAACAGTGATCAAATCCGTGACCTCGTTCGATGAGTTAGCCATCGAAGGATACAATCGCTGAAAGGAGGGGCCATTTAGCAGTCAACTGCTTCAAAAATGTTCTTACTGTAGGGAGAAAAGCTAACAACAGACTTTTAATAGGATCAGTTATATTGAAAGTTTTTATTATCCAGTCCACAATGTCCGAGAGTTTGATAATTCCAGTGCCGCGATTATTCTCGAACTGAAACAGAGGAACACTTGGGATTTTTGATGTTCCGGGAAGTGCTGGGAACTCCTTCTCTGAGTTTAATCCTCCGAGACCAGGAGCTAATTGCTTCGGTTTGGTTGCAACACTTCCAATAGATGTGACTTTCTGAGTCCCGTCAAGGGATACCTTCTGGCCTTTACAACGAACTTTAGGAGGGGAAATGTTCCTCCTCTTCCTATAACTTCTAGGCGCCCTAGTAGATGTTCCCTCTTGTGGGTCATCAGCCTCGCCCTCGTTAGGAGGCAAGTGAGCATAGATGTTTGTTGAGGTTGGTGGTGTAGCTTTCTTTAGCATTTCTGCAAAAGAACGTTCGGATCGTCCAGCAAGGGAACGTTTTAGTTTATCCCCGCGTAGTTTGTACGCGGGACATGCCGAGATATCATGCAGATTCTCTGCACAGTAAGGACACTTCTCAGCATTCTTACTGCACGAATCATCTAGATGATTCTCCCCGCATTTTCCACAGCGGGCCTTATTGCTACAATGGGTGGCTGTGTGACCCAATTGTTTACACTTTGTGCAATTCATGACCCGCGGCACAAACAGACGCACAGGCAGACGAACCTTGTGCAAGAGGACGTAATTAGGCAAAGCGATACCAGCGAAGGTCAACCGATAAGAGTTTGATTGGGGGTACGTTTTTGAACCATCCCCCGCAACTACTACTGAGTGCAAACGCTTGCACTCGAGTATTTTCACTGGCTGAAGTAAGCGGTCTCTGAAACGGCCAACCCCGTACTGCAGCAGATCCTCGCATGTCAAACTGTCATCGGTGACAACGCCTTCAGACTGTACTTTCACAGCTGGAATATACACGTGATAGTCCTTCGTAAAGTGCTCGCAGCAAGCAATATCGTTTGCCTGCTTTGAGTTAGTCAGCACGACCCTCAGCCTGTCTGAGCGGACCTTTTTTATTTCGATCACAGCCGAGAACCGTTCCGTTAGGTCTTTTGAAATCTGTAATAGATTCAGCGATTTTATTTTGGGCCGAAAGAAGACCACAAAGGGACCGGTCGAGAGCTCTGGATATTGTTTGGGTCGGGGGAGAGCCTTAGGAGTCGACTCGATCTCCATTTGGCCATCCGGGGAGGAAGCCATCGACACCGTCAACGCACGGGGTCAGCACCCGCGCAGACGGGAAAAAGCCGTAAATGTATCAAAAAGGTAGATTTCACTTATCTGTATACTCGTTTCCCACGACGCACCAGTCCAGCTTAAATAGCTGGTTATTGTTCAATCCTCGCTTTACGAACAAAAGGTTGAGGAATGTGGCCTAACGGTTAACACACGCACAAAAGAAAATAAAAGTCCAAACCTCGAAGAGGCAGAGAATGGCAAAATAACCTTGAACGCGGATTACTGCACTGTTCTTTTTCCAACAAACCGAGAACAAAACACTTCTATCTCGATCGAGCGATGCGTAGAGACTGAGAATATTCATATGTTATTGCCGCCTTCCATATTTGGACATATTACTTTTAAAGACCCTAATGTATATTTTAGGCAAAATAATAAAAGTTAGATTCTTTTAAAAATCCCTCTTTTTTAATAAGGGTGTGAACATTACAAAGTACTTGTGTAAATATTATCAAAGATTTAGGCATAAGGATTAGCGATAATATTTTAAATCAAATTCCTTTTCTCAACCACTAACTATTGTGAGTCGATATATGTTGCTCACTACGAGGGCACTTTCAGAAAAAGTCGATATTGAAATAATCGCGTTGAGATAGCGTGTTTCAAGAGCTTCAATTTCATTTCTAGTTCTTAGATCGCCATGAAAATTTTAAAAAACGCTATTAATGATATGTACTTCAAATATGCGCAATAATTTTTTCCATTTTTTTGTTTTACTTTTATTTTGATTTGACCTTCAACATTTCTCGCAAAGATGTTGTCCCATGCTGATTTGATCGATATAATATCCGAATATGTTGATTTGAGCGTTTCTCTGAGGCCTACCACTGTCCCATGTAGTATGTGTTATCAAAAACATCGCAAAAAATCATGTTGTAAATGTTCTCAATCGTTATTGGCTTTCAAACGCGAAACTTTTTCGCTCGATGCGCCAACTAGATTTCATTTTTGGTACCAGTCAAATGATGATGAAAATATTTTCTTGCATTGATGATATAGGAGGGTTGTTCTACTTTAATTGTTTTAAGATAAACGTTACATAGTTTCACAAAAAGTTTAATTGCAGGTGATAAGAAAACACTCGTTCTTTCGTTTGACATCAAAACATTTAGTCGAACTCGATATTTTATGGCGAATTATTGAGATCCGGAATTGTTTTTTATTGTTGAGGTTAGGTTGGTTGTTTTAGATACGGAAAATGTTTATTTAGAAATTGGATTTATCAGTGGATAATCTCTACTGCCAACTCCTGCACTCTTTAATTCAATGATTTTCGCTCACCATCATGTTTTCTATCGAAATTTTAATCTCTGAATTTCATTTTAGTATAAACTGAAACCGGAAGAACGAATTTTTAGTGAGGTAACAAGAAATTTACCATCTGGATATTTTTTAGAGGTAGGAAACATATTTTCTTCATCAATATTACTTTTCATTAGAAGAAATAACATTTAATTATAATATTGATTGAATATATAAAATTAAACATTTACTTTCCAATGTGTTTTGACAGATGAAAATAAAAACATCATCATTTCACTCTCGTGCCATCTGGCGAGCGGCATCCAGCGTTAGATCACGAATAATATCCGAAAAGAGTGATAAGTGTTTTAAGAAATGTCTCATCACTCATTGTATACAATCCAGTAAACTGTAATATTTCTAAATTTTATACAAACCAAATTAACCAAGCCTGCAGCACATTATTTGTGTAATTTTTCTCACATAAAATTATAAACCTATAATGAGTGCCTATTAGTTCTAGTGATCGACGAATGAGACACTAGAATATCTAGCTCGTCCAACCTTGGTTTCTTAAGTGGCACATATTCAAGCTGCGCATGCCAGAATCCTTGATGGTCACATCGATACTATCGCCGGGTAATTTGAAGGTCTGCTTCCCTAGCCAAAATAAGACAATAATAATGCCCAATTAGCCCCCGCCAGATCAGATGCGCGCTGTTCGACGCAAATTCGCTAGTCTAATCAGTGTAGCTAAGTCCTTCTGCTACCGATAATTTAACCTTATAGTGAGGGAGAAAAAAAACGCTCCTCAAAAGCTGCGACTACACGGATAGCACCCAAATGGACCAAGTAATCAGCGCCAAAATTGATACATTCCTGTTAAAATTCGTCGACCGCCATAAATCACGCTCTCGCCTAAACTAACCGTTCCGCTAACCAGCATGCGCGATAATGGAGACGCTCCGTGAATGAACACCTAAATCGCCGGCGAGCATTTCGGAGCTGCGATTGAGCGAAAAACTCCCACGGCGATGGCTGATGTGTTTTTTTCTGCACACTTTGTTCAATGAAAGTAAAAGTTTGTCTAAACTTAGTCCATAAGCATAATTTAGTCTCCATACCTTCCCGCTGTTACCTATGATGAGGAGGATTTTTTTGCTGTTCCTTCTCCCAATCTGTCTCGCGAGAGGGTGGCGGCAGTCTCTGAACCAAAATGCACCAGACCAGACAGACTGGCGCGGCGGCCTTGAGGTTAAGTGACCGAGCCAGATTGGGAACCGTGTTGGTGCGATGCAACGCCAAGACGCGCGAGTACCATCAATTCGCAGGTGACCTCGCTCAGCGGTGGGCTCAGCGGCACAGGTGAAGTTCAATTAGTTGTGGGAAAAAAGCTACCTTATATAGCGGGTTGGAAATGCGAGCAGTCTTGTTTGCTATAGTGACACGTTTTGACTATTTGTTTACCCATCGATCGATTAGCACAATTGTTCACACTTCATTACAGGAATTTCAATTTGTCTGCCACTGCTAGCAACGTAAATGTCCGGTTGTAAAGTACTGACGAATAAGGCAGAGCATGCTAATTTTAGCTTTTAACCTCACTGCGGTGAAAGGTCCAACTCGATGAAGTCGCTCGTTTGGAAACCTGTTGATTCCAGGGGGACGACCCGCACGAACCGTTTCATTTTCAATTTACTTAATGATATCATTACTGTCAGTTGTAATTCTGGGTGTTGGAAGCGTGACGGCGAAGTGGCTCTTTGACTGTGAATGCCATTTTGAGGTTTCTGTGGACAGTCCAAGTCGTCGCCTTGTTCGTGCTACTTTTAAGCAAGATTTGAGTCTAATTAGCTTTTCTTGTTGTTGTTGGTGACAAAGATGATAGGTCTTTCATTTTTAGTCTATTTCAATATCAGGTCTTAGAACCGAACAAAATTTTTGTGAATTTCTTGGGATAAGCAGAGATAATAATATCTCAAGCCTGAGCGCGGAGAGGGAGAGGTGACGATTTACTAGAGGAGGTATTGGGAGTCGATAGGTCATTGGTAGGTATTGTAGGCTGTGACGGTGATCACGATACTGTTGGTAATCTGTGATGACATCATCACAGTTTCTCGAAGGTGGAGTGGCTATCGCACCCAACTAGAGACTGGGATATCGCAGGTTTCATTCCTGCTTTTCTCAGTGTTTCCAATTAAAAAGTGAGTTTTTACCATTTCTTCATTCACTCCGTTCTGATGATTTTTTCTTTGTCTGTTTTCCAATGGACAGGTCCATTTTATCTATTTTATTCGTTTCGTTCTGTAGATTCATGCCGATCAGTTTATTTATTTCATGCATTTAACATATTTTATTCACTGTTATGCATTTTTTTTTTTCAAATTTTCCTGTACATGCATTCTATTTAGTTCCTTCATTTTGGTAATCTTACTACTTTGTTTCCTTCATTCATTTGAATTATTATCCCAATTATTATTTTGACAAAATATTATTTATTCTATTAACACTTTAACTTTTTAAATATTGCCTAACAATTCATTTCAATTGTTTAATTCATTTTATTTTGCCTATTCTTTCTATTTTTGTTCAACTCCTTAAATTTGTAAATTAAAATTATTCATGTTGTTCATTTAGTTCACTGCATGATTTTTATAATTTTATTATTTCTATTAATTTTATTATTTTTTTTTAAATTTATCAATTAATTGATTTAAATCATTTGATTCATTTCAATCATTTCGAATTCATTTTCTATTCATTTTGAGTTCATTTTTAATTCGTTTTGAATTCACATTGAATTCATTCAAATTTATCTTGAATTCATTTCGAATTCATTTTAAATTCATTATGAATTCATTATGAATTCATTTTGAATTCATTTTGAATTCATTTTGAATTCATTTTGAATTCATTTTGAATTCATTTTGAAATCATTTTGAATTCATTTTGAATTCATTTTGAATTCATTTTGAATTCATTTTGAATTCATTTTGAATTCATTTTGAATTCATTTTGAATTCATTTTGAATTCATTTTGAATTCATTTTTAATTTATTTTGAATTCATTTTGAAATCATTTTGAATTCATTTTGAATTCATTGTGAATTCATTTTGAATTCATTTTGATTTCATTTTGAATTAATTTTAAATTCATTATGAACTCATTTTGAATTCATTTCCGAATTCTGAATTCACTTTAAATTCATTTTGAATTTATTTTAAATTCATTTTAAATTCATTTTGAATTTATTTGGAATTCATTTTGAATTCATTATGAATTCATTATGAATTCATTTTGAATTCATTTTGAACTCATTCTGAATTCATTTTGAATTCATTTTGAATTCATTTTGAACTCATTTCGAATTTATTTTGAATTCATTTTCAATTCATTTTGAATTCATTTTGATTTCATTTTCAATTCATTTTCAATTCATTCTGAATTCATTTTGAATTCATCTTGAATTTGTTTTGAATTCATTTTGAATACATTTTGAATTAATTTTGAATTCATTCTGAATTCATTTTTAATTAATTTTGAATTCATTTTGAATTCATTTTGAATTCAATTTGAATTCAAGTTGAATTCATTTTCAATTCATTTTGAATTGATTTTGAATTCATTTTGAATTCATTTTGAATTCATTTTGAATTCATTTTGAATTCATTTTGAATTCATTTTGAATTCATTTTGAATTCATTTTGAATTCATTTTGAATTCATTTTGAATTCATTTTGAATTCATTTTGAATTCATTTTGAATTCATTTTGATTTCATTTTGAATTCATTTTGAATTCATTTTGAATTCATTTTGAATTCATTTTGAATTCATTTTGAATTCACTTTGGATTCATTTTGAATTCATTTTGAATTCATTTTGAATTCATTTTGAATTCATTTTGAATTCATTTTGAATTCATTTTGAATTCATTTTGAATTCATTTTGAATTCATTTTGAATTCATTTTGAATTCATTTTGAATTCATTTTGAATTCATTTTGAATTCATTTTGTATTCATTTTGAATTCATTTTGAATTCATTTTGAATTCATTTTGAATTCATTTTGAATTCATTTTGAATTCATTTTGAATTCATTTTGAATTCATTTTGAATTCATTTTGAATTCATTTTGAATTCATTTTGAATTCATTTTGAATTCATTTTGAATTCATTTTGTATTCATTTTGAATTCATTTTGAATTTATTTTGAATTCATTTTGAATTCATTTTGAATTCATTTTGAATTCATTTTGAAATCATTTTGAATTCATTTTGAATTCATTTTGAATTTATGTTGAATTCGTTTTGAATTCATCTTGAATTTGTTTTGAATTTATTTTGAATTAATTTTGAATTAATTTTGAATTCATTCTGAATTCATTTCGAATTCATTTTGAATTCATTTTGAATTCATTCTGAATTCATTTTGAATTCATTTTGAATTCATTTTGAATTCATTTTGAATTCATTTTGAATTCATTTTGAATTCATTAGGAATTTATGTTGAATTCGTTTTGAATTCATCTTGAATTTGTTTTGAATTCATTTTGAATTCATTTTGAATAAATTTTGAATTCATTCTGAATTTATTCTGAATTCATTTTGAATTCATTCTGAATTCATTTTGAATCCATTTTGAATTCAATTTGAATTCATTTTGAATTCATTTTGAATTAATTCTGAATTCATTTTGGATTCATTTTGAATTCATTTTAAATTCATTTCGAATTCATTTTAAATTCATTTAGAATTTATTTTTAATTCATTTTGAATTAATTTTGAATTCAATTTGAATTCATTTTGAATTCATTTTGAATTAATTCTGAATTCATTTTGGATTCATTTTGAATTCATTTTAAATTCATTTAGAATTTATTTTTAATTCATTTTGAATTAATTTTGAATTCATTTTGCATTTATTTTGAATACATTTCGAATTCATTTTGAATACATTTTGAGTTCATTTTGAATTCATTTTGAATTCATTTTTAAATCATTTCCAATTAATTTTGAATTCATTCTGAATTCATTTTGAATTCATTTTGAATTCATTTTGAATGATTTTGAATTCATTTTGAATTAACTAATGTTCATTTTGGATTCATTTTTCATACATTTCCAATTCATTTCGAATTTATTTTGAATTCATTTTGAATTCATTTTAAATTCATTTTGAATTCATTTTGAATTGATTATGAATTCATTTTGAATTAATTTTGAATTCATTTTGAATGCATTTTGAACTCATTTTGAATTTATTTTGTATTCATTTTGAATTCATCCTGATATTATTTTGATTTCATTCTGAATTGATTCTGAATTCATTTTTAATTAATTTTGAATTCATTTGAATTCATTTAATTAATTTAATTCATTTAATTCATTCAACTCATTTAATTCATTTAATTCATTTAATTCATTTAATTCATTTAATTCATTTAATTCATTTAATTCATTTAATTAAATTCATTTTGAATTCATTTTGAATTCATTTTGAATTCATTTTGAATTCATTTTGAATTCATTTTGAATTTATTTTGAATTCATTTTGAATTCATTTTGAATTCAATTTGAATTCAAGTTGAATTCATTTTCAATTCATTTTGAATTGATTTTAAATTCATTTTGAATTCATTTTGAATTCATTTTGAATTCATTTTGAATTCATTTTGAATTCATTTTGAATTCATTTTGAATTCATTTTGAATTCATTTTGTATTCATTTTGAATTCATTTTGAATTCATTTTGAATTCATTTTGAATTCATTTTGAATTCATTTTGAATTCATTTTGAATTCATTTTGAATTCATTTTGAATTCATTTTGAATTCATTTTGAATTCATTTTGAATTCATTTTGAATTCATTTTGAATTCATTTTGAATTCATTTTGAATTCATTATGAATTCATTTTGAATTCATTTTGAATTCATTTTGAATTCATTTTGAATTCATTTTGAATTCATTTTGAATTCATTTTGAATTCATTTTGAATTAATTTTGAATTAATTTTGAATTCATTCTGAATTCATTTCGAATTCATTTTGAATTCATTCTGAATTCATTTTGAATTCATTTTGAATTCATTTTGAATTCATTTTGAATTCATTTTGAATTCATTTTGAATTCATTAGGAATTTATGTTGCATTCGTTTTGAATTCATCTTGAATTTGTTTTGAATTCATTTTGAATTCATTTTGAATAAATTTTGAATTCATTCTGAATTTATTCTGAATTCATTTTGAATTCATTCTGAATTCATTTTGAATCCATTTTGAATTCAATTTGAATTCATTTTGAATTCATTTTGAATTAATTCTGAATTCATTTTGGATTCATTTTGAATTCATTTTAAATTCATTTCGAATTTATTTTAAATTCATTTAGAATTTATTTTTAATTCATTTTGAATTAATTTTGAATTCATTTTGAATTCAATTTGAATTCATTTTGAATTCATTTTGAATTAATTCTGAATTCATTTTGGATTCATTTTGAATTCATTTTAAATTCATTTCGAATTCATTTTAAATTCATTTAGAATTTATTTTTAATTCATTTTGAATTAATTTTGAATTCATTTTGCATTCATTTTTAATACATTTCGAATTCATTTTGAATACATTTTGAGTTCATTTTGAATTCATTTTGAATTCATTTTGAATTCATTTTGAATTGATTATGAATTCATTTTGAATTAATTTTGAATTCATTTTGAATGCATTTTGAACTCATTTTGAATTTATTTTGTATTCATTTTGAATTCGTCCTGATATTATTTTGATTGCATTCTGAATTGATTCTGAATTCATTTTTAATTAATTTTGAATTCATTTGAATTCATAGTGAATTCATTTAATTAATTTAATTCATTTAATTCATTCAATTCATTTAATTAATTTAATTCATTTAATTCATTTAATTCATTTAATTAATTTAATTCATTTAATTAATTTAATTCATTTAATTCAGTTAATTAATTTCATTCATTTAACTTATTTAATTCCTTTTATTTCATTCATTCCTTTCATTCCTTTCATTCATCTTTATAAAGTAGGGCAGTCCGGGGCTAATTGACGGAATCTCCTTTTCTCTGTTTTTATTAGACATATAGCGTTACCTCTTCTTGTGTACCTCAAGTCATTTGAAACCCGTTATCCAATGTGGTTTTGTTGCAAAACGATTTGTTTAGTGGAAGTTGTGGGTTATATTGTGTTTTCGAGCATACCAAGTAAATTTTCTAAATTTTAAACACATTACCTTAATTAGGGTGATTTTCAATCTATTTCCCGAATGATTATATTTTTCAATAGCGCGTGAAAAGAGCTTTCAGTATCCGTATCGATATTACATCTATCCACAAACAAAAGTTATTTTTAAAATAGTTTTTAATATAATATTCGGTTGGGGTAAGTTGGCGGTGCTGCACACGAGGCACGTTGGCGGTACTATTAACGGTGCTAAAAAAGTCAACAAAAAAATTTGTTTCTGGAATTCACTCCAAAGTAAGAAAATCTTTTTCTTGTGTATCTCGTCAATGCAGGAGACATTTATTGCGGCCAATTGCATGAAGAATTTCGAAAATTTGCTTATGAATAGGGGTACGCGTCAAAGTCAAAATGCCGGGGTATTGAAACTGAAATATGATAGCAAATGTCGGTTTCTCGAAAAGACATTCAACACGTTCCTTGAAGTAATTGAATCGCCATTTGATTGCTTATTTTGTGGCGTATACTCAAATAATCCCAACTTACCCCGGGGTCGGGGTAAGTTGGCGGGTTTTCCGCGTCACATATTTTTGTCTCTAAAAATGGAGACAATACATCAAACACTTTTAAAAAAAATCAGAGATGTTGTCAACAGTTTGACCTTTCATGCCGCGTGTTCTATTTTGCAAGATCATCAAAGCGATAAAAATTGAAAACTGAAATCACCGCCAACTAGCCCCGGTCTCCTCTACCGATATTTTTGAAAACCGTACTAAACGAAGCTATTGAGTTAAGATCTGTTTTGATACTTTTTACCTACCGTGGGTCATCTTGGTCATCTAAGTCGCGTCCTTGTGATTTTCTACTGAATCACAGTAACAAATTTCCGAACGGTGGTCAGCTATTTTCGCCCGTGTTCCTTATCACCTATTTCTATAAAGTGATTCATCAACAGTGCTATCATTGAAAATGACCCACCTTGGTTATGCAACTAATTTTTTGCGATCTTATTTTGATGCAAATAATTAATAATAATATAATTTTTTTTATATTCCTTAATTTGATAACATTGTAAGGCAACACGTATCCGCCGGTTGATGCCAATCGAGCTGACATTTCTTTAAACTGAGCAAACTAATTTCTTTGTGTGTCTAGTGTTTATTTCACCAACTAGGAAACTAATCCATGGGGTATTAAAATCGCGTGGGGAATACGCATAGTCTTGTCTGAGCGAATTATGACTTTTGAATTATGAATGAGGACTAAAAATTGACAGTTCGCGAGAAGAATCCAAAACCCGTTACCAATTTGCGGCAGTCATAGAAGCACGAAGATCTAATGTTTAATTGTCATATTCAGTGGTTTCCTTTCAGTCCATTGAATTATCAGTCATTTATATTGATTGTTTTCATTGTATTGAGCACTTTCACATGCTTTGGAGTAATACATGCACTATATTATTGTTATATTAACCATATTTCTTCATGAGCATAAAAATATTATAGCTTGATTATTGGCATATAAGGTGACAAGTTAGTTTCTTTTTGCTCTTATTGTCTCCAATCTAGTTTGTTTTAATTACCTTTCAAAACTATATCTCGTGCTGTTACTTGTAATAATTTTCTGTTATTTTAAATACTAAAGAGACCAGATTCATAACACAGCTTACTACGAAAATTACATTCTGTTATAATCTTGTTATTGCATGTTCTGATCGGGATTTCATCAGTTATATATTCGACATAAAAAGATAGTCGTTTCAGGTATTTCGGTAGCGCTTGATCTAGCGGAATAGCAACTACGAATTGTACTGTCATCATGCTCACGCTCATGATTCATCTGTAACAAATTTCCGCCATCTCATCACTGCTGTGCTCAAGAAGGCATCTTTTGTTTGACAATTAAATCGACACCTGCTTCCTGGCGACACTATGCAAAAACTCCTTAAATTCTAAGTACTGATCTGATTAAGGAAACGTGATAAGATTGATGACGTGAGCCAAATCGATAGTCAGATTATCTTATATTTTGCTTGGTAAAACTTAACCTCAGCCTGTTTAACATTATGCAATCAACCCAGTCCCAGTCTGGTGTCATCTTCCGACGATGATCGATTGGAGTTGCACAGTGCTATTAGCATGCTGTGTTTCGTACACTTAAAACTGACCCAGATATCCGCAGAGATTCATCGCGGTCGTAAATCTTGCCGGTGCAGCATTCACTATTTCGACAAACAGTTGCGCCGGTCTACTCCCCAAATTAAATGCGCTTAACTAAATCGCAAAGCTTGACCACCCTTTTCAGCTCTTTAATAGCGCATCGAAGTCTAGTTCCAAAAGGTTATACAGTTACTTGATCATTTCCGAAGTCCGTAATCTCATCCTATCCGGCAGTCGTAAATCAAACGTCAAGTTCAAACATTAATTTCAGTTTGATTTACGTAGCTCCAGCAGTTCGAGTTCAACAATCGGAGTTCATCCGAGGCGCTGCTGGATCGAATGTTGGACAAACCGAAAGTTGCTTTGTTTCAGGGGATTGGTCGTTCAATCACCTGTTCTTTTTTCCACACGATGCAGAAAAAACTAACATCACAAAATCTACAGAGTGTGAAAATCCACAAACGCAAAGTGACGAGAGCCGTCGTCGCTGTCGTCAATCACGCTTGGACAGTGGCGGCTCGAGAGGGCGCGAAACGCGCCACCAATTTCGTAATTGAATCAGGTTGGTAAAACATCGAGAAAAGCTTGTTTGCGAATGCCCCATGGCCTGAGCCGTACTGTACGGATCGACCCCGCGGGAGCGGTGTTTTGAGATTGACGAGATACAGTTTTGGGCGCCACAAGACAAAAACAGACCTATGTACTGCTAGCAGTGCAGTAAATCATAACGAAAAACAGACGGGCTCCAGTTGCCGACCAACGAGCTGAAAGATCTGGTTCAAGACAAGCCGTTTTGCGTGTGTACCGCATGGAGAACAGAAACAATTGTTGGTTGGATCTTTTGGTGGAGTAGCGTGTTGTAAGTAGGTTGCAATGGACGCTGAAAAAAGTGACATTCTAGACCGTTGATTCGAGTATAATACTGCGAAATGAGTAAATGAGTACCATATGTGCAGGGTGAAGGGCCTATTTATTCACAAAAAAAGTTCATGGGAATCGACTAGAACACTGTTGGGCTCCCAACCAAGCTGACTCATACATAACCTCTTTAAAAGGATAACTTTTCCTAACAAAGTTGCATCGATTTGCAATCTTCGACAAAGTTATAAGCAATAAAATTATATTTCTCATTTTCACTTGCCGAGATAATAAATTCAGTGCCACCTAGTGGAGAAAGTTCAAGTGAGATAGTTTCTTCGTGTAATTGGTTAAAAAATCCCCTACAAACTTCAACCACGTTTGTCCGGTAGTTAGAATTGTCTGGTTTGGTTTAAAGTTAAAACAGACACTCCACACTAGACTAGGAATCGATTAAAGGGTGGGCCAATGGAGGTCGTTTTATGCTCGTCACTGTAGTGTACAACTTTTGAACGACTTTCGTAGCTTACTTTCAAGTGGTGCATTATGTTCTGTCAGATAACCGGACACATACTTTTTGCGGCCTGTTCTCCCGTTTAGAAGTTATTTGATTCTAAAATAAAGCTGTGAACAACGTAAGCTGCAAATATTTTCAAAACTGTCCAAAATAACGAAAAATATATCAGTTGAACTGGAATCACACCTGAATTTCTCTAGCATAAATGGGAATTGACTTATTTTATTCATTTGTGTATTTTATTGATTTTTTATCGTGCCTATTATTTGCAAAGTTTTATGTTATGTGTGCTAGCGCACAATACAACTCGAGCGTATGTTACAAAAATAGACAAAAGTTACAATCGATTGGCATTTAGACATATGGGATTATCGGGGCCCGATGGTACTGTGCACTGAAAAAATCATATAATCCACAGTTTACAGCAATAAAAAATAATAACGAAAAGGCTAAATCCTAAAAACCAATAATTTAGCCGAACTTGAATGGCACGCTAATTGCCGAGCTAATTATTATTTTATTCCTCAGCTGGAGGTCTGAGCTCACGTGCATCCCAGCCAGCTAATCGATGATTCGCTGCAAAGTTTAGAGCTACCTACCATAAACGAACTGCAAACGAAAATGAAAACTTTACGGTGTTCGGTGGCTACTGTCGGAGAGTGCGTGGGTGGTCATTTAAGATTGGTGGGTTACCTATGAATACCATAAAGATGCGACGATCAGATGAAAAGGTCAGTCCATTGGGCTACTGTGGCGGTGTGCAATCGTTTGACCCTCTAGGCGTCTACGAAAAAATTTATATCATATGATTTTTAAAGATTCCCAGATAGGGTGGTAACGAATTAGCGAAATTGTTAGTTATAGGTACGATTTAAATAGTCTTCGGAAAATATATATTGTAGGATTGCTGGTACTAAGGTTTTTACAAAATTCTCACAATAAGATCAGATGTTCCTCTTCGTTATTTTCTTAATTATGTTAGTAGTTCATAAAAGATTTTTTTAAATTCGTTCCATGTACCAAAAACTTTTGCTATGTAAAATAATTTAAAATTATAAAACACTCTAAATTCGTCTTGAAATTCCACATGAAATTCAACTTTTTTTCTAGTGGAATTTTACATGGAATAGAACTTTCTCGTCAAAAAAATTTATATGCAGAACAGCTTCCGTTTTCATCGCTGGATCGATTCTGAATACTGTCACGTTAATTTGGTGTCTCTAACTATTGAAAAAATCAAAAATTCTTCGAACTGCCCATTTTACTCTGTATTCCCCTGTCCTATTTTACCTCGATTCTCCATACTTTTACACCATTTGGATGAACTTCGAGTGGGGAATATGAAATAAAGTTACGGCGGATAGCCTATAACAATGTTCCAGTAGCCTACCGTTTTCAAGTCCTTTGCTTTGCGCCGTTCACTTCAGCATGTTTGTTTTGTTTTGGTTTTGAAGCCGTTAATTTGAGTCCTTTACTGACTTTCAAATATAACGTAAGCACGTTTAAGCCTTTTAATATATATAATAAAGTTTTACTTGGTTTAACTGTTTTTATTAGAAAGCTTGAACAGGTTATTTACACAGATAATGGCGATGCAAGAAGTCCATTATTATCTGAAGAATCAGGCAATAACTAGGGCAATAAGAATTATTTAGAAAAATAGGGAAACTCGACCAACCGCAAATTTCACATATTTTACATTTGATACGAAAACTCTTTGGTTGGAAATGGATCCATAAAGCACTACACAATAGTAAAATCCTCCTAAAATAACCCACAAGAAAGACAAAAAGTAAAGGTCCGGAATGCCAATTGAAGTACATAATGTAGCTAAGCCGTAAACTGGAGCAAAGGGCGTGAAAACCACACGTTTAATATGGATTATGCGTCTTTTACTGTAAATTATAATAACATAATTTAAATGAATTTTTTCGAATTTCGACTAACAATAGCTTAAAGAATGAAGAATAAGGATGCTATTAATGCAATAAAACGAAAAACATGAATTTGGCTTTAAGGCCCTAATCATATGTTAGTCGAGATTTATACTACTTTCAAGCGATCGATTTTTAAGATACGACTCGCATTTTAACCACCCCGTCACCGCGCCATCAAAACAAAAATAACTAGAACTAATATTTATTAAAACATTTACTAAATAAAAACACAGACCTGATAGTTCGTTTGCAAAAAAAACATCGAAGCACAGTGATTTGGTGTTACAGCTCTATCTTTGATCCTAGTGCTGCAGGATTTTGCCAACATTTATACTATTTTTATTCAAAAAAAGTATCAGGTGAACATTATGTATATGGACTTCTAAATTTGGTAATTGTTACGAATCACACTCGGCCTGACCTTGGGTACAAGATAATAACTGCTTGATCTCTCACGAGCATGGTCCTGCCGGAGTGTTTGCCTCGCCCGATACCGGGGCAGCCTGTCCTAGCGAGGCTGCTTCTTGTGAATCGGAACCGCTGAACATTCCGATGAGGGTATGTCCAACGGTATTACCGACAGAGCCGATCGCTACACTACCAGCAGTAGCTGCGATTTGAGCAATTAATCCAAGTGCCTGGTCGGGAGCTACCATTGGTGCAGCGACAGCCGAGTGTGACGCAGGCTGGACCATCGGCTAACTTGATTCCGGCGAGGTGGAGCGGCTGCAATTGGTGCGGACCTATGAAGCGATGTATATAATTTTAAGGACATCTGCAATGCAATTACCAGTGATCATCAAAATGTTTCGTGGCTAACGTTGTAATTCAGCAAAAAAACAAAAATTGAATTGATCGCAACAAATAAAATCGCTTTCTTCAACGAATCGTGGACAAGAAAAATCCAAATGCCAATTTTAACGGAACATTGCCTAATCACGTCAAATAAAAATGAAGCGAGCTTGTTAATACAAGATATTCGCATTTAAAAGTGAACCAAATCAAGTTTCTCATACTGTGGTCGAATAAAAAAATCCAAGTCTATGTAAACAAGCTCTGCGTACTGTCAAAAAAGTGAGGTTAAACATTTTCATCCAATGTTCTACAGGTTCTAGAGGTTCATTTTAGTTTGTTTACATTGCTAATGAATTTTGTACTGCGATTCACCACTTCATTTACCGCGTTGCCAAGAACTTAAGTGAAAATATTCAAAGCAGTGCTGCCCAAACGCACATTTTAAGTCTCACCATTCTTGCTGAGGTGAAAAAAATATTCAACATTCTTGCATATATTTCAAATTTTAAAAAATCATTAAAAAATCATGATAGCTCCTAAAAATCTCATTGTAACGGAAATATTCTTATAAATGTGTAATCTTTCGATTAAAAATAAGAAAAACAGGTGTTAGGTCAGACGAGAAAGGTCTATTTAACGTGAAATTTCACGTGGAATATAGCGTGAAAGTTAACGTTAAATCTCACCTGGAATTGAAATTCCACGTGAGATTTAACGTTAACTTTCACGCGCTATTCCACATGAAATTTCACGTTAAATTCCATGTAAAATTCCACTAGAAAAAAATGAAATTTCACATGTAACTCCACGACAAATTCAATGAAAATACAGTCGTGTTAAATTTCACGTGAAATTCAATGTGAAATTTCACGGGGAATTGCATGTTAAATCCAAAATGAAATTCCACTTGAACTACAGATCGAAGTTTTATGTGAAATTTCACGTAAATACCACGTAATATTACAGGTTCAATTCCACGTAAAATTCCATGAGAAAATTCCACGCTGGATATCAGGTGGAATTTCACATCAAATTTCGCGTGAAATCTTACATGCAATTCCCGTTGGAATTTACGTGGAATTCTACATGAAATTTCTCATTGAATCTCTTGTGAAGTCAGACGTGAAATTTCAAGCAGAATTTCAGGTGGAATTTAACGTAAAATTTACGTTAGATTCCATGGAAAGTTTTGCCTAAAATTCCGGGTAAAATTTCGCGTGAAATTCCACGTGAAAAATCAACTTAATTCACCCAATTCCACGTAAAATATTGTAATAATCCAATCTGGATTTACACAAAAAATGCAATAAAAATGCAATCATGTTAAGGCTCAAGTAATTTTTTTGAGCATGTTGTATGCGTAGACAAAAATATGTACAGCTTTGACGCCAATTAATCCATACAAATCCTTTATTAAGCTCTAAAAGAAGAATATCAGTCGATTTATTGGATTTGCTACGATTCAAATTATGCAAAATAGTTGTTGGAAAAACAATTAACGGAGTGGAATGGGTCTATTGGAACAGTGACTGTGGTTTTTTTCATTATGCAGTTATGTTGCGTTCCGCAGCACAGTGGGGTAGTGGAGCAAAAAATCATAGCCACTTTTTTAAAAGCACCATACATCTAGGTCGGAAGTTTTTTTATCAACTGTTTTGCATTATTTGAATCGTGGTGACCTAATAGTTCCACTGGTACAAATCTTTTAGAGCCTTGAAAAGGTTTTCAATGGATGAACCTGTGACACATTTTTCCTACGCATACCACCGAGAGTTCAATTCTTACAGGTGCTCACCCTAAGTTCCTTGAACCTTAAAATTTACGTAAAATTCTATGTGAAACTTTAAGGTAATTCAACGGAAGTTCCGACGTGATATTCTACGAAAAAATTCCAGCTGCATTTCATGTAAAATTTTGCGTGGAATTTCACTGTAACGTCACATGAATTTTCACGTGGGATTTCTCATAAATTTCACGTGGATTTTCTCGTGAAATTCTCTCGCTGAGTTTCACATAGGACTTAGCGGGGGGTTACGAGAGAAATTTAGCGTGGAATTTCTCTAAGAATCCAACTTAAAATTACTCGTGAAATTTCTCGTGAAATCCAAAATAAAATATCAAGCTTGGCCCTCTCTTGTATATTGAATCTTATTTCTAGTCTTAAGATAGCTGTAAACTTTCTTTTCCTTTGTAAAAAAAAATATTTCAACATTGTAACCTCCTAGTTTTAAGATATCCAAAATGTAAAAACAAAAGCATTTGGCACCGCCAAGCTAACGCATTTGTGCCTATCAAATAAACGAAATGAATAAAAAAAAAATTTCAAGCGAAAGTTCGCATCGGGTTTCCCGAGGAATTTCATTTAATATTACACGTCGAATTTCCCGTGTCGTACATTCCATTGGAAGTTTCACTAGCAATTCAAGGTAGAATTTCACGTGAAATTAAACCTGAAATTTCTCGTGGAATTCCACATAAAAGACCATGTGAAATTCCACGTAGAATTTCACCTGAAATTTTACGTGAAATTTGACTTGAGATTCGACGGGAAGCTTCACGTAAAATTCCACCTGATATTTCATATAACATCCTCGTATATTTCCACATTAAATTCCATGAAAAATTCAAGTGAAATTCCATGATAAGTCCCAAGTAGAGTTTAAGATGAAATTTGGTAAAGTTCCACATGAGCTCTGATATGAAATTCTATACGAATCTTCACGTAAAACCTCACATGAAATTCCACTTCAAATACCACAAAAACCCAACGTGGCAAGTAAAATTTTTCATAGAATCCAAATCTCGCGAAAAATTCTGCGTGAATTTCCATGAATCCCGCGAAAAAATTGACGTAAAAAATTTTTTTGACCCCAAGTAGAAATTAACGTGCAACACGTACACGTGAAATTCCAAATTCCAACATTAAATTTCACGTGAAATCCATCCTGAAATTCCCATTAAAGTTCATTTAATTCCACATGAAGTCCAACTTGAAATTTCGCGAGAAATTTCAGGTCAAATTTCAGGTGAAAATTTACGTAAAATTTTGCGTAAAATCCACATCCGATTTTTACGTCTGAATTCACGTGAAATTTTACATGAAATTCCTTGTGCATTTCCGCGAGAAAATGTACGCGACATTTCACGTGAAATTCCAATTTCAAGCGTGTACTTGTACAGGGAAGTTCACGTGAAATTTTAAATTGGATTCCATATAAAATTTCACATTGAATTTCACGCAATGTTTCACGGAGAATTTCAAGTGAAATTTTAAGTGAAAATTTACTTAAAATTTCACGTGAAATCTCTCATGCAATTAGACGTGAAATTTCAAGTGATATTTCACGAAAAAATTCCCGTGAAATTTTGCTTTACATCTCACGTGAAGTCTCAGGTAGAATTTCACGTTGAATATTTCTTGAAATATCGCATACTATTCCAAATGAAATTCAACGTGAAATTTTATAGGAAAGTCCACATGAAGACTATGTGAAATTCAACATGATATCTAAAATGAAATTTCGCGTGAAATTTTGTCTGATATCCACGAATATTTCCAAGTAAAACTCCATGTGAAACTTCATATGGAATTCCAAGTGAAATCGAGCTAGAAATTCACTATGAACACGAACTGGATATTTCACGTAAAATTCTACATAGAATTCAACTGGGAATTCCACGTGCAATTTTACGTCGAACTCCATGTGAAATTTTACGTATATGAGAAACTCCACGTGAAATTTCACGTAAAATTTTCACGCGTAATTTAACATGAAATTTCACGTGAAATGTCTTCAGGAGTTCCTCTTAAAATTTCAGGTAGGTTTCCACGTGAAATTCCATGTGAAATTCCGCGCGAAATATTATGCAAAATTCCACGTGAAATTCCACATGAAAGTTAACTTGAAATTTCTCGTGAACATCCACGCGTATCTCTTCGTGAAATACCACGTAAAATTGCATGTAAAAATTGATGTGAAATTCCGCCTGAAATTCTACGTATATGTCCACGTCAAATTCTACGTAAAATATTATGTGAAATTCGTTGTGAGTTTCACGTGGAATTCCATATTTCTCTTTTTATTTTGATTATAGAGGTTTCAACCTTAAAGTCATTCGTTTCTTCGGGTTAGAAAAATCTCTAACCCTATGTGTTGGATCCGAACCCAGGTGAGCTGCGTACAATGCAATCGAGTTAGCAACTACACTATGCTCACCGCCAAGGAATTCCATATGAATACCAACTTGAAGTTACACGTTTACATTTCACGTGAAATTCCACTCTGAGCCAACGTAAAATTTCATGTGAAATAGCGCTTATATTTTCACGAGAAAACCCACGCGAAATTCCAATATGAAGTTCAAGTCGGATTTATTTTGAAATTTCACGTGAAATTTCACAGGATATCTCACGTAGAATTTTAAACGAAAGTTTACGTTTAATTCTAGGCAAAATCTCACGTGGAATTGGATGTGCAATTTCAAGTGATGTTTAACGAGAAAAGTTTCAGGTAGAATCTCACGTAAAATTTCCTTCGAATTTTCACTTCTTATTCCACGTGGAATTCGGCGCGAAATTTTTCGGACTATTCCACGTGACATCCAACGTGAAACACCAAGTGGAATTTCACGTAGAATTCCTCGTGAAATTTTCCGTCTAATTCCACGTATATTTCAATCAGAAATTCCACGTAAAATACCATGTGAAAATTTATTCTGAACGAAATTGTTCGTGGAATTCAACATGAAATTCAACTCCTGCGTGAAATTTACGTAAAATCTTACATGAAATTCTACATGAAATCCAACTTGAAATTCCACATTGAAATTAACCATGATTTTCCATGGTTCACTGGTTCACTTGGTTACTTAGTTCGAGACTTCCAGAGCTGGTTTCCCAAGTAGCACACTTTGTTGGTATGCAGTATTCTTATCTGGATGTGGAACAACGAATTTTATTTTGAATACCTAAATCACTACCTACTGTACGACCCAAAAAGCGCACGTTGAGATGCGATATAGAACAAGTTTTCTTTTCAATATGTTCTCATGCAGTAATATAGTACTCGATTAAACACTTGTCCAGGATGTTTGACAAGCAGTATTATTTACGATCCAAAAGTTGCTGAATAGAATATGTTAACACAGCAATGCTAGAATGTTTACTGCAAAAACAAATTGAACACGATTTCATGGAAACATGTTCTAGCTAAGTTTATTTCCAAATGATAGTCGAATTAAAAAAATAATGGTCCCACAAGGAATCCATATTGAATATATAAACTCAAGAAAATATATTTCATATTATGCAATCAGCATGGTTTCAGTAGAGGGAAAACACTAAACGAAGTGTATATTTACTGTAAAACAAAGTAATTTACTTCCTGTATTTTAACGCGCTTTTGAAAATAGCTGTTTTGTGCATGAGTGAAAAATTTAATCCAAGAATTCCAATTTAACAACGCATCCGTGCATGCATCAAAATGAAAAAACGTGATTAAATTATTATTCTTAAAACATACAGCAAAAATTCATGAAGAAAATAGAATATACTTCTGAATTGAAAATAATCAAAAATGCTTTGATAGCTTTTTCTCAAATTGTTAGACATGGCCGGGGAGGCATCTGAGAAAATGGCACTTGTTGTGTATGTATCACTGTAGAACATCGTAGCAACTTGACGCACTATTTTGTTTATTACACAATATATAGATAATTATCAGTGCATCAATTGATATCAAAAGTTTTGCTAAATCCTTGTGATACATTCCCATAACTAAACTCGGATGAAAACGTAAAAATATGCGCGATTGGGCAAATCGAAATTTCGAATCGAGCGATGTTGTTTTCATACACAAGTTTTAGATTACGTATGTAGAACATAAGTGGTTCTTATGTTGTTCAATATGTTCTTATTAGGAATTCCATGAAATGTTTCTGATTAGCAGATTTTTTGTTTATCTCTTTTGACGTTTCTCAGTGGGACTTGTTCCAGCTCGGCGTCTGGAAAAATTATGATATCGGCCCAACATCAAATGAATAAGACCAATGAACTACATTCGTGGGATAGATTTTTCTGTTTGCGTAATCCAACAACAATCACGGGGAAAACAGTAGAGTAAAACAAATAGGTTGTCAAACCCCTCTGTTAAATGTCAAACAACCGTCTCGTGAACAGCCTAACTGTAATATTGCTGTAGACTGTCGTAGAGACTTACAAGAGCGATGCACTATAATATTTTGTTTATTACTTACCATACAACTATTTACCAGTATGTTAATTGGTATCAAAAGATTTGCTACATCTTTGTGAAGCAATACACAAATAAAACTAGGGCGACATACGAAAAATACTCGTATTTAGGCGAATCAATGTTTCGAATCGAGCGTTCTAGTTTTGATACACAAGTTTTTGATTTCTTAGATAGAACATGTAGGGTGATGAGCCTATTTTCACCATACTAAGGAAGGTGCCTCACTAATTCGGTAATTTCTTGCCTTACAATCAATGGATTGCGTAAAAATTTACATCAACCGCTTTGCTTCGTTATTAAGAACCAATATAATAACACAAATCCGTTGAAAACAGTAGAATTCTCGTGTTTGAGCACAATGAAAACTCGAACCGAGTGCCCCTATTGTTGCGCTACCATTTGACTCAATGCGTTGAACAAAGATGGCAGACACTGCTCTAACCAACGGCTTCAAATGGATAGGATGATAATAGAAACATGGCGCAAATAGGCTCATCACCCTAGTTGTTCTTATGGTGTTCAATTTGTTCCTAGGCAGAAGTAAGAGTATTCTGATATCGCAGTAGAACATCGTAGGAACTTGAAAGAACGATGCTCTATTTTGTTTACTGCTCGGCCTCCAGCAGGGATGCCAGGTAATATTTTGTAAAATCTGGCACCGCCTATGTAAACATATGTGTTAAGGAAAGCGCAGAATTTTGTCTTAAAACAAGAAATGGCGATTTTTTTAGTTTTCGCACGAGGTAAAAATTGAGAAATGCCTATGCATTTTAACAGAGAACTTGAAATTTGTGCATTAAATCAGAAAACTATAGAAGTCTCTGAAATTTTAGAAATCTGTGCAGCATATTGAAAATCTGTGCACCTGGCATCCCTAGCCTCCAGTCGATTACCAACGTAATAAATGGCAATAAAATTAATAAAATTGATCTAAAATGTAAAATACTCGCATATGAAATGAGATCTCGAATCAAGCGTAACAGTTTTCAATCACAAGTTACAGATTACTTGGCTGTAATGTGTGTTTAATATGTTCTTATGTAGTATCGTTGAAAATCACTTGATCCGTATGTTCTACAAGCAGTAAATAAACTCATATGAAAACATATGAAGCAAATGAAAAAAATGGTACCAGCGCAACTTGTTTTTAAAAGATTATTGTGGTATCACTGTGGAACATAATATTGATTTGTTTCAGATTCCTTGACAAATACCGCAGTAGGACAAATACATGTTGTATCTTATTTAACTGAAACAATTCGAACTTGTTAAACATAAAAACCGCATATAAGCCCTCTACAAAACATCTTTCGCAAATTTTAATTTCTTCACATGTTTTAATTGCTACTTGGGTTAAGTGGCCAATATGTAGAATTAAACTTTGATAAGTACATCACATTGAGCCTTTTAGCGCACATTTTAAGAACATTTTTATCATTAGCAGTCAACGTAACGTGATGTGACAAATGAATTAAAATTTAAAGCCGCGGTTACAGAAATTAAGTAAGTAAGTCAATGGGAATTTTGTATCTTTCATTTGAGCCTATGTAATAAGAAACTGGCCCAGAAACTCTGAGAAACCGATTTAGACAAATTATATCTAGATTTTCAAGATGTCCGTGCGCTTCAATTCGTAATTCTGGAACCGCTAGTCGAATCAAAATGAAATTTATTAGCAGCCGGTGGGAACATTGTACCATTCGTTTGCTACGTAGTTATTGAAAATTAGTTCACGGGGGTGGGCGTAGCGTATTGGTAAATCGATTGCCTTGTACGCAGCGCACCTGGGTTCGAGTCCCGACCCCGTACATAGGGTTAGAAATTTTTCCTAAGAGATTTTTCTAACCCGAAGAGGCGAATGACCTTAAGGTTAAAACCTCTATAATTGAAATAAAAAAAAAAAAAAAAAAAAAAAAAATTAGTTCAGCCCTCTTAACACGTACACTAGAGTGTATGGGAAAACTTTAAAATGATTTAAGCTAGCACGCATAGCACTTTTTGAATGCCTTTTTGTGGTCCCAACTACATGTGCAAAATTTGGAAGCGGTTGGTTGCTCCCCGGAATTTGCGCATTGCGTTCAAAGTTTGTATGGGATTTAATATGGGAAAATCGATTATTTTGCATTTATATAATAAAAGTTCACTATTTCACTAAATATGAAAAATCAGTTGGTTATGCACTGACAGTGTTGTAAGAAAATATGAATTTCTGCAATTGGTTTGAATCTCAAGTTTAAAAATCGTTATAACTATTTTTTGAAAACTCTTACCTGGTAACCGTCCTCGACAAAATTGTTAACCAAGGTTTGCACAATAGTTTCATAAATCTGGTTTTTCATATTGAGTGTTATTACACTCAATATCTTTATTGACGTAAATACGAAATAATTGATTTTCCCATATTAAATCCCATACAAACTTTGAACGCAGTGCGCAAATCCGGGGAGCAACCAACCGAATTACTTGTCGTTAAAACTCATTATTTTTAGTGTGTGGACCCCTTCGACCCCTTGGTGTGTAGACGACCCTCGCAGTCGCAGCGTCGATCTACCTTATCCCGTTTTAACACTGCGGTTTGCCTCACAACGTAGCTGTTTTCTACAAAATACGCAGTAATTCACTTATTCATAACAAAACGCGATTTTATTTAATGATTAGGCATAAAATCGGAGAAGTTCAGGTGCGCATCGTAGAAGAGGTATTAGTACTGCTCCCGCTTATGCCCGGAGGGAGAGGAAAGGGTCATAAACGACCGTTTTTCTATTCACGTGGTATACGAACAGCACCTTGTATGAATCCAACAGTTTTAATTAATGGGTTAGGAATTACTAGGTAAACTAAGCTCATCAACTCTAACTTTTTTCTGTAACCCATACCACAGAGAAGTGTAATCATATACCAACTAAGGCATACAACGAATGATTGGAAAAATAATTGAGTCTGACATAGTTAAATTTTATTTAACCCTTGTAGTTACACACAAACTCGAACTAATTCTCAACTTGTAACCTCATACTCAGGGCCGCATCATGGCCTTCTAGCGCACTTGGTAGGATACCAATTATGTGCCCTCTTGGTGTTTACTTTGTATATATCTTTCAGCTCGTCTTTCGAACAGTTATTTAGTGTGTATTTTGAAATGACACGCTCATCCTGTTTTATTGCATAACTTATTCTCAATTACTTTATAAAGCAGATTATAATTGCCGAACCTCCCAAAAGTTGGCGCCCTTGGCGCGAACCAACCTGGCCAATCGCCCGCTACGGACCTGCTCACAATCCCATCCTTCAAGCTACTCTTTGGAAAATCATAAGTCATTTGTTTTACATCCTCGTAAACCACCGAGTCCCTCACAGCACAGCATCATTTCAATTTTCGAAAGCATTCTGCCCCGAATCCAATGTGCATTTTTGCGTCAACATAATTCTCACCTTCACCCAACGAGGATGCAACTCGGTGGTACTCGACTGCACCACGGAATGCCATCGCCGTCGCCGACAAGTGAAGCGTCTTTTTGCACCGACACGACCAGGGAGGCCTTAAACGCATGTTATTAGAGTGGCTCATTTGGTTAATTAAGTACAATCTCTTTCCTTTTTGCTAATATGGCAATGCAACGGCTCGAACTCGGCTTCTAGGTTTACTGGTTCAGGTTTAAGGCTCGCTTCTTGAATCCGTATATGCACTCCCGCACTAGTAGCAGGGCGGGGTGAGGAATGCGCCGCTATGCATGCGCCAGTGAAGAAGACCGTGCATAGTTCCAAATGCGCGCGGGCGCGTATCAATCTCTCGTAGTAGGTACGTCTACAGAAGAACCCATCAACCGAGATCTGGTGGTGCATTCGCTGACGCGACGGTTTGTTGTACACCTTCCAATTTAATGTCGTCACCATAAAACACTGCACTGCCTCGGCTGGAGACCGGCAGCGCGGCTTCTGAAGAAACTTGATGGACATTCTTTTATTTTGCACAAATGAAGATCGAGATGCATCAGCCGCGGCGGGTTTTTTGAGTGCGACATAAAATGCAGATTTGATTGGCGTTTAACTCGAGCGAAGATGCAGTGATAATTCCACGGCTTCTTCATGGCGCTTCCATGCTTTTTTGGCAGTAGTTTTCAAGGGCTGATTAATTGGGCCCCATTTGGTGACTTGATACTTTTGAAAGGTTAGCAAAATTGCAGTTGTGCTCCTTGTGGATTGTAATTGTTTATGGGTACTCGGGTTGATAGGTCAATTTCACACAAATCAGCGGGGGACACTCACTCAGTAATTTAATTTCGTCGACAGTTTAGGCATATTAGTAAGTATTCAATATAAACTTTTAAAATTATTACCGTGTTATTGGTTAGGAATAGTGCTTTTGTGTTATATATGCGCCTGTGCCTTGTCCGAACAGGATTCACAACTAACCAGAAGCCTTGAAGCGACAAAAGAAAATGGTAATCGTGCTACAAAACTTTACAATCCAGCTACTTAGATCATAAAGGGTTATTATACCTTGACAGACCGGCCCGGCACAGACCATCTCTAAAACCCACCAGCGTCACCAGCTGTCAAAACGATGTCACTGCAAATCGTCTTTCACTCGAATCATGCCTCGTGGCGAAGATGCAGATCAGATAGCATTGTCGTCGCACAGTCACCCGCTGACAACTCATCCCAATTAAGCCTGCATGCTGGTAGGTAGTGGTAGTGGCCAATGCGAACCAATAAAGTTGCAATCCGTCTTCTCTGACTTATGAACAGTAGGTACAAAAAAACACAAGCGCTGACTATGCGGAGCGCGATGGTGATGGCAGACAGAAGAGTTGCAGTTGGCGAGACAAACCGCAGAAAGTGGCGCAGCGCGGAAAGCGTGAAATGCAAATGATTATTCCTTGCGGGCGGGCGGTATGCCGCGATGGTGGTGCACAGGTGATAGAATGTAACCCATTGATAGAACTGATGCCGCTGCTGATGATGGCGATGATGATGATAATGGTGATAAATATTATTCGAACATAAATGATTGTGGGATGTTGAAACGACAGTTACATCTATCTGGTAGTGATCATTCGGAAAAACATGTTAATGTATGTATGCACAAGAATGTTGATCGGATGGATTCACTAAAAAAGTGAAAGAGCGAAAATTAGTTAATTCCAATTGAATATGAAATAGAGTGACATTTTTGTGTACTTTTTTAACTTATTCTTTTTGCTTCCAATTTTTTATAATCCAAGAATAAAATAAAAAATAATATTACGGTAGTACGCAACTCACCTAGGTTCGATTCTCAACACCGCACATAGAATTGGAGATTTTTCTTCCAAGAAAAAAGAGAAGAACGACCCTAAGGTTAAAACCTCTATAACAGAAATAGAAAAAAATCAGAGTTGTGTACAGCACACGACCACGGTGATATTTAAAATGCAACTTTTTTCAAGAGCGTGACATACAATTCACGAATGCAGTGTTGGCGATTTGGTGAAATATAATGTGATTTTTAGATTTCGTAAGAATTTTGTGTATGGGATAAAATATTTTGCTCTAAAAGCACATAAATTCGATTGTAAAAATTATGACGACGTCGTAACTGGCTTGCAACTGAAGATGTTGCAACCGATAAAGGCAAACTGAGCTGTGGTTAGGGTTCGTCGCGGTGCGGATGTGGGCGGTAAATGGATTGTCCGCACCGCAACCGCAAAAAAATAACAAAACCGCACCAAATAACAATTGTGTTGAAAAATTGCACAATTGTGTAACCATGTATAATAAAATGTTATTCTTATTCACACGAAATTTAACTTTAAGACTCCTCAGAATTTAATGTTTATGAAAAAAATCAACTTGTGCATTTTCTATTAATAAAATTCCGTAGATTTTAAGGCAAACATTACACATTCAAAAACGTTCTACTGCAGTAATAGGAAAACTTTTATTTTAGCAACCCTTCAGTTAATTGAAAAATGTGGAATAAAAATGTAATAAGAAATGAAGTTGCATATTTTTTTGTTTAAATTTTCATATTTTCAATGTTTTTGACATGGATGATTTTTGCATTTATGTAGTAAACCACCTTTCATTCTTAAAGGAATTTCACAAAAAAAAATAAAGTCGAAATACCAGTACTTCTATATAGTAGCGCATATATTCCAATGCAGTGAAATAAAAACATATTGTATTTCATTAATAAGAACGACGTCATATGTGACGAAAAAAAATTGCTCTATACATTTACTCTAATCAGGAGTCCGGTATCAACCGGCACAGAATTAGTGAACATTAGAAAAACTGCAAAAAATGTATGATTTGTAGCATACAGCAGAAATGATTTTTAAAAACAGGGGGTTTCACGAACAAAATATCCCAAAACTCTAACTTCCGCATTCTTCAAGAAACAGATGTATTATCATTCAAAAACTAAGATTGCTCTCTTTAAAAATGTATGAAGTGTAATTTTCTAAAGGCTAGTTTGAAAGTTCTAGCATTTAATATATTTTCCTCTAATATTTTCCCAATGATCCAATGGCAAAAACTTCAATTGAAGTGAACGGGAGTCAAACAATGTGGTATTTGGCAACAAAAGCTTCAAAAAAGCTACAAAATAGTCTTAACTGAAAAATATTAGGACTTAATTTGGTGAAAAGTTATAGTAAATTTGAAATGAAGTTCGCGAAAAAAAGTTATGTAGCATACTTTTTGAGAAAGAGTCCAATGAAATTGACTGCAGAAAAATTCACATTGAATTTACACAGCAATCAAAGAAGATAGAAATACGATGTTGATGAACGAATGATAGAATAATCATCCTAATTTGGACCCCTCCTTATTTTGGACGCTTTCATACATGTGTATCCTATATTGCCAATTACTCCAAATTCGTTTGGTTTGATGAAGATAATTATATTCTTTGTGTTGTGCTTAAGTCCCAGCATAATTAGTTCATCTCTAATTCCTTTAAATTAGTCAAAATTCACAGTTGAAAAATTGATATCGAAAACGATTCATAATTCCACGATTTCCAACAGAAATCGAGAGAAGTGATGCACTTTTAAATTGGATTTAAGAGTAAAAATTTATTGTTTTCAAATTATCTAATAATTTTGTCTCTATTTGGATCTTGCGTTTTATGTATTTGAAATGGTTAGTTTGTGAAGTTATACTTAGAAGTATAAAATAACTAGTCCAAAATATGTCGTAAAAATAATAGCGTCAAAATATTTCGGACACAACTAGATTTCCTTTTATTATAGCAGTCTGTTTATCAATTTAGAATAATCAAAATTATCACTTCATCAATTTTTTTTTGCGGTTCGGTTGCGGTAAAACCGCGCGGTAAAAGCTCTTTCCCACACCGCATCTGCGGGAAAAAGTGTCTCACCGCAGATTTTGCGGGTGCGGTAAATACCGAGCGGTTGCGGTAATTACCGCAACCGCGACGAACCCTAGCTGTGGTCAAGGGTTCGTCCTGTCAAACACAGAATTTACCACATATGCTCCAATTTCTATTATATATTCAACCGTAAATTAGACCATAAAGTTTATACTACATGAAGGACTACTCAAAAGAAAACTTTGAAAACTCAAAAACGATTTAAACGTTCAGCATAATTGTATATTAAAAGACTGCTTCATACTTTACTATATTTATCTCAAGGATTTTTACCGATTACACTAGTTTACAAGAAAAATGAAGTTTCAAGAAAAAGTATTTTTTTGACTAATTTTGGGTCGCTGAACACGAAAACAATATTTATTTTTTTGTTCAAAGAAGCGATTTTGGGATTTTCTCAAAAAACTCGTTTTTGAGCACTTTTTGTAGTTTTTAGTGAATATTTCGTGTCAAAATCATTCAATTAATTTAGTTAATATGCAGGTTGAAAGGTGCCGAGATGCCCTTTCCAAAAACATATAATATGTGTCGATCATATGTAAATTTTTTAGTGCTGCAAGCGACCAAAGTTTAAAAAAGTGCATTTTTGACCATTTTTAAAAGTTACTCATTTTTAAATGATTTTGTTACCGAAAAACAAATTTTTTCGGACCTTTTAGATTCTAATATAACAAACAATATGATTACGTTAATTTTAATCCTAACATCACGAACATCGGATGAAAAATGTTGATGCTATGGCACATTGAGCGAAATAGAAATTTTATGATTTTAGCGGACCTGCCCTAGTACGGAGGGTGTAGCACTGGTTTCATAAGCCAGTCGTCAAATATTCGAGTCCCTATCGGGAAGGAGTCTCAGTGGGATCGTAGCACTAGCCACGTAATTTTCTGTGAACTAAGAATCTGCTGTGAAGTCTGTTGAAGCAGAAGGCTAAAATTCCTTTAATTCGTAAAATACGTACTTACCTCAGACAAAACAAAACTTTTCCAACGATATTTCCACATTTTAAAAAGAGCACTTAGTTGTACAATGAAATATCCAAAACCATTTAAATGCCGCAGGATGGATGGATGCAAGCTCGAGAAGACAGTACCCAACACAAACAATAACTATCAAGTATAGAAGATTATTTCAGCTGAAAGTATGATTGTGCGAAAAATAAAAAGTTACAATTTTCACTCAGTGCTTCATACCTACATACCTTCATATCTACCATTGAATTAAAATTTATGCAAAAAGATTATTTATCTCATTAGATTCTAAAAGAATTTTCTTCTGTCCTTGATTTATTATTAAAAATTTACTAGAAATGGGATTTTTTTTTAAAAAGGTCGAACATTACATTACGACTTTTTTACTTTGGTCGATTGTAATCATAATAAATGTACATTTCTCGACAAACATACGATTACGGCTTAAAAGCCAATTGTCAAAATTCTCTTTGAAAGAAAATTCCGGACAAACCGTTACTCGCTAAACCCAGTTCATAGCAGTTAATGCTAGAGAAAACGTTTTTCTTTTGTTTTCTATAAAGAGAATTTTGACAGTTTGACAGGCTTTTAAGCCGTAATCAGATGTTTGTCGAGATTTGATCTACGCATATTATACATGTTCCGAAAGGGCACATCAATACCTTTCGAACTGTTTCGATCGGATCATATTTGAACAAGATATTCACAAATAACTAAAATGGTGCCCAAAAACACCTTTTTCAAAGAAATCTTGAAAATGCTTCTTTGAAAAAAAAATGGACTTAGTTTTCGTATTCAGCGATCCAAAATTAACTGAGGAAACACCTTTCTTCTTAGCTTATCGCGATTACCTTAAAATTGTTAAAATCTGTCACATTAGATTCTGAAAATATGAAAAATTATTTTACTGTAATAAAAAATAAAGCAAAAACAAAAAAGCGGAAGCAAAAGAAATTTTTTTTAAGCTCGAACTTCTTTGAAAGAGAAATAGAGTATTATTTTCGTATTCAGCGACCCAAAATTAATCTAGAAAGCACTTTTTCTCGTAACTTCATTTTTCTTGTAAACTAGTCTAATCTTATTTAAGACCAAAAGAGATATGTGAAAAACAGAGCCATTTTCACTCGGTGCCTAATAACATCACCAGTTTTTGTCGGATTTTCGTGATCTTAGGCTTAAAATTCACGTGAAGTTTGCCTGTCACATAAGATTTTAAAAGATTTTTTTCGCTGATTTATTTTTTTATGAAAAATCAACTAAAAATTAGTAATTTTACCAAGCACTACTTTTTTTACTTTGGTTGCTCTTAACCCTAAATTATTGATATTTTATCCTAGCATGTTATACATTTTTGGAATGGGCACATCAATACCTTTCGTTTGTGGTAATCGGAAGATTTTTTCCTTAGATATTGACCAAAAACTGCAAAGAGTGCTCAAAAACACCTTTTTTAAAAAATCACAAAAACGGTTCTTTGAAAAAGAAAATGAATATGATTTTCGTGCTCAGCGACCCAAAATTGACTTAGAAAACACCTTTTTTCTTAACTTCATGCAATTAACCCAAAATTTGTAAACTAATGTTATTTTAAAAATTCATAAGTATTGTTAAGTTCCGGGCACTTGTTTGTGATTCGTATTTATTAATAATTCGAAACTATGCAATCTGTAGATGGGTTTCAAAAAACAGTGAATTATTTTTTTTTTTGTTTAAAAGGGGGGTGTCTGGAGTAGTGGGCAAAAATTGACGCAACTTTTTATTCTTTTGCGGGGTATGCTGGCATACTGCATCTGGGGGGGGCATTAAATTCTTTTTCGTTTTTCACGTCCAGATTGAAACCGGCTTGGTGTCCGCGATCAGATGTTTTTCCCTGTTTCTTGCACTTATTGTTGATCAGTGTAAATCCGTCATTGTTATTACCTTCCTTGCCGATGTTGCTTACAGTTGATTTTGTGGTGCTGGATGCTTCTTTTGTGGTTGTCATTATGATCTGAGCAACTGCTGCCACAAATTTGGCCACCGTTTATGGTTCAGGCATTGGTACTGAAAACTCTGTTTTAGGTTGGTTTGCCGTAGATGAGTTGGCAATCGGTTGAGATGCGGCTTCCTCTGCATCTTCCGCTCAAGGTTGTCCATGATGTGCTGTCTAATTACAATACATGCATGTAGGAGTTTGCCCCTCATGGGTGCATAGCGTAGTTTGTTTAATTGTAGTTCCGTGAGTTTTGAGTTTTATTGTCAAGTAGGAGTAGGCCTTTCGGCCCGCATCCTCACTACAAATACGACATTAGGAGTACTAGGGAAGAAGTTTCTCCAAGTATCAGGTGTAAAGGATTCTACTACTCCGTATTGCGACATGCATTTTGCAATTGGCTCATCTATATAATCATTTTCAATATATTGGAATCTTAATTCCAATGTTGTCACTTTCAACCACGTATTTTAGGTTGTTCTTCAAAACGAAACGCTCGGTTTGTGCTAGCGTGTTGAATGATATTAACACTGCACTGCGAAGAAGATGAAGATGATGATAGTGAAGGTAAGACACTTCCGTAAGTCTAAGTTGCATTTTTGCCTTCAAAAGGTATTCCACTTCACAAAAACTCGGGCGCGTTGAACAAAATTTCACTGCGGCGGTGTTCGGAGTAGCGCTTTTTCGTCAACTTTACTCATGGTAACAAGAATAATCCGATGCTTCCTTTGTTCTCGAGACAATGTACACTAGATCGAGAGGCCTGTTGTTCACTTGGCTCGATTGTAGGTCTGACTGCGGCAGAGGTAGAAAGTAAACTGTGAAAAGAAAATGACTTCATTTTTATCCGCTTAATTTTTAGTATTGAACCTCTAGAATAGTCTCCCGCAATCTTGTTGACCACGCTGAATTTATTTTGTTTTAACCAGTCATGCATTCTTCGCGCATATTTGCTATAACACACGCTATTTTCAATCTATTGGCAACAATTTTCGAAAAACTGACAGCGAAAAAAAACAATGTTAACAATACACTCTAAAGTACTTCTACTCAAATTTTCAAGAGATAATACCCTAATGGATCATTTTCTACCCCTTTAATAGGGGAGACCGAGGAGGGTTGAAACATTTTTTTTGTTTTTGTTAGATAAATCGAAAAAAAACTGTCATTTGATGATTGCTTATTTTTAAATTTCTTACTTCTGTTTATGCTTTATGAAATTACATCAGAATAACTGGTAAAAATCAATAACAAAGCACGGGGGTGGGCGTAGCGTAGTTGGTAAATCGACTGCCTTGTACGCAGCGCACCTGGGTTAGAGTCCCGACCCCGCATATAGGGTTAGAAATTTTTCATAAGAGATTTTTCTAACCCGAAGAGGCGAATGACCTTAAGGTTAAAACCTCTATAATCGAAATAAAAAAAAAAACAATAACAAAGCATCAGTATATTGATTTTTGTAACAGTGTTCTCTTTGTTTCAACTCTCCTCATGCCGAGGTAAGTTGAAACAGCAATGAATATGAGTTGAAACAAGTAACCAGTTACTTTAAATATTATCAAAACGTGTTCTAAAGCATCAAATGTTACAATTGTGTCGTTTTTATTCGTTCACACTAAGATGATTCTTCAAAATGACACACATTCTTATCAATATTTTTCACAGTGTATATCTATGTATAAACTGACACTTGTTTTGAAAATAATGTTAGATTTTGGTTACAAATGCAGGAATTTCTGCACTTATCCCAACACTAATAACAGTAAGATACTATACCTAACCACTAATTTACTATAGCTGTAAAATCAAGAAATTTGACATCCATTTTTTTTCATATATTTAGTTAAGTATTATTTTCCAACCACTTCCCCTAGAACATTCTACATTTATTAAAATGGTTGATATGACCAGCGTTGCCAATGTTCCAGTAATATCTGGAATCTTCCAGATTTGAACAGACATTCGTTCAAACCAGACATTTTGCCAGATTTTTTAAATTTTACCAGATTTTTCCAGATATTCTGAATTCTAAGTTACACCCCAGCGGGGATACAATTATGCCAGATTTATATTTTTTTGAGCATCCAGCAAAAAGTCAATCCTCTTATTCTATCGGATTTGTAAATTATAGAAGCTGTTACGCACAAATTTTGGACATCTGGGTAATATTTGCCCAAACAAAAAACAATTAATACACTTTCTATGAAGACCAAAATGTATGCCGAATTTCGATTACTTTGAGGTCGCTGTCCAGTGAAGTGACAGATTTTGCCCGA
This sequence comes from Topomyia yanbarensis, assembly GCF_030247195.1. NCBI lineage: Eukaryota > Metazoa > Arthropoda > Insecta > Diptera > Culicidae > Topomyia > Topomyia yanbarensis. Next base: position 78,729,373 of record NC_080672.1, read on the forward strand.
TATTTTTAGTTTAAATGCCAGATTGTCTTTGAAAAAAAGTGGCAACCCTGGATATGACCAGCGACGCTATTTATGACTACAAGTGGTACGGGTTTATGAAAACGGGTAATTTGGTATCCATATCGGTAATATATAGTTCATTTTGGATTATGGTCACTTCGCTCCATGCTTCAGAAGCTGATAGGAGTAAACAATTAGAACATACCGTAAAACGGGGTATCTTTGATCGCCATAATTAAAACATGTTCAGCATCTACCGGCAACGATTGTTTCAGTCATTTAATGTACCTTTCATGAACACAAATTCGAATTGAAAATGATACAACTTTCATGCATAGTTTCAATCTGTTCAAACAATTGATTGTATATTAATGAATTTAACCAACTTCAACTGAACTGATCACTTTTTTAGAAACCGTAAATATTTTTGTCCAATAATTTAATGAATAAATCAGAGATTTTTATTGTTAACTATTTAATTTCGATTATTTTCCCGAAAAAGTTCGATAAAAGTCATCCGTATCCTTCCAGGCAATTTCATTTTCTTACGAGACGACACAATATCGGGCCATAAAATCGCCTGCAGATATGCAATTTACAAAACATTTGGAGCGTTACTTCTTATTTCGATACACATATTTTGCTGATCAAAGTTACCCCAAAAACAACGAATGAAAATTTACAACAAATTTATTTTATTTTTATAGTAAAACGAAATTAGTTAGCAAACAATTTGGACCTTCTTCAGTCCATAAATACCAGTACTTGTTTTAAAAATTCAAACAGTTACGTCTACCTGATTTGAAGAAAGTTATTCGAAAAACTGTAAAAAAATTATCAATGTTCCCCGGTTTTACGGTATGCATATTCCGTGGTTTTAAATGACCTAGATCTAATAAATTGAGAATGTTGATCACTGTTGTCAATTCAGGAAAGAATAATCTTGATTATTTTTATTTGTTTAGGGACGTTGATGTGATTATAACATTGCAATAAGACTAGAAGTTCATCATCGAGGAAAGTTGAAACAAGGTGTTTCAACTCTCCTAGGTCGAGAAGTAAGACTTGATCCACAATTTAAACATCGCAAAGATAGAAAGAAACGCATACAATTCATAAATGTTAACTCTTAGACTACATAATAGTGATATATTCATGATTGAACATCACTTAACATCCAATTTGAAGTAAATAACGAAAACTTACTTTTGCTCAATTTTTGTAGTGTGTTTATCGTAAATACTCAACCACTCATTTAACGTAGTTGGCGTGTATTGGAGGGTTTGTGGGCACGATATAAATAAAACAAATGCATTATTGTTTTATACCTAACGGTACTGTTTCGCTAGTAATGGGCACTGTTGCAAATCTCCTCGGTTTCACCTACCGTTTTTCTCGAAACCGCGTTTTTTAAATTGGCTAACACGATAACTCAAAATCTAATCAACGAACTGACTTAATTTTTTTTTATGAGAATGCACAATATGTGTAGCCTGTCGATGAACCACAGAAAACTGAATAAAAAAAATTTTCTCTCTATTATTATGAGGAAAAAAATTAAGCGAATTTTATAGTAAAATATGAGATTTTTAGGTTTTCATGAAACCATTTTTTTCTATTTTTTTTTTTTTTTGGTTCATCGACAAACTACAAGCCTAAGCTTTATAAAACTTATTGAATTTCCCGAATCAGAAATTTTCATCGAGAGTTATCGTGTTCGCTTCGGTGCTTCTCGACGTGGAAATGGTTGGACGTCTACTCTTGGAACGCTCGTATGTATGGCTCTGCGTGACTGAAAATATTTTTTTTTCGTTCGCAATCAATGTATAAATAAATCTTAACATAACAAAAAAAGGTCCATTGGTACCTTGCCTTCAAAATCGTAAACCAAAATAACCCTCGGTTTCAGCACTTTCCACCAGACATCTTTGCGCGTGACGAGTACAAAACCTGTAACTAAATTAGTCACGGAATTTGCGTTTCGACTTCGTCTCATCAGAATCCGACACTAGCTTAGTGACAGGGACAGGACATATAGTATAATGCATATTGCATTAGCTTGCTAAGCCAAAGCATGTTTCTATATTCTATTCAGCTTAGTCAGAATTTATTTTCTTGAGAGACATCTTACAGAACTAGGGATTCGAAACACAGATAGTGTTTTCTTTTTTTAGAGCTAGTGTCAATCCGGGGCTAGCTTAGTCCAGTCATTAAGTTAGTGTCGGATTCTGCAGAGACAAAGTCGAAACGCAAATTCCATTGCTAATTAAGAAAGAACATGAAAATCCACGAAGAAAAATTTTCATAGTAGGGGAGCCCGGGGCTAGTTGGCGGTTGGGGTAAGTTGGCGGAACCGTTTTTATTTCGTGTGTATTGATCATTTTGTGCTGTATTTTGTTTTGTAGTTCAAGTGATGTGAAATATAGTTTTCAATGTGTTTAAAACGAGATTCAATTTATTTTGTAAAACTTATGAACAATATTACCTTTTTCTGCGTTAAATTTTGTTTTCGTTTTCTCTAACTTTTTGTGTTATTTCTGGCAAGTTGTAAGTTATTCCGCCAATGTAAACGATTTCTAGGCGAGGATTTGTGAAGAATTTTTTGCCGGCGTCGGCGGTAAAACATGATGATGAGTTATGTTCTACCATAGACCATGCGGTAGACTTGGGTGAAACGCCCAACTCCTACTCTGCAGAAGGCAAAAAATTCTTCACATTTCCTTTCGATCATGCCCATATGAGCCTGCCTAGTTCTAGTTTTCCATTCTAAGTTTATAACTGATTCGCTCTAGAATACCAATCCGTCTTTCAATTTCATTGCTTTCGTTTCTCTTAGTCTCAAATTTGCCGAAAATAGCCAACAAAATCGATACAGTAGAACCTTGCGGCAATTAAAACATAGTAACATCTTAAATTATAGGTTCTTAAGAATGTTCTCCCAAAGTTTTATAGATATCCGTACAGTAGAAGCAAAGTTATAGCGTTTTTCATCTTGCTCTTTTACGAGGGCGTGACTTATACTTGAAACTTTAAACGCGATTATCTCGAATCATGTTTTTCCGAAAACGTCTTTGCGCTGACTAAGATTGCCAAAAATCCTCGACTGATTTTTTTAAATTGTTCATAATTTATTTAAAGTGTCCATTTTTCTATCGAAATATTCATATCAATGTTATGAGTTTTTTAATATTTTTTTTCGGATAAAAAACAGCAATTTTGTAAAAATCGTCATGGATTGCAAAAAATTTGAATGACTCATTCAAGAACACCAAGTAACAAGTATTTGTAAAACGCGTTTTGTGAACAGAACATGAAAAAATACTAATAATTTGATAATTATTAGTATTTTTTCATGATCTCAGGCTAATTTTACGAATAAGACATTGTACTATGCAAAATGAATAACAAATATTCAATAAAAAATATGGCTACATATCTTAACAAAAATTCAAATTTTTCCCTGTTTTCCCGCACCTCATTATATATAACCCCTTAAATTCTGGACATCGTTAATAATTTTGGTATAAACAAAAAACAATTCGCTTCTAGCCACGAATTTGAAAGGTAATATTTAAAAAGTCTGGTTACATAGTTAAACGTTATTGAAATTATTTCAAAGGTCATCCTAGTGTGATTGGTTATGGAAACTGCAGAAGCTAAACATTCCTTTCATTTCACATTAGAATTCCGAATCCTTCATAACCTCTGTTGCAATCACTTAACGTCAGGGTCGTCTTGATCGTCAAAGTTCCATCCGCTTCACCCACGGCATATGAAGATCCTTTATGCAAACAGAGTAACTACCACGCATGGTAAAACACCGCTCTTCGCGATCTTTAACCAGGAACCTTCACCACCTTCTCAACACGATCGCACCACAACTTCTCTGCACGCTCTTTCTCTCTATCTCTCGTGCTCAGCTGTTCAACATCACGAGAGAAGATCATTCAGCATCAATCGTAGTAGACAGGCAAAAAACCAACCCGGTAATATTTGAACTATTTCACTATGTTCATTCGATTTATTTCCAACCTCAACCAGTCGCTGCTCTCGCGCGATGTTCACTCTCACTTTCAAAGCCACCGAAGGGATCCAAAGCAAACCAAACGCTTGAAATCTAACAGATCTTTATGCTCGAGCTTTGATCGGATTTCGACGCTGTGCCGGTACGTACAACCACCCACCGCCAACCACCCACTTCAACGATGAATGGCCTGGCCATGCTCTTGCGGCGGCAGCATCCAGCGCGCGTAGAGAGGATCCACTCCCGAGCACCCGACAACGTCTGGCGGCAGCAACCTCCAGCAGCAACAGCATCATGCTGCTGCTGCTGCTGCTGCTGGAGGACGATCTATGTGAGAGCTTTTTCGCGCAATGAGCTTCGCCTGCATGCACTGCCGAGCATGAAGAAGACGCCACCGATGCCGTTCTCCCGCAGCAGCAACAGCTTTATGCTACCTAACTTCTGCCGAGCCGGGCGCGCGGCAATGTGTATATAAATACGGCCGAGATGATTGTATCAAATCATAAACAAATTAACCATCATTCCGAGTACAAACAACCAGAGGCGCAAGCATAGAGCCGTTTTCTTCTCCAGTGAGTGTCAAAATATCCGGCAGGATAGAACACAAAGTGATGTTGCAGGATAACAAAAGTGGTGTTCTAAACGATTTGTTCTTAAGTTTTGTGCTATCGTTCCAGATCCTTGTGTGACAGCAGAGCAGAGCAGAGTTTTCCTCACCCACCAATCCAGTGTGTTCCAATTAGAGTGATAAAACCAAGTAGCAATCATGAAGGTACATATACAAAATAGTTTGGGACTTTTTAATGGACTAATAAAACTAATAGACTGTTGTAATGTTTTGTGTAACGTAACGGTCGTTGTTCAGTAAGACGCAGCAAATCTGTGATGAAACCGATTGTTTTTGGAGTACAACAACAAGAAGCAAGAAAATGGGAGTGCTAAAGTGCTACAAATAATTCGGTTTGAAAGATACAGAAAAACTCCGCAAAAACTTCCGGACTTCTTTACGTATGTTCAGTCATAAACTTTGTATGAGTAATACATATCGCTACTGAAGATGGATAAATTCATCAAAACAGGATAGTGATTTATTCTGGAATTGTATCTAAGAATATTATTGACACATTTCCAGGAGCGTTTTTTAGAACTTGTGATTCAACAAAGTACTGTATGTAAACTAAACTCTAGTACTGTATGTAAAGTAAACTCTAGATGAGGTTTCTATTTCACAGGATTACTGAGCGTAGATTTCTGACAGACCAGAAATCTACGCTCAGTAATCCATGGAATATGAAGTACTGAAAACGCTTGATAAACTCGCGAACTTTCCTTGGAATTCCCGCCATCGTCTATCGCACACTGGAATGGTCTAGCTAAGTGGCCATTTTTTCAATATGGAACGATCAGTGCAGCATGCTAAGTTGTCTTTTCAGTTTTTTCAACTACCGCTTGATATTGCTCAATACTGATATCCTTGTTGACGAAATTTACTTTAGTGTCGAGGTATTACTGTAGCTCTTCTCGTCTGTAGTGCCAGCTTATTAAATCTCGTCGAAATTACACTGAACCTTTGTAAGTCTTAATGTACACACCAAAACAAATTTTATCATTGACGTAATCCCAAACTTGACACAATTTAACAAACTGAAATTCACGCAATGACGAGATATAACCGTGCTCCAATTAAGTTTGCATTACATGATTTACGAAAGTCACCGAAATATGATTTTGAGTCCACAGCTGCCAATTTCTTGCCAGATCATTAGTTTCCGTGCAAATTCATCGGTGAAATTATTGATCTAAGAGCTGCTTGAAGTCCGTCTTCATACAGATTTTTCGTACACGAGAAAGCATTCTCTGTACTTCGTCAGAACCCGGTCGTACAACTTTCGGGAACGTGTTCTGTTCGGTTGCTTGCAGATATGAAATGGTCGGTGTTAAGTCAGACCGGACCAAGTAGCAAAACATCAAAAAATGAGTTAATGATAGCACTAGATAAAAAATTTCTTCATCTACATTCCACTTTTACCGGATTTGAAATATGAACCAATAAACAAGAATTATGGCAAAAAATATTTTCCAATTATAATGTAAAGGATGCTGCGATTCAAACTTTAAACGCGTTTTTCTCGAAATCAATGCACTGTCACTTAGTCCGGTCTGACCTAATACCGACCAAATAAACAGTAAATAGCTCACAGGCGGATAGCATGCTTCAAAGATACAACAAGTTTTTTTGTTGACACTTTTAGCAGCTGGAAGGTTACGTTTATGCACTCTTAGCAACTTTAAAGTCAAAAGGAAGGGTTTTTTGAGTATTTTTTAACAAATTTTGCTTACACACTCCAAGCGGCTTGAACGTTCAGAAGAAGTTCCGTTTTTGTGCTTTTGACAGCTATGAAATCCACAAATATCACAAATTAGTTAGTGGGAAATTCAGTAAAAGTCCTGTTTACATAATCAAAACAGCTCGAAAGTCCAGATAAAATTACGTCCATGTACTCATATTGACTTGAAAAATTACACAAGTTCTTAGCAGATTGAAAGTTTATACAAGATCCGTTTAGATACTCCAAAAAACTAGAAAATTCAGAAGAACTTTCACTCATGTACTCCTAGACACTTGAAGGTTTAGAACAACATCCATTCCGGTACTTATATTTTTTAAGAATCTACAAGCTTTATTTATGTACTTCAAGCAGCTTGAATAACAAATTCCATTTGAACACTCTTAGTAACTTGGACGTTCGCACAACTTCCGTTTATGTAATTCTAGCAACTTTTAAGTTCAAAATAAATTTCACGTGACATTTTCAGCAACTTTAAGGCATAAGTTCTGTTAACGTACTCTTTACTACTCTAAACATTTTATCATTCGTGTACTGATAGTGACTTCAAAAATCACGCAAATTCCACTTTTGTACTCTTAGAAACTTGAAATTTTAAAATTAATACTTTTTGGTGGTATCCAATATGGAAAACATAACGAAATGGTGAGATAATCGGAAGCAATTTCATGAAAATAATCACTCCAGAGGTAGGATTTGAACCTACAACCCTTGGGAGTCAACTCATTTCGAGCTGTTCTCACCGTTGGATACCAACAAAAAAGTCTAAAATAAGGTATTGGATATAACGCTAAAACGGTAAAAATGAATTAATTTCCAAAATGAATTCTGATTGTGTAATTATAGTTATTTTATTGCATATAAAAAGTTCCTTTCGTAAAAAAGTTAAGAGAAAGCTCCATTTGAGTACTCTTGCCGACTTGAAAATTTACTTTAGCCAATTCTAAAGCTACCACAAATTAGGTTCCCTTTATGTATTTCAAAACAAGTTCTGTTTGTTCACTCTTAGGAACTAGAAAGTTCACATAGATAATACACGACGGGGCTGAATGAACCTCATGAATAGCGCAAAGGTTGGAAAGAGAGAAATAATTTTGTGTACCTTTTCAAAAGCATTTTCTAAAGCCTCATAGAAAGTTAAGGTTCAACTGAAAAAGTCTCAAAAAGCGGACATTTTTGAAATCGATTTTTGTCATACCGTTGGCAAAATCTTCCTGATAATCTATCAGTAGTATTCTATCAAAGCCCCTAATATGTTAATTTATTTTCATGAAGATTCTGTAAAGGCGTTGAGCCTTAAGGGGGCGTCTGGTGTAGTGGGCAATAAAAATCGACTTCTTTTTTGTTCGTTTAATTCTTAGTATTGAACCTCTAGAAGAATCTCCAGCAATCTCGGTGTCCACGCTGAACATCTTTTGTTTGATTGCTAGTTTTACTGTTTTTGACTCCGCAAGTCTGTTTGTACTTTCTATCGCTTCCGTGAACAAACCGGGCAAATCCAGCAGTGACAGCTTGGTAAAAATTGAAAAGCTCATGATTTAAAGAAGGAAAAATACACAATTGATTTTTGCATACTTTCAGTAAACAGATGAATCGGCATTTGGCCTATTGACCAGTAACCATTTATTTGATTCATTCAGCAAAAAATGGAACGTATTAATGGCGGTATCCGAATGAGGAAAGCTTTTTAATGAACCCCATTCAAAAAAACATAGAAAATAAATGGCGACACAGCGTAGTCAGAGAAAGTGTGGCGAACCTTGCCAACTCGATCACTAAAATTGCCGTACCTCGAAAATCATCGGAATTGTTTTTTTATTACGCCTTAATAATTTTCACAAAAATATATAAAGGCAGGCAGTCAAGTTTAACTTTTTATTTCCGCCATGTCTTCCAGTTTTCAAAACTTGAAATCTGTTGACGATCAAAAGACGTGTCTAAAACGTAAAATTAAGCATGTATATTGTCAGTCCAATTTACTAAGTTCAAGTTTGAAAATACTTTAATTTGAGTTCCTCGGAATAGAATGTCGATAGGGACCGACAGGTGTCACTCCTGACTCACCGTAGCTAAACTTATTCGATCTTAACCTAAGCGATAATTAATGCAATTTATCCCAATTAGACAAATAGCGTTTATTAGATCGTCGGAATGGGTTTCAACTAGGAATACGATTTACCTCCGTTCAACGCCTACTCCATCTAATTGCCCTCAATCACAGCCTAGCTTTTGACAGCAGCTGCTATGTTGACCTACACACCTAACACATTCCGTTCAGTAGTGAAAATTGGCGGAGTTATTCAAAAATGTGGGCTAGTGACAATCACAACGTTGTTAGCCCTCCTGCCCAATGTTAATAACTATTAAATAGAATGGTGGTCGTATGTTTTTTATGAATTCCCCAATGGATGTTACCCACTTTTGAGTGGGTGCACTATTTAGTCGATTTGCTTCAAATCTCCTAAATTTAGCTAAAAGTGCACCTACTCAAAAAATTAAAGCATCCATTGAGAAAGATACACAGACGCACTTCCAATGTTTTATTAACTTGTATTCCATGTTGGGATGGTGTAGTGAATATATTTAGCCATTTTTGATTAGTTTGCGTTACTCAGAGGCTGAGTAGCGTTTGTCGAACGTGTACGCTTACAAATTTTACGGATAGCTCGACTAAATTGAATCCGTATTTGAATTGACAGCATTAATAAGTGTTGTTCATATAAATGTCCGGCAAAAGATGGAATGGCGGGAAATAATTGTAAACTTCATTTCCATAGGTGGCCGTGTCACCTGTGAGGATGAAAAAGGTTTAGACTGATCAGTCTGACCTCCTTCCTTTTCAAATAAGTGAACCGTTTTTTCGACCACTACCCGACCAGAATGAAATAACAAGATTGTAACAGAACACAATTTTTGTAACATATTGTGTTATAAATTAGGTCTCGTTAGTTGTTAAAATAACAGAAATTTATAACAAGTAACAATGCGAGATATAGTTTTGAAATATTTCTGTTATGTGTTTCTGATCGGGTACACTCGCGATGTTAGGTTGAGTGAGCACCCGCTGCATACAATGCATCATGCAATTCAGCGGTGGGAGTATAATACTACTTTGTTACACAATGTCGTCTATAATATTGAAAAGGCCCTTTCGCGCTTTTGGCAACATATCTTACAATTCATTATAGAAGCAGCACAAGGTCACCTATCAAGACCTGGGTGTACGCAATGCATAGCAACCGACACATGTACTCATCGAAAACTGAGTGTCTGCGGATGTCATCAAGATGGTGGAACATTGTTTCCGATGGTTTGTTAAGGAGCTCTATAATGTTTACCGGTATTTGCAACACGCTTTTGATTTTATGCAGCAAGCATTCTGTGTTGTTGAGCAGTGGTGTCTTCATGTTGTTCTATCAGTTAATCCAAATGAAATATCAGTGATGCTTTTCACGTAACGAAGGATTACATTGGGAGCTCGTACATTGCAGTTCTTTGAATCTAAAATTATTGTCATAGAAGAAGCTAAGTACGTTGGGGAATTCTTGGCTCACATCGATTTCAGAATCAAGAGAGACTGCAAGGAAGGCCAAGTACATTCAATGGATCCATACAACAATTGTTAGAGCAGTACAGCGAATCAAATTTGCGCCTCAGTATAGTAAGTCGTCGAGTACCGGATTGGCGGATGGTATTCTTCGGACCCGCGGGGAATCCTTCAAAAGTCATCGGACCTCGAGTCGCTCTCGCTTCAGTTTCCTTCTATGCAGGCGTAGTGGTAAGGACGATGGCGGTTACATAGTGGCACTCTGGAGCTTATCGGTTCCACAAGGCAGGAGGAAACTCTAAAAACGAGAAATAAAAGAGAGGGGCTAAATTGGGATATTTATCGTTTTTATGAAGGTATAAATAAGGGACATATAGGGGAAATCACGAGTTGCCAGCATATCTCGGACTGGTACATTGGGTGGTCTACCTCGGGCCCGAAGGGATTCCTTTAACTGAGACCTGGCGTCACAATACCCGGCGCACACCCAGACAACGTGCTCGATGTCATGATAGCCCTCGTCACAAGCGCACAGACTACTCTCCGCAAGCCCAATACGCCGCAAATGCGCATCCATGGTGTAGTGATTGGACATAAGTCGGGACATTACGCGAATAAAATCCCGACCCACATCCATCCCCCCGAACCAAGGCTTCGTTGATACCTTTGGGATAATCGAATGTAGCCATCGTCCAAGTTCCCCATTGCTCCACGAGGTTTGCCAACTGTTGAGCGTCCTCTGACGACAAATACTAAAAAATTCGTTGAAGCAGATTGGTCTTTCGTATATGTCACCATTTAATGCGCCCACCTTTGCTAATGAGTCGGCCTTTTCATTGCCCGGGATAGAACAATGAGAGGGGACCCAAACAAAGGTAATCTGATAAGATTTTTCAGATAACGTACACAAGGACTCCTGTATCTTCCCCAGAAAATACGGTAATTGCTTTTTAGGCTTCACCGCACGAAGAGCCTCGATAGAGCTGAGGCTGTCCGAAACGATGAAGTAGTGATCTGTGGGCAGAGTGTCGATGATCCCAAGGGTGTACTGAATTGCAGCTAACTCTGCGACGTAAACTGAAGCGGGATCATTGAGCTTGAATGAAGCGGTGATAGTATTGTTGAAGATACCGAAGCCAGTGGACCCATCGAGATTTGATCCGTCAGTGTAAAACATTTTGTCGCAGTCGACTTCTCGGAATTTATTATAAAATATATTGGGGATCACCTGCGGGCGTATATGGTCCGGAATTCCACGAATCTCTTCCTTCATGGATGTGTCGAAGAATACAGTAGAATCAGAAGTATCTAGGAAACGGACACGGTTGGGATTGTACGAAGAAGGATTGATGCTCTGTGCCATGTAGTCGAAGTACAAGGACATAAAACGGGTTTGAGAATTAAGCTCGACGAGCCTCTCGAAGTTTTCAATTACCAACGGGTTCAGAATGTCGCATCGGATGAGCAATCGATATGAGAGTTCCCAAAATCGATTTTTTAGCGGAAGAACGCCCGCCAGCACTTCGAGACTCATCGTATGGGTCGAGTGCATGCAACCCAAGGCAATGCGCAAGCAACGATACTGGATTCTCTCCAGTTTGATGAAGTGTATGTTCGCAGCGGAGCGGAAACAGAAACACCCGTACTCCATCACCGACAATATCGTTGTTTGGTACAACCTGATCAGGTCTCCTGGGTGAGCACCCCACCATGTTCCAGTTATTGTTCGGAGAAAATTGATCCTTTGTTGGCATTTCTGTTTCAGATACCTAATGTGACATCCCCAGGTACCTTTAGAGTCGAACCAGACCCCGAGATATTTAAATGTGAAAACCTGGTTGATCGTTGCACCCATTAATAAAAGCTGGAGTTGCGCCGGCTCACGCTTCCTAGAAAAAACAACCAACTCAGTTTTCTCCGTGGAGAACTCAATACCCAGCTGAAGAGCCCAAGCAGACAAATTGTCCAAGGTATTTTGTAATGGTCCTTGCAAGTCGGCAGCTTTGGGCCCTGTAACAGAGACCACCCCGTCGTCTGCAAGTTGCCTTAGCGTGCATGAATTGGCAAGACAATCGTCAATGTCATTCACGTAAAAATTGTAGAGCAGGGGACTTAGACATGAGCCCTGGGGAAGACCCATGTAGCTAAATCGCGATGTTGTTAAATCGCCATGCGAAAAGTGCATGTGCTTTTCAGACAACAGGTTTAGCAAAAAGTTATTTAAAATTGGCGAAAGACCATGCTGGTGCAGCTTCTCTGACAGAATGTTGATAGAAACTGAGTCAAAAGCCCCCTTAATATCCAAGAAGACTGATGCCATCTGCTCTTTGTTAGCATAGGCCATTTGGATTTCTGTAGAAAGCAACGCAAGGCAATCGTTCGTCCCTTTGCCTTTGCGGAAGCCAAATTGTGTATCTGACAGTAAACCATTTGCTTCAACCCAATTGTCGAGGCGAAACAAGATCATTTTCTCGAATAACTTCCGAATACAGGACAGCATTGCAATCGGCCGATACGAGTTGTGGTCGGAGGCTGGTTTTCCTGGTTTTTGGATGGCGATGACCTTCACTTGCCTCCATTCATAAGGGACAATGTTACCCTCAAGAAACTTGTTAAATAAATTCAACAAGCGCCTTTTTGCAGTGTCAGGCAGATTCTTCAGCAAGTTGAATTTGATTCTGTCTAACCCTGGGGCGTTATTGTTGCACGATAAGAGAGCAAGTGAGAACTCCACCATCGAAAATGGTGTTTCGTTCGCGGTATCGTGAGGAGACGCGGCGCGGCACGTTTTCTGTACCGGGACAGAGTCCGGACAGATCTTCTTGGCGAAAGCGAATATCCAACGGTTTGAATATTCCACGTTTTCGATGGTACTATTACGGTTACGCATACGTCGAGCCGTACCCCAAAGAGTGTTCATCGCTGTTTCTCTCGTTAACCCGTCGACGAACCGGCGCCAATAACTGCGTTTTTTGGCTTTCATTAGACTCTTCATTCGCCTTTCTAACGACGCGTACTGTTGATAGCTAGCGGGTAACCCGTCTTCCCGGAAGGCCTTATATGCAGTGGACTTTTCCGCGTACAGCTCTGAGCACTCTTTATCCCACCACAGGGTGGGAGACCGTCCCTGGGTATTCGCGCTGGGTACTGGTTTAGTCTGAGCTTGACTCGCACTGTCGAGAATCAAGCCAGCCAAAAACCTGTACTCTTCCTCCGGAGGGAGTTCTTGAGTGGATTCGATTTTAACGGATATCGCGGTCGCGTAACTCTTCCAATCAATGTTCCGTGTGAGGTCATACGAGACATTGACTGTTTCCGATGGTCTTGAACCGTTAGCAATTGAAATCACGATAGGCAAATGATCGCTACCGTGGGGATCAGGGATCACCTTCCACATGCAATCTAACTGTAGCGATGTCGAGCAAAGCGATAAATCCAACGCGCTTGCGCGTGCTGGTGGTGTAGGAATCCGCGTCATTTCTCCCGTGTTTAAAATGGTCATGTTGAAATTATCGCAAAGATCTTGGATTAATGTTGATCTATTATCATCATGAAGACAGCCCCATACCGTACCGTGCGAGTTAAAGTCTCCCAGAACTAGCCGCGGTGCCGGTAAGGATTCCGTGATATTACAAAGCGTTCGGTGCCCTACCGAGGCTCTAGGAGGAATGTAGATGGAAGCAATGCAAAGGTCTTTACCTTTGATTAAAACTTGACAAGCGACAATTTCAATGCCTGGTGTCGAAGGGAGGTTAATTCGGTTGAAAGAATAGCACTTTTTGATCCCCAAAAGTACTCCTCCATAGGGGTTTTCTCGATCCAGACGAATTATATTAAAGTCGTGGAAGTTGAGATTTATATCGGAAGTTAACCAAGTTTCACATAATGCGAAAGCATCACATTTTAAACTATTTAGTAAAAATTTAAAGGAATCGATTTTCGGGAGGATACTTCTGCTGTTCCACTGTAGAACAGTGATCGAATCGGTGACCTCGTTCGATGACTTAGCCATCGAAGGATACGATCGCTGCAAGGAGGGGCCATTTAGTAGTCAACTGCTTCAAAAATGTTTGCACTATAGGGAGAAAACGTATCAGAAGGCTTTTAAGAGGATCAGTAACATTGAAAGCTGTGAAAATTAAGTCCACTATGTCAGAAAATTTCATTAGTCCGCTACTGGACTGAGTATCTGTTTGAAAAAAGGGGACACTTGGGGTTTTGGATGTCCCTGGAAGTGGTGGGTACTCCTTGTTAGAATTAATATTTCCAAGTCCTGGAGCAAATTGCTTCGGCTTTTGTGCATCACTTCCGTTGGATTTATTGGTTGTAGATGGCGCACTCTGAGTGGACGACACCTTGGCACCCTTACGAGGCAATGTAGGGGAGGCTGGATTTCTCCTCTTCCTGGATTCCCCTGGGTTAACCAAAGATGTTCCCTCTCGTGGGTCGTCAGATTCTTGCTCAACGTTAGCCAAACCAGCATAGGGATTTTCGGACAGGACAGATGGCGAAGCATTCTTTAGCATTTCTGCATAAGAACGCCTTGAGCGTTCCTTAAGGGAGCGCTTAATTTTATCCCCGCGCTGCTTGTACGCAGGACATGATTTAAGAGCATGTGAAGGGCCCCCGCAGCAAATACACTTTTCAGTTTCTTTGTCGCAAGAGTCATCCTCATGCTCTCCTTCGCATTTGCCGCATCGTTTCTTATTTCCACAATATGTGGCTGTGTGGCCCAACTGCTTGCAATTGCTGCAGCTCATGACCCGCGGTACAAACAGGCGAACTGGTAGGCGAACCCTGTCAAGGAGGATGTAGTTGGGAAGAGAGGACCCGGCGAATGTCACCCGAAGCGAGCCTGATAGAGAGTAGGTAGTCTTACCTCCCTCGGTGTTTGCGGTATACAATTCTTTGCATTCTAAGATCTTAATCTGTTCAAGAGAGGGGTCCTTAAAGCAGCCAACCCCGTGCTCCAACAGTTCTTCGCATTTCAGGCCCGGTTCGGACACTACCCCATCGATTTCACAGGCCACACAAGGCACGTATGCTTTAAATTCCCGCGTAAAGCGCTCACAGCAAGCAATCGCGTTTGCCTGGCCGAGATCATTCACTAGAACACGTATCTTGTTTGCCCGAACACGTGTTATCTGAGCTACTGCCGGGTAATTAGCTGTCAGATCTCGAGAAAGTTTTAATATATTAACCGGTTTCTCTCCGGTCCGAAAATATACCACCCATGGCCCAGAGGAACCTTCTGGGTACTGCTTTATACGGGGAGCAATGCGAGTATTAGGGGGATCAGGGACTTCCATGATTACATCAGATGGTATTTCGCCCTCGGCCATTTAAGCACGAGGGCAGAGCGTTATATAAACGGGAATGTGTCTTATTATTTGATTACAAGGTAGAGTAAAAGTAGGGAAAAGGAAAGAAAGCAAACGAGGAAAAAAAATAAAGCAAAACTTATCTGCAAACGACGTCGATTGTTCCGCACCAGCGAAAACAATGTACTGGATTTACTGCCGGCACCAGCAGAATGTCAGCTAATGAACGAACAAAGGATGACCTTGAATCACTGAAATTTACACACCGAACACCACTGTGAAATATAACGATCCGTTCCGTTCAAAGGTTGGGAGACGTATCAAGAATATGTTATTGTCCCTAATCCAGTCTGCTAAATAGGCTTTATCAGTAGACTAAATTATTCCTCCATGGACGGAGAATCCAGGCTATTTACTGTGTTGTATTGTGATTCTATTGTGTTGTCATTTTTCATTCCTCTACCTTTTTGTTTCGGAATCAGGAAAATAATGATATGGCATGGCAAGGCACAAATCTCCTAATGACATGGGAAACGTGCCAATCGAACCAATATATTCTGATTCCTGTTTCCAGTGACAAATGTGTTGATCTTTTAAGCTAGGAATAGTCTGATCGCTCCAGCTCCTAACAGTTCTTTTCTTTATTTTGCCTAGCACCTCGCTATCAATTTTAAAGCCGTTAAATTCACGTCAATTTTAAAAAGCAATAAATTTCCAAAATTCAATTGGTAGATTGGTATTAGTCTTTTTAGCGAATTGATTTTCATGGATGTTTCGAATAGAACACCAAAACTCTAGTGTAGTTTTGATTGTGAATTTAACACGCCTTCGCCTCACGTCATCTATTAAAACTTGTAGCTGGTTTACGAGGCTTTTTGGAGACTTTCTTCACGATCGCCCGGGAACGTCCGATAGGTCGAAACTAAGGAGATTTGTAGATTGATGTCTCTCTTGATGAAATCTATACCCTTTTTCGTGAGTCATTTCTTTTTGTAAAAAATGGTAGACTTCAATCCACAGGAACATGTCGCTTGCCATACCAGCACTTTTCGACCTAGTATCACCACTTGAATCGACTTGTCCGCAAAGCTTACATACCCTCCTACGACGGCAATTTAATAGTTTTTAGTCCTCTTTCACATAGGTTTCGCAGTCCATCAAAATACATGTATCCGGTCGCTTTAAAAATCGCGAATACAATTTGCGGATCATATATGCATCACGTTGCTTTTGGTGTGAACTTTATACGTGTTCAGGTTGTTCCAAAATATGGTTCCATGCTGCATCATTCCGACGCACGTTTCTGTTTTATTGGCCAAATCACATATCGACACTGATTTGAGCTTCCTAATTACAGATACCACTTTCTGATCCAGTTTCTGGTTGAAGATCTTAGTAACAGCCAATTGAAAGTGTTGTAATTGTTTCATGTTCTCCATTTGTTATCGATCCCAGCAACGCTTTAGTATAGCAAACGTGCTATGAAAAATCAAATTTTACACGACTTTTAAACAACGAATCGGATATGGGCGATGCTTACACAATAGTTTTGTCGACAGACGTCCGTTCAGAGCATTTAATTTGTGTAAAACCTAACATTCTATTCAAAAATAATTGGGTTAATACCACCAGCTTCACTACTCACATTGACTGAATTGAGAGCTGATCACATAGAGATTTCAAAATGACCGATTTGATTAATCTCTCGTTGGGATATAGTACCCAGGTAACCACCAAGCATTAGTGTATGCAGTAAAATAGCGTATAATTTGCATTTCAGATGCTTCTTGCAGTATATAAGCATTCCTAATGCAGAACTGTTGTTAATCGGTATTCAAAAAAACTGTTTAAAAACTTCTTGCCAGTAAGCAGCATTCTAAATGCACGACAGCAGTAAAATAACATTTTTACGGCACAGCAGTAATGTAGCCGTATGTTTTGCCAAACGCGACTTTTAAATAGCATTAAAAATTACTTAAATGCTTATCAGGTACCTGTTAAGACTCATTTATTTGTTACCGGGGTAGTAGGACGACGCTAGTGTTTTAACGGATATTCAAGGTTGAAACCAGCATTTTAGTTTTTTATTATTTGTTTATTTGACAAGTCCCATTGCGGCAACTTAACAGAGCCGTGTCGTTTTAAATATATTTACAATATAAAAAAATAAAAAAAATATTATGGTTTGGGATTGATTAATTTTTATCCTGTCCTTCACGTCAATGTCATCATCGTTAATGCTGTCTTGGTGATTTCGATCAGATGTTCTTCCATGCATTTTGCACTTACGGGTCACCAGCGCAAAGCCGACGCTATTTGTATGAAATTCCTCGCCGTTGGTGCCGGCCGTTGATTTTGAGATACTGGACGCTGCTTTTGTGGTTGTTATCACGATCTGAACAGCTCTCACAATTTTGGCAAACATTTATGGTTTAGATGATGGTATTGAAACATCATGCAACCTTACCTCGAATGATACTGCACATTGGCGACTTCTGTAAGCCTAAGCTCCATGTTCGTCGTCAGAAAAGATTCCACCTCACGAAGATTTGGTTGAATGAGAGTTAACGACCACGCAGTTGAGTTGGAGGATTGCTTTTTCATCAACTTCATTCATGACTGCAAGAATAAATACAATATTTTCTTAGTCATTAATACAATACATACTAGATCCAGAGGCTGCTAATAGTCGTACAGTTTACTCGTTTGTAGCTCTAACTCAGGCAAAAGTATACGCTTATTCTCGGTTACTGATTACAGAAAAGACTTAAAAATGAGTAAAATTTGTTTATCAGATCAATTTGAGGTCATTGCTACTATATCATTCCTAATTACCAGACATCCTTTTATCCGTTTTTAAAAAGATACGATTTTTGTAAAAAATCAGAAAATCCATTTATTTAAGACCAAACCGTGCCTACACAAAAAGGAGAAAAAGTACGAGAAACAATTGGGAATGATGTAGAATCGGATGAAAATAGCTCGCTACGATCAAGCATCATATTGAGTTACATAACAAATTTTACTAATTTTTTGAGTAAAAATGCTCTTTGTGGCAATGAATAGCTGAGATTAAGCGTATAAAAATTAGATTGTAGTATTATACATGTATTTATTCGAATATCTATTCCCTGTGTCTACACCATCAGTTCTGCTAGGGAATACCAACAATTCATGACGTGGATCTAAAATCTCAGTCATTAAGAATGTAATAAAATGACGATGGAGTCATATCATCGTTTGGGCTTCAGAAATATTGATTTTGATTATTCCTTTGTTAGCATAATCAACAAAGAGCCTAAAGGCATCATTTGAGCTTTGGTAGTGATGTCAGGACGCAACTATTACAGACAGGAAAAACGCTCACTTATCGTCGAAAATAAGCAATATTACGTATGTAAATGATATAGAGCACAGGGCTCAGCTGACTTCCTTGCGACACTCCTGGTGGAACAGAAAAGAAACATGAAAGCGCAACCTGTTTACCGATTTTCGAAACAAACTTTTTGAAGGAGAACATCACCGCTGATTTTGACGGATATAAGGAGGAGTTGAAGTTACAAATCTAGTGAATAAGCCGACATTGTAGACCACTTTTTCAACGTCAAACAATACCATAGCGGTGAACTTGGGTACATCTTTACTGCCCATTATCGCATATTTGTATCATTTTCTATAGAATTTCCTATTTTTATGGGACTGGTTTGGCATCATAGGCAGTTTAGTCCTTCCTTCTAATGTTGATTATTATCCATATTAGTTTGTTTAACGACAAACCTGATCAACCAATTGAGAATAAATTTCTCAATCGATTTCCTCGGCACAGAAAAAATGGCAACCAATCAGTGTCGGTTGAAAGTAATGTCGGATACATTTTGGGTTTAGAGATGATATTTTTCAACTATCATATCTAAGAAAAAACCATAAATAATGGTTCTAAACTCTTGCCAATGTTTATGCTTCAATCCATCGTCATTATGAAATTGACTTTACATATGACGAACACTAAATATAACTTCCAGCAATGAAAATTGGATTCGAATCGCACTGCTCACCTAACATTCTTCTATTAAATTCTTCTCATATACTGGTTAGTTCGACTGGCCTGTCTCAGAGATTATGCTTATAGCGATGCGCGAAGGCTAAAATCAAAAGTTCCAATCGAACCCAAAACAACGGTTCCAAACGAGCAATGTAAACAAATATGGCGAATTTAGGAAGTAATGGACTATTGAGATTGAAGTAAAAAGATATTCATATTGTTATAATAACATACGAAAGGTGTAAACATTATATGTATACATACTAAATAAATTTTATGATGCAAATAAAATACGAGATTTTTTAAATACATTAAAATTACAAATCCATTGATCGACTGTCTATTCCCTCATTTTATATAGCTGGTAGATGCAAAGTCTGGCATCAGTAAAGTAGCCAATATTACTATTACTGCGGCAATATTACTATTACTCATCAACTGCATCATTGATATATTCTCTCTAGTACAACGAAGAACATGTAGACAGGCTTAGTAACGTAAATCAATGCGTTTACGAGTTGCATGATATTTAAAACATCGTCTTTGGCCTGTCTATAAGCATGCCATCTCTACACGGAAAAATAAAACAACCCAAAGAATAAGTTCTTTTATCTAACTTTTGAGTTGTGCGTCGCTTTCCCACTTATTAGCGTTGTCGAAAACAAAACGAGAGATTCGACTCAGTCGATGTTTCCGTGGATTAAGGTTGTTTGAATATACATAACATTGGGTAAATTCAACTTACATTTAAGTACATTTAACTCAAGGTTGACTATAAAAAACCTATCAATGAGTTGTGATTTTTGCCGTGGTTAAAGGTAAACAACCTTCAAAACGGTTTACCTAATTTTAACTTATTTCACGATACCCCGAGATTAAAGCAAAAGAACTCAATTTTGGGTAGTTTTTCGTATGCGTGTATCACTTGAAATGCATGAAATGTCCTCAGCTTTCAGTAGCGGTTTGATTACTCGAACTTTGAAAGCACGGAGCCCAGATTAGTGCAAGGAAAACCAGTAGGTAATATAAAATCTGTGCAACCTATTTTCTCCAACGAAAAACAAAAGGGAGAGAGAAGCCGTTTCTACCCAAAAATGAGGAAAGATTCCCCAAAGCCGAATAAATTTCGGTTAAAAAATCATTCCCTCTCCTTTATTTTCGGGCAGCGAAATAAGGACAATAGATTAAAATTACCTACTGATAGGTAATGGGATTTAAGTGTGTGGAAAGTGCGCAATAGCAGCAAAACTCGTCTTGTTGTTTCGCACGCACTTTGCCTGTCACCCGATTCTCGGAGCTGACGTATTGTGCATGAGTAAGCTGACCAACTCTGCCGAAAAAATTCGTGCATCATGCGGACTGTGTGGCTGACCGTGGTGAACGATCGCGCTTCGTTGCAGAATGGTGTACGGATTTTTTCGACAAAGTTGGTCAGCTTATGCATGAGTTACACGTGTGGACAGTTTTAATGAACGATTAGACAATTGTATTATGCTGTTGCAGTTTCAATATCACGTTCCGCATTTGAGACTGGCAGGAAAATCCACATCAATATTTCATCCAGTTAGAAAATCGAAGAAATCAGTCACCCTTTTCCGTCTGTTTACGTTCGATATTGACTTCATGAATAATAATCACTATAGGAACATTTGTTGAGTGTATACTTTTAATAATTTAAAATTAGTACCACTCACGTGTAAACAAATTACGTTTCGAGAGGCAACAGTGTTTGAAAGCTTGTACCGCCGATGCTGAAAAGAAGAAAAAAAAACAATGTATCTTCCCACCGAAAGAAAAGCTATTTCTCTTCCCTACCTGTTGTACTGCAAAAAAAACCATTCTACAGCTTTTAATTTAGTGCTATTATCACTACAGCCAGCACCGTAAAATGAGTTGCATTCTATAGGTGATGCAATGCGATTGCTCTCTCACTTCTTTTCTATTAATTTAAGTCGTAATAAATTGATATTTCCTTATATTTGCTACGACTTTTCCGTTTTAATTGCATTCAAATATGACCTTCTTCTTTGTTAAATATATCTCATTGAGCTCCGCAGCATAACAAAATTTATTTTTGTTCTAAATGTATTTTATTTTCCCAACAATTAAAAGTTCAAAACATTATTATCTTCACAAACTTATGATTATGGCGAATGAGCCCACTGTCAAAATGCTCTTCGAGGAGAAATTCCAGACAAACCATTATTGGCCGAACACCGTTCATAGTTCAAGCCAACAAAAGAGAATTTTTTTAGATTTTTACTATCAACAGTACTGTGATTAACGAGTGACGGTTTATCTGAGGTTTTCCCGCAAAGAAAATTGTGACAGTTTGTCGACTTTTATTTATTTTTTTATAGCCACACTAGTCAGTTTTCAGCCACAGGGGTAAGCAGTTTTGGCGGTTTAAGCACTATTTACACCTATCCGATCCGTTTCAGTGTCGGTTGAACCGTCACAGAATAGGGTCGGAAAGGTGTAAATTTGGCTTTACTCAGCAAAAGGGATTGTGGCCAAGATGATTGAAGGAAAGGTGTAACACTTTCAATTCAATTTATTTAAAAAAAAATATTTGTAATTTTACGTATAAACAGATACAATAAAATTTGACTTCGAATCTTAAGCTTCAGTAGATAAACCAGTTCTCATTTCGTCCTCAAAAGGAAAACGGGGATTTCCTCAGCTTGTGCAATTTACCTCTGCCAATCTAATCATTTTGGCACGAAAAGCCGTCCCATGCGAGAAATTGAGTGAACTTCGTTTTGATTGGACTACTAACCAACTGAATCTTTGCTGGGTAAATGTCAAATTCACTTGTTCACTCAAACAGAAAATAGTTGAAGATGTGACCAATTGCTTTCTACACTACTACCATTCCTTTCGGACACTTGGATTGGATTAGTTATATTATATTGGTTATAATTTTCATTCAATTTCGCTAGAATTTCTAGTAGCTTTTTCAAGAAATTTATATTTGTTCCTTACTCAAGGCGCACTTTCCACCGAAAGTCTGCAAAGTTGGTGAACCAACTCGAGTCAAACATTGTCCAAAAGTATCCAATTTATATTATTAAAGAAACTACTTTCTTCAGAGTTCTTAAATCGAATAAGCGAAATCCAGTGTTTGTACTGTACTACAACACAATTAACAGGTTCCAATCAACAATGAAGTGTACCACTGTTTTATAATTGAAATTCCAAAAAGACTGTTTCCAATTTCATGCGGACAAAATTTAATAAAATACCCATATTTTTGTTTGAGATTTTAACGAACAACATTCCGTGAACAATCGCTATTTTCGGCAATTCAAAATCTAGCGCGTCATTCTTCTCTACAACGCATCAGAACCGGTTTGTGATTGTTCACATCCACTTCCAAGCAGGGCTCAATTCTACAGTCTCGTTTTCCATTCCAATTCTACACTCCAAAACTCCACCCCCCACAACGCTTCAACCATGCTTGACTGGTAATCGTTCAGGTGGAAGTGTTTAGAAACAGAAACAAAAACAACACCATGATACGAACAGCCCAATGACGCATTCCATGACGACTACCTCACGGAAAGGTGACTTATTTGTCTTCAGTGTTGTTCTTCGTGTCCAAGCAATTGCACGTGCGGAAAGTTTTTAGCTGTTCTACTATATAAATCGTCCTTTGATTGTGATATACATCTGAACGCATTCCGAGTTCAAGTTCAAAATACAGATCGTAATTCACGCTTTTGTGTGTTATTTTTCCGCGTAACAGATCTTCGCCGCCGTTGCCGTGATCTCGCTGGCCGTTCTTGCGGCAGCCGAACCACCAGCCCCTCGCAGCAACTATCTTCCACCGAACCAGCAGCAGGCCGGCAATTTCAATGGGGCTAACGGTTACAACTATAACACAAACAATAACGGCTACAACTATCCCTCCACGGCCCCTTCCGCGCAGTATGGCGCACCATCCGGCTCAGGAACAAGCGGATCTGAAGGATACAACTATGCCGATGCCAATGCCGAGCCGGCCAAATATTCTTTCGAGTACAACGTCCAGGACTCGTACTCCGGTAATGACTTTGGGCACATGGAATCACGCGACGGAGACCGCACCGTTGGACGCTACTATGTCCTGCTTCCCGATGGTCGCAAGCAAGTAAGTCATCCGGCCCCATCATTCTATGTCAATCGTATCAATTCTCGCTATATCACACGTTTCATTTTTATACTAATACCACCTTCTTAGATTGTGAACTACGAAGCCGACCAGAACGGATACCGCCCAACCATCACCTACGAAGATACCGGCGCTGGAAGCAACGGATCCGGTGGATACCCAAACAGCCAGGGTGGATTCCAGGGATACCAGTAAGATGGGATCTGACCATCAACCATCAGCGCAACGACTCAAAACTTGTTAGGAACGAATTTTAGCTCTATAGGTTATTGTTCTAGTGAATTTAATTACAGCCCTTTGTTCTCATACTCATACTCATACTCATACCGAACACCAGTGGCTGGCGGGGAACCTGATTCCAACCGTCTTGATGGCCAGTATTGAAGCAGGAATCAGTTTTCGTGCGAGGCACCGCGAGTATCGGCTACCGTTCACCAATTTGACAACACACAAGCTACAAGGTCATCTGACCTCTTGAAGCAGAACCAATTGGCCTGCGTTAAGCCAAACCGAGCTAAGCGCCATAATTTTTTTCGTGTATTTTTCGTACCAAAATTCATTTCTCGATAACGTACCATTTACGTAGAAAGTCAAAGAACACTTGCTTGCTTTCGTTTGCTATTTGAGCTCCCAATACATAATAGATATTAGAGTTCCTGGTGTTACATTGGATGTTAAAGCGATTTTAGATAAAGTACCTCAAAATGGCGCTTGGTCCTCTTTGGCTTAACACAGGCCAATTTAAATTCGCCTAAAATTTATATCAAATCAGAAGAAAACAAAATCACTTACCAAAAAGACCAACGGCTTCGAACACTGGAAAATGATTTCAACTTTTTGAAGAAACGAAAAAAAAACTAATTAAAGTCAAGTCAAAAATTATGCTTTTATAAACCAATGCTTCAAAAAATTCTAGGAACATAGTTTCTGAAACAAGAATTTTCAAAAAATTTAGTTAATCAAGTTTGATTGATTGGCGACAAAAAAATACCATTATTATTATTATCATCATAAGTTACCATTCTGCAAGCAAATGAAAAAATGTGAGGAAAACGATGATAACTGCCATAAATGTTTAAGTGAACAACGAATCAAGTAGAAGACGAGACAAGCAAAACCGGTGCCGCCCGCAACACGATCGAACAGGACGGCACTGACACGCAAATGCATGATGCTCCCTGGGAAGAAAACCTCTGTAAATAGGTAAATGTTATTTGTACAAAATGTTCTTTCTTTCTTTTTTTATTTGCAATAATGTTACAGATATGTACAATTTTGTAATGTTAACGAAACAATGTTTAAAGAATAATAAAGCCCGAAGAGGACACGATCGGCACTCCCAGCTCGGGGGCGTAGCTTAAACGGAGCCAGTTCCGAGAGCTCGGGAGTGGTTGATTGTTTGCTTTGGAAAACGAATGCTTTTGCGGTCGGAATTAGTGCCAGTTGATAGTATCACAGTCCGTAGAATGTTGTGATTCAGCTTAGCTAGTATGATCTTCCCATATTCGATAAAAAAAAAGTAAATGAAATTTCAATTCGAAACAAACATTAATTGGTCAACTCCAATTATCAATAAAAAGTCATATTTCTATCAAATGACTTCCAAAATGTAGTCCTATCCGCAGCGCAAATATGCCTCTCTTTCTCGCTACTCAGTGATACACGAAGTAGTCGACAATCATATTTCCATTTTAGGCCTCCTCCACTGCTCTGTGATCGACACCATGAACTCTGAAATTAGTCCTAATTAAAATCTGTATGTAAGATTTCGCGATGGTGATGGTTCTTTTGCACAATAGTTCTATAATGCAAAGTTGGTGTGTCGTTTCAAATTAGTTTGCTGTTTCGGAAAACCATGTGCAAGCATTGTCTGTTACAATTCGTTGCGTTTCATTGAATCGTACGCTGCATTGAAATCCACAAACAATCATTCATTGATTGATTGCAATCATCGAAAGCCACTTGCAAAAAGATGCAAAATAGTCGTAAATAGTCGTAATAGTGGTTGGTTAAAAAATACCTTTCGAAATAAATTAACTAGGCATTAGTGTTCATATCAATAAAGCATGTCTGTCTTTAGATACTCACGTTTAGTATTCCCCTGTGCTAACTAGCTATCCGCTACGTTTCATGTGGAGGTACTGCAAAATTGTTTAGGTTAGGTTTATATCAATTTCAATCCTTGCTAATTATTACCTGTCACGGCTCAGCGTTAGATATAAATTATATAGATATAATTCAAACTATCCTCACACTTCTATTAATTGTACTTTTTTTCTTCATTTAGCATGTAAGTTCAAATTGTTCATCAAATTTTAGCTTAGATTTAAGATATAGTATTATTTTTAGTAAGTATATAGTACCACCTTTTTACCGGAAACTTTCTTCTGACATCTACTGATCGAGAGCTCAGGCCACATAGATCTAACATCTACTGACCAAGACATCGCGCTGCATGGGATCAACGACAAGGTTGCCAAATAAACGGAGGCACGTCACGCAGGGGTGTGACATTCCACCCCAGTACGCCCAGGGAACTACTCAGGCGTACTCCAGCTGCAGCCGACGTCCAATATAGCGATTTTGACCGCGAGTTTCTCCAACAGTCCTGTCGCCGTTTGTAAAGTTGCTCGACGGATTTGTCCATCTTTAGATGGTGCCACCACAATAACACGTCCCAATGGCCAGCAATTCCGTGGAAGGTTGTTGTCTACGATGAGTGCGACGTCACCGATCTCAATCGGTTTCACAGGTTGAAACCATTTCGTCCGACGTGTGAGTGTTGGCATGGATTCGGAGACCCATCTTTTCCAGCATTGATCAGCGTACGCCTGGGACATCTTCGACGAGTTTCGTACGATCACAGGTCTGTCATTGAACGCAATGGGGGGTTTACTACCGTTTGATGTCCCCAAAAGAAAGTGGTTAGGTGTTAAGGGGGGTGCCGTTTCTTCATTGACCGGTATGTGCGTTAGTGGTCTTGAGTTGATCATCATTTCGATACTCCTCAGAACTTCATCCGTTGGCAGCCGTTTAGGTTTCACTTGATCTAGGACTCTTCTGACCGACTGAATCAGTCGTTCCCAGCAACCTCCAAAGTGAGGCGAGGTGGGTGGATTAAATGTCCTAACACAAGGGCTGACGAACTCCTGCATCATTCTGTCCTGGTCGACTTCCGACAAGGCTTCACGTAACACGTGGCTTGCGCCGATGAAATTGGTGCCACGGTCGCTTACAATCTCTCTTGGTGATCCACGTCTAGCAATAAAGTTACATATGGCGATAATGTACGAATCAGTTGTAATAGAGTGAGAAATTTCTAAATGTATGGCGCGAACAGTCAAGCAGGTGAAAAGAACTCCCCAGTGTTTTTCTACCCGTCGACCCACGGTTACCTGCATTGGTCCGAAGTAGTCAATCCCTTTATAAGAAAATGGGCGACTGAACGCAGCGAGTCGGGCTACCAGAAGGTCCCCCATGATCGGCGGCTGAGGCCGTGCACGAAGGATTTTGCAACGTTGACAATTGCGGCGAACCTGGTTGTAGACAGTGCGAAGCCGTCGTATGTAAAATTTTTGACGAATCTCGTTTAAAACTGTTTCATGGTTGATGTGCCGGTACATCTCGTGGATGTCTGCAATCACTAGATTCGTTACGTGATGCCGTTTCGGGAGTAGGATCGGGCATTTGACAGCATCCTCTACAAACTGACAATTGCTCAGTCGCCCTTGCATACGTAGCATCCCATGCTCATCTGCTACTGGACATAACTTGTATAGAGAGCTGCGTTTCGGTAATAGGCATGGTCGTGTCTTAACTGTCACGTTATCTTCCCTAAGCAACTTAACTTCTTCCGGATAGCTCTGCTGCTGTGTTAGACAGTAAATCAATTCCTCAGCGGCCTGCAGCTCTTCAGCTGCGAGTGGTCCGGCTTCTATCGGTTCTCCGGCTATTTTCCTACTTATATTTAATGGAAAACGTCGTGTAAAGGCTGTTATACGCACTACGCGCTTCCACTTGGACTAGTCTTCGAAGCGAAATAGTGGATCTGGAATTGAATGATGTAGCACAGTGGCACGCAATTCTTCCGAGGTTGATCCAGGGTCTTTTCTATCCAATGGGCATTAGACTGCCCAGAAAAATAATGATTTTTTGAAAACTCAATCGGCCCACCCCTGATTCGATTCCTAGTCCCACCAGGAGCTCTTGCACCAAATTTTAAACAAATCGGACAAGTCTAGCTACCGGACCAACGTGCCTGAAGTTTGTATGAGATTTTTCGACAATTTACATGGAGAAAACCCACTAACTCGCATTTGTGCCGCTGGGTGGCACTGTATGCATCGTATTATCACTGTAAGTGAAAATAAGAAAGATAATTTAATTGTCTACAACTTTGTCGAAGACTGCTAGTCAATCCGGCTTTGTTAAAAGAAGTTATTAAATTTTTAACGAAGTGATGTCTGAGTCAGTTTTCCATGGGGCCTAGCCGTGCAAGGTTGTGTATCAGTACTCGATTCCCACGAACTAATCATTTTTGTGATATAACAGTTAGGTTTAGCTCAATAGTATGTTCAGAAGAATTATACCACATAATACGAGTTATGTTTTGGTTGGAAAATTTTAGTTCCAACTGTGACCGCATAGAGGGCGCCAACACTAACTTTTCATAGAAGTGAGATAGTATATCGAGATGTTCGGGAGAATTATTGCAAAATGCCTGTTCTACAACTTTGTGGAAGACACCTAATTTCTATCTCTCTCAGTTGAAAAATTAGTGTTGGCGCCCTCTATGCGGTACAATGTGGAACTAAAATTTTCTAACCAAAACATGACTCCTATTATTTACTACAATTCTTCTGAACATACTATTGAGCTAAATCTAACGCTTATTTCACAAAAATGATTAGTTCGTGCGAATCGAGTACTGATGCACAACCATGCACTGATAGGCCCTATGGAAAACTGACTCAGACATCACTTCGCTAAAAGTTTAATAACTTCTTTTAACAAAGCCGGATTCACTAGCAGTCTTCGACAAAGTTGTAGACAATTAAATTATCTTTCTTATTTTCACTTACAGTGATAATACGATGTGAACAGTGCCACCTAGCGGCGAAAATGTGAGCTAGTGGCTTTTCTCCATGTAAAATGTTGAAAAATCTCATACAAACTTCAGGCACGTTGGTCCGGTAGCTAGACTTCTCCGATTTGCTTCAAATTTGGTACAAGTACTCCTGGTGGGACTAGAAATCGACTCAGGGGTGAGCCGATAGGGGTCATTTTTTTCTGTCACTCTAAATGGTCATTCACGTATCATGTTCCACAAAAATTCCGGGCCACGGAACCATCGACATGATGGCAATAGATTGGGAAGTTTCTGCTATTTGGTGCCCTCATCAGCAACGTTTAATTTCGTCGAAAGCCAGTTCCACTCACTCAGGTCCGTCGTTTCGAGAATTTCTCCAACTCTGGATGCCACAAATTGACTGTAGCGTCGATGATCCGATCTAAGCCAACATACGACGTCTCGCGAATCAGTCCAGAAATGTCGTGCTGAAATGTTTAAGCGATGTGATTTCATGATGTTGTTTGCCAGGCGAGCCCCTACTACTGCTGCTTGCAACTCTAAACGTGGTATAGAGAGGTACCTCAAGGGAGCAACTCGCGTTTTTGATCCAACTAAGGCGCATTCGATGACACCGTTTTGCTCAAATCTAAAGTAAGCAACCGCGGCCACTCCGTTCTCGCTTGCATCAACGAATACATGTAACTGAATCACATTATTTCCTTCAACCGACGTAAGATGGCGATAGCAGCGTGGAACTCTCACCGTTTCTACTTGGGGAAGAAGTCTTAACCATAATTGCCATTTCTCAGCCAATGCTGGCGATATTTCGTCATCCCAGTGCAATACTGCGCGCCAAATTTCCTGAATTAATACTTTCAGAAACATTAGAAAGTTCGCAATTAAGCCCAGAGGATCGTATAGGGTCATAAGCATCTTTAGCACTTCACGCTTCGTTAGGCATTTACGACCGGAAAGAATATCTTGGTCGTGATTTGGAGAAAGCTTGAAAGTAAATGTATCAGTCTCAGTACACCACCACATCCCGAGGACCTTTTCCGTTGCCATTTCAGAAGAAAAATTCATATTTTTCTCCGCTAGCTGATGCCTATCCAGACCCTCGAAAACTCGCCATGAGTTAGAAAGCCAGTTGCGAATTTCGAAGCCGGCCGCTGAATGAATGTAGCGAACCTCGTTGGCTAGTCGCACTGCTTCCTGCTCGGACTCGACACTAGCCAGCATGTCATCGACATAGTGTTCCTTGATGATACATTCTACTGCTCGGGGCAACCTGTGCTGGAGTCGGACCGCATTGGCGTTCTTCACAAACTGTGCGCAGCTAGGAGAGCATGTTACTCCGAAGGTCATCACCCTTGTGACGTATACATCCGGTTCACGGCTGGAATCATCATCTCTCCACAAGAAACGTTGACTATTTTGATCATGTTCATTCATAAGCACCTGATGGAACATTTCGCGTATATCTCCGGTAATCGCAATTCGAAACTCCCGAAATCCATAGAGTACCGATGGCAGATATGTTAGCTGATCCGGACCACTTAACAGGAGTGAGTTGAGCGATATTCCACCAACTGTAGCTGCTGCATCCCAAACGATCCGTAATTTCCCTGGTTTATTTCGATTGAATACAGGGAAAATCGGCAGGTACCACGCCCGTGGATGTTTAGTTGAAGCTTCTCTCGGCGTTAACCTTCGTATGTATGCCTTCTGTTCATACTCGACTACCTTTGCGCGAAGAGTGTTAGCAAGTTCAGCATCACAACCCATTCTTCACTCTAGACATATCAACCTCTTCAGTGCCATCCCCTTACTATCTGGCAGACGTAGAGTATCATATCACCACAGGAATGCACTTTCATAGTGCCCATCCGTCAGCAGAGTCCTGGAGGTAAGTAGTTGAAGAGCTCGTTCATCATCCTTCGAAAGCAATGGCTTTGATAGCGTCGTTATCCCAAGACTCTCAATAGAAAAGAACTCTTTCATTGCGGCGTTAAGACTGGCATCAGCCTCCTTGCTACATGGACAAACGTGAACACTGTGGTATGCGGTATAGTTCGTATTTGATGTTCCGGATACACCAGCACATGGACCGTAAACCAACCATCCTAAACGAGTCCTGGCTGCTACAGGTTGATATTCGCCACCTTCTGTACACTGCAACGCGTGGCCTAGATAGCAGTTATCGATACCTATCAGAATCCTCGGAGATACCGAATTGTATGAATCTATCGGTAGATTCTTCAGGTGATTATAACGTGTTGCTAAATCCTCCGCTGAAACGGATTGGGGCGGAAGTGACAGATTCTCGACTGTGTGAACCTTCGGCAGCACATGAACCTTACTGCAATCATGCATGCCGGAAATTCTGACGGACAGCTTTACTGATTCCACTTCGTTTCTCTGTTGTCCAGCAGTCCAGTTCAGACAAAGCGGATGAGGTGTTCCTTGAAGTCCCAACTCGTCCAACAGGCTATGTTCCATGAGTGTATGGATGAGCCATCGTCAAGAAATGCATATGTGGTTATTGATTTTTCTCGACCGTGAACAGTTACGGGAATATATCTGAAGAGAATTTTCCCTGATACGTTTAAATGAGCGTTTCAGCTTTGAGTAACGGTTTCTTGCATTGAATCTGCTTGATGAACTGTAGCTGATCTGTACCGGACATCGTTATGTAATAGAGGGCTGTGCATATAAGTACAGCCGTTTCTTCCGCAAGGTGTTTTAGTTAAACAAGCCCCAAAGTGCTTTCGAAGACACTTCCGACACAATTTATGGACTCCTACTTAACACGTGATTAAAATCATGCTCATTCGAATCGCCCGGCAACAAGAAATCTTCAGCCAGAGGATGTAGGTTGTCTACAGCATCTGTGCTGACTCGACTGCGACTGCGCTCTAGAAGAGCAGTGCGCTCTTTCATATGTTTTATCTCTAGGGCTTGCATTTCAATCAACAGCTTCTGATCTTCATCGATTTGTTTATCGGGAGTGTGGTCAACACTGTTCACTCCTGCGCGGTTAATCACCGTCGAACTGGCTTTTGGATAAGCTCCAGTCGGATTACTATCGGGCCTTTTGTCCAACTGCTTCTGCGGTTGTTGATCCTTCATAAGCATGGCTAACTCAAGCTGCTATTTGAGTGCTTCTTGAAACTGTTTCTCTTTCTCTTTCAGCAGTTGATCAAATATCACTTGCTGTTCATCAAATCTCTTCTGGAGCGCTTCAAACTGCACACGAAGTTGATTCGCTAGTGGTTTTTGATTTAGCTGTGGACCTGGACCATTTCCTCCAGTGAGTGGTGTGGAAAATCCGACTGCACCTGAAGCCTTCAACGCGACACACTTCGCACAGCTCCAATCACGGTCCTGGATACTTTCATTAACACCAACGCATTCGAAATGAGACCATTGCCCACAGTCATCACAAGCCACCATTCGGCTATTATCCGGAGATTGACAAATCGCACAACTTATTTCAACCGGTGTTTCCACTGGGGGAACGGCTTTATTTATACCGCTTTGCTGTGACAATCTTGTACAAATTTACCTCCTGACCACGTAAACGTATTTTTTAACTTGTTGTATCGCAACAAGAAGGACGTTTCCGATTCCTTAACCACTTTATTTATTCCGTAAATTACAATAGTGGATGGTTAAAAAATACCTTTCGAAATAAATTAACTAGGCATTAGTGTTCATATTAATAAAGCATGTCTGTCTTTAGTTACTCACGTTCAGTATTCCCCTGTGCTAACTAGCTATCCGCTACGTTTCATGTGGAGGTACTGCAAAATTGTTTAGGTTAGGTTTATATCAATTTCAATCCTTGCTAATTATTACCTGTCACGGCTCAGCGTTAGATATAAATTATATAGATATAATTCAAACTATCCTCACACTTCTATTAATTGTACATTTTTTTTCTTCATTTAGCATGTAAGTTCAAATTGTTCATCAAATTTTAGCTTAGATTTATGATATAGTATTATTTTTAGTAAGTATATAGTGCCACCTTTTTTACCGGAAACTTTCTTCTGGCATCTACTGATCGAGAGCTCAGGCCGCATAGATCTGACATCTACTGACCAAGAAATCGCGCTGCATGGGATCAGCGACAAGGTTGCCAAATAAACATAGGCACGCCACGCAGGGGTGTGACAGCGGTTTTGATGTTTGTAGTCGTCCGAACAACCAATACTGCAATGTATATATGTAATAATACAATGCACTTCCACTTCACTAGCAAAAAGATACTAGTATTTCGATTACTACGTATAGCCTTCTTCAGTGTTCGTATCAGCCTATGAGCTGGTACGAACACTGAAGAGTAGTCGTAGTCGAATAAATAACATTGGCGTGCGCACGGGAGGGGCGGCAAGGGGGCGGCCTGGTTTTTTTTAAATATTTTATTAAGTATGATCATAATGTTGAAGACACCCAAGAAACATGTGTAATTCACTTGCTCTGTATATCTCATTTTGTTTAAGCAAACCAAAAACAGAAATTTATAATTTCTGTTGATCTGTTTTCATATCTCAGCCAGATAAAGAAACATGCGCTGGCTTTACAAATGTCATTGATATAGTGGACCGTATTTTGACAGCTTTAAATATTTCTTATCCTGTTAAAAGCATCTGGATGAGCTTTCTGTCCCCAGTAGAAACATTCATGATACAGTTGACTGAAAAAAGCGGTTGACAAATTTATTAAACATTATTGTATGCCATACGCTACCAAAATGAGTAAAGAACAATTGATGTCAACAATTATTTGTGTTATATTTCATTTTGAAAAAATGATAAAAATACCCTTTAGCTCTATTTGACCAACACTCTTGTATATCGAACTGTGTTCCCAGTTTTAGCTTTTTAAGGACAATCAATTAGCTAGAAATTACTGAGTAGGGAAAGTTATGAAAATTTAGAGCCATAGTACTCAAGTGAGAGCAAGGATGTAAACTATGCAGATCGGAAAACTAAAAGTGGCAGGGTCATTACAAACAGGCTGAAAATCTTACGGATTAATCGTTTGTCTTCTACGGGCAGGTATCGAGCTTAGGCAGCATAACTACGAATCGCTTAAGTCTACCAACATGTCGCACGGCAAATACAGACTTGTCATTCTTTACCATGAGAACCGAGTTTTAAGATTAATTAATTCTAATATAGATATTCTCAAAAACGCAAAACTGTATTACTACGCATAAAAATAGCTCTTATTTACCTCCCCTTCCTCTCCTCGTAGGCACGACTACGTACGGGGAACGTGTTATTTAAGCCAATATATTCTGATTCCTGATTCCTCGTAGGAACAAACTTTCGTTATTTTTGGCATTCTACCAGGATTTCCTGCTATATTGATCCATCTCAAATTATTCCCACGCTCTCAGTCAACAAAGAACTTCGATTTCAAGTTACTAGAACAATCCCGGCTGATTGCCGTGAGATCGATTGTCTTTGTTTTCTAATTAGCTCATGGTTCAAAACCTTCAAACTTGCCACTGCTTCTGAAATGCATACGCTCGGAAGTCGCTTTTTGTTTGTTTGTCCCAGAGTCGTGCCAAATTTAAAAGAGCCTTTCTTCGAAGCCGCCGCCGTATTTTCAACTAATGAGCATCACATGTTTTTCCGACTCAAAGTTGAACAGCTGCCCGGGGCTACCCCCAGTCAACCGAGGCTGGATCCGCGCCGATTCCGGGGAGCACGACCAACCAATCAATCAAGTCAACAGCCACCAATCAATCGATCATGGATCATACGAGCATCATAATACATCGCAATTATCACATTGTTACGTTATTACAGCGTGGAAACCGGACGAAAGCGAAATTGTGCCTCACTTGTTGAGATGTGCCGTGTCGCGAACCGAATTGTTACGGGTAACTCGTCACTCGGATCAATCTGATCCAATCGTAACCCATAATGACAACTGGTGGATTTTTACACAGTCCAATAATCAACATCTTTGGGATCTTCACCACTCGCCTGTCTGGATTCATTTCAAATTAGTACCTGCGGCAGCTAATAAAACAAATGACGCCAGCAGACGTGCCCCAGAAGAAAGATAGTTTCCCACCAATATCGTGCAGCAGCCAGCGTTGTGAAAAGTCGCGCGTTTGTTGAACAAAGAGCTCTGAATGATCGTTTAGCCTATCGCCAGACAAGATGACGATGATAGTGGAAAGAGATTGGCGAATGAATGGGATTGGGAAGAAACATAACTAAACTATGCTAGTGGGACGACGAAGCGGTAAGTAGTTGTAGCTATTAGTAAGAGTAATTGAGAATTAATAGTTTATTATGGACTGTGACATCAGATCTTAGTTCGATAAAAGTGTCATCATTTTGGCTGGCTTTGTTGTAACAAAGCAAAGGTATATTACAAAGTAAAAAGTTTCATGTTTCATCACCTAATATCATTACAGAGGATTAAAAATAACTAAGCTTTAAATAATTTATGTAAATATCGCAAATGCGATATTATGAACAATAACAAAATATAGGAGGACCCGGGACTATTAACATCATTAGAGTAATTCGGACCGCCTCGATTTCTCAGAAAATCATAAGACTTTCTGATTGTCCTACATATTCGTAGAACCGCTATTCCAAAAACATTAATTTTGACAGATGAATCTCATTCTGCAGAGGAGACAGGGTAAAGTGCCTATTTTCACCCTATTAGGGAGGGTGCCTCACTAATTCTTGAATTACTCGGCCTACAACCAATGGATTGCGTACAAATTGGCAACAACACCTTTGTTTCGTTGCTATGAACTAAGATAACAACACAAATACCCTGAAAATGATGAAATTCTCGTAATTGAGCGCAACGAAAACTCGAATTGATGCCATACCATTTGACTCAATGTGTTGAACAAAGATGGCAGACGCTGCTCTGACTAACGGCTTCAAATGAGTAGGGTGATAATAGAAGCATGGCGAAAATAGGCTCATTACCCAACAACGTGTTTCATTTTTTCGCAATCCTCAAAACAAAAATCTTCATAATGGTAAAACCGCGATTAAAGTCCCAAGTGAAAGTGAAAAAAATAACAGGGAAGTATTTTGGAAAGTTTGAGTCTCCTATTCTATGGAACGATTTTTGTTTGAGTGAAACACCTGATATTTTCAAGACGCTCACCACTTTGGTGCGAAATGAGCGTACGGAGCTATTCGGACCCCCTATTCCACCAATCACCGCTCAGCGGCTTTCGGCTACACACACGATTGCATACGCCACAGTAAAGAAAATACATGATGCGATAATCGCCAGCAGTGACTAACCAGATTAAATTTTTGTAACGCACTTTTTTTTTGCTTTTTTAAAGAGTTTCTCCAATAAATATTTCAAAAATTGGCGATCTGAATTGCTTCTATATCGTAAAAGGATGGGATAAGTAGTTTTGAAAATCGTCGCCTAGCGCTGCCATGGAGTAGTGCAAAGGAACATTTATGGTATAAAAATGTAGCTGTGGTTTCAAACTAACAATGAGGACCTTTAATCGATAATTTTATTCACGTCTACCCACCTGAAAGGGCGATTTGCTTAGGTAGGTCCGAATAGCCCAGGGCACCCCTATTTTATATTTGTCCACACAACAAAAAAATTGTCCAAAATCACGGATATTAGCGAATAATATGAAATGTAACTGTTCGTATGTTCATAATAGATTAAATGTTGATTATAATTATTCTAAGTTCGATAACCGCCATGCGTGGTTGGTATGTTTTGGTGTAAACGCCAACGCCATGTAAATCGATTTTCTAAAGATGTAATTTTCTTTCGAGTTAAGTTCTTTGTCTTTACTGTCTTCTAAAATGGAGAAAGAAATATTCGCTGACAATCCTAGCATAGAACGATTCAACAAAAACACAACATAGGGAACAATCGCTGGCGCGATAACATAGTTACACGATAAACTTCATGTATGTATGTAACCTATCCTAACACCCGAAAATTGTAGTGGATGTTTCACTCAAAATCATCGAAAAAATGCGAAAATAAAAGCGAGTAATTTTTTTTATATCTAGGATTGTAGTCAGCGGCACATATAATTATTTTTTACACATCAATTGCCGACAATGAATTTAGCGTATACGAAGCTTACTCAGCAAAAAATATACCGCCCGGCAGAGCATAAAGCTCTATACTGTCTGACTATACCGTCAGCATAAAAGCTTCAACGAACAAAGTTGAAGCTGATACATCATCCACAGAAAAAGCATCGTTTGTGGAACACGTGCGAGTAAAGCTTCGTAAAAGATTGCATGTGTGCATTTTTCCTTCGTCCGTTGTCATTGGGATCTATGAGAAAGCGAGCTAAGCTTTCACAAGTGTACTGATATTAGCATAGGCGACTCCCGCCCGCTAGGAAAGGGAGGACTCGTTTCGCCATCCTGACGAAAGATGCCTTATTCACGATTGTTTAGATTCGGAGCCACTCACTAAAAAGAAATGGTTGCACATCGGAAACTAATTTTCAGAAAATCTTTCCAAAGCGACGCGGAAACTCGAAATGTCCCAACCTGTTTGGGAAAAAAACTGTTATATTTATTTCCGATTGATCTTATTGCAATGCAGTCATCAGTCTTAAAATTTACGCAGAACAGGCTTAGATGGTTGTTAGAAACTTATGAAAAATGCGGAAAAACTCGCTTTCCAAAAGATTCGTCCGAAGCTCGCTCGCGTTTGCGGTTTGACAGTCGCTCATTTATTTAAAGGGCGAACACGAAATTATTGCGACACCGAAAATGTCATGCCAATTTTTTTTATAATGTTTAAAATCAAACCAAAATTTTAGGGTACTTTTATACATACATTTACTTCAAAAATCAAAAGAAAAGTTAATCGATGGGGTCTTGAGTGTAAAATTGAACGCATTTTCGCTTGATGCCCTCCATCAAAGTCTTTACTGTGTCATCCGGTACCAGTTTCTCAGTTTTTTTCCATTTGCTTGACATGTCCTTCTCGTCTTTGACTGTCTTCTTGCTCTTTCGAAGTTCCCGCTTCATCATTGCCCAGTACTGCTCCACCGGGCGCAGCTCCGGACAGTTTGGCGGATTCATGTCCTTTGGAACAAAATGGACAGAATTGGCTTCATACCACTCCAGGACACTTTTAGAATAGTGGCATGATGCCAAATCTGGCCAAAATAGCGGAGCTTCGTCGTGCTGCTGCAAGAACGGCAAAAGGCGCTTCTCGAGGCACTCAGATTTGTAGATCTCGCCATTTAGTGTGCCCTTTGTCACGAAAGGCTCACTCCTAAGTCCGCAAGAGCAGATGGCCTGCCAAATGAGATATTTAGAGGCGAACTTCGACATTTTCTTCTTCTTAAATTTGTCGTCCACATAGAACTTGCTCTTGCCGGTGAAAAACTCCAACCCCGGAATTTGCTTAAAATCGGCTTTTATATACGTTTCGTCGTCCATCACACAGCAGCCATATTTTGTCAGCATCTTCTCGTAGAGCTTCCGTGCCAGAGTTTTAGCCGTCTATTGTTGCCGCTCATCGCGGTTTGGGAAGTTCTGTACCTTGTATGTATGTATACCAGCTCTCTTCTTTGCATTCTGGACGTAGCTCTGCGACATGCCGATCTTTTTATAAAAATCACGGCTTGAGACGTTGGGATTTGCTAGAATCATCCGCTTCACCTTTCCCTCCGTCTTTTTGTTCTCCGGTCCCGGTTTTCTTCCAACTCCTTTGCCGTAGTCCAACGTTAACCGCTCCTGAAACCGCTTCAACACTCTGGAGACGGTTGAATGGTGAATGTTCAACATTTTTCCCAATTGCCGGTGCGACAGGTCAGGAAATTCCAAGTGTTTGGAAAGAATTTGTTCTCTCGACTCGCGTTGGTTCACCTCCATTTTCGTTGAATCGAAAAACACGACTTCGAGTTTGACAGCATGTAAACAATACACATCAATGAGAAAGTTTGCAAAATTTGGTTGATTTTTACCCAATGGTAAAAAATTTATGCCCTCGTGAATGTGTCGCAATAATTTCGTGTTCGCCCTTTAAATTCCAGTCCCAAATCCTGAACTCTAGAATCGTGAAATCGATTAACGCTAGGTGTCTAAAGACAATGGACGGAGCATTTATTCAGAAGACTGTATATTAAGACCAGTATACTGAGGAGACAATTTTAAGAGACTGTGAGCTAATTGATTACAGTGAAAATCATTAGGTTTACATTACCATTCCAAGTGCCGTTACGACAATAATTACACCATATTTTTTCAAACAAACGAGTGAAACAAAGATTTTTTATGGTATGTTGCTGCTAATGGTTTTTAAACATTCTTTTTGTCGAAAAAATCGGTAGCATTCAGTCATACTTTAGCTTTACAATCCGCTGCAATTTTTATGTCTGTATCTGTATCTCACGTAATTTCTGTCTCTTCTTGTATAGTCTTCAAATTTTCATTTTGCGTCCTGCTTGGTGAAATTGATGTCGAACAAGATTCGTAATCGGAAACTCCGTCTTTTCGTTTAAAATAAAAACAATGTACTCAATCGGGCCATATCTGCAGACTTTTTTTCATTAGGTCCTATCTGAATATGAGAGGCTCTCTTTGTTTACTTTCTTATTCGCTTATTAAGGCGTCACTAGAAATCTTCAAACTCGTCATTCAAGCATATCAAAAGATGATGGTTTCAACTTGCTTATTAAGCAAAGAATTGAAGCGCAAACGTAAAATCGACCGAGTAATTCTCAGAAGAGAAAGTAAACAAAGAGAGACCTAACAACAGATTGGACCTCTTGAAAAAAAAGCCTCATCTGATCTTTTTTCGGATCACACATAATCTGCTAAGTATTTTAAAGATTCCAACGGCACAAAAGCAGAAATATTCAGCCGTGACAGATATTTCGAAAGTTTGCCCAGATAAGCGCAGAATTAGGATCTCCTACCTAAATCAGTCAATGACGTTACTGGTGACATATACAGGGTGTTTGGTTCATGGTTAAGAACCTTTCGAGGGATGATTGATTGTCATATTTTGAGAAAAAAATCGTTCTACACATACCATCAAATCTCAACCGTTACAGAGTCATTGAACTTTTTGTTTTAAAAACTTAGTTTTCGTAAAATAGCTCTAACTCAAAAAACATACTTTGTATTTCAAATCTTTTAGTTCCATTGGATAGATGAGAAAATTTCCCATTGAATAATGTTCTCATAAGTTTCAGTTAATGAGGTTAAGTAACCTTTTCACAGTAATTTAATTAAAATTTAACAATTTTGATCGATTTTTCGTTTATTTCGCGAAAATCTTAATAGTTAACATCACCATTTTAATAATTCAGATTATTAGGCTTGAAGAGCTGCATAGTTTGCTCTTTGACATGATACACTGATCTTTTCTTGTTTTCATGTGTTTGGGTTATTGAACTTGAATATTTTTATCTCATTTTCACTTATACTAGCTCTTATTGAAAAAGTATGGCACTTATTGTACCTTTTCTTATTTTTATTCGAAAGCCAGGATAATTTTGCAGAGAAAATTGTATTAATTCCTTTCAGTCAAGTGAATTTAGTATTCTTTTAGAAGTTAATTAATTTAAAGTTAGTGTTATTATTAGCATTTTCGTTATTTTCCTAAAATAGTAAATAATAAACATCTCCATTATTATCATGGAATTAATGATTCTCGGCAAGCTCTACAACTTTTTCTTTGACTCCATTCAATTATCTCTTTTAGTTTGAAAGCAAAATCATTTTTATTGCCTAGTTTCATGCTAAAACAACGAATTCGAACCTGCTACCTTTGTGCT
Source organism: Topomyia yanbarensis (assembly GCF_030247195.1). Lineage (NCBI taxonomy): Eukaryota > Metazoa > Arthropoda > Insecta > Diptera > Culicidae > Topomyia > Topomyia yanbarensis. Next base: position 78,769,673 of record NC_080672.1, read on the forward strand.
GCGTTGACTATTAAATTGCAGCGAAATGAGAAACGATAGGGATAAAATGTCAAATAAAAAGTTATAACAAATGTTAAGGGGCACTAAATGAACAATAGTAACGATAAATTTAGTTGATTATTAATTAGAATAATTGCAAAACTCTTAAAAACGCTAATTTTGAGTTATTTTACTACTAAAACTCTTTTAATGCACTTAACTAAAAGATATTTGTACATACATCGACAGGAAATTTTCTCAGCTTTCCAATGAAGCCTTGGAAATAACGATATAAAGCATATTTTTATATTAGCATCTTTTAAGCACTTGCAAGTCGATTACAGGGAAAGTTTAGTAATGAAATTACAGAGAAACGAGAAGAGATAGGAATATGATGCTGAAGAACAAATTATGAATCGTCCCAAAACCCAACTTTTGGATAATAGATATTGCTATAATCACAATTCATTATTTTGCGAAAATTAACAAAACCTCATATAAAACACCAACTTTTAACTACTTTACAAATAAAAGATAATTAAAACTAGTCAACTGAAGGATAAAGGAACACCATTCAATAGGAAATTTTCTCACATTTCCAATGAAACTAAAACATTTAAAATACAACGTATACTTTTTGAGTTAGAGGTATTTTAAGATAAATAAGTTTTTTACACTAAAAGTTCAATAACTCTGTAACGGTTGAGATTTCATGATATGTGTAGAACGATTTTTTTTCTCCAAATAAGACAGTCAATCACCCCTCGAGAGGTTCTTAATCATGAACCAAACACCCTGTATTTAATGAAGAACTACCGCGTCCACATGCCTACCCAAAAAGTAGAGATCGATTCGAGTTTGTTATGCGATGGATGTTGTGGATCTACTGAAGCACGGGATTGGCTGTTTCAAGGACACCTTGCATCAACGAGCAAAGATTTTGAATGGCAATCGCAGAGAACGGGACCAAAGTTCTTTCGAATTCGTATCGGCAATTTGTACCTTTCGTCATATATTTCAATAAATACAAGAAAGTGGCCTACTGTACCCTCGGTGCGACAAGTGCGCGGGAAACTATTAGAATCCTTCTGTCATGGGGGATGCTCCAGGAATCACGAATCAGAATATATCTCGACAAACATGTCAAATGGTCCTAGGTGCAAATGAGAGCCTCTTTGTTTACGTTCTGTTTCGATTATTATGGCGTCATCATAAAACTTTTCAATATTGTTTCAGAGTATATCGAAAAACTCTGATTTCGACTAGCATATTATGCCAAAAATTAAGGAACAAACGTATAAACGGCCGAGTTATTAGCGAAAGAGAAAGTAAACAAAGAGAAACTGTCATTTGCACTTAGGACCATTTGGCATGTTTGGCTAGATATTGGCTCAAATGGTACGTTCCCCTATGTAGTCTGGGATTTGTGCCGTGCCGTGTGTTTTCATTATTTACTGAGCGGAAGGAAGGGAGGAAGTAAAATTGGAAGGGTGTGGAAAATAACAGTACAAAACCAAACAGCAGGTAAGTTAAACTCACAAGTAGTTCAAATCGCCTGCTAGTAAGCCTAAAGCTCTTTTCCACATTGGATAAGAAACTTTCGCATGTCTCTGAGTTTCAGTCGTCCAAACACGCTGTCGTCTATGTAAGGACGGACAAAAACTTGAAATCGCAATTGCGCTACCGCTGGGCAGTTGCATATCAAATGATATGAAATTCCTTAGTCGGGTTTACAATGATCACATGAAAAAGACTCAGCGCGCTGAATAGTTGTGATAATTGAGTTTGCAGTGGCCTATTAAAGCCCTGGTCAGCATGCCGCAGTGGAGCTTCGAAAAATGTAGAAGATTTTTCGGAATCACTGGGCACGGTTGTTCTAGAAACGCCTTGGTTTGGCGACACGCTTGTAGATTTCTACAATAATTAGGAAGCTGGGACGAAGCCCAAGGCGTATTTTTTCTCTTACACAACTTATCAAAATTGACAGGGCGAACTCAGGACCAACCGCTGCACCTGCCCTGGTCAATTCGCAGCCCATTCATTTCCAGTAATACCGAAATGTCCGGGCACCAAGACAAGATGGATAGTTCTTCGATTTGGGTTCAGCAAGCGACCACCAACTTGGACCGTAATTTGTCTTTTGCTAAGAGACATGATTGCAGCTTGACTATCGGAGCAGAAGTTTAGAATTTTGCCAAACAACCTCTGTCGAAGGGCCGATTGTACCCCGCACATAATCGCGAAATTTTTGCTTAGAATATAGAATAATATCTCCCTAGCGAGTGGGACTGTTCCAATCTCATTTCACGACAGTAAACACTATCACCAGTACGTCCCTCCATCAGAGAACTGTCAGTGTAACAAACCCCCTGCGTTTGTTGTTATTTCTCCATAGAGCCAGACAACACCTTCTCTCGGGAAGGAATCTTGACATGGAATGTCCTGTAAGGAATACTACATGTGTGTAATACCGCTGGGAGCAAGAATATCTTCACCCCATGTAACCATTTGTGAACACAATTGCGTATGACTGGTAGAAAGATCAACATGGTTACTGCTCCAAAACCCAGTAACTTTCAGTTTGTATGCACATGATGGAGTTTCTTGTTCAAGATGTATGTGTAATGTGTGTGTGTTTGATATTTAGAAGGCCCTCAAGGGCCAGTCGAAGTTGTAAAAGCACCAGGCAATGCCATGAGCGCCATTCTTTGCAGATGGTTTAGCTTTGACTGGACCGTCGTCACCTCTCCCCTCTACCACCACACAAGGCATTCGTATGACAGTATTGGACGTACAATTGTCGTGTAAATCCAATATATGTATTTGGGTTTGAGACCTTAGGTCTTTCCAAAAGTTCGCCTGCCATGCTATACATGCTTGCTTAATTCTGAGCTCACAGGGACAAACAACGGTTGTTTTTCGCTTCTTCGTGAAAAGAACCATTGAAGTTTTGTTTGAATTAATTGATAATTTAAGTTGTCGATACCATCGTTCGACAGTTCCTCATACTTGTTGCATTTGTTCGAAGATTGCCCGATGCAAAGTTCAGTAATCAGTATTTGATAATCGGCAGCAAACCTGTAGTTTGGAAATCCATGGACATTAAGTTTCATCAATAAACCGTTGGCAACCAGGAAACGTGACCCCGAGAACAGCCGCAAATACTCAACTATCTTATCTCTGCTTGTGCCAGTGCAAAGAATGCGGTTACTAAGCATCGCGTTTATCCAACCCGGGACTGTGCGTTACTTGCAGAATAGATTGGAAGGACACATTGTCAAAACCACGCTCAATATCTAAGAATACAGCCAAGCTATAGTGCTTAAACGAGAATCTTTTCCGGGTGATTTGCTTGGAACAAAGCTGTCAACTGCCCACTTGACCGATTCAGTGGTAACCAATGTGCCACGAGTTCGTACCGCCAGGATGAGATCTATGAACATTGTTCAGCAGCGGATCGATACAATTTGGAAACTGTACGTCGAAGAGACAATTAAAGTTCAACTGAGAAAGTTTGGAAAAGCGGCTATCTTGGAAAACGGAAAAAGGAGGTTTTTTCTCACACCATTGGAAAAATCCTCATGAAAATGAATCAGTAATGCTCTAACAATGCCCCGAATACAATAATTCATTTTCATGAAGATTTTCCCAACGGTGTATCATAATCTCTAGTTTTTAAGTAGTTCATCTGAAAATATTTCGATTTTAAGAGTATTTTATGTTACTTGCTACATTAGTGTAGAGGTTTTGTCAGCCAGCCCGCTCTGCATATCTAAGGCATTTCTTATATGCACTACGAGCTAACCTGAAAGCCCTGGAATCACCAAACTGACGCCGGTCCCAACCCGATCAGAAAGAAATAACAAAATTATTACAGACTGAGTTACTTTGTTATGACAACAAGTTGTGTTATAAGTTTGGTCTCGTTAGTTGGTAAAATAACAGAAAACATAACAGAAATTCTTCTAGTATATATCAAAAATAGGACAACCTGTGATAGGCTTCTATCAGAATTATAACAAAATTTGTTAGGTTCTCCCATGGCCAATATAGCTTTTATTACCTATTGTATAGTATCAACGAGTTTAGCGTGCAGATCTAAAAATAGAATAAAATAGAAAAATATAGCATACATTAAGGCGCTTTTCGTTTGGAAGCAAAAAGCTTCATGTATCAAAAGCTTTCTATAGTTTTGTCAAATGATTGCATACATGCTGGCTGATTGTTATTATGAATATATGACATGCTGATTGTTATTTGTGGATATAGCGATTTGAACCTGGGTATTCTGAGTTTTATGAGGATGTTTCCTGCATGAACCAACGACGTTGCTTTCGACCGATGTTTAATGTTAGCATAATATTCTACGCATTCGTCAAGGGCAAAACGATTATAGATGCAGAAGATGTTTCCAGAACGCACACATTCAACTATGCCAAAGCCAAAGGACTGTTTGTTTTCCTTGTATAATACGCTTTGTTTTCATACAGTTTTACTCACTACTACAGCTGCCTATATTACGATAGACTGAATAGCTTTATAATATCTTTTCAGATTAGGAAAGTGGGGCTATTTTTAGATTCTGAATAGTGCGCTTCGGTGCTTCTCTTGTACGTTAACATGATTTACACGTTTTTAAGGAATAATGTCGATGCGATATGGTAACATTTAGCGGATAATTTGCATACATTATTTTACGGAGAATACGACAAATGTTACTTATGATTCCGAAGAGATTCAAAGAAACAAATACCAAAGTTTTCACGCTTGCATTTTGAGATTTCAAGTAAAGTCCAAAAGCGACTTTTGGTTTTGTTATTGGCATTTTTAAAATGGGGAAGATTAAGCAAACCAGTAGAATTATCTCACATCTAATAAATTTTCAGAAATACAATTTTTTACAATAGTTCAATCTATCAACTGCGAATATTATAACAGATAATCATAAAATTCGAGAAATTGTTGAGGATTCTTCGGTGTGACGAATTTTAGAATATTTCATGCTTTCTAAAATACATTTTCATTCCTAAATTTTATTTAGTTTTAAGGAGGAAATTATTCAATATTTTAAGTTTTTAGCTATTTCAAGCACTATCTAAAACACATATTTAAATTGTAACAGCAAACAATAATACCAGTTGGGATGTGTATTTATTCAGAGATTTCTAGGCCATTTTGAAATATTGATAGATTTATGCAGCATACTCACAAATATTAATCTTTCAACAATTTGAACGGGTCGCATTATTCCTTTTTTAACTTTCTACAAAATGAATGGAGTATCTTGATTATAACGAAAATTTTTTAGCTCGATGTTTTTTTTAAGACGAGCGAAGCACCATCGAATACAACGGAAACATCAGTACATATGCGCATTTAAAGTAATTGTCAGTTCATTGTAAATGTCAAACTGTCTTAGGTGGAATGAAAAGATACAACAATCTCAAACTAAAACATTTTTATGCGGGGGTTGAAATAAAAAAAAAATTACAATGCTTTGGTAATTCGGAGAACGCACAAAATCAGATACCCACAAACTGGACAAGTTTCGGTTGTTTATGAAAAACCCGCATAAATTGGAAAAATCGGATTGAAGATCCTCGAAGATCCTCAAAATTCATAACGGTATTGTGGAAATCAGTATATATCAAACAGTTTTTTATGTTCTGAAAATTCGTTTTCGCTATATGCACAATTAATTAAAAGAAAATTATTTATAAAATCATATGACTAAACCATAACAAATAGTTTAAAAATGCTTTTTTCTTTGAATCCGCGTTTCTTTATTTCATCTGGAGTGCCTGATACTTCCTGCATCTTCTTTAAAATAAGTTTTATATGAAAATTATATTCTTTAGAATAGCTTGTTGATAACTTTGCGATTCCAAAACTTTTTGAATAAAGGCTTCAACATTGAAATCATAAGCCACATATTCGAAATTGCGTGTCAGACGAGTGTCTCAGAAAACAGGTAATCTCTTAATCAAAATGCAACCAAGTAAGTTAAACACCTTATTTTCAAGTTTTCCGACCTCTTGCATCTAAAACTTATCTATTCTCAAAATCGTGGAACTTTGAATGTCCATGTACAAAACTCAAATACAAGGAAATCAATAAAAACTCATCAATCAATTTAAAAAGTTGAATAAATACGCTTAAAAAGAGGCTTGAACGTATTAGCAAATAGACGATCATTTGTGTAATATAACAATCATTCACAGTTGATCGATTGATTTGTTTATTGTTTATACCAACTGGTCATTTGCCCGCTTTACAGTTTACAGTTAGCGTTCAAAGATAATTGGGTCATTAAGCTATATATATATATATATATATATATATATATATATATATATATATATATATATATATATATATATATATATATATATATATATATATATATATATATATATATATATATATATATATATATATATATATATATATATATATATATATATATATATATATATATATATATATATATAGTTTTCCGTTCCATTCGATAAATGTTAGGTCCAATATACATAATATAACATTATTTCAAAAAAAAATTCGTTGTAATACGTAAAAACGATTTTTTTGTTTTTTAAAATAAAACTTATGTAAACTTGGCAACCATACATAGGAAAACTGCGGTTGTTTACATCTGGCCTATCAGGACAACACCCAAAATGAAAAAAAACTATATGCAATGGATGGTGTTTGTGTCAAATAAAAATAACCCTCCGGGAAAACCGAGAAAACACGCCCTAATTTTTTCTGACAGTCGTGAAATTTGTCGTGAAATTCGATATGTCAAATCCTTCCTATAGTGTCAAATCCAGACTGTCAACATATTTCCTTATTTTAAATGAGTTGGAAAAAACATTGATGCAATCACGAAAATTAGCTTTATCGATGTAAGTAATAAAAAACGACTTTTTTTCTCATTTAATGACCCAATTGTGAAACAATATGTAATATATTATAACATCATCGTTATATGCGTACATTAAAATCATATTAGAAGTTCAATGATACCACCAGAAGATATAATCTTGATATAAGTTTGCTTGCCTTGCTGATAGGGATATCACAAAAATAACACAGTGAGTAATAAATATCAACATGAGATATAAATTTGATAGCTTTCTGTTATGTCGTTCTGATCGGGAAGGTCTTCTCATATCCCTCTTCATTCTTTCCTAATGGATTTAACAGTATGAAGCGGAAAAGCTTCTTCGTAAGATGCTAAGAACAAGTTTGTCGTATCCTCGACGTCGTTCAAGTCGTCTAGCTGATAAATGTTTTCCAAAAAGACGTCTATTTAGGATTACCATATGTCACCACGTTTAGGGTGACATCAAGATGATCGAAAAAAATCCCTCCCATCAACCCGGGTCTTGACGTCTGGCTAGCCTGAGGCTCTACGTTATGTCGCTGATTTCCCGTTTGCCTGAAAGTGGTAAGTTTGGTCTTCTTTACCTGTCCCATGTCCGCCTACTCTCTTCTGTCCCTGATATAACCGCTGCAACACACTCCTGTTGGAAATAAACCAAATGTTTATTGTGTATTCCTAGTTTAAAGAGATCTGTATTTTTGTCATAAAAAATTCTTTCCCACATTGTACATCGAATTATATTCCTAGTGTTAAGATTGTTGTTAAACTTCTCATAAAACTTGTTTTCCTTCTCATATATTAAACTGAATTCTTAGTTTTAAGATAGCTGTAAAATTTTTTGTAAATGAACTTATGTTCAATCTTTTGTATAATTCCTAGTTTTAAGATAGTTGCAAAAATATTTCAAACAAACTATTGTATCCCACTGTTGTATATAGCATTGTATTTCTAGTTTTAAGATAGCTGTAAAAAAAATTTCCTCTTTAAAAAAATATTTCATCATTGTAACCCCCTAGTTTTAAGATATCCAAAATGTAAAAACAAAAGAATTTGGCACCGCCAAGTTTATTCGTGCATATCAAATAAATGAACTGAATAAAAAAGATGATCGGTGCATTTGGAACCTACCAATTTCTCAACTCATGCAAAACTCTTTCAAAGCAAAGCGTTATATCTAACACCTCCTCTCTCATTCGTTATCGAGCACTCAGTCGAGATAGAAGTCTTTTGTCATCGGTCCGTACACTCTATAGCAACAAATAGTGTTAATCCGCGTTCAAGGTTATTGGCACACTCTACGCCTAGTTGAGGTTTCATTATTTTTCCCTTCTTTTGTGTTTCTGTTTCTGAGTACCGTTAGCCGGTCAGTGAAGTGAAGCAGTGTTCTTTTTGTAAGCCGTCTGGATACCGTTACCTACACAAGCTAAGTATTAGTTTTCGTTTCCCCTTCTTGGCTGTCTTAATAACGTGCACTGGGCAATAGGCCCGTGCAAAAATGACTTCCCCTGACGGCGGTTCATCTCAAGGTGAGATGGACGTCGAAATAAAATCGGCTCCCCGGCTCAAGGTATATCCGAGCTCGGCCACCGGGCCATTTGTGATCTTCTTCCGGACCAAAGAAAAAAAGTGTTTGAATCTGTTGCAGATTTCTCGAGTTCTGACGGATCGGTATTCGGCCGTGACAGAAATATCGAAAATTCGCCCTGATAAGCTTCGGGTGGTGGTTAACAGTTCTGCTCAGGCAAACGATATTGCTGGCTACGAGCCCTTTACGAAGGAGTACAGGGTTTATATTCCAGCTAGCAGGGTTGAAGTCAGTGGGGTCGTTTCCGATTCGAGTCTGAATTGCGAGGACCTGCTAAAATATGGGACTGGCTGTTTCAAAGAGCCCATGCTTAAGCCAGTGAAGATACTGGAATGCAAACGTTTGCATTCAGCATCAGTCGCAGCTGACGGTAAGAAAATATACGTCAACTCAGACTTTTATCGGGTGACCTTCGCCGGCTCTGCCCTGCCCAATTACCTCCTCTTTGACAAGGTTCGTCTACCTGTTCGCCTCTTTGTGCCACGGGTCATGAACTGTACTAATTGCAAACAATTGGGACACACAGCCTCCCATTGTAGCAATAAAGCCCGCTGTGGGAAATGCGGTGGGAATCATGCGGATGATTCCTGTGGTAAAGATGTCGAAAAGTGTCTCTACTGTGGGGGAAACCCACATGATCTCCCTTCATGTCCCGCGTACAAACAGCGCGAGGAAAATCTTAAGCGTTCCCTTCAGGGACGCTCTAAGCGATCTTTTGCAGAAATGCTTAAGATAGCTACGCCACCTGTTTCTACGAACATCTTTACCAACTTGTCTACTGACGAAGGCGACTGTGATGAACCCCAGGAGGGAACATCTTCTGCTGTGCCTAGAAGTAGTAGAAAAAGGAAGAACATTTCCTCTTCCAAGCTTCGTCGTAAAGGCCAGAAGGTGTCTCTTCATGGTCCCCCTAAAATAACTACTCAAGGAAGTACTGTTGTAAAACCGAAGCAAGTCGCTCCCGGTCTCAGTAACCTGAGCTCAGAAAAGGAGTTCCCAGCACTTCCAGGAACATCAAAAACCCCAAGTGTTCCCATATCTCAGCCAGAGAAAGAAAACAGTGCTGGCTTAATAAATTTCTCTGACATCGTGGATCGTATTCTTACAGCGTTGAACATTTCTGACCCCCTTAAAAGTATCTTGATAAGCTTTCTCCCCGCAGTAAAAACATTCTTGATGCAGTTCACTGCGAAATGGCCCCTCCTTTCAGCGATTGTATCCTTCGATGGCTAATTCATCGAACGAGGTCAAGGATTTAATCACTGTTCTACAGTGGAATTGCAGAAGCATTATCCCGAAAATCGATTCGTTTAAAATCTTACTAAATAATTTGAAATGCGATGCATTTGCCCTATGCGAGACATGGCTCACTTCAGAAATAACCCTACACTTCCACGATTTTAATATTATTCGCTTGGATCGAGAAGACTCTTACGGAGGAGTACTTTTGGGGATCAAAAAGTGCTATTCTTTCAATCGGATCGACCTCCCCTCGACACCAGGCATTGAAGTTGTCGCTTGCCAAACCAGAATTAAAGGCAAAGACCTTTGTATTGCTTCCACCTACATCCCCCCTAGAGCCTCAGTTAGCCACCGACGGCTTTGCGATATTGCGGAACTCCTCCCCGCACCGAGGCTAGTTTTAGGTGACTTCAACTCCCACGGCACGGCATGGGGTTGCCTTCATGACGATAATCGATCTACCCTACTCCATGAGCTTTGCGACAACTTCAATATGACCATTTTGAATACGGGTGAAATGACACGGATTCCTGCCCCTCCAGCGCGACCGAGCGCCTTAGATCTGTCCCTCTGCTCGACATCGCTGCGGTTAGATTGCATGTGGAAGGTAGTCTCTGATCCCCACGGCAGCGACCATCTGCCAATCGTAATTACTATTGCTAACGGTTCAGGGCCACCGAATACAATCAATGTTTCGTATGACCTCACACGAAATATTGATTGGAAGAGCTACGCGTCCGCGATATCCGAAAAAGTAGAATCGACACAAGAGCTTCCTCCGGAGGAAGAGTACGGGTTCCTGGCTGGCTTGATTCTCGATACCGCGATTCAAGCTCAGACTAAACGCGTACCAGACGCGAACTCACGCGGGCGTCCTCCCAATCCATGGTGGGACAAAGAGTGCTCATACGTTTACGCGGAGAAGGCCGCTGCGTATAAGACCTTCCGGGACGACGGGCTGCCAGTTAGCTACCGACAGTACGCGATGGCGGAAACGCGCATGAAGAGTTTGATAAAAGTCAAAAAACGTAGCTACTGGCGCCGGTTCGTCGACGGACTAACGAGAGAAACATCGATGAGCACTCTGTGGAGTACGGCCCGGCGCTTACGAAACCGAAACAGTACCAATGAGAGCGTGGAATATTCAAACCGTTGGATATTCGATTTTGCCAAGAAGGTTTGTCCGGATTCCGCTCCGGCACAGAAGATCTACCGCGCCGCGTCCCCTCACAATAACGCGAACCAAACACCGTTTTCGATGGTGGAGTTCTCACTTGCTCTCTTATCATGTAACAATAAAGCCCCAGGGCCAGACAGAATCAAATTTAACTTGTTAAAGAATCTGCCAGACTCTGCCAAGAGACGCTTGTTGAATTTATTTAATAAGTTTCTTGAGGGTAATATTGTCCCTCATGACTGGAGGCAAGTTAAGGTCATCGCCATTCAAAAACCAGGAAAACCAGCCTCCGACCACAACTCGTATCGACCGATTGCGATGCTGTCCTGTATCCGAAAGTTGTTCGAGAAAATGATCTTGTTTCGCCTCGATAATTGGGTTGAAGCAAATGGCTTACTGTCAGATACACAATTTGGTTTCCGCAAAGGCAAAGGGACGAACGATTGTCTTGCGTTGCTCTCAACAGAAATTCAAATGGCTTATGCTAGCAAAGAGCAGATGGCATCAGTTTTCCTAGATATAAAGGGGGCTTTTGATTCAGTTTCTATCAAAATTCTTTCTGAGAAGCTGCACCAGCATGGTCTTTCACCGACTCTAAACAACTTTTTGCTAAACTTGCTGTCTGAAAAACATATGCATTTTTCGCATGGTGATTTATCGACATCACGAATTAGCTACATGGGTCTTCCCCAGGGCTCATGTCTAAGCCCCCTTCTCTATAACTTTTACGTGAATGACATTGACGAATGTCTTGTCAATTCCTGCACGCTAAGGCAGCTTGCAGATGACGGTGTGGTCTCTATTACAGGTCCCAAAGCCGTCGATCTGCAAGGACCATTGCAAGATACCTTGGACAATTTGTCTGCTTGGGCCCTTCAGCTAGGTATCGAGTTCTCCACGGAGAAAACTGAGCTAGTCGTATTTTCAAGGAAGCGTGAACCAGCGCAACTACAGCTTCAATTAATGGGTCAAACTATTGCTCAGGTTTCAACTTTCAAATATCTCGGGGTCTGGTTCGACTCTAAAGGAACCTGGGGATGTCACATTAGGTATCTGAAACAGAAGTGCCAGCAAAGGATCAACTTTCTCCGTACAATAACCGGAACATGGTGGGGTGCCCACCCAGGAGACCTGATCAGGCTGTACCAAACAACAATATTGTCGGTGATGGAGTACGGGAGTTTCTGTTTCCGCTCCGCTGCGAACATACATTTCATCAAACTAGAGCGAATCCAATATTGTTGTTTGCGTATTGCTTTGGGTTGTATGCACTCGACACATACGATGAGTTTAGAAGTGCTGGCGGGCGTCCTTCCGCTGAAAAATCGATTTTGGGAACTCTCCTATCGATTGCTCATCCGATGCGATATCTTGAACCCGTTAGTAATTGCAAATTTCGAAAGGCTTATCGAGCTCAATTCTCAAACCCGATTTATGTCCTTGTACTTCGATTACATGGCACAAAATATCAATCCTTCTTCATACTATCCCAACCGTGTCAATCTCTTTCATGCTTCTGATTCAACTGTTTTCTTTGACACATCCATGAAAGACGAGATTCGTGGAATCCCGGATCACATACGCCCGCAAGTGATCCCAAGCATCTTTCATAGTAAATTTCGAGAAGTCGACTGCAACAAGATGTTTTACACCGACGGGTCAAGCCTCGACGGCTCCACTGGCTTCGGTATATTCAATCAAAACCTCACCGCCTCATTCAAACTCAATGATCCTGCTTCAGTTTACGTCGCAGAACTTGCTGCTATTCAGTATACCCTTGGGATCATTGATACTTTGCCCACCGATCATTACTTTATTGTCTCGGATAGCCTCAGCTCAATCGAGGCTCTCCGTTCAATGAAACCTAGAAAGCACATTCCATATTTTCTGGGGAAAATCTGGGAGCGCCTGCGTGCTTTGTCTGTAAGATCGTACAAGATTACCTTAGTTTGGGTTCCCTCGCATTGCTCCATTCCAGGTAATGAAGAAGCGGACTCTTTAGCTAAGGCGGGCGCTTTACAAGGTGACATATATGAAAGACCAATTAGCTTCAGCGAATTTTTCAGTATTACTCATCAGAGAACCCTCGAAAGTTGGCAAACTTCATGGAGCAATGGTGAACTGGGAAGGTGGCTACATTCGATAATCCCTAAGGTATCGACGAAACCTTGGTTCAGGGGGATGGATGTGGGTCGGGATTTCATTCGCGTGATGTCTCGGCTCATGTCCAATCACTACACGCTGGACGCACATCTCCGGCGTATTGGGCTCGTGGATAGCGGTATCTGCGCTTGTGGCAACGGTTATCACGAAATCGAACATGTTGTCTGGGCATGCGCCGAGTACTGTTCTGCCAGATCTCAACTATTTGATTCCCTTCGGGCCCGAGGAAGATCACCCAATGTCCCGGTTCGAGATGTACTAGCAAGCCGCGATATTCTCTACATGTCCCTTATATACACGTTCCTCAAAACCATCAATATCCAAATTTAAATGCCCCTATCTTTTCTCTTATCATTCCCAGAAGTGCCCTCTTCCGCCTACCGTCCCCAACGATGGTTTGATACGACTCCAAGACGAGACAAAACATCTGGCGAATGAACCAACAACACGAGATCTACAGTACAACATCACACGCGCAGCGCGGTGTGTTCCCGATCCGTATCTGAGCCGTACTACGAAATCGTCTGGAGGAACCCCTACCGGCTCGAGGAAAACCGCCCGGCGTCCCAATACTTGATACATCCGTTCGAATCTGTAATCCTGGCCGTTGATTCCTGATGCCGGAAACTGAAAGTTTATATCCCCCCCCCGTTCAGCCTTGTCCACCCTCTCTCCCATGTCTCTGATACACAGATGTATGACTTCACCCCTTCTCCCCTTGAATATCTTCCCAAAACTTATGTGCCCCCTATCTTCTAGTTTTAGTTGATCAATCCGTTCGAATCTGTAATCCTGGCCGTTAATTCCTGATGCCGGAAACTGAGTTTACATCTCCCCCCCCCTTCAGCCTTGTCCACCCTCCCTCCCATGTCTCTGATACACAGATGTATGACTTCACCCCCTTCTCCCCTTGAATATCTTTCCACAACTTATGTGCCCCCCTATCTTCTATCTGAGTTTTAGTTGATCAATAGTTAATCTCGTTAAGAAATGCTCAACAGTACCACTACTTTAAAATAGCCCTAATTAATTCCCCCTAATCTTGAACCACTCTCTCTCTCTAGTTATTTCTAGTTAATAAGCTTGTAAAATGTTCCGCTTAGTTAATAATTAATTTCTCCTACAATCTCCCTTCTAAAAATCATAAAGTGAATTACTATAAAAAGAACACACAAAATGACCCGTCCCCCAAATTTTACGAATATTATATTATACCCTCTTTTATATGTATAAGTTAGCTGTAAATTTTTTTTTTTTAGTTTCATCATATAAAACAAAATAATATTGAAATGTGTAACCCCCTAGTTTTAAGAAATTCAAAATGTAAAACAATGAAAAAATGGCACCTTTAAGCTAACGCATACGTGCCTTATCAAATAAACAAACTGAAAAAAAAACACCTCCTCTCTCCAAGACCTCGCAAAAGTTGGTTGGTTTCCCAAATTCAGAAAATGTACATTTGTACTATTTATATACTCCATAACTTCAGAGCCTCTCATATTGCTATCTGAGCCGTCCCAAATGAGGTGACCAACATGTGCATCATTGCCCATAATAGGCAATGAACAACGCTTTTGAAATAATCTTGCTTTCGAGTGATTGTATCAAAAATCGCTTTTGAAAACATCAGAAAGTGATTACTCGTTATGCGGCGTATAAAATCACATCTACTCGGTTCAACTTTCGGACTACAAAACAATACCGTGACCGAAATATTCATGAATAGGCCAGATAACAGACACAAAACTATTGGCCAGATAAACGTAATGTATTTGGTGACATTCAACAAGCAATCAAAAATTCGCTCAGCAAACTTTTTACGGAGAAGAATCATATCTACGTGCCAGCTTGGGACGTTAAAATCGACGGTGTGGTCACCGACACATGGTTAATTTGCGAAGATCAGCCCAAGTATGAGGTTGGTTTCTTCAGGCATTGTTTGCTACATTCAGAGCAATTAGTGTTTAGCAAAAAATTGCATTCAGAAAAAATCATGGCACGTTGTGTAAATGCCAAGACAAATCGCCGAGCCTAACAATCCCAGAAAGAGAGAACTTTTTTTATTTCGTTTATAGAGGTTTTAACCTTAAGGTCATTCGCCTCTTCAGATTAGAAAAATCTCTTATGAAAAATTTCTAACCCTATGTGCGGGGTCGGGACTCGATCCCAAGTGCACTGCGTACAAGGCAATCGATTTACCAACTACGCTACGCCCATCTCCATAACATATTTTCTTACCTGAGTTTCCTGTAAGAGATCCGAGGTGTGCCTTGAGGGATTCCCAAAGATAACAACTTAAGGAAGTTCTGACGCAAAACGGAAACATGTTATTCATGATCTCAGGAAGCTTAGATCAAACAATCAGTTTCCAGCACTTCCTAGGATACCACAAATTAGAAGTGTTCCCATGTTTCAGGTAAAGAATCAACTCTCAAATCTTTGCTTGTCTATTAAAATTCTCTTACAGCGTGGACAGAATTTTCACGATGTTTAATATTTCTGATCATCTTAAAAGTTTTCTAACTTGTTCAGCTTGAAATATATTTTCGATGCTGAAAAAAATATATTAGAGCCAATATTCTGCTCATTTCAAGTAATAAACAATATCTGCTTGTTTGTTTGAATTGTGTTACATTTTTCTGCGAGTATCTTTCCAATTCACCTTGATGGTCTTGAAAAGTTTTTCACCGGTTTTTTTCTTTAGATTGATGCCACTGTACCCACTGTTACGTTACTGATAGGCATCCCAATTATTTTCTGTCCTAGTTTGTACTGTAATTACCTAGATATGACCTGTAAGTAATGCGTATTCAACTGGTATTGGAAGACCAGGCTATTGCTAGAAATGGCGATTCTGCTACAATAGACGGTAGTACCACCATGTACGTTGATTTTGAATTACTTGTAACCCATCCCAAAACTGTTGCCACCGACCAACCTGGAGACAAACAAATTATCATTATGGCTCCGATAACTATACAGTACATACATCAAAAACCACTAGGACACGCTCTAACCCCCGAAACGAACGCAATCGACAATGCTTCCCTCGTCGACAGTATCAACGATTCAATTGTGACATCAATTAGACACCTTATTTGTGAACGCCGTTTCGATCAATTCATTTTGGCAGTAGAGCCTGTTCTAACCAAAACCATCAGTGGTAGGAAAAATAGGGACAAATCAATCGTTCCAGCACGTAAACAAAACAGTATTACTCCCGTTCCCGTATGATTTCCATACACGCACTCATCCCGCCAAACACCATCAACACCGGTCGTGTGCTGTTGTGACACCTGTTCTCTCTCTGTCTCTTTGAGAAAATTGATTTGGAACGAGAGAAAATTGAAGTAACGAAATGTGAGAGAAAAAGAGTCCGAATACTATATGCCGCAGACTACCACTGCAGGTGCAGTATGGTTCGATTTTTCCCAGCAACTCAGTTTTCCACCAGAAACAGAGAAACGAACAAGTCGCGAGGATTCCTGCGTCGAACGGTGCAAGCAGGAGAAAAAGTAAAAGGAAAAGTGCCGGCCTACTTCCTGGCCACTGGTTTCTGTTCTAATGTCAATCTAACTAAATCCTCATCAGCGAATTGTTCACGAATAGGTGATAAAAAAAGTCAACTGTGATTGAACGGATCTACCGACTGCTGATCAGGTGATTGCTCTCAGAATGGATCCCTTCGGGACGTCAAAGGAAAACTGAAAAATTTACTAGTGCGGCAAAACATGGATAAAATTTCGATCCGGTGATGTGTTACGTATTGTTACTGACCGTGTTTGCTGGTGTTGGTGCTACCTTGTGCTGATTGTGCCCTGTAACGACGCATACATGCCTATTATAACAGAGTCCTTATTCTTGGCTCCCAGTACAAAACAACTGTGACGACGTCCTTGACGTAAAAAAGTTCCCACAGATTTTCCCATGGAAAATGCTGAAGCGGCTTTAAAACTGACAGGATTCGCTCTCTAATATTCTTTCTTTCTCTTCGTGTGTAGCGCGCTCTCTGTTTTGCATTGAACTTTTGAATATGTATCTATTTTAATAGTCCCATATCGTGACGTACGGTGCTATTGTTGTTTGGATAAATATAGTATCATAAAGCGGTAAAAATGTGCGAAACATGAGCACAAAAACAGAATTCATATAATGATGAATGTTGTGGCGTGGTTAAATGCCAGCATGAATAGAAGGGGGAAAGGATGTGTTTTTCTCGGCAAAAGTGAATCAAAGTGAAGTTGGCGTTTGTCATGCTAAAGATTGCGATAATGGCGCGGCAGAATGTTGGTGTTTTGATTTTGACTTGTAAATCGGGTTTTGCTTTCCTCAAATTGTTCTCGAATTTGTTCAACTGACTCGAACTAAGATAGAAAAAAATTATTTTTGTTCCTCCTCATTTTTCGTAAAAACGTACTAATTTTTAGGTTACCGAAATCGGAAATTTTAAGCCACCAAACCCGGGGTACTGGTACTTCTGAATGTGATACAGTAAAGACCCGTTTTTTATCAGCCCCATGGCGAAATCTAAGCTGATAAAATAGGGACATTGATAAAATCGGGACATGTTTTCTGTCTTTTTAATAAACCGAAGCTCTTAAAATATTCTTCTTTGTTCCTTAGATAAAGCCTTGTAAACTTTTCTGATTATTTACTTCAAGTTCCCCTTAAGGGGGCCTGACAGTGCAAAATTTAAAAAAAATAATATTTTTATTTTTGCATTTTTCGGATCTCTAAGATAAGAAATATATGCTAAAGAGAGGATTTAGTCGAATTCAACTTGGTTCGTCTGCTAGAGCCAATCAAACTACCAACTATCAATTTTCATATGAAGCTGATAAAATCGGATCAAAAAGCTGAAAAAATCGTGGGTAGATAAAATCGAGTGCTGATAGAATCGGGTCTCCACTGTATTGAGTAGGGTTCAGATGTGGGGACGTGGAGAATTTAAAATTGCGTGAGAACAACGGTTTACATATCGTTGCTGTTGTGCTATCTTATGACAAACGCCATTTTGGGGTAAACTGAGTTAGATATGCCACATTACTTGTTTGAAAAATCTCTACAAAGTGGCGTTTTCAGAATTTTGAAATTCTACTTGGTTAGTTAGATATAGCAAGAAACATGATGAGAAATTGTGAGTTTTTTGCTTCAAATCACTGCATCTAGGCATTTGCTCAAGTTATATTGAAGGTTTAGATGTTTTTATGTGTGAAAATGTCTGAGGAACACAATGGCACAATGGAAAATTACACGAGTTGTGAGAAAAACACAGTTTTAGTTTTAAACTGGAAATAAAGCATATTTGGCAAAACTGTAATCAAAAATAACATTTTTTTTCTAGGTTCCCTGACCCATTTCCTTCAAAATGCAATTCACCGATTGTTCATAGACCATATGAACGCAAAGATATGAATAAAAGTTAAAAATTGATGATTTTTTCTATGGAAAATTTTCCATACACGATTATGACACGTCCTACAAATTTTGTCATCAATACACGTCTATGACACGTGTGAGTGCGACTTTTATTTACATTCTTAGTAAAAACTCGCAACATAGTCAACCGATCTTCGTAATATTTGAGAGATTAATGCAGAATAGATAGAAGCATCAATTGTCTTCTTTAGATTGTTTATACCATTTATAAGTTTCAAAATATTTAATCTCAAACTTTAAAAATCGTTTTTCTCGAAATGTGCTACATGGCGCTTGTCATAAGATAGCACAACAGCGACGATATATGTTCGCGTTCGCGGCCACGTTTATAAATTTATCAGTGCTAAAGCGTTTCCATGTTTGCGAGACGCGGGCGTAGGTGTACGTGAATGATCGCGAACGTTTCGAGCGTTTATATGTTAACGTACTTGATCGGGTGAACGTTTGTATGTCGCGTATGGTAATGCATATGTAACTTCGCGTGTATAAATTCGCTTTTATAACCGTTTTCATATTCGAGTGGGTTCTTGAACATTTGCGATAACCGCGAGTTTGATGTTTAATTTTGAGTGCGCGGTTCAGAGTTAGTAGAGAACCACTAGGGTTCCCGGTAACTGTCACCCTGAACTTGTTGTGAAGAAATATGAGCGGATTTTTTTTTGAGAATATTCAAACTGAAAGTATCGACCTAGGCATCTCGTCGCTGTTGTGCTATCTTATGACAAGCGTCATTTAGCACATTTCGAGAAAAACGGTTTTTAATGTTTGAGATTGAATATCTTGAAACTTATAAATGGTATAAACAATTCAAAGAAGACATTTGGTGCTTCTATCTATTCTGTATCAATCTCACTAGTATTACGCAGATCAGTTCAATATGTGGCGAGTTGTTACTATAAATGTAACCAAAAGTCGCACCCACACGTGTCATAGGTGTGTATTGAGGACAAATATGTATGGCGTGTCATAATCGTGCATGGAAAATTTAAAAAAATCATCAATTCTTATCTTTTATTCATATCTTTGGTTTGATTTGACCTATAAAAAATCGGTGAAATGCATTTTGAAGGAAACGAATCAGGGAATCTAGAAAAAATAGTTATTTTTGGTTACAGTGTTGCCAAATATGCTATATTTCCAGCTTAAAACTTAAATTCATTTTTGTCACAATTCGTTTATTTTTGTTTATAAAATGATTGTTCTATTGTGTTTCTCAGATAATTTCACGCATAAAAAGACAATATGCATTAAGATAACTTGAGCCAATCCCCAGACACAGTCATTTGAAGCAAAAAATTCAAAAAATTTCAACACATTTCTCGATATATCTCAGTAATCAAGCAAAATATCAAAATTCTGAAAACGCCACTTTGTAGAGATTTTTTAGACAAGTAATGTGGCATATCTAACTCATTTTACCCCAAAATGGCGTTTGTCATAAGATAGCACAACAGCGACAATCTAGGACCGAGAGTAGGGGCTTTCAGCTTCGCGTGCTAGTGGGCATTTAAAAAATCGACTTCGAGACCACGTTTTTTTATAATTAATAAGTTTATTTAGGCCCAAATGCGGTAGCTCGACGAGGCCGATTGTTTGTTTTTTTACAATAAATAAAAAACAGCTATGTAAAATTTTTGGTCTCGTTCAGGCGCAGCTTTCTGCTGCGTGTTGAGATCCTTTTTCTAGGGGGCGAAATATTGCCAGTGTTGTCCACTGCCATTTGAGGTTCGATCCATTTGTCTTCTTTCGCGTTGTCGTTCATATCCATGTCCTCATCCGTACTACTTTCCTGCTGCTCGCGGTCAGATGTTCCAGTTTGTGTCTTACTCTTATCGGTCGTTATTGTATGTTCTTATTTTTCGGCATTCGTTTCGTTGTTGTTGTTACTGGTTGTTGGTGCTTGATCCGGAGATGTTGGTTTTGCAGCTGTTAGTGGTTTAGCGTAAGATGGTTGTGTGCTGATTTCAGTTGGATTTGAGTTTTCCTTAACAGTTTCTACGCAAGGTTTTCCGAGGTGCAGCTTCTTCGTGCAGAACTGGCACGTAGGAATTTGCCCTGGGTACGTGACTAGTGATGTCTGTTGAATGAGAGCATCGTCCCTTCCTAACACTGTAAAGCTTAAGTAAGAGGGAATTGGCTTGGTCACACGCATTCTCACCACACGAACACCGTTAGGGATGCCCGGGAAAAAATTCCCCCAAGTCTCATGTGTAACGGAGTCTACTTCTCCGTATTTTTGCAAGCATTTTTTAATCGCGCCGTCAGGGGTACGCGTAGCCAAATCATGGACACTTCTACAGCGCCGTTCTCGATGTATACGGGAATGCTATATTTAACATTGCCGCCTTCGGCGGTGTGCTGCTAGTTATTTCGCGAGGCGAATGACTCAGCTTGGTTAATGTTGTTGAACGAAATCAGCACGCAATGTTTGATATGATGCATTTGTAGGGTTTTCACTTCAGCCAGATTGAGTTTCATCTGCACTTTTAATAACTGTTCCACTTCCCGAATGGCTGGTCTTACGGGGCATTTCGAAAAATCAACAGCAACACAGTTCGGCCGTATCTGGGTTGCTTTTTGCTGGGCACCGTCACTCATCACTAAATCGCACAGTAGGTATAGGCTATTGTTATATGGACTGCTTGTGTGATAGGCACCGATTGATTTTTAGGTAGAATTGACTGTTTCACTTGCGCGGGACGATTTTTTGCTTCTGCTCAGGGTGAGATGTGAAGACAAACTGGAGACCGCGTTAATAAATTCGTAAGTGATAACAGGGTCACTTTACCGTCGACACGTTTTTTTGATTGCGAAATCCTCGGCGCATGTGTGCGCGAATGATTGCGTTTGCGACCGCGTTTTGTAATATCGCGAAAAGCGCGAGCGTTTGTATGGCATTATGCGCTTGGGAGTTTGTATGTCGCATATGTTAGCACGTTTTTAATTTCGCGTGTACTAATGCGTTTCTATAGCCGTTTGGTCGTTTTCATAAACCAATGTGCTTTTGAGTGTGCTCGAGAACGAAACAGCAAAAGAAGAAACTACATATTAATTTGACATTCTTTCAGTAAATGCTCAATGGACATACAATATGTTAGAGAAAGATCATTCGCAGAACAGCAAAAAAAAATTGAAATGGAAGCTGAGCAATGCAAAAACAGCACATGACGAATATATATTATTTTTCCGAACATCACACAAATATTACAAATACAAACTACTGCTTGAAATTTGGTTTAGGCTGGTGAGAGCTTGCAAAATCAACAACATGAACAATGAATCTTGCCGGCCTCCCTTATACCATCAAGGGGTATTACAATAAAATTCTGATTTTTCTTGATATTTACAATTAAAATTTAAAAACAAGGAATTACTGAAGATCACTTTCAGCGATTCCTTGTTTTCAAATTTTTAATTGAAAGATCATATAAATTTACACAACATATCAAAAAATAGCATGAGTGTACGAGCCGTTTCGAAAAGACTTTTGAATTGGAATAATTCTAACGTTTCAATATAGGAGCACGTTTTTATAAATTTCGGCCTGAACTATACCCGATTTTTTACCCTGTATATGTGCCATTGTACTAAATGGAAAAAATTATCTGCTAACTGATTGGATATCTTTACAACAATTTTGTATCTAATTCCGTAGTATGTACAACGAATAACGAAAATAATGGATTTTGCGAAATTAGTTATTATGTGCGCCAATTCGTTCAAGCGAGCGAGCGTTGACGACTACGACTACTCCTTTGTCAACTACTTAACGGCGTATAAACATGGATCATAAGAAAAATTCTTCAGTTTGTGTTACAGTGTCGTAACAGCCATTTAGTGTCCCAGAGAAGGAACAAACAGTTGGCCAGACACGGAAGAAAGAACCTGTGTGAATAAATAATTCATAAGATATATTCTGTATATTGCCTTTCTTATATAGAAAGGTTATGCACCATGAACATCGTTAAGCTGTGTGTCATATACCATTCGACTCAGTTCGTCGAGATCTAAAAATGTATTTGTGTGTATGTGGAAAAAAATGTCACCTCTGCTTCTCAGAGATGCCTGAACCGATTTGCACAAACTTAGTCTCAAACAGGGGCGGCGAAACACTTTACGCCCGAGTGGGTAGAAAGCATGGGGTGAGGGGTCCATTAGTAAGGATTGTTTCCCTTTTCGCAATGCACACGCTTACATTACATTCACATTAAATCACGTTCGTTTATGCAAATGGAATTGTGGTACATCGATGTTTTCAAATGTGTGTAGTGCGAGATACATGCGTTGCGCATCTAAATTTTTTGAAATGGTTCAAAATTTCGAGTGGGTAATTACCCACTCGGTTATTTTTGAGTGGGTAGTGCTATCCATACTACCCACGCTTTCCGCCGGCCCTGATCTCAAATAAAACGTACAACCTTCCCATCGGTTATTATTGATTTTTTTATCGATTGGACATCCGGTTCCGGAGTTACGGATTGAAGAGTGCGGCTACACAGCAAATTCCCATATAAACTGTTACCACTAAGATATCAAAATGATGAAAACTTATTAAAATGGGTGCAAAATTACTGTGATTTCCCAGTCTAGATCAATAATGACTAACCAAAGTCGCTTTAACCGCATTGGACAACCACGACGGTTTTTGATTCCATATAAGCAGGAACTGAAAAATGCTCAAATGCTCCTAGAAAAATCGAATTTGTATCTTTGATGCCAAATGTCTTTAAAATACATGAAACGTCGAGATTTGATGTTTTCTCGAAAAAAATATTTTTTGGCGAAAATTGACTTTTTGGAATTTGGCACATTTCTGCATTTCTCATATAAAAAGGTTGGTTGGTTGGTTGTTTATTTCGGACTTTAACCTATTTGGTCATTCGCCCGAGAACATAATAAAGTGTGTACATTTTTATTTTACATTGCATAGTAGATTTCATTGACAATATTTTAAAAGCTGCGGGATAGGTTGTTGCGTTGTGTGTCGCTGGAGTGCTTTGGATTTTATAGTCCGTGAGAATCCCTACAATTTCTCGAGCAGCTCGGCATCTCTCAAGAACGAGATAATTGTCGAGTTGTTGGCCAGAATGTCTTGGATTGAATACGGTAGTTGGGCGAGGTTTCGGAGGTTTTGAAACTCTAGACAATCGACTAAAGAAGATGTTCCACGGTGAGTCTGATTTGGCATACCTGGCAGACGGGGGGGGGGGGGTCAAGTGTATTTGTAATTTTGGCCGGTGTGTTAGTAGCTAGGTGATGAGAATTGCTACAGTGTGATACTGAGCATTTGGCGGCGACTTGGACCGGCTAGCCGCACTCGAGCGGTCGATCCTCAACTACGATGATTATGATGTCGGCGTAGACAAAGCTAAGGGCTAATATACAAAGAGGGAGTTCATGCTGACGAAGAATAAAGTGACAACGAGGACGGATCCCTGTGGGATACCGTTTTCTTCCACAGATGTTCTGAACTGTAGGCTACTGATTTCCACTCGAAAGACACGATTGTTGAAGTAGTCCTTGATGTAGTTCCCAAAGATTCCGGTGAGTCCCCAGCTAACTAGTTGTCGGAAAACCCCCTCGCTGTAGACTGTGTTGTAGACCTTGGTGATGTCCAATATTGCTATTTCGGCATGCAAATCATCCACCAAGGCCTGCCGGAGCATTTCTCCAAATCCGTTCCTTACGCAGGGAAGCAGGGTAATCGGCCGGAAGTCTTTGGCCGTACGGGGAGGGTCACCCTTCTTTGGTATGGGGATAACAAAGGCCGTTTTCCAAAAGAATTGGATAGATTGGCCAACCTCTGGGTAGCCAAGTCCCGCAGAGTTTCCGTGGACGGTAGCGAGTGTCGCCGTTAATTCTATCCCGGAAAACGCTCTGCTGAGGTCTTGTTCGGAGTCTTGTGGGAAGGGTGCCCGATCAGAATGAAATAACAATATTATAACAGAACACCATTTTTATAACACATTGAGTTATAAATTAGGTCTCGTTAGTAGTTAAAATAACAGAAATTTATAAGAAGTAACAATGCGAAATATAGTTTTGAAATATTTCTGTTATGTGCTTCTGATCGGGTATGGGCGCTCTTCCAAGTCTTCTGCATCGTGCCAAAAAGGTTGTAGGGAGAGCAGCGTCTGAGGCTAACGAGCTGAAGTGTTTGTCGAGTTCTTCAGCAAATTTCTTGGGGTTCGACTTTGTGGTTCCGTTAACTTCGAGGGAGTAGCCGGCTTGCCTTCTTTTCCCGCTGATGGCGTTCACTCTCCTCCAAAGCTCGGCGGTAGAAGCATCCGGGAGATATCCCTTGGAGAAACGCGTTCCAGCTCTTGATCTTCAAAGCCTCGATGGCCTTCCTGGCCCGGTTTCATGATCATGTGCTTAGTGGGGGTCAGGCTTGTTATTTGCTCACACAATGTGTCACAAAAAGTAAAATACGCCGATTAGAAGTAGAGCAGCACAAAAACACAGCGATGTGCAGAAGGACCGCACAAAGAGAAACTGGACAACGAAAAAGAGTAAGATCTGTGCACCAAGATCTGCACAATTTCGTTCAAAGAGTCACCTTGAAGAGCCTCTTTTTTGTGCCTCCCCTCACTGGAAAGCAAGTAGGAAGGCGAATCAAACTACAATTCAGATAAAGTTTGATCGGAAGAACGTTTTTAAAATGTTTTTTGTTGCCTTCTCTGCTTCCGTGTGCGTGGGAGCAAGATGCACACTAAAGTGCCTTTTTATTGCTACTCTTTATTGTGTGCAGCCATGGAGGAGAATGCACGTATGGGAGCAACACATATCGGAGTGAAGAGGTTTATTGTGAAAGAGAAGAGCGGTGGTTCGCATGAAAAGGGCAAAGAGCTCTTCTCTTTATTTGCTCTGAGGTGCATTACATCCCTGGTGGGGGTCTTTTTCAGCATCCGGAGTGCGTTGCATTCTTTGATGACCTCCACCAGTGCACAGTGGTTGACTCTGGGTAGAGGTTTGCCGCTGGTAAGAGGAATACTACGCCCGGCGGCTTGAAAGAGTTTAGTCATTAGTTGGTCGTGTGTGTATTCACGGCCTGGTGTGAGAAAGCCCGAGACTGCCTCCGCGTAGGCGACCCAGTCCGGCTGGTCGGACAGCCAGCGCCGACGGCGAGTATTGGCAGGCGGTATTCGGTCATACGTTATTTGAATTGGATGTTGGTCACTATTTCCGGTGTCTACGAGAACGGACTAATCCCAGGTCCCAGCGAGCTCTGTGATATGTTCATTCTTCTATAACTTCTGCAATTTCGTTGTCCCGTTGCTCGCTTCTACCAGAACGGATGATGAGCATTAAAGTCTCCCATCACCAGGAAGCGAATGTCTAGTTGCTCCAGCATGTTCTTCAGTTTTGAACGGATATTGCGCCCTCCGGCGGGAATGTAGACAGAGGACACTGTACATTCGGCTGGATTTGATATGATTCGTGCCACGACTAAAAACTTCGTGTTGAGTAGTACCGGTATTGATGAGATGTCGTTCCGGATTCCGAGGCCAATGGTCTGAAAGATGTTATCCCCGCTTCTAGCCTCCCACGAGTATTGGTTTGCCAGCCACGATCCGGTATTGGTCCCGTCCCATCAACTTCTCTTAATTTATTGAAAAAATTTCAAGTGTCTGGAAATCTATCAAGCAGTAGCGTAGCCAGAGGGAGAAGGTTACAACCCTGGGTAAGAAAGTGACCCCGTTGGCTTCGTACTACTCCGAATGAAATTTAAATAATGGCACGAAACTAGATCAGACCAGAAGATCGTAGCGCCCTCGTGTTACTTCGCAGGAGGTAGACGCTTCTGTAGGCACTCGTTAACAATTTCGGTAGTCACGAACGGCGCACTCCGTTTGCCACATGAGCATATCGCTTGCCAAATAATGCATTTATTGGCAAACTTTGAAAGTTTCTGCTTCCTTACTTCCTCCGCACTTATAGTTT
Source organism: Topomyia yanbarensis (assembly GCF_030247195.1). NCBI lineage: Eukaryota > Metazoa > Arthropoda > Insecta > Diptera > Culicidae > Topomyia > Topomyia yanbarensis. The sequence continues at coordinate 78,796,088 of NC_080672.1, forward strand.
CCGGGCCCGTGACTTGCGCATCGTATTTTGCCTTTCGTCATGATTTGTACGTATGCAGTCCTTCCCGATCATTGGCTCTCTGAACGAAAGACTGGGATAGATTCAACCTTTTAGCCCTGACAGAAGCATTGGCATTACACTTAAATGTTCTTGCCACACGCTTGCGACCCTGATCGCTATTCATTCTGACCACATTTCTGCTTCCGTTCGATGCTCAGAGTTTGATAGTATCGTTAGTCACACGATTCACCGTTGCCTCCACGATACAGAGTTGTTTTCCGATGTCTCGTTGAGAGAGTTGAGGATTGTCCAGGTGCTTACACAAAATCAATTTTCGAAAAACTGACAGCGATAACAATACAATGTTAACAATAAACTCTAAGCTACTTCTACTCAAATTTTCAAAAGAAAATACCTAATGAGTTTTTTTCTTGATGCAATTTTATGTGGGACACCCTTTACTGTAATCGATAAATCTTTTCTGCTGTGTATACACAATAAAATTCACATTCTATTCAAGATAGTCTCTAAACTCAAGTTTTATTTAAAAGAACTGACTTTAAGAAAATTTCTTAAATGTGATGTTGTATCTCGATATAGTGAATTTATGTAGCCTTCAGATTTTCTACAAAGTTTTTCAAAATTACATTATCAACAACTTTGCTGAAGATACCAAGCTTCTTACTATTTTTGAAGAGTTACATCTCCATAATTACTTCTATGAGATTTGGTCACCAAAATTATCAAAATATGCACTTTTTATATTGGAAAGCTTCTTCGAGATGTTTAACAATCTTCAAAGTTGATGGTTTCGAAATTATGTGATCTTGACCATTAAAAATGTTTTCGAATATTATTCCACTTTAAAAATGCACTTTGTAGTTGGATTCTTTTACTTTATTGACATATTATAAAAGAATTTGTAAAACGCATCTGTTAGACTAATTTTGTTTTATCACTAATTTATCAAACTTACATCAAATTTTGGCGCTTTCGAAAAATCAACGATTTTCATCAAAACCCAATAACCAAAATTTATGGCTACGCCACTGATATCGAATAAATTTAGCATAAATGTATAAGCTACACTGTTCGCTCATTTTCAACGCTCTCCAACGCACCGCAAGGAGGCAATCTGGGACCCTCACTATTTGTACTGTTCTTAAACAACGTCAAAATACTCGCTGGCGAATGGCAAGTTCCTTATTCAAAAAGATGACCTAAACAATTCTCGTACGATGTGAAGCTGATCATAGACAACTTCAAGAGCTTTTGGATCGTCATTTTTGTAGGTACGGCTGTAACTTCATAAAATTTAGCGCCTTCAACAGGTCCTTATTCTATAAAAAACAACCCGTTTCGTTAACACTTGACAGTCTTTGCATCTATTCAACTCTGATCAGAGCAGAATCACTATTCAGTCTTCGTATGTTACTTGTATAGTAATAAACCTGTAGTTAGAAATAGAAACGATCGAGTATTTTTGGGCTTCCAATTTTCTCACTATTACAACGAAAAAAGGCTTTTAATTGGACAGGGACTTAATAGCGCTGCTTCTTGATTTTTTGCCTTTTTGAGGGTTAACGCCTTAGAACCTAAATCAGTTTCGTTTCAACCAAAAACCACTTTAGTATCGTTGTTCCAACTCCCAAATTGTCCTGCTAAATCTGTAACAATTGAAGGTCAAGTCCCCCAACGAAACGTAGTATCATGGCTTTATCTTGTCCTATTTCAGTATTCGATAGATAGAGATACAGTCTAGAAGCAGGTTATGGAACGAATACGTTCCAACTCATCTTTTCTCTGACACCAAAAATTCGCAATATACCTCTAACCTACCCCTCTGAAACACACATAGGGTAATCAGCCTATTTTCGCCATGTTTCTATTATCACCCATTTGAAGCAACTGGTTAGAGCAGCATTGAGTCAAATGGTAGAGCAACAATAGGGATACTCGATTCGAGTTTTCGTTACTCTCAAGCACGATCATTTCACCGGAAATTTGTGTTGTTATTTTCTTGGTTCTTAACAACGAAGCAAAGCTGTTGATGCCAATTTGTACCCATTCCATCGATTGACCCCCAAGAGAATCGGTCGTTGTTACTTACGTCTTATTTTAAATTTTCTCCAGAATTACCTTCCTAATAGATTGCTGTGTTTTCGACTGTTTATGTAACGTAAAGAGGTTAGGAATCGGCGTTTCAGTCTGTTGTTTAATAAAGAACTCCTATATGTTCTCTTCTTCCGACGTTTCGGTCCTTATTGGACCTTTCTCAAGGAAAGAATCCAATAAGGACCGAAACGTCGGAAGAAGAGAACATACAGGAGTTCTTTATTGAACAACAGACTGAAACGCCGATTCCTAACCTAAAGAAACTTGCTAACAGAGTGAAAATAAGCGCTATACCGTATATCGAAATCCTATTACACACCAGCACATGCCACGATGAAATTCATTTCAATCTCAATGCACAACCGATTAGCCATTCCTTAAATCGAAAGTATCGGAAAATTTGCCTTCTTACAGCATGTTCCAAATTTTACTACAGTTCGCGCCGATACAGCGAGAGTGTTATAAAAAAGGAAAGAGAGAGCCAACGAGAGCAATGCATCGGGAGTAGATTGAAACGGTAGAGAATCCTTACTATACTACATACATACGTTCAAAGCTACTATACGTCGCGTACTAGCCGAACCGTCGACAGCAGCAAACGATGGGAAAATCCGTCGCGGTACCTCTCAGTTGTTAATTTTCCCCCATAGTGACCCACCGTGCCGTATATGTACAGTTAGATGTCAACCGAGTGTAATCAAGCGTAAAAGCCGTCACCAAGGCAGTCGGCTGATAAGTGAATATAGGGAAAATAGGGTTTTTGCACGAAAACTATCACCGATACGTGGGTTACGAGGGTTAGCTGAATGTGTTGGGTGTATGTAGTTAATTAGTTTTTTTCCCGCAGAATGCTAGCGATTAGATGAATAGTGAGTGAAGGAAGAAGTGGGTTAATAAGCTAAACAGCTGCAGTAATAATAATAATAATAATAATAATAGTATTAGATAGTCAGAGAAAAGTGCCTGGAACAAAGTGATGGATTTCCAAAGGATTAAGTCGAGAAGCCAAACGAAATATTGATCACAAACGGGCAAGTTGGAGCTGAAGCCGAAGAAGGGGGTGTAGACGAGAAAAATTGCAGTCGGTGGTGGCTTTCCGGCGAATCCGAAAAAAAGGTAATACTGCAAACATAAATGTTTCTAGCGTAGAAAAGATGTGTATATGAAATAAAACGTGAGGAAAATGGATTTTTCTTGGCAGATGAAAAACAGTGGTCTGCGAACAGTGCTTGCTAGTTCTGCAGTTAGATAATGGTACAATGCCAGAATGGTGGAGATATATGATTAAAGTTTCAAGGGGTGGTGTTGCCGCAGTCGTAATTAAATTCAAAGCGTTATTAAAACAGAAACGATGGGTCCAATTCAGTTCTGGCTTACTAAAAATAAAACATACTTCGCGAATAAAATTACTTCCCTATCGAAAAATTTCTTCATTTCAAATGTTTTAGAACTCGGAACTGTACGAGATTGTTTTGAGAGCTATAATGTTTAATTATATGCACACATAGCTTCGACAGTCATTAGCAAAGCCAAGCCAAGACTTGGTGCTACATTCCGTGGTGAAACTTGACCTTCTGTTCTGGCTTCGCTTTCGATTCTTAGTGTACCATAGAATTGCAGGGTTAGTGCTACGATCCTACTGACCCGTATGGATCCTTCCTGGCCCAGGCACGAACGTACGTCGAGTGGCTTATGAGATCAGAGCAACATCGACGTCTAAACCAACGACAACATTGATTACCGGCAGATAGCAGATATCTTGTTTTGACATGCAATGAACCTAAAAGATTATTATTTTATTCTTTAAAAAAAAATTATTAACTGTTGAAAATTATTCTTAAGAGAACAATACTGTTGATTTAAGGACTTCAGATAGAAAAAAAGTATAATAATACCTGAAAATACTGTTCATTTTATTTCTTTACCTTAAATTTTCTAATCATTACCAGTTATTTTTTAAGTAGGCCGCTGAATGTAATTGCTATGAACGACTTGCATCGAATATGGCGATCGTCATGATTGTGGAGGCTTCTGGCTTTTTCCACCGCGAGAACAACAGAACACTTATCAAATAATTACCCACTACCGTATAGCTTTTCGTCATGCTATACACATTATAGCACACCTTTTACCCATTGTAAACTATAATGGCGGTAGATCTCCAGACAGGTATTATACTTTTGCTATTAGTCATAAGGTGAAGAGTACAACCTGCGACGCATTCATAGGGCTTGCTGGAACTTACTTGTTTGAGCGATGATAAATTTATCGGCCCCACAACAACGTAACGTATCGCAAATCATTACTACCATATCAACGGGAACTTAATCTTGGATGTGACGAATTTCGCGCTAAATCGTATTCAGAGTTGGCAGCACCCCCTCAGATTTTAATGTAACTTTCTGTACATGAAGACATTGTCACAAAAAAACCACCTTGCACACTTCGTTTTTTTCCAAAAAAAGATCTAGGCTGTCTTTTCAAAAGGTCCAAACTTTTTTTACCATTTTTTTTTTCAAATGGCTATAGTCTAAAAATGACAAATCCCACCAAAAAATATTGTAGGAGTGATTTTTACAAAATTAGTAAAATTTTTGAAAAAAAATATTGAAAAAATTCTTCATCGAACCCTACACTGAAAAAAATTGATTTTAAAAATTTGAAGCCGATTTACTAAAAAACCCATCTTTGATTTGAATGAAATTATGTTCCAAGATTGGGAATTATGTTCCCCATCTACCGTCAAAAATTCAAGTTGGACACTTTCAAGGAAAAAAAGCTATTTAAAAAAACTTTTCCTTGTTCAAAGTGAGTTTTTTAGTGAATGTTTATCGAAAACTAAACCAATGAAAGTCATACTCTTCTAACAATCCAATAAAACTCAGTTTGTGATAAGATATTGTCTAATTTAGCAACTAAGTATATTTTTATTAGTCAAGAATCCCATTGAAAAGAGTTCATGTCATTAAACAAATATTCCATTATTACTTCTTTATTTTCTTATTTTGTTCTGAGAATTGATCACGTGACAAATCCGTTAACGTACAAATGCTTGAGCCCTTCGCGACCATCCACGGCACCTACACGCGCGATCTCTCCAACATGATAATATCTCGGTGATCAGGTGAACGTCTCTTACTTACCTTACCGTTCAGGCTAGAGCCTTGTTGTCTCTTGCTGTACGCAGCGCATCTGCTTGTTCCTGCAGGGTCGCACTCAAGAACCATCGACGTGTCCATTTTTGCGGTAGCGCGATGGATAGTTCTTCCAGCAGCTGATGCAACTCATGGTTCATTCGCCTGCGCCACGTTGCGTCTGCCATGGCCGTAGAGGACCACCGGTCTAATCAGCGTCTTGTAGATAATCAACTTCGTGCGGTGGCGAATTTTGTTCGACCGGAGCGTCCTCCGGAGTCCAAAGTGGGCACGATTTCCCGCCAAGATCCGTCACTGAATTTCTCTGCTGGTATCATTGTCGGCGGTTACCAGTGAGCTCAAATACACGAATTCGTCCACCATCTCGCTTTCGTCACCGTCAATCCGAACTCGGGATGGGAGGATCACATTGCCATCTCTAGAACCTCTTCCTTTCATGTATCGATGCCGCCAATGCTCTTTACACATTTTTCTCTTTAGGGATATAATAAATAGTAAGTAGCAAACTGAATGTCGTCATCACTGTCTTCAGATTTCGGAAGCAGGAGCTAATTGGAACACGACAGCCACGCTTAATGATTGGCACCAATAACGATTCGTTTACGCTTTGTGCAACTCCAAAATCGACCGCTACATTAGTCGATGTCGAACTGGAACGATTCTAACTTTCTCCACCGCGCGCGCTATAAACTCAATCTCCTGCCCATTAAATTCAAACCATGCTGTAAATCTCGGTGGTAACTTCTGAATGGAAGCCCACATCACCACTCCGAGTAATATTTCCATTCACGACCCCGTTACACTGACAGTATCCGAATTCGGTGGTGATAAAGTTTTGTTTCGCGAACAACGCGAGCATGCTGATTGCATTGCCATCAGCAGAACAGTCGGTTATGATGTTTTTGCCCACTCCTGGTTCGTGGAAGAATTATGGTGTGCTTAAACGCGAGAACCATTAAGCTTTTTCCGACTGTTGGCGGGGTAGCTTGACCAGTAAATATTTGAATGGACACATATACAGCCGTGTAGCTAGCAGTTTTTTTCTCGGTTTAGTGCAGTGATTTGTGAGTTTTATACGCAGTAATTAAAACAAATTGGTTCTATAATGGCGCTGGTGACTGAGTGGTAAGCGCGACCACTTCTCATGCCGGTGGGTCTGAGTTCAATCCCAGCCGAGATGGTTATAATTTTTGAGATGAAAAATCTGTGGGTCACGTCTTCCTTCAGAAGGAAAGTAAAGTCGTCGATCCTGGTCCACGTGTTGATGCGCCGATATCTAGGGTCGAGATAGTTGAGTCACCACTCTGGAGACAGTGACAGAAACAGACGGAAAATATAAAAAATCAATGCTCTTATGATATCCTCCTTAGTGTGCAGTGCCAAATTGTGTAATTTTATGTCAACCATACCATGTATACGAGGATCTTGGTTCTTACGTTGTTCTATATGACATCGTGTTGTATATTGTTCTTCGCAATCAAGCATTCGGTTTCAGTTGTAAACCTAAACTTTATCCATGTCACAATATACACGTGATGTAGCTGTATTTGGACCACTTCTGTAAGCTTAAGCTCCACCTCGTGCACTGTTGGTCTAATACGAGTTTTATTAAATAAACTGACAATGAAAAGTTGTTTTTGGACTAGTCCTAAAAAATCAAAATTGTGCAAATTGTTTCAAAATCTTCTGAGATTGAATGCTACTTTCTTCGGCAAAGATCCAGAGTAGACAATTTTTAACAACTTTGTTTAAAGTACCAAGTTTGTATCTCAAACCTTTCTCAGTTTAGAGTGGTTTCCATAACATAACTTAAAAGGGCTCTTTAAAAAAACAATGTTTACACTGCCTATGATCGCAAGGCAGTCCCAAAAAGATAGGAAATCCCATAGAAAACGGGACAAATATGCGATCATGGGTAGTACAGCGCAGTTTTGAAATGTGATTTTCCAGTGTTATTCTGAATATACTAAAACCTCCATTTACGTACGCTTTTTTACGCAATACTCGATTCAGGTAACTTTTCCTCCCCAAGGTTGAGGGGTTTAACCGTATTGCAATCATCGTCAAGCACATTGCGTGCATCAGTACTTCAGAACATCTGACAGACAATTGCTTTAAGATGGTTATTGCATTACGCCTCAAAAGTGGTGCATCGAGGAGACCGAGATGGCTTATGCGCCTTTTTGATATTTTAGTTTTTTATACTCTGCACCTGCACATACTAACGATCAACCACTAGTTTGTGCGCGGTGACATGGCCGACTGGCGGGTCGACGTGGATTGACTTTTGCTGTGTGCCGTGTTTGCAAATATTGTTCTACAGTTTGATGGCGGTATTCGCGGACGGGGCTCACAGTGGGGGCCATTGTGTGTCCATTTATCGGTCGACTTTGTCATCGTGCATAGGCCAATTAAATTAATTCAATAATTAAATCAATTTAATAAATAGAAGAAGAAACCTATTAGCTCTCGTTTTGTAATAATTGTAGTTTATATTACTTGAGTAATATTGTTTTGTGCTAATCGTATGGCTATTAGGTGGGACAAAAAATAGATTCCAGCTCCGAGTAGCTTTTTAGGTACCATTTGGGTCTTAGAACACTTGTGCAAATTCTTAGCTCGATCGGTGAAACTATATTTTTGCGCCCACTGTTTAAAGTTTACATGGGATTTTGTATGGGAAAGTTAACTTTTGCAAAATAATTCCTCGAGGAGTCGCCCATTACTTCCTAAAAATAAATCGTTATGTGGATTCTATAGGAAATTTAACAAAGAAAAAAAGTCTCGAAAACCACGAAACGATCTGATACTTGAGAAAAAAGTTAAGTAGAAACCGATTGATGATCTGACGATTGATAAAATATTCATTTTTTCTAGCACCACTGCTGTAGGTGATCCAATTATACGCAATTTTGTTTTAATCCTCTCTTAATGTATCTAAATTGTTTATCTATACTATTTGGCCACTTCGCAAGGTTTTGGGGGATAAATTGAGGCTTCTTTTGTACATAATAAGAGAAAATTAAATTTTTTGTATATAATAAAACCATCAGAAGCAGTGATGCTATGAAAAGTGAAATTTTCATCAATCTTCAGGGCATCAATCGGTTTTTGACTTTTAACTTTTTCCACAAGCATCAGATCGTTTCGTGGTCTTCTAGACTTTGTTTCCTTGAAATTTCCTATAAAAATCAGATATCTGCTAATTTTTAGGAGATAACGGGCGACTCTTGGAAAAATTAATTTGCAAAAGACAATTTTCCCATACGAAATCCCATGTAAACTTTAAACCGTGGGCGCAAAAATATAGTTTCACCGATCGAGCTAAAAATTTGCAGAGTTGTTCTGGAAGCTAAATGGGACCCAAAAAGTTAATCGGAGCCAAATTTTATTTTTTTCAAATAACCATGTCCCACTCTAATGCCTATCTGGGAATGTTTTTTTTTCTGAGTATTTGTGGCAGTTGGATCAGGGAATGGATGCAAAGCTGGCGTATATGATAGAATAGCAACTAATACTTCCGGCGTTCATTTTGTGCATTCGATTCTATTTATTCGGGAAGATCGGATTGGATAAATTAAGGTACAATGGATCCATTCCCGGCCAGCATACCATGATGAAAGTCTAACAAAATGCAATTGTCGTTAATGGTAAATAAACAACATTTGCTGTATTTAGACGAGTTAAAGTAGTTTGATTGCATGTTACATGTGTTTTTCTATTCTACTTCATTAGTCTGTTTCTTTTGTTTATCTATTAGTTTGCTTTTCCATTACTCATGTATACCCAAATAGTATCGGTCAATTTATACACTTCTAATCAAGCTCTTTGTATCTTTTTTCTTTATTCGGCATGTTATGATTCCTTTTATTAGTATATCTCTATTATACTCTATCTATACTCATACAGGTACAAACGTACAAACACTCGTGGCCATCGCGATAACACAAACCTGGTCACAAACGCGACCATGCAATTGCAATAATCTACACATACTTACGCCCGCGATTTCGCCAACATGAAAACACCCCGGTAGTTAAGTAAACGTATCACCTATAAACTTCCATACGCGGTCTCAAGCATTAACCTACCACTCGCGCGATCATGAGACGTTTACGTCCGGAAGTATAACCTCGGTCCTAGCAGTCTAGACTAATGCCTTCAGTTGAATTAATCAAAAAAGTGACGTTCATATTCACTAGACAACACGTTCCATGGTGACATGACCTGGAACTCTAGTGATATGGAAAAACTGACTCTCTTCTACCATCTGTACCATACACTAAAAATTAAGCATCAAATTCACGGTGTGCGCGCGATCATTTAAGAATACACGCTACATGATTATAAAATCGAAATTATACACGCAAAGTCACATACACGTGACAAACACATTAACATACAAATGCTTGAATCCTTCGCGACCATCCACGGCACCTACATACGCGATCTCGCAAACATAACATCCCGGTGATAAGATGAACGTCTCAGCGCTTATAAATTTTCAAACGCGGTCTCAAGCGTGAACCAAAAAACTTTCACGATCATGGATCGGTCACTTCCGGAAGTTTCTATCCTTGGTATCAGCAGGCTAGGTCCATACCTTCAAATGGACCAATTAAAAAAAGAAAGCTGTCATATCCACAGGACAACACGTTCCATGGCGACATGACCGGGAACTCTAGTGATATAGTGTAACTCACTCACTGTCCGAATGTGAATTGTACACCGAAAACTAAATATAAGAATGAAGGTCCGCATGACCATCCAAGAACGCACGCGAATATATGAAAGGCTGCACGGTTACAAAATCCATTTTTGTACACGCGAAGTCACATGCACGCGATTACACGTGACAAATACGTTAACATACGAACGCTTAAGCCCTTCGCGATCAACAACGCACACCTACACCCGCGATCGCCCAAACTTTGATAACACCCCGGTAATAAGGTGAACGTTTTAGCACTTACGAAGTTTCAAACGCTGTCTCAAACGCGAACCTACAAACGTCCGTGTTCGCGAGATCATGAATCGGTCATGTCAGGAAACCATTACCCTCCGTCCTAGCAACTTAGGTCCATACATTCAGTAGAACCAATTAAAAAATAAAGCTCATATCCACTAGACAACACCTTCCATGGTGACATGACCGGAAACTGTAGTGATATGGAAGATCTCACTTTCTTCTAGCATCTAAGCCGTACACCAAAAATTAAGTATAAGATTTGCGGTCCGCGCGCGATCATCCAAGAACTCACGCGAATATGCGAAAGGCACACGGTTATCAAATAAAATTTCTACACGCGAAGTTACATACACGTTAGCACACGCGACATACAAACGCACACGCGATTGAATACTTTAACGTACAAATTCTCGAGCCCTTCGCGATAATACACCCACCTATCTGAACCGTACAATGAATATCACATTCAGAATCACAGCCCGCTGCAATTGGCCTAAAGCAGTGTTTTAGTGGGCGCCATTGCCTGTTTCGTCTCCAATTGTAGTGTGTGATTGTGACGGGGAGCCCTTCCGAGAACCTAGCTCTACAGATGAATGACAGAAATTTTAATCTTAGGATCATTCGACTCTTTTTTTCGGATTAGATAAATTTTCAACCCTATGTCCGGGGTTGGGAATCGCAATCAGGTGACCTGCGTACAAGGTAATCGATTTACCAACTACTACTACAATTCATTAAGCAAAATTTTTGATTATTTCATAAACTCATTTAGGCTCAATTATGCAAATTGTTGTTCTTTTTACAATAAATAAAAAAAAAACTAAATCTTATTAGTGGACACTTGTAGGCGCAGTTTTTTACTGCGTATTAAGGTTCTTTTTGCACTTGATTTGAAGAGGTTCGATTAGTCTTGTCTTGTGTAATCGTTCACGTTCATGTCCTTAGCTGTACTATTGTGTATCCTCTTTCTTCAGCCTTCGCTTCAGTGTTGTTGCTGATTGTTGGTTTAGAGACGATCATTGTTGAGTGGATATTTGTTACTGCCTGATCCGCTGACACTAATTTTGCTACTGTGTATGGTTTAGTGTACCATGACTGTATGCTGGTTTTAATTGTATTAATCGGATTTTCCTTAACAGTTTCTGTGCGACGTTATCCGAGATTTAGCACCTTTGTGCAGGACTGGCACATAGGAATCTGCCCTGGGCGCCTAACCAGTGTTATCTGTTCATATGGGACATCTTTGTTTCTATGAACGAGAAGATTACTTATGAAGGAATTGGGTTGATCTCACACATTCTCACGACATGCACACCTTTAAGAATATCCGGGAAGAAGTTCCTCCAGGTAACGGAGTCAACTTCTTTGAATCATTGCATGTATCTTTTAATCACGCCGTCAGGACCATGCGGAGCCAAATCATGGCAGCTAACTTCCATAGAATCGTTTTCTATGTATTCGGCGAAGCTATATTTAACGTTGCCGCATTCGTCCACTACACAAATGACACTGATTGGATGATGCTCTTGAAGTCAGAATATCACTTTTATGAGAAAAAAAATCACATAAAAACTGTACTGAAAAAAATGTTTCTTAAGAAGCTCTCTAACTTATGTTATGGAAATTATTTCAAAATGAGAACGGTTTATGATACAAACTTAACATGTTCAACAAAGTTGTTCACAACTAATTTCTCTATAATATTGCATAATAAGTATAATGCTATCTCAACCAGAAATTGACATAATGCTTGGTACTTGAATTTCTCAGGACGACCCTAAAACCGCTTCAGTGAAAAGAAACAGTTTTTCATGTGGAAACCTACGACAAAAAATATCGCTAAATCCAAGGATAAAAGCCTGAACAATTATTACCTGCTAATTTCGCTTCCAGAATTATTGTACAATAGCTGGGGCGGATCCAGAATAAAATTTCGTATGGGGTCTGAAATTGCAATTTTCAAATGAAAATTGAACAATGCGTAATACGTAATATCAGCATTTAATAAAAACCAGTGGAAAAGTTGATTTGAAATGATTTTGAGTTTAGAACTAACTTAAAATTGGAACTAATTTAAAATTTACCTGGTCGAAAATTTTCTACGTGGAATCAGAATCCTTCACCTGGATCCGCCTCTGAGAAATGGTGTTTTTTGTCATAGAAGCGACATCACAGCCAACCCCACTATAAAATTATACTGCTTGTGTAGAGGATAAGCAACAAAGTGGTAGATGGAATAAATTACTTGTGTTGCTGAATGTTGTGTCTGGTCGGTTCGGTTCGCAGCTACTGCTCTGGTCAAGTACTAAAATTTTTAATTTTGAAAATTAATACATTTTAAAATAGCGATGCATAAATCTAAATTTGTTAAATTTAAGTACCAATTAGTGCTTTAAAAATTAGAAAGACATTTTAATCTAGAAGAAATATATTTTATTCTATAAATTTCAAAAGTATTTTTTTTGCTGTCAAAAATTAGAAAATTTTAAAAAGTTTAGCCTTCCTGATTTAAAAATTACAACAATTGAAATTAATGACATTAAATATCCTACTGTCGTTACATTGATTACTTATCGGTCTGACGTATTTTATGTTTTTTCATCATTAAATTGTAAAACATAGGGGAATATGGACCAATTCGGATCATTGGCGAATTCGGACCCCAGCTATTTCCTAGGCATGGAAAGAGTTAGTTTGGATACACGCGTAGAAAATGGTTGGAATTTGAACAGGAAGTTGCCCACAAAATCGTTCCGCATTATAATGGGTATCTCGTCTAAGGTGGCCATTCCTGAGAGTGTACGAAACAAGATGCTGCGGATATTCGCTAAATAATTACTTATCTGGCAAGCGATCTGCGGATGTGTCAGTTTGGCTATATCCTGGACCCGTTAATAGACTCTATCGAGACACTATTTACTAACACAATACAATTGGTATTGCTGTTCCAAATGATGATTTAAAGCCGACAAATCTAACATAGTTTGATTTAATCAACTAAATACATACAATTTCTCTAATCAACATGTCCTGTCAGTAATGTAAGTCTAGGGCCAGACGCGGCTTTCAACGGCCCTGATCTCATCTGATATCTTGCTTTGGCTGAGACTGTTTAGTTTCCTTTACAAGAGTGTATGTAAGGCGACTGACAACTGTCAAGATTAACTGTCAGAGACATTCCAAATGAACAATCGACCTTTCAAAATATGTGGATTGGTTCGTTTGAAGTGACAATGACAAATATTCAGCGCCCCATTTTTTACAGTTCTCGTCACTCTCCTTTCATACACTTTAACTTTTGATTGAGGCAAGATGTGCTCACAAAAACAAGTAAGGCTAATAAATGTGTCTATTGCCTTTCATTTGAGTACTAATAGTTACAAGGAACAGCTCTAGAACTTAAGCTATTGCAATTAGTCTGATTGGATTCCGATGGAGCAGTGCTGCCAGGGACTGTTTACGTTGACGACGGAAAATGAATTTTTCATATATCTTCGTTATGTTGCAATATTATAAAAAACTGATAAAAATTTTCAATTTAGGCTGTCTTTGGCTACGTTTTCCACACAAGTGGATTATTGTAAATATTCTAGGAGAATTGTATTGAGCATTGGAAAGTAAAAATTGAGTAGCACTGAGAGGGAATCACCTATCTTTTTTTTATTTCGATTATAGATGTTTTAACCATAAAGTCATTCGCCTCTTCGGGTTAGAAAAATCTCTGGTGAAAAATTTCTAACCCTATGTGCGGGGTCGGGACTCTAACCCAGGTGCGCTGCGTACAAGGCAATCGATTTACCAACTACGCTACACCCACCCCCAATCACCTATCTTTATGAAAAAGGTTTTTCGTGTTTCTTTACCCCACGGTTTTCAAGGAAACTAGTTTTGAAACCCTACATGCACTAGAAAAAAGTTGGGAATGAAAGGGTTAATACGTCACCTTTGTGCAATTCATTGCATCAGGTCTACTGGGTAAGCGAATGCTCGGAATCAATCCGGCAAAAAACATGTCAACACCGAACGAAATGGAAATACGACACCCAATCTAGTGCAAATCGTAAATATTTAATTATAAATAGAACTTGGAAATACAATCAAATATAACTATAACTATAATTGTCCATATAAACCACAGCAATCAACACAAACCTTGAAACAGACTGTAGTTATTTGAACACGGAAACCGGGAATGATTTAATCTGTCAGATTCAGCAAATCGCCGAGGCAACCGCATTAGTTGCGAGAAGTTATGACTGAAAAACTGTCGTGACTAACGCAGAAAATCGATCAACTACTAGAATTACGACCACAACAGAACAACAGCACCATAACCCCACCAGACTCGCCCAAACATAACGCTATTATTTCCTCGTTCCGGTTGTTTCAGTTCCATCTGATTGTGAGGGGGGTTGAGATTATACCCCGACCAGCACCAAGTCTAACGCACACGTACTACAATTTACTCGCTTTATCCGCATCCTCCTTGGGTATAAGCTTCCCACTCCCCCTTCTGGCACGCTAGGGTTTCTTGTTTGATAATTTGAAACATTTATGCCACCCACGTTTCGAGTCCACCACCCTGATTAGAGATTCAGCAAATATGTGCCGAACGCGGTGATTACTGATTGCGGAAGCAGCACAACACGATATTTTTTGGTTTTATTTTTTGGCTTTGCCAAGAAAATTTCAGGGCTTTCCAGCAAGGACCGGAACTGCGGATAATGGCAAAGGAAGTTTTGTTTTAAGTATAGTTAAAAGAGAGCGGTCCAGCAATTGACGTAAAAACGGAAACAGTCGACGTCCATTGCTATAAAAGTCCAAAATTCTCGTTCGGTCAGTAATAAAATAGGGTGTCGAGACTGCTAGGCTAGAGACTAAAGCTAGATATTCTGCCCACACAAAATGATTAAAACCAATTTTCTCCTTAAAAAGGACTATGGCATAGTTTTAAAATATTACCTGTCCCACCATGATAACAGTTGATAATGGTTCCCCTGGGATATGCTTGACAGATTGTAACTATAAGGAACGAGCGGCATCATGAAATATTATATCCTGACGTGGCAAACCCACTTAGTGCTTTCGTCCTCCGCTTGGATGCTTTTGTCGCAAAATGAAATCACTTATTTATTTAGTCCTTCATTGTGATGACCACAGCAGAAGCTTCGTTACTGTGCAAAACTGTGGAATGGGTAAAATCTAAAATTTAATTGAATATTACCAAGAATGAGTGGGATTCGCCCTCGTACTTCTCCCTTTTGTGACGTAGCTACTGCACACAAAGCGGAGCTACATCCACGTTAAAACCAACCAAGCGCCGCCCGGTCTAGGAATGTCGGTCACAGCTAACGCACACGCACAATGGGATCGATAGGGCACTCATTTTGGCCAAAATACAATATTAATGGATACGAAAGAGACTAGGAATTTTTTGTCGGATAGCATATTGAACGTTATCAGCCAGAGCTTGAAAAAATTGACATCGCTGCTTGAACTTGAAAGAAAACAAAATTCAATTCATGTCCGCCTCGATGAATGAAATTTTTGATTCGTTTCCCTCGTCATTCGTTCTCCCGACACAGCGCATTCAGGTTCGGACATGTTCGGTTTCAGAAGCAAACTGAATTTTGTTTCTATTCTACCTATGAGAAGGATTATTGAGCGAAAGTGCACCAGATAGAGATTACGCAGTTCAATTATGCTCGAAAATGTAGAATATTCCAACTTCTGCCTTCAAACTCTCCACATAATAGCAAATGAATGATTTGGTTGGTGAAGGAATTTATATTTCCTCTGCACTCAAGCATTCGATCCTGCATGAAATTTCAGTGAGTTGGAAAGTAAATGAGTGAGGGAGGCGGTGAATCTGAATGTCGGTTTCGGTAAATACAAGCAGAAATAAGTAAATGATTTTGAAATTTCGCAACACTGTTATCAGCACCATATTTCTTGTATGATGTAGTTGGAGGTGTGTTACTAACGTAAGATCAAGGAACATTTCCATCTTCAACAAATGTTTCACCTCGCCTACTGTAGGTCTTCTAGGTCTGTTTTCATCGAGTTTGCGTAAAATCGATCACGCCAGTATTTTGCCTTAGTGTGTGTGCTTTGTTTTTTGGTTCACTCATGTCTCTCGCCGTGAGGCGTTACTGCTACTGTTACTGGCGTGCAGAAGTAACGAAGTGACGCGGGTAAAATTTACTCATTTGGTTTGCGGTGAACGAGTGGTGCGTTTTAACTTCTGGCTGGTGCGAGGTCAGGAGCTAAACTGTGACGTTTTTAATGCGCTTTTAGGCGTATTAAATACTTTCTTTTCAACGGTTCAGAGGTTTTCGAGGGTTTTGGACGTTTCAGGTGTTTTTGTCGTTCTTGGATATGTCATACGTTTTCGACGTTTCTAACTGTTTTATGAAGCTTTGTCAACGTTTGACGCTTTTAGACGTTTTAGTAACCTTTTTATGTGTTTTTTGTCGTTTTCATACTTTTTAAGACGTTCATCGTTTTTAGACGATTTTGGTAACTTTGAGCGTTTTTATGTCTTTGACCATTTTAGAAATACAATAATTCATGTAAAATTATGCTAACTATACTACACATAAAGGGAACGCGACCAATAGTATAAAATTGTGCGTGTGATTAATGTTACATTGGCCACTATAAATAACTTGCGTATGTGTACGTGACCATACCGACATCGAACAAAAATCCCCGTAAAACAATACCAAGACTTGAACCGGCAATCATGTAAATTTCCAGAGGAACATACAGTTTTACATGATCATCAGGATTCATTTTATGTGCATGATAAATAGCGTAAATTTATTCATAAAACATGATTACACAAATAGTTTTTCTACTATCTTTTGCAATACGCTTAAGTTAATTTTGTTTTTTTTGCTGTGTATATACACTTTAGGGTCTACTGAAATTGTCAAGTGATAAACGTGTATTGTAGTCAAAAAGTTTTTTTTTCAGTTTAAGTATGGACGGAAACTGTGGTACGAGAGAAATTTATCTCGTTGAAAAAATATATTTTCTCGATATCAGAAGACCTTGACGTTTAATGCATTATTTAGACATTTAACATTGAAAAATTATATTCGATTTCCTAAATTCCATGTATGCACCTTTGAAAATAATTCAGTTTCGATATACGTACACGAGATTTTCATAGGTGACCACATACAGATGGAGTGCACTATTCATTTGAGTTTGTGAAACTGAGTTCAAAAAATGCTATTTACTATATCTATTGCTTTGTTGCCTATCCACTGCACAATCAGTATAGTATCGTTAACCGCGGCTGTGAAGTGAAGTGAAAACTAGAAGCTTTTACCACTGGAAAATTCTATTACGATTGACTTTAAGCACACTCATACTACAGTGCGCAATGTAGAACAATTACTAAAAAAGAAAATGAAGCTAAATGTCACACTGGGTGGAAATATACCCTTTCGTGCGTACTCTTTCCGTAGAGTGTATTGTTTACGAAAATTTATGCTCACCGCTGTTTCGATACCGTTCACTTTTTCTTGTAAATTTTTATATAGTTTCGTGTTTATGAACGGTTTTGTGCGTACAGATAGGTGTAGAAAATTTTGTTTTATGTTTGTGAATTAGTAACATAGGGTTTAGCTAGGCTACCGCTCTCCTCTTGCGAAAATACGAGTGCGCTAGTTATGTTGCTCATGGGTGACAGCTATGCGATGAGGCGGATTGTGTTTGTGATAGTCGAGTGCGGAAGGCGGCCATCGAGTTTTGACGAGGAGAAAGTGACGAACCACGGCGTATTACAGACGTCCGTAAACAGTGCTATTTTTTCGGGACAGTTTTCCGCCACTACTGCCAGTAAAGTGAAGTGCGCGCGTGTGACGGCAAGTTCAATCCGTCGAAGAGTGCCGGCCCGTGGTTCGGGCGCACAGAAAAGTGGTGTTGGTTCGCCGAAGGGGGACAGCTAACCGTAAAGGAGCATTCTCGCGTCCCCGGCTAAAACCCAAGGAACCTAACACCGACCGTTCTCGCTATAGAGGATAAGTCGAACGAGCCTAGCTCTCCTCTATAGCTAATAGCCAAGGAGAACGAATCAGGGTGGACAAAAGTTCCCCCTGGGAAGTGCACTGCGGTGACTTCCGGGATCACTTGCGGCGAGCAAGTCGATCCGGCGATAGTTCGCCATCGTCGCTAGGGAGGTTCCAACAAAGGAGCAAAGCTCACCTCTCTAGCTAAAAGTCAAGGACCGCTGCGAAGCAGCCATCGTAATCAAGAACTCGGCCGTTGCTGTCCCGGCCGGTCGGACGAGACCGCCCAGCAGTAGCAGCTCAACGGCAGCAGCAGCAGTGGAGAGTATTAGGAGGAAATAAAAGTCGGTAAATCTGTTAATTTATTTTGTTTGTTTACCTTTTTTGTGGTTACGAAAATCCGAAATTCTGTAGAGGCACCTAGGCCGCCCTAAAAAGAAGGGTTCGCCGGGCAAACAAGAACCCGAGTAGTGGGCAAACCCCTACTTACAAGCTACATAATGCTCGTAATATGTTACAGATAACGTTCAGAAATTTAGCTGTGATAGAAAGCACCATTGTTAAAAACAACATGCAACTAGGTGAAGAATACGAAAACGCTGGAGCCAAGATTAATTTCCGTATAGGTGGATGATGATAAAATAGAGATATGTCTACACGATTTGGCTCCGTGGATGAACTTGGATTTCAATAAAAAACATCATGTCGAAATACAGTGAAGCCAATTTTCATAAAAATTAGAACTTATCACTAAATCAAACCTGATAGCACTCCATGGTTTCGATGCACGAACTAATGTACAGATGAAAACCTTCCATAGTAACCAATTTACAAGTTGCAAACAAATCAAATAGATTTAGTTGTTTGTCATTGAGTTTTGTGTACACTGTTCAAACCTAAAATACCCACGAGGCAAGTCCCGAGCAACACCGTTTGTTGACTAGTAGTTTCTGCAACAAAATTCGTTGAAAAGAAGCGTACATCGACTATTATTCAACTGATTTAGCAACCAAAAAAGCGCCCCAGCAAAAGTTTATGGTTATGCAACAAATCGCGGCCATTATATGTTGCAAGTTTTGCTTAGGGTTAACGCATTAACCCGTATCCAATGAACTAAAATATGTAATAGCAGATTTTATGAGGTACCGCTGGTTTTCCTCATACAACCCAAGGAATAGGATGCACACATTACCGAATAACTGAAACCAACCTGCAGCCTGTTTATGCGATGTGTTTCATTTTGCACTATATATCAAAATTCAAAAAGATACACTCCCTGATCATACTACTACACTTAAGCTGAAAAAGTACTTTTCCGCCAAGCTATATACATTCATTACTTGACGACTATAATTAAAACAAACAAAATTTTATTGAAATCAACCAAACAAATAGTTTAATAGCTATTTGGAAGGCGACATATGACGCTAATTACTTATTCAAAAAATTGTATTTTTGTCATAAATTGGAAAAAGTACACATTTTCATCAAGAAATGTTAAAGCATCAAAGAAGAGCTTTCTTTGAATAAGTTCGAAGATAGGTTATTGTTTAATTACGATGTAGTGTGTATTTTATTCGATTTGACGTTGATGTAGAACTACACTTCTAAATATGTAGAATGTAATTCTACTTACAATTCTAAATACTTAACGCCGAAGCAACCCACACTGATTTTATATACTTTCATATATACCTAAAGGGCTTAGGAACGTGTGCGTACAGAAAGTTTACTCCAACTTAAAAGACACCATATAATTTAACCTCAACCATCCAATGAAATAGATAAAATATATTATTAAAATATGAAATAGATAAAATATATTTCGCAAATACTTCAAACAGTATTATATCGTTTGTCAATATTTGTAAATTACTGTTTTTGTTAGACATATATGAGAGATAGAAAGAATTAATTACCCATATAGTGCGCAACCGTGTATAAGAATCGCGTATCCCCCGTATTTAAGCGATTACTTTAGGGCCCAACAGAAGTAGTCGATGAAATCAGTAACCATTTGACTGAATGCGATGATCACAAGCACCATTTTAAATAACAGCTCAAATGCATAGAGCAACGACTAGCATTTTGATACGTAAAAAGCAAACAGTCTTGATTTATTTTTACTTCTTTTCAGCTGACCAAGCGAATAAATCAAATTTTCCTCACACCCAGCAAGCTAGAGTAAAGTTAGTCGCTAGAATACGTGTTGAAGTTTCAAGCTATTGCCCAAAGCTGAAAATACTCGGTTGAGATACTTTTAACATATGAGAAAAGTTGGATCCACCGATTGCCGGTGCATACTTTCCAACTAACAGACCGGCATGGAGTGCCGTTTTCAATATGTACGTACATTCGGTTGCGATATTTGGCTACATCGCGCAGCGCAATATTTATAGAGGCCATGCATAAATGGCGTAGCATTTGTGACGAAGTGTGACGAGGGGGAGGGTAGGGTCAGAAGTTGTGCGACGTAGCATTAAGTTTTAAACCCATTGTTTAGAGAAAACAATTTAATGATCCTCCATTCCCAAGAGAAATGAATTTAAATTCAAACAAGTTACTTTTGATGCGGTTTTTCATGAGGTAAATTTTACGATTCGCGGAATTAAAAGTTCGCAAAAATACGAAAAGATTTTGTATGCGGATTTAATTTGCTACATTAGTTAGCTAATGCTGCTAACTAGTAGACTTATTTTGGAAGCTGAATTAAATTTTCACTTCGGATTCAACCAAACAAAATTTAGTAGTTTAGATGAACGTATGGTTCTTAGAATCATTGGCAGCTACACGATTGTGAACTGAGAGAACGTGTCTTCATGCTTCCCTTGACATATAAAATTCAAAACAAAACTATCAACACAATATTTGTCATGAAATGGGCTTATTTTGCACGCAATTTGCTGTTATAATGAAAATGTTGATAAAAGTCGTCAAACATTTTGAAAGGACATGTATTTAAAATAATTGAAAAACATATGTAATTTTTCTCATCACCCGGGCGCTTTGCATTGAACAGGTAGGTGAATACTACGTTATTTACGAGGGGGAGATTAGAATTTTGTGACCAAATGCTACGAGGGGGTCAAAAATCACCGAAAAAAGCTACGTCATTTGTATACGTCCCCATACCTGTCTGCTGCTGCTATTGTTTCCGAACTGACGTCCGATGGGATAGTAAGCTCCCTCGAGTAATACTGTTGTTTAAATAGTCGAGGATAACGTCATTCGTAGAAGCGCAGTGTACCGGGTGCTCAAATCTGTCATTCCAGACTATTCAGGGTTTAATTTATTCAATGCCCCACTATCAAAAATCTACACACGGAATTTTTTTCCCAAAATTTTGAACAAGTGCCATGAGCTCTGGTACAATCACGTGGTTACGTTATGAAAGCAGGACCATGAATTAAAATCGCATAATTATGTTCAATTTCCCTTCAGTAACGCCCGCAACGCTTTTCTTATTAGAATCTTTGTTTTTGTTTTGTGGACTTTAGTCATGGTTACCGCCTTGTCATAACCATTTTTTTTGTACGTGAACTAGTTCACCATTTAATGAACATTATTCATAAAACCCAAGGTTGATTCATAATGTTATTCATAGATTTAGGAATATTAGTTCACAAAATCAAAACAGTCTGGATATTTCTCGTAAACTAAATAATGAAACCAAGAATTCTATTCAGAAATCCATTCCTCGTGAACTAATTCATGATTCCTACTATAGTAGTCACGATTCAATATCCGTGCTCGTGAAACAGTTCACGAAATCATAGTATACTATTCAAGTATTCGTGAACTGGTGCATGATTTCTAGTACAATAGTTATGACTCAAATAGTTCAAAAAAATCATGAAATATTCATGGACTCGTTAACGGATTCGTGATTCCTAGTACATGATTTACAATCTATCTTGTGTTTGTGATATTTACAAGATATGGGTCAGTCCACGCGAAGTGATCAAAGCACGTATAATCGACCTTCACGGATTTGAACCAAATTTGGAGGAATTGTTCATCTAGGACCAATATATAAAAACCCAAATTTTTGTAATGTTTAAAAGGTTTTCTTCCATTTAATTCCACTATGTGAAATAGTGGAATTAAATGAAAGAAAACCTTTGAAACATTACGTACATTCCACTAAGACCTCCGTTCGCGTATATATTGTGGCCAAATTTTTGTGTCAATTAAATAACCCGTCGGGCCATGGAAGCACCCCCCGTTTTAAAAAAATGTAATTAAGTTGTATAGCAAAAATATTAATTTTTGGCAACAGTGCTGCCAACTATGCGATTTTTTTTAGTTAAATGTTAAAAGTTATTTTTCTCTCAATTCTTATATTTTAATTTTGAAAATTCTAATGCCATCGTGTTTCTCAGACATTTTTGCATAAAAGCACTTATAATCTCAATACAATTTGAGCTGAGAACTGATCCTTGTAACTCTTAATACTCAAATGAAAGGCAATAGTCACATTTATTAGCCTTACTTGTTTTTGTGCGTAAATCTTGCCTCAATCAAAAAGAGGGAGTAAAGGCGCTATAACCTAGGCTTATTAGCCAGGGCAAGGTGTAAATACCTCTGTCCCATCCCAAAGGACCAAAGGAGTGACATTAACCTTCTTAGCAAAGTCACTCCCAACGATTTATTATACATATCCCCTTCAAACTGAAACAGTCGGTACGGTTGTCCTCGTTTCTTCCTCTTTTAAGATTCAAAACAATTCGTTAATTAAATTATTCATTGAATGAATAATTTTATTGCCGTCTATTTTTGAAACATCTTCAAACCCAACTCTGCACAGTAGGCCTGGCCGTTTTAATATTTGCGACATATAAAAATATGCTTCAAATATTAATATTGACAAGAAAAACACTACAGAATAACTGCAGTGTTTTCCAGGATGCTTTTCAATACTGGCTGTGTAAGGGTTAGAATAGAATAGAATAGAATAGTAAATCTTGCCTCAATCAAAAGTTATAGCTGTTTAAAAACGTTGTTGTCCACAAACAACATGGGCATGAATGGGTTAACTAAAAACATCGCATAGTTGGCAGCACTCTCGCCTAAAATTAATATTTTTTAGACTCCTTGAACAGTTTTCTTCAAAAACCATCTTGCGGTTTGATTTTAGAGTAAATAGAACCGGAGATATGATCAAAAGAAAATCAAGGGTTTTGACAATTTGTCAAAACAGGGAGTGATCCCATGGCCCGAGGTGTGGTTTGATTGGCACAAAAAATGGGTTTTTATGTATTGGTCCTAGATGAACCATTCCTCCAAATTTGGCTCAAATCCGTGAAGGTCGATTTCAAGTTTATATCTTTGTTTATCACTTCGGGTGGCATGACCCATATCCCCAATCTTTTTTCAATTTCATGCAACATGGTAATGAAATTTTCACGTGAACTATTTCTCAAAATTTGATAATTATTCGTGGAGTCATTTTTGTTCCATGCAGCGTTGCTAATTTCCAGAGTTATCTGGAATCTTCCAGATTTTTCTCGACACACTTTGACATCGGCACAAGACATTTTGCAAGAATTTTAGAACTTTGGCAGACATTCAGAATTCTTAAATTGAATCAATTCGTCTCTCTGAACATTAAAATAGTATAGGTCGATTCTGGGCTGTTGCCCCCGAATGCCGCGCGTTCTCTAAGTTAGGTTTGTCTGGAGCAAGAAAACAGTGATATCAACCTCCTAATGGACACAAGCCCTTAAGATTTCATACACACCTTTGGCATCACAGTCTAATGAGTTCTTAAATTCGTAAAAATGCACTTTAAAATGAATTTTAAAAGGCTTTGGGATTCCGGTCCGTTTTAAAGTTACAAATTTGTGAGTATTTAGAGGTGCAAATGAGTAACTCCCTAACTCTGAACCACCAGATACCGGAAAAGTTGTATCTTGCAGTATCAAAGGTATAAAAATAAAAAGTGGGTTTCGCAAATAAGGATTTAAATGGCTGTTTCTATTTTGATATCACAGGTGAGACTACTGTCTCTCGGTTCCGCCAAGTATCTCAATGATACTCCATAAACACAAAGAAATTGGAAGCATAATAGAAATTTGAAACTATTTTTTTTTTGCTTCGTCTGCCTTTTTTCCCAGACATTAATGCCAGATTTTGATTCAAAATACTTGGTTCCATAGTGCATGGAATAGTTCATGAAATTTCATATATGATCAACTGCTAGGTACCAGCAGTAGATATAAGAAAATAAAAGCTGCGCTGTGTACCAAAAATGCGTCATAGAGCCATGTTATAGATCATGGAACAAGATGCCGCTAATCAGGCATACTTTTATGATCCAGCTCATATTGTCACTCTACTCCGTGTATAAAATCCGATAATAACCAAAAAATAACAGATCACGATTAGGCGAAGAAAAATTACATACTAATATCATGATAAAACTGCTGATATCATGAACATGTACAACATCACACCACTCCACGTGTTAAATTCGAAAATAAGCTCAAGAATAAAATTTCACGATAACGTGCAAATAAATTATGAAAATGGTGACTAAGATCATGAATCCACGAACATAAATCACACAACTCGCTACACAAATATCACGATAACGTATATAGGAATTACGAAAATCGTGACTATGATCCTGAAATCATGAACATAAATCACATTACTTGTGAATAAACTATCAAAAATCGTGACTAAGATCCTGAAATCATGAAGATGAATCATGTCTTGAATATTACGATAACGTGAATGAAAATTACAAAAATAGCGAATTAGAAATAATAAACACAAATAACGCTATTCTACTAAACTCATAAATAAAATAGCACGGTAACGTGATAAGAAATTACAAAAATTCACGAATAGGCTCCTGAAATCATGAACATCGTTTAACTGGCGGCTATGTATTCCCAAATTATGTACAAGAATCAAAACTAAACATGTTCAGGGAACAACCACAGTGACCCAAACAAACATTCAAATGTAACGCCATGTATACGTTCGAGACTAACTAACACAAATAGTTTCATGAATACGAGGTTTATTATTCATAATTCAAAGAACCTGGTCACGGTTTTCGTGAATCGTTCAGTTTACGAAATCGTGATCTTTTTCCAATGAATTTGCAAACGATTTTTTTCCGTGTAGTTTTATCTTTTGGGTTCTATCATTAGGGGCATTTCTGAACGATATGTGCGTTCAACACCTAACCACTTTACGATACATTATTTTAGTTGCAAAGTGTACCTCCATATCGGTAACAAAAACGTTGTTCTACGTCAAAAGATTGCTATGCATTCATTAATTTGGAGTTATCTGCATCCAAACAGGAATGCTGCTTAGCTATGCTGATAGATTTACTAGTTGTAGAGTAAATCCCAAGACATGGAATTTTTGATGTCAAAATAATACTTTTCTTATCTCGGCAGCTGCAATTCAATGGAAACAACATTTGGCCAGTCAGCGGAACTAACATTTTTTTCCAAATTACGTTAGAACAATCACTACCGACAGGGATGAAATTATTCTAAATTTATTACACCTATTATTATATCAAAACTTGCTCCCCTATACAAGAACGAATTCCGCAACATGAAAACTGTTAAGGATCGTTAATCAACAAAAAAAATCAATCTCGCCCGCGCACTGTAAAAGTAGAAAAGTGCCAGCAAATAGGATTCTTCCGGAAGGCAAGCTTTCGCCAGTTGAGCCAACGGAAAAAATGATAAATGGCTCCATAAAAACTCAACTCGTCGTAAAAAAAAACTATACCACATATACGGTGCCCAATAGGTTTATACTAGCTGATGGCTGAAGAATGTGATTTCATGGTTCAGCTTGGGTCCGTCATAATGGGATTAGCCTTTTAGCTAGACCTTCCGGCAGACAGAATCGGTATATGTATTTAGAGAAGGGCACTGGGCGAAATGAAAGTATAAGGATCAATAATTGTAGTTCCATCGCAGTCAGCTTGATCAATCGGGCGAATTGCTTCGCAGCTAAATTCTGTCTGCACTCATAAATTTCTAGCTTTTCCGTGCTCACCTGACGTGACACGCAACTGAAGGTCTGACGGGCTGTCGATTCAATTCTTTCCATTTGTGCCACACAGTTTCAGCAATTGACGTTGATTTGACTCGGTTTAAAAAAAATGAGAAAAACATTACTTGATTGTTGTCACGTGACACGCGTAGTAGCAGCAGGTAGCTAGCTATATGTTTCACAATTGAAGTGTCTATTTTTCGAGCTTTCGTGTCATGTTAGCCTCGGCTGAGGGCAATGTGCATGAAAAGTTCATCAGTTACATTTTTTACATTCATGGTACAAACTATGCTATTGAGTAGTTACACTGCCTACTCGTACTACTACCGGCCATGATGCAGTAGGTGAATGAAAAAGCGCTACATTTTGAAAGCTCAGGACCGACAACAAAAAGAGCTCAGCCCATTGAAGAGTTACACTTTCTGTGGATCATTTCCAGCCCGCTTCACGGGTTTACCGGAGTGACACATCATTCATTGTTACTGTATGACGGATTCACTGATGGTGGGTGGTGAGGTAAAAGTTGAGCGGGTTTGACGGATGAAAAATAGAGCTTCTAGGGTTTTACTAAAACAAGGACAACACGTGGGAATGTACAGTGTAACAGACAGCCAGGACGTGTAGCATACGGATAGGAGATGTGTAGTTGTAATTTCAACCATACATCTATCCAACAGCTGCGTGATGGATGACTTTTTCTTTCGTTCATTGTTATAATGCTTTTGTAGATTTATAGAGTGTTGGTAATAAAGTGCGACACGATACATGAGGGATCATTTCCCGATCAGAAAGAAATAACAAAATTATTACAGGCTGAGTTACTTTGTTATGATAACAAGTTGTGTTATAACTTTGGTCTCGTTAGTTGGTAAAATAACAGAAAACATAACAGAAATTCTTGTAGTATATATCAAAAATGTGACAACCTGTGATAGGCTTCTATCAGAATTATAACAAATTTTGTTAGGTTCCCCCACTGCCAATATAGCTTTTATTACCTATTGTATAGTATCAACGAATTTAGCGTGCAAGTCTAAAAATAGAATAGAATAGCAAAATATAGCATACATTAAGGCGTTTTCGTTTGGCAACATATAGCAAAAGCTTTTTATAGTTTGGTCAAATGATTGCGTACATGCTGGCTGATTGTTATTACGAATATATGACACGCTGATTGTTATTAGTGGATATAGCGATTTGAACCTGGGTATTCTGAGTTTTATGTGGATGTTTCCTGCATGAACCAACGACGTTGCTTTCGACTGATGTTTAATGTTAGCATAATATTCCTCGAATCCGTCAAGGGCAAAACGATTATAGATACATCTTGTTTCCAGAACGCACACATTGAACTTTGCCAAAGCCTAAGGACTGTTTGTTTTCCTTGTGTCATACGCTTTGTTTTCATGCAGTTTTACTCACTACTACAGCTGCCTATATTACGATGGACTGGATAGCTTTATAATGTCTTTTCAGATTAGGAAAGTGGGGCTATTTTTAGATTCTGAATAGTGCGCTTCGGTGCTTCTCTTGTACGTTAACATGATTTACACGATTTTTAGAAATAATGTCGATGCGATATGGTAACATTGAGCGGATAATTTACCTACATTATTTTACGGAGAATACGACATAGATTCAAAGAAACAACTACCAAAGTTTTGATGCTTGCATTTTGAGATTTCAAGTAAAGTTGTTTTCGGGGTTTTCTTATTGGCATTTTTATATGGGGAAGATTAAGCAAACCATTACAATAATCTCATATCTAATAAATTCGCAAAAATACAATTTTTTACAATAGTTCAATCTATCAACTGCGAATATTATAACAGATAATCATAAAAGTCGAGAAATTGTTGAGGATTCTTCGGTGTGACGAATTTTGGAATATTTCATGTTTTAAAAAATGCATTTTCTTTTCTAAATTTTATTTAGTTTTAAGGAGGAAATTATTTTCAATATTTTTCATTAAAGTTTTTAGCTATTTCAAGCACTATCTAAAACACATATTTAAATTGTAACAGCAAACAATAATACCAGCTGGGATATGTATATATTCAGAGATTTCTAGGCCATTTTGGAATATTGATAGCTTTATGCAGCATACTCACAAATATTAATTTTTCAACAATTTGAACAGGTCGCATTATTCCTTTTTTCAACTTTCTACAAAATGAATCAAGTATCTTTATTATTACGAAAATTTGTTAGTTCGATGTTTTTTTTTAAACGAACGAAGCACCATAGAATACAACGGAAACATTAGTACATATGCGCATTCAAAGTAATTGTCAGTTCATTGTAAATGTCAAACTGTCTTAGGTGGAATGAAAAGATACAACAATCTCAAACTCAACTATTTTTATGCGGGAGTTTAAATAAAAAAAATACAATGCTTTGGTAACTCGAACGCACAAAATAAGATACCCACAAATTGGACAAGTTTCGGTTGTTTATGAAAAACCCGCATAAATTGGAGAAATCGGACTGAAGATCCTCGAAGATCCTCAAAATTCATAACGGTTTTGTGGAAATCTGTATATATCAAACAGTTTTTTAAGTTCTGAAAATTCGTTTTCGCAATATGCACAATTAATTAAAAGAAAATTATTTATATGATTATTTGACTAAACCATAACAAATAGTTTAAAAATGCTTTTTTATTTGAATCCGCGTTTCTTTATTTCATCTGGAGTGCTTGATGCTTCCTACATCTTCTTTAAAATAAGTTTTATATGAAAATTATAATCTTTGGAATAGCTTGTTGATAACTTTACGATTTCAAAACTTTTTGAATAAAGGCTTCAACATTGAAATCATATGCCACATATTCGAAGTTGCGCGTCAGACGAGTGTCTCAGAAAATAGGCAATCTCTTAATAAAAATGCAACCAAGTAAGTTAAACACCTTACTTTCAAGTTTTCAGATCACTTGCATCTAAAACTTATCTATTCTCAAAATAGTGGAACTTTGAATATCCATGTGGAAAACGCAAATATAAGGAAATCAATAAAAACTTCGAAAATTTGCTTTAAAAAGTTGAATATATACGCATAAAAAGAGGCTTCAGCGTATTAGCTAATAGACAGTTATTTGTATAATATAACAATCATTCACAATTGATTGATTGATTTGTTTATTGGGGCTTTAACCAACTGGTCATTTTCCTGCTTTACAGTTTACAGTTAGCATTCAAAGATAATTGTGAAAGAATATGTAATATATTATAACATCATCGTTGTATGCGTATATTAACATCATATTAGCAGTTCAATGATATCACCAGAAGATATAATATTGATATAAGTTTGCTTGCCTTGCTGATTGGGATAACACAGTGAGTAATAAATATCAACATGAGATATAAATTTGATAGTTTTCTGTTATGTCGTTCTGATCGGGTTACGGTTAAGACCCACGAATTTGGGAAGCTGCAGCGTGTCCAATCCACTTGCTGAGTTCGTGAAGTTTCTGTTCATGACTTACTTTTTTGATAAACGTTGTTAAACAAAAGCAATTTAAGCAATTTAAAACCTTGTAAAAATGAAAGAGGATATATTTTCGAACAGTATAAAGATGGATTAGGAGCAAAAACCCAGTTTTAAGTCCACCACTATATGAAGGTATCTTACGGACCTTACGTCACTGATTTTCTGAATTTGTAAAGCTTATTCAAAAAAGCTGAACTTAGTAGTTGAAAAATCTGAACTAAGTAAATATGTATCTTGTGAATCTTAGTCACATAAGTATCCATCAATATTTGCCTACATTTTCCGCTCTTAAACAACATTGTCGGGAGGAACCCAACCCAAAATTGCAACCAGTAGCAACATTTTAGGTGCTTTACATGATTGGTTGTGTACATTCAGGCGCAGTGTGCGACGAAACAGCAGAGAGACAACAGAAGGTAATCAGTCTGATTCCAACAACCAGCCAGCGATGAACAACACATATCTAGTACACATTAATACATGCCTATTCTGTGATCGTCCTACACACGAATCTTTAAGAATATCTTATGTACGACCCTTCAATATGACACACACAGTCAGGAATCAAAAACGGCCCTCTCACAGGTTGATGGTATTGATGGTATTGTAAACATCATCAAGCCACAATAGATTCAATAGAGTTATCTAAATATAAGGACCTTCGCTCTTTCTGTTTCTATTTGCACCAAGTTCTACTACTAGAGGTTAATTAGTTCACATGTTAACAATCCACCAATTATTATGACTACTCAGGTTTTGATTTATATAAAAAGGCCCGCTTCAAGATGTTGATTAAAATACGCCTTGATAGTGGTGTATCGAGGAGGCCGGGAGGCCATTCCATGGCGGCATGACTGGGAATTCTAATGATATGGAAGAACCCACTTCGGTCCACGCGCGATCATTCTAATATACATGCGAATATGGGAAAGGCACACGGCTTTAATGTAGAATGTATACACGCGAAGTTACATACACGTAAGCACACGCGCAAACAAACGCACACGCAATCCAACACGTTAACATACAAATGCTCGAGCCGTTCGCGATGATACGCGCGATCGCGAAGTCCCTACGCCTGCACACACACCTGAACCGTACAATAAGTATCACATTCAGAATCACAGCCTGCTGCAATTGGCCCAAAGCGGTGTTTTAGTGGGCGCCATTGCCTGTCTAGTCTACAATTGTAGTGTGTGATTCTGACGGGGAGCCCTTCCGAGAATCTAGCTCTACGGCTCTAGTAAAACAACAATCGAAAAAAAAAATTGAATCAAAAACGGTTGACAAATTTGTGGCTGCGGCTGAGCAAATATTGTCATCAGCAAAAACTACGCCCAGTAGCAGCTAATCAACAGCCAGCACCATTGGCGAGGAAGCTAATACCAAATACGGCAGGTTCACACTTGTAACCCGTATTTTGAACAAACAAGCACTAGTATTAACAATGCACAGTGGTCCAGATTGCAAATTTAATAGGAAGTTTAGGTTTTTACTAAAACTAAACAACTTGGCCTTATTCTGTCTTTAAAAAAATTTTCGTAGTGTTGAGCCTCTTCTTTTTGTTAAAAAACAGAGTGGTTCTAATTTTATTGACCATCCGGAAGTCGCGCTAGTGCACTGAGTGCACGCTGCTCTGAAAATCTAGCGAAATCGTCTTAGGGCACCAGCGGCTGCTCGTTCAGTGGGCCATAAGCGCGACTTCCGGAGGGTTAAGATCAGAAAACAACTTTTTAATCATACTTCCTTCGGTGAAGATATAGAACAATTTTAGAAATGTGTGTATAAGTCATTCCATTATCAAATGACAAACAATACCATGTCAGTTTTCTGTTAGCACCAGTTAACCAACAGAACATGCCCTGTTAGAAACCTCATGTTGAATCACCCTGTAGAAGCTAGATTTTCGATGTGTTAGGAGAAAATGTTCGCTTTAAAAACTCTAGAAATCAGCTAAAGGATATGTTAGTAAAAAATAAAACCTGCTAAAGTTAAGTAAAAAAAAGGATTTCCATGATCATATCCTTGAAAATATGTTTGATTTACTTTCACGGTGGACAAAATAAAAGATATCGTTACGTCCTGCGTGTGTGTTTTTTAGAGCTTGAGCTTGTGCGACCACCTCTGGCTGCTACTCCGTTATCGATCTGGTCTAGCTGAAGTTTGACAGGGAATCAGTAGATAATTATGCTTGGGAGTAGCGGAAACATCTTTTAATATGCAACTCCTGGTAATCCTAAAGTGTTTATTGATCAATACCGGTGCCGGCCAGGCCCGAACGTAGATCGCGGAAGGAAAGGGAAGGAATTGTTTGTCCGATACTTGCTTTTGCTAGAGGCCGTATATACTACTGCGCACTCCTCAAGTATCACGGGAGGAGGATATTTATTAGTAAGTATAGAAGTTGGGTTCTACTTCTTCTTTACCGACGCCAGAGAGGTGACTCCACTATCTGAACGAGATATCGATCCATCAACTCATGGACCGGGGACCAACGGCTTTACTTCCCTTCCGAAGGAAGACGTGACCACAGATTTTTTCACCTCAGAAAAATCTCAACAACCTCGGCTGGAATTGAACCCAGGCCAACTGGAATGAGTGGCGTGTGTTTTTTAGAGAGAAGAAAATCAAAAAAGCTCTGAGAAGGCAGGAAAAAAAATGTAGCAAACCCAACATCTCTGGGAACGTGTTTGGGCAGCTAAAATCACTGCTCTAGCCCAGAACCGGATTCGTCCCTGGAACTACCTTACGGCATTACTTCCGAGAGGGGTTTTTGGTTCATAGCACACACTCCAATTTAACTCCTTAGTAGTTACTTCCTTCAGTAGGCTGACAGCACCACTAGCTGTGCGTCGAGACTTAGTGCTCTTCCCCTACGAAGACGATCTGGGCGGCAAACTTCAGATTGTCTAATTTACCGAGCCCTTTGTGGTCCATTCAGCACCACTTACTCGTTGAGCTCCCGACTTGTTCGCGCACTACTCGGTCTAGTCCTCGACGATTGACCTAGCATACTCCGACGGAGAATTCCCTGGCGAAAGGTTTTCCCGAAATCGAACGGTTTCTTTCTCCCTATACCGATGCTCGTTTTCGTGAGCCATTCAACTCCACGCTTCGTCCCGATCTACTCGATCTAGTCCCCGGCGGTGGATCTACCCTACTCACGAGCTACCCGGTAGAGTGTCGAGGTCGGTCCGACAATTCCGGTAAAACCTGACGTCCGATTCACTGGCGCTCCGACGACCCGAACCCGGTGCTACGTCGCGTACTACTCAACTGGTCCCCCGGTGGACCTAGTCTACACCGTTGAAGAATTCCCCGGCGGTGAATTTCTATCGAAACCTAATTTGTGGCTTCACAGCGACTTTCTAGCCAATTGCGCTTCTTTGTTGATCCCTACTTCCTCTGGCTCGGAGAGTATACTCGTAATTACTCCGTTTACAGCGTCCCAGGTATACTCGTCGTGGCACATCTCTTCGACGATATTGTCAACTGTCACACCAGGCATACCCCCTCGAAGCTAGGGCATTCGAAGACCACTTGTTCCAGTGTCTCTTGCGCGTTCACACACTCCAGGCAAAGGGGCGATGAAGCGTGTTCAAACCAACTCAAGTGCTTCCGGAAGCATTCCTGCCCGGAAAAAAAATTACGTCAAATGGAAGTTCACCTCTCCATGCTTCCTATATACCCAAGCAGACACAGTTGGGATGAGTCAGTGGGTCCATCTTCCTTTCTCCGCGTTGTCCCACTCTTGCTGCCACTTTGTCAACAAGTCCGCTGGGACCAGTCCGCTTGCATTTCTTGCATTTCTCGGCAGGTAGCATTCCACGTCCTCAGCCAGAGTGACGCTGATAGGGATCATCCCGGGAATTATGTATACTGCCTCTGATGATATCGTTCTGTACGCACTAGCGGCCTCCGCTTTGAGTTCAGCTCAGCAGCCCAGGCCGGTACGCCATACCTCAGTATTGGAGATAAGACACCCGCAAGGAGACGTTTCGTGCTGCCTCTTGCTCCTCCGTGATTCGGCATGATCCTTGCCAATGCGTCAGTTGTCCTCGCAGCCTTCTTACATGCATAGTCGACATGGTTGTTGAAATTTTACCGATCGTCGACCATCACATCCAAGTGCTTCGGGGCACGCATTGATGGGATGGATTGTCCACCAACACGGATCTTAACACGCTGGATTTTTTAAGGTCGCTGACCAGCAGTACCTCCGGCTTGTGGTGAGCCAGCTGCAACTTTCTGTCAGCCATCCAGGTTTCCACAATGGCTATTGATTCTGCCGCCAACATATCCACCTCCTCAACGGTTTCGCCGGTTATTGTCAGGACAATGTCATCTGCAAAGCCGCATTCTGTGCAGCGCTACGGCGATCGCCCGCCGGGTTGCCACTGTTCAACCCGTTCTTCACGTCTATCGTTACCACACCTCAGTAGTGATTATCCCTTTCTTTTGCTTCGATGCTTTCTCCGCGCTCGCGATGACTGTGCGGATGGCGTCCACCGTCGATATCCCTTTCCGGAACCAGAACTACCTCTGCGATAGTTCGTTCTCACTTTCAGTGTAGCTCGTCAGCCTTTTGAGGATGACCCCTTCCAGAAGTTTACCAAGAGTATCCTGCAGGCATATAGGCCGATACGATGCTGGACCTCCTAGTGGTTTCCCTGGTTTTGGCAGCAACCCCAACTTCTGGCTTATCCATCCGGGAATTAGCCATCGTCCAGGCATTTCTGTAGGACTATCCTGAACATGTCTGGACATGCCAGAATTGGGGATACCATCCGGTCCAGGAACTTTCCTCGCTTTCAGCCATTTTTCCATTATAAGGAGCTCGTCGTCTACCGTCTGCATCGACGTACGGTGTAGGTGGCCATGCCGTTCGGTCGTCCTTCGGGAAAGGACCCTCCACGATAATCTTCAGTTCGTCCGCGCACATTTCGACTGGCATCGATAGACCTTAACCCTTGCCAACACGATACGCCAGGGGTTAGCGTCTACTTCTCTGCTCAGCTCCTTGTAGCAGGTGGAGTTACTTAGCACTATCTCGAGTTTACAAGAAGCTCTAGCCGCCTGGAATGTTACATTTTTCTCTGCTGCCTCAAATCTTGCTCTCCGAAAGCGTCTTCTGGCCTTCAAGCAGGCAGCCCGGAGGATGCTGAGCATTTCGTTCAACCGGTACGCCGGTAGTTCCTCGGCATTGTTACATCATATGCCCTAGCTACTGTTTCCGACGACTTATCGGCATTCGGAATTGGAGTGAGGCTATCAGCACGAAGTGCTTCCACGAAAGGGTCCTGGTTCGCTGTTGGTCACTATGTGTGCACTGCTCACTCACTCGCCAATTCATGTTATCCATCAGCGAAGAACTGCAGAATGTTATGTCGATGATGGATTCCCGACCATCTTTACGGAATATACTAGCAGAACCTTCGTTGCAGTCTCATATCCAGCTTCACCAGGGCTTCCAACAAGCGGAAACCTCTTGCTTTGATCAGCCCGTTACCCCACTCCACGGCTCAAGCGTTAAAGTCTCCTCCTATAACAACCGGCGTTCGTCCGACTAACGAACCGATTAGCGCGTCCGATGTTACTGCTATGGTGTCCATCTCGGGAGACCATAGCAGCTACAGATGAATACGCCGTTGATCCTGGCGATCACGAAGCCTTCGTGGGTGTTATCCACCACCTCTTGGACAGGAAAACCGCCCATTACTTGGATTGTCGCCATACCTGCACTATCCACCACCCAGTTCCGTTATCGGGAGGAACACGATAGAGCTCTGCAATAATTGCAACGTCGCACTTCGTTTATATTGTAAATTGCCACAACAGTTGCTGTGCAATGTCACAATGATTTAGATTAAGCTGGGTTATCTCCATCATCATTGGCATGCCACATAAAGGTACGCATTTGAGGCCACCCGTCATGCACTTTGGTTGCTTCGTGCAATATCTAACAACGTACCCCTTTTCTCCGCATTTTTTACACAGTGCAGACCTGTCCGGGCCCTTGC
Organism: Topomyia yanbarensis; assembly: GCF_030247195.1. Lineage (NCBI taxonomy): Eukaryota > Metazoa > Arthropoda > Insecta > Diptera > Culicidae > Topomyia > Topomyia yanbarensis. The sequence continues at coordinate 78,831,891 of NC_080672.1, forward strand.
AGTTCCCAGCCAGGTGTCCGAGGTCAAAGCATCTGAAGCATCCCTTCAACTGCTTGGAAACTCGCGGAGTGACTCTCAGCGAGCACACCGACCATCCGACTTTTATCTTACCGGTCCCCGGCAGCTTGTTGGCAGCGGCCAACGGTAGTCGAATCGTCGCCGTTTGAGTTCCTCCATAAGATTTCCAAATCCGGATAGTCGCCGGTACATTCAGTTTGCATTGCCCGATAAGTGCACTCTTCAGTTCTTTAACGGTCGTTATCTCGTCTAGACCCTTGCACTCGACTGCGGCTTCCTGCGTTCGCTTTGCTGCCCAAGAATTTAGCAACGAGGTCGCGGTAGGTCAAGCTCTTGACGGAAGGATCCTTCTTCAGCTCGAAGATCATCTCGCCTTTCTGGGAGTGCCTCGTTTTAGCAACGTTCTCTCCCAACTCCTTCAGCTCTGGGTCCTCTCTCACTTTCTTGAGAAGAGCAGCGTCGAACGTCTTACTGCTCGCTTCGTTACTCAGTGCATCTCCCTTTGGTGTCTTCTGACGAGGCGAAGGTTCTCTTTTCTTCTTCTGCTTCCTTTTTCGCTCTTCCTTCTACTTGTACTGTTTCCCGCTTTTCTCCTTCCGACCTACAACGGTACTCCAGCTTTCTCCCTGTTGAGTGACGTTCCTTTAATCGGTAATGACAGCGTCCTCGAGCGTCTGCCTCTGGGGCCTACCAGATCTACTGTCTCTTGGCGAGGTCATCTTTGTAGTCACGGAAACTGGCGTGTTCTCCACTCCCATCAGCTTCTCCTTACCCAGCTTCGAAGGGACTGGGAAGATATTAGCTTTAGCCGACGCCAATTCTCGCTCAGCTACATCAGCCCTGCGCGTTGTCGTGTCATACTCCTTCAAGACAGTGGCGCCTTTCGGATTCTGAGAACCATCTCCTTAATGTCCTTATGGACAATGTTTCTCGCGTCCTCAAACTTGTGGAGCTCCTCCACCAAGTGCTTCGCTGTCACTACTTTTAGCTTCTATGTGGTGTAACCCGCTTTGCTCTGGCTGTTGTTGCTGCTGCTGTTGCTTTCCCTCCTCCTGCTCTTGTTGAATGACTGCTGGTGATTGTGGTGACCTCACCAAACCACCTCTGGCGAATGGATTCGGCACGCCTGCTCCGTATATGTAATTTCTTGTTTTCCTCCATTTTATTGGGTCCTAACTCCGAGCCGCTATCTCCACTCGTAGTACACAGTCGCCTCTCGAAATCCCATGATTATCTATGCGAGCAGTGAGGTCATGCTAGGGTTGACACTATCCTTCATGGGGAGTAATGTTCAGAGCCAGATCGGCGTAAAATCGGGAATGCTCTAACCGAACCTAGTACCACCAACTAAATAGTGACGAGTTTTGATTCGTTCCCGGAGACCTTCCACGGTTTTTTTCGAGACGGAGGCAGCAGTGCTGTTAGCCCACGCGACATTTCAAATCGGTGTCATCCTTCCTTACTCAGGGAGTAGAACATCACGCCTGTCTGCCCAAAGTCGCCGTCCAATTCGTGATCCGTGTCCTGTCCGTTGACGATCGTCACGGCCAGTATGCCATAATCAGGATGTCACTGGCGTCGATTCTGATGTGCCGGTTGGCACTCCGGTTAGACTAGAGGGCTTTTATTGCTAAGATCTTAGATTATTGGAATCTTAGGACCTTGGCAGAAGCGGCACAGACTCGCTTCGTCGGAGCTGCTTTCGAAGTTATGGCTTTTTTTAGAGGTATAGCAAAGCCCAATCCAACCTCCACAATATCCTAGCAAGACTCCACAACTCTCAGTCGGGACGTGGGGGGGGGGGTGTGGAATACAGACCGGTAATTGGAAGGTTCAGCGCCCACCAGCAGGCGAACGAGAACGGCCTAGGACTAATCGATTTCGCCACCTCCAAGAACATGGCCATAAGGAGCACCTTCTTCCAGCAACGCCTCGTGCACCGATACACCTGAAGATCACCGCAACAAACAGAGACGCAAAATGATCATGTTCTGATTGATGGACGGCACTTCTCGGACATTATCGACGTAAGAACATATTGGGGCGCTAACATCAACTCGGACCACTATCTGGTGATGGTTAAACTGCGTCCAAAACTATCCGTAGTGAGCAGTGTAAGATAAGATACCGGCGCCCGCCGCGGTATAACCTGGACCGACTGAGGGAAACCAACGTCGCGACAACGTACGCGCAGCATCTTGAAGCAGCGCTGCCACCGGAGGAGGAGCTCACCGATGCTCCCTTTGAGGACTGCTGGACCAGGACTAGGAATCAGAATATATTGGCTTAAATGGCACGTTTCCCGTATGTAGTCGGGGATTTGTGCCTTGCCGTGTCTTTTCATCATTTCCTGAGCGGAAGGACTAGGACTAACGCAGCCATAAGCAGCACTGCGGAGAGCGTCCTGGGATACGTACAGAGGAGTCGACGGAACGATTGGTTCGATGGCGAGTGTCAAGAGATATTGGACGAGAAGCATGCGTAGCGATGTTGCTTCAAGCCACTAGTCAGAACGTGGAGTAATATCGACGGAAGCGAAAACAGCAGACTCGTCTATTTCAGGACAAAAAGCGCCGCCTGGAAGAGTCTGAGAGAGAGGAGATGGAGCTGCTGTATCGCTCTCAGGAATCGCGGGCGTTCTTCAAGAAGCTGAACGACTCTCGCAACTGTTTTGTGCCGCGGGCCGAAATGTGTAGAGATCAGGAAGGTGGTATCTTGACGGACGAACGTGAGGTGGTCGAAGGGTGGAGGCAGCACTACAATGAACATCTGAATGGTGCGCAGGCGGACAATCGGGCGTTCGAGGAGGACGATTATGTCAGTGTCGCAGCCGACGGGGATGTACCGGCGCCCACTATGAATGAGGTTAACGAGGCTATTCAACAGCTCAAGAACAGCAAGGCAGCTGGTAATGATGGTCTAGGAGCGGAACTCTTCAAGGTGGGTCCGGAATAATCGAAAGAATCTGGGACAGGGAACAGCTATCGGAGGAGTGGAAGGAAGGGGTCATCACCCCGATATACAAGGAAGGCGACAAATTGGACTGTGAAAACTAAGAGCGATCACAGTGACAAATGCCGCTTACAAAGTGCTATCCCAGATTCTGTTCCGGCGCCTATCACCGCTGGTAAATGGATTTGTCGTGAGTTGTCAGGCCGGTTTCATTAACGGAAGATCAACAAACGACCAAATCTTTACTATACGGCAAATCCTCCAAAAAATGCCGTGAATACCAGGTCCCGACACATCACCTGTTCATCGATATTAAAGCCGCATATGACACGGTGGACCGTTTGGAGTTATGGAAAATGATAGACGAGAACGGCTTCCCTGGGAAGCTGACAAGACTGATTAAGGCTACGATGGATGGTATAAGGTGTTGTGTCAAAATTTCGGGCGGCCTCTCGGGTCCGTTTGAAACACGCAGGGAACTAAGACAAGGCGATGGGTTATCCTACCTGTTGTTCAATATAGCACTGGAAGGTGTAATGCGAAGAGCGGATTTCAACATGCTGGGCACGATTTTCACGAGGTCCGGACAGTTCGTGTGCTTCGCTGATGACGTGGATATCGGTAGAAACAAGGAGACGGTAGCAGATCTGTATACCCGACTGAAGCGCGAAGCAGCACGAGTAGGACTGAAGATAAATGTGTCTATGACGAAGTACATGCTGGCTGGCGGAACCGATCGCGATAGGGAAAGCTTGGGCAGTAGTATTAAAATCGACGGCGACGAGTTCGAGGTGGTTGACGAGTTCATCTATCTAGGCTCATTGGTGACTGCGGACAATAACACCAGCCGGGATATCAGAAGGCGTATTATCTCTGGAAGGCGTGCTTACTATGGGCTCCACAAAACTTTGAGATCCAGGAAGCTTCACCACCGCACGAAATGCGCCATGTACAACACACTGATTAAACCGGTTGTCCTCTACGGGCACGAAACGTGGATAATTCTCGAGGAGGATCTGCAAGCACTCGACGTCTTCGAAAGAAGGGTGCTGAGAACGATTTTCGGTGGTGTGCAGGAGGATGGCGTGTGGAGGAGAAGGATGGACCACAAACTTGCGCGACTCTATGGTGAGCCAAGTATCCGAAAAGTAGCTCAAGCAGGAAGGGTACGGTGGGCGGGGCATGTTGTGAGGATGCCGGACAACAAACCCACCAAGTTCACCTCCAAACCGGCAGGTACAAGACGGAGGGGAGCGCAGTGTTCCCGGTGGCTGGACCAAAAGGAGCAGAACCTAGCGAGTATCGGGCACCTGAGAGGTTGGAGACAAGCAGCAACTGACCGAGTCACGAATATTGTGGAACAGATTAAATCATGATAATATGGTGTAGAATCAGGAAATAATAATAATACAGTGCCACCTACCGGCGCAAATGTGAGCTAGTGTGTTTTCTCCATGTAAATTGTCATAAAAACCCCATACAAACATCAGGCACGTTGGTCCGGTAGCTAGACTTGTCCGACTTGCTTCAAATTTGGAGTAAGTACTTCTAGTGGGACTAGGAATCGACTCAGGGGTGGGCCGATAGGGGTCATTTTTCTTGTCACTCTAATGGTCAATCACAGAACGCATAATCAGGAATACAATAGTAGCACAACTGAGCTGGAAATAATTATAGTTATGTTCCGTATCATCTCTAAGCCTACGCAAAAACGGTCAGCCCTATACTATACCATAAACGAGAATAGACTTACCTAACTACTAAGCTGATTGACACAAACGCCACAGAAAAGTTTACCAATTAGATCAATCGTTCACTTATATACAAACCGGCCGCAACCAGGGACCAGAGATTTCTTTTGCCGGCCGCCCACCTGTTCGCCGATTAGACCATCATCGCCAATTTGCCAAAAGCAGCCCAAATAAACAACTTCTACGAGACGTCTCCATGGTGTATTTATAGACACTACATATGTGACCGTCCAGCCAGAAAACGATTGAGTGAACCGAAACCTATCGGGTTTGGATCGAACGGTCGAATTAGCCAGGCTTTGTTTAATTCAATGAAGAAGATCAAAAGTAACTTGAGAGAGAGTAACACGGTAAAATGTATCTACTTGGATTGAAATAAGCGGTTGTAAGCAATCAGGGGCATGAGCTGGAAATACACGGTGCACTATTTGTCTATAGAATGCGTTGCTAATTTGCTTGACCATATCTCGATAAGTAAATCAATAGTGCCAACCATTATTTTCAAGAAAAACTCAACTCGCCCAAATTTACATTTTACCTACTTTTACGATTGGTGTTTTTAAGAGGCATCTTTCCGTGTATCATCCTGGTCCGCAGCGACCTTCCTAAGCGGTTGAATAAATAATGACCAAATCTCGCTTCGAAATGCCTCGGCATATAGGGCGACCCGTTGTGCCGGTGTTACGAATGAGTGTACTGTATAAACCCGCCCTCTTAGCACTTGTATATTTTCCCATTATTATCAATGGATTACAATTGCCGGACCAACATAGCACCCCCTTCTGCTTGACACCTTGTCTGTGTGCCACAAAATTTTGAAAGGATTCAACTTGAACCGAGCTATGGAACGAGGAGCTGACGTGTTGCATTCAATAGGAATCTTCATGAATATGTTATGCCTTCGATGGTAGGCTATCAACAACAATTGAATGTTCCATGAATATGGTCGTTCGAATATTAGTTAGTGTCAACCGGTTAAACATGACTGGCTTCTCTGAACATATTACCAAGGAAGCTTAAAATTCTGTCCAGTATGATAGTCAATAAAATCAATATTCACGAATCTACTATATTAGGAAATTACATTGACCAATTAGGCAATGTGCGTTCACAACCGAGTCAGAATTATTTCGCTACTAACAATCTAAAGTTAGTTAATATACCAGAACTTTTCAAACGCTGTCATATTATTCGTAATAAATTATGCGAAAATATCAAAGCACTGAATACAACTTACTCATCATTTTCATTTGTTTACACTCTATTTGCGATTTCTAAAATATCAAAACGAACGAAAAATAAATGCCTGTGCCTGAAAAATATTTTCTCACATCAACTTTGAATAATCAACTTATCTAATAGCGACGACACGCTCGCGTCTGCTACGTATGTGTGTGGGTACTAATCGGTGGAACTGTTTTTGCTTCGGTTTCAATTAGACGACAATGCTTTCCGCAAGGATTAACCCACCATGGCATCGCCGCGTAATCGTACTCTCGGGATGAGGTTCGCCATAAGTTGCTCTTGTGCTCTGTTCGGCTGTTCCAGTTTAGATTTGTTCGTCGGTGTGGTTGTGGTACTAGCGATATAAATAGAATCAGCGATGAATTGTACGTGAATATGTGCACACAGTGTTGTCTCGATTCCGTCAACTGCATAGTACATTTCGGAAAAAACGGTTTCCCAGGGTTTTTGTTAAAAAAAAACAGAAATTTTATTCACTTGAACTTATTATTGGAAAACAAAGCAAAACCAACGATTCCGAATTTTGAAATTCCTAACTTTTAGCGTACGTTCTTGAGTAACACATGATTAGGAACTAAAAACCAACTATGAAAATATACTTTCCCTTCAAAGAGAGTTTTGACAGCTAGCTTAACGCTCTATTCATATGGAACTCCAGGATGATCCATAATATTCGCTTCCCAAAGCACTCAAAGTATCCAGTTCATTATCGTGTCTGCTATTGCGAAATTAGACTTCTAGTTGCAGCTGCAAATTCCTTGCCATATCAATACAAGAATAATTTCTTATGACTAATTGATGTTTTGGACCGGAATTACTCCTTCGCTTGAGTCATCGAACCATCAGTCTCTTAGTACCTTTTCAACTCTTTCAAACACACAATGCGCCTAATCGAATCACGAAGGATTTTCCATTTAATAATGCCAAGTAATAGGAAATGTCAGAATTAGGACATTACTGTCCGAATAAATAACAGGAAATGTCTACACTTCGCTTACGATAAACAACACTGCCGTTAGCATTCGCTAGGTGGATTCAGCCATGACAAATTAAAGGGATTGCTTTCCCGCATGCTATTTTTTCGGTTTCATTGCTTCATAATAATATATCCGATTATAGTTTATAATCCGGCCTGTTTTTGCCTCTTGTTTCCAGACTTATTGGCGTACCCAGACTTATAGGTTAAACTTTCTCTTCAACCGACTGAAAGCAAAAAATAAAATGAAACAACTTCAGAGAATATTAAACTTATTATCTTCATTGTATTCCTGTAAATTAAAAACCTATTTTAATTCACCTAGCGGTGCAATTGTGCCTTTCTCAATCATGAATCACGAGAATGTGTGCGTTGTTTATATTCATTAAAAGCTTTTAAATGCATATATTACATTTTATTATTATACATCAACTGACAACTATATACAGGAAAATAAATCATTATTCGAGTTCTAAAATTTTGAAAAAGAAAAAACAGCTACGGTAATATTGAACTGAAAAAAGGTGCGAAATCGGCAAAGTCCCAAAAAGTCGATCTTCATAAAAAAAATTCATTTCGGGATAACATAAAATCTCGACGTTTCATGCATTTTAAAGATGTTTGGCATCAAAAATACGAATTCGATTTCTGAAATTTCATGGAGTCCCCCCTTTGAAAAAAAATTTTGAGTTCCGGCTTACATGGGAATTTCATATGTGACCGGACGGTTTAGTCTATATTTCCGGACCCATATAAGCGATCCGTATGAAATTTTATAAACATCTGTGGGGATATTATAGCTATCATTTGGGACTCAGTTCGTAAAAATCGGCCCAAACCATTTCCGGGAAACTGATGTGAGTTCGTCAATTTTGAAAGATGGCCGCTTTTCCCGGGCACTTTTGGAACCGTTTATGGTGGTCAATGTAGTCAACGAAAGTTTAGTTGGCCGTCGGTGACCTAGAACAGCAAATTGAAGTTGTTTGAGAGACATTTTAGCGAATTTTTTACCTATTTTGCTTTCATCGGAGTATCGGTTTGAATCGCAATTTGCTATGTGATCGCACGCCACAACCTGTAACTCCGGAACCGGAAGTCGGATCGGGATAAAATTTAATAGCCATTTACGGGACTAAGTTTGGTTGATTCGGTCTAGCCATCTCCGAGAAACCGATGTGACTATTATTCTGAACTTGGATATTTCTGCCGGGGCTTGCGGAACCGATGATGGTGGTCAATTTGACCAAAAAGACTTTGAATGGCTGTTAGTGACCTAGTACTACAAATCGAAGCAGTTGTGGTCACATTTTGGAAAAATTTTCACCATTATACATTCATTGCAGAATTTATTAAAATCGACATTTTCTGCGTAATCGTGCTCACCACCCTGTAATTCCGGAACCGGAAGTCAGTTCCATCAGAAATTCAATAGCAGCTTATGGGAACGTTGTATCTTTCATTTGAGACTAAGTTTGTCAAAATCGGTTCAGCCATCTCTGAGAAAAATGAGTGGCATTTTTGATCACATACATACACACGCACAGACATTTGCCGAATTCGACTAACTGAATCGAATGATATATGTCACTCGGCCCTCCGGGCCTCCGTTAAAAAGTCGGTTTTCAGAGCAATTGCAATACCTTTCTATTAAGAAAGGCAAAACGTGATTGTTACAGAATGCATGGCACATTATTAACGAATTGGGGAACAATTTTTTCCGTGTGCCGCCAAATTAAATAGGAATCTTATCAAAATAATCAGCATTTAGTAGTGTAGTCCTACGTCAACAGTTCGTATGACCTACAAAGCTATTCAATATCAAAGATGGGCGCTTTTGAGGCTGTGTGAATTAAACTTTATGCTGATGCAACGATTAGATCTCAGCATCAAACATCATCATGCTTTAAAATGTATACTCATGACAATACTACGATTTGAAGTGAACCACCACGAAATCTAAACATGTTAATCATTTGATGCATAGGGTAAAATGCCTATTTTCACCATACTAAGCAGGGTACCTCACTAATTCATCAATTTCTCGGCCTACAATCAATGGAATGCGTAAAACTTGACATCAACAGCTCTGCTTCGTTGTTAAGAACCAATATAAAAACATAAATGCGCTGAAGACAGTGAAATTCTCGTGTTTGAGTGCAACGAAAACTCGAATCGAGTGCCCCTCTGTTGCGCTACCATTTGACTCAATGCGTTGAACAAAGATGGCAGACACTGCTCTAACCAACGGCTTCAAATGGGTAGGGTGATAATAGAAACATGGCGAAAATGGGCTCAACACCCTATATAAAACAAAATGTTTCGAAGGGGTTAAACCAACCAAAACAAATTAGTTATATTTATTGCAAGATTGTTTATAGCGTAAGGCTAACCTAAGAAAAGTAAAGTTTGCTTCCCTTTCACTATACAGTGCGGCTACTGATACGCGATTAATAAACAACACTACAACTGCCATCGCATATCGCTATAGCCACAGTGTCGCTTTAATTAGCAGTCACTCAACAGCAGCTGAAGCAGAGCAACTCATCTCAGTCCAGGTGGGATAATTATTGGCAGGAATTGTTGACATTTTAGCGAACTTCTGGCGCGGAAATATATGCGGGGGAGGACTTTGACAACATGTCGCTCGCTTCCGTTTCTGTGTTCGAAAAAAACATTTTTATTACCGGAAATTGTGCCGCTTTGACGACACCGAAAGGTCGTCCAGAATAAAAAAATCCACCAACGACAAACTTGCTAATGGGAACAGTGGATGTAAGCATAAGTGTACTAATCAGGTCACGTGAGAAAATATAAAATTTTAAGTAGTCAAGTGGAGCCCCGTGTTGATGTGAGTATGTCAAGAACAAGATGAAACACACGTGAGCGGGATGCCGTTTTTCATTTAGTACTGCTTATATGACCGAAAAAAGGACCCGTTCCGTTACAATGTGGTTGAACTGCATCCTGTCAGACAGAAGCGCAAATTAGTGTGGCGACCTTTGACCGTTCATACCGGGGGCAACGGAGCAAAGGGGCCATTTATTATCGATTAGTGCTTTAATAATTGAGCACAGGAATGAGTTATTGAATCTACATCTTTGTGTGTGCTTTGTAGAACACTCCCCACGGGCTGGGTTATCGATGGGGTCATCTTTCGGAAGTGAAAGCTGTAAATTATCTTAATAGTATAGTGTCACGCTGGACATTTAATTGGGTCACTCTTGTTGGTTTCAGCAGTGAGTTTTGTTGCATTTGTAGTGCAGTAGCATGACCAGGTCAGAGATAATATTTTTATCTGTGATTAGCTACGTAGTTTTCATTTAATACATATACATGCCCAATCTCAAGTCATGCAGATCGAGAGTTTAACATTTTACATCCACTTATTGTGTCATTTTAATATCTTGACATTTCCATTAGTTTTTTATGCGAATAAATAATTAAATCGGAACATTTCTTCGTCAGTTTTACAAGACTATTCAATTTCATAATTAAACATTTGTTTACCAATTGTTGTTAATCTACTTCCAGCAGAATTTTCTTCTTATCAAACAGAAAAATTACTTCGAACTATTCGTATGATGATTTCGGGTGTTTCAATAAACAGTTCATTGGATATAGAAAACAGTTTTAGAAACCAGATTAAAAAGCAGCTCTCTTGTTATTCATTTTTAATGTAGATATTGTTTCTTTTCCATCTGCTCAGTGCGATGACGGTTTCGCTGTGCAAATAGCGGTTTCGCTGTGCAAATGGGGGTTTCGCTATGCAAACGGCACTCAAACCGACATTCAGCACTTCTACTATATTTCAACCAAAAGACAAAACCAAACTTTGAACGTGTTAAAGATTTCAATGGGAATAATGGAACGCTTCTCGGCTATGATCAAAACAGCAGAGTTTCACTCGGATAGATTCAAGGTAGTGCTGACAAGCTGAAATCAAATAATTTTGCTAGCTACAAACACTTCAAGAAGGACTGCCGTGTCTACATCCCGGCTCGAGAAGTCGAGATTGACGGAGTGCTCGTCGATAAAGTTTAAAGATATACTACTGTATAGAATCAGGAATTAGAATATATTAGCTAGATTGGCACGAAACAAAAAGTTTTTGTTCAAATGCAAGTTTGCAAGCTACACCAATGGTTGACAAATTCGAATGCAACCCAAGAGCGAATCTTGTGCTTTATCCAACTTATAGATAGTGGTAGAACTGGTTCTGGACCAACGAATTCAGTCGCAGCGCCCGCTCTAGCCATTCATTTCCAGTGATACCGGAATAACCAGGAACCCATAGAAGATAGTAAAGCGTAAAGTTCTTCGATTTGAGTTCGACATGCTATTACTAATTTCGATCCCAAATCTGTCGAACTAAGTACTTTCAGGGCAGCCTGACTGTGAGTGCAAAAATAGATTCTTTCACCGAAAATTCCCTGTTGAAGTACCGAAATGTACACCACACAGAATTGCAAAGATTTTTGCTTGGCATGCGGTACAGTATCTACCAAGCAAGTAAGATTAGTTTAATCTCATTTGACGACGATAGGCAACAGGATCGGCTCGGCCCTCCAACAAAGAACCGTCAGTGTAACAAACTACGTATTCTTCAAGTTGTCACTCCATCAAGCCAGACAGCCTTTCCATGCGAGGAGTAATCCTCATATTGTAAGTGTTAAAAGGAAAACTACATATGAGTGTAAGGTGAATGGGAGCAAGTGTATATTAGTCCCAAATATTTGGGCCACCGTCTTATGTGGCTAGTTGCATGATCCATTGGGATACTGTACCAGAGCCCAGTAACGTTAAGAAACACATATATTGGTTTTATACATGACACCCGTGTGCCAGTACTGGTCTAACAATTGTTGAATAGATCCACTGAATGTACGTGGTTTTGATTCCACAAGATTTTCCAAAGGCCCGTCTACATTGGCTGAAGACCATGCAAGCTTTCTTGATTCTGAAATCTATTAACTGATAGCGCAACATCAAGGCAGCATTGCTCAACAACACATAAAGCTTGCTGCATCAAATCAAAAAGTTTGTTAATACAAATACCAGTGATCATTATACGATAATCATCGACGAAGCAATATATTGGAATCCCAAGCTCATTAAATTTCGCCAACAAGCCTTCGGCGACAAGGTCCCATAGAAATGGTGACAGCACACCACCTTGAGGGCATCCGCAGACAGTCAGTTTCCTTATATCTACTTGTTTTAATGGTGAACAAAGATGTCAGTTGCTAAGCGTGTCCCCAGTTCGTGATACATAAAGGTTCATGACCTCGTGCTGCTTCCAAAATGGATTTGAGAGACACATTGTTGTAGACAACATTGTGTAACAGGGTGGTAGTAGACGTGTTTTATTGCATGCAGCGAGTGCTTGCCCAATCTATAATCCCGAGTGTAGTGGCCGATCAAACATTCCACTGATTTGAGTAGGAAAGAGGTCAGACTGATCGATCTAAAGCTCTTTGTCTTCTCATAAGTAACACGCTCACCTTTAGGATGAATTTTACAATTATTTTATGCCACAGCAATGGAATGTATCCTGTTGCAAGGATACAAGTAAGAACTTTTTTCAAAATATGCTTGAAGTGTTCACATCCTCTTTGAAGTAGAACTGCAATGATTCCGTCTTTTCCTGGAGGGTGATACGGACCAAACTTTAAATCGTCCATTTGATCGATTTGATTGTCAAAATTCTACAAGAACTCCCTGAAAAGAACTCTGGGACAATCGTCAGGCTCCGTACAGTCTGGAAAGTATGTGTCAAAAACACAGTTGAGTACTACACCTTCGTTAGACGAGTATTCACTATCTAATCGAACTGACATGAGCCTCCCGATTTCGAAAGTAACCGATTTAATCTGCTAGTCTCGTTGAGACTTGGGATATTTGTGCAGAGGCTTTTCCAACCACTTCGCTCAGAGGATCGAAGAGCATCTCTGTATGCTTTGCGAGCCAACTTAAATGCTTCCGATCCGTCCCTGTGTCTGCGATTCGAAACTCTTCTATATAACTTTTTGAATCGACCTAGTTCGGTATTTCACCAAAAGGTTACTCTAGAAGCCCGCTTAACTCGAAGCGGATAAGCCTCTTGGTATACTGCTACAATGATAGAGTTTGTTTTATCCACTACCTCATCCAAGTCACTAGGAGATTCAATCGTCGGTAGATACCCATAAAACCTAGTCCCCAAGCCCGTAGATGTCCCAGATCGTATGTTTGGGATTACAATATGTGATGATATCTGGCGAGGCGTTTAAATTATCAAACGCTCTCAAGGCTCCTTATATACTAGCCTATTTGCCAACTAACGCGTATTACCGTCAGAGCAGCGAGGTACATCTAACAGCTCTTCTCTGCCAGCACATGCAAATGTTGGGCAATTTCCTACTTTAAGTATGTGCAGATTTGTATTTCTTAAGTATTTCATCAATTCGGTGCCGGTGTGTTGATATCTGAGCTATCCTAAATTATGTGGTGAGCATTTACATCACTGCCGATTATGAAAGGAAACCCATTTCTACCACAGTATGATGCAACCCTTTTGAAATCATCAGAAAGCGATGATTCATTATTCGGCGAATATGACAAACAGTCGACGCATTTCCTGATTATGTTATCAACACTAATATTCACTATGACAGCACAAGTATCGCGAGTTGTGAGGTCGGATATAAGACATGCGTCACTATTCGCAAGTCTACATGCACGAGGCATTTCACGTAAATTTATCAAGCCATTTTTGTTGAAAGCCACGAATACGGGGCTAAATAGCTTTCCAACTTAGAACTTTACTTTACAGAAATACAGTTCTTGAACGAAAGCTATGGAAGCTTTTCCATCCTGTCCAAGACGGGATAGATTCATAGTTGATGTACGTTTATTCTGAAGATTAATTTGAGCTACTCTAACCAATCACAGCACTACAAATATCATCATCAACACCAAACACATTGGCTTATAATCACCTATAGTGAACCCCAACGTGGGACATGGCCATCATTTGAATCCCATGATATGCGAAGAAACAAACGTCCACTGGGTCAGAGAATCACTTAACACAGCAAGACCAAGACCCACGACAATCCGTGCGCGACTGGCATATTCTAGTCCTGTCAACCATTTAGTCTTCGGCACGGAGAAACACTTTGACTTGAAGACTCCTGTTTTCAGTCGCCTCTTACGACATGGGAGCAATTCTTGATACTTCAACCCGCCGGATGCCAGACGGCCTCTAGTCTGCTTTTGTCCGGAGAAAGAGAATACTGTTATCAACCTTCTAGTGGACCACAGCCCCGAATCAAACGATATTCTGAGCTTTCAACTAGTACCTTTGCGGTCTTTTTCCAATCCAACTACTTGATTAAGATTTCAATAAAATAACGGATCGCTTCTCGGGTATGATCGAAATCGGAGAGATTCACTCGGATAGATTCAAGGTGGTCATCATAAACTGAAATCAAATGATTTTACTTGGTAAAACACTTCAAGAAGGACTCTCATGTCTACATCCCGGCTCACGAAGTCGAGATTGACGGGGTGCTCGCCGATAAGAGTTTGATGTGTGAGAATCTACTAAAGTACGGGGTAGGCTGTTTCGGGGACACTTACTCCAGTCGGTGAAAATACTGGATTACAACTGTTTGCATTCAGTTTAAATCAATCGTAGGGAATCGAATGAAGCCATATCCACAATTGTTTTCAGGTGACCTTCATTGGGTCAACTATGACTTATGCACCAGCTTTGTCTGCTTGTCCGTCTGTTTGAATCACTAAACATTAACTGCCACTACACTACTGTAGCACACGAAAAAATAGGCATTTTTAGGAAATTTTTCTAGACGCAATAATGAGGTGAATCGAGATCTTGTCAAATGGGATTTATAATACTAGTTATGAAGCACAAAAAAATATGCTTTCAAGTAATTTTATTACATGATGGCGGCCGTGCAATCTTTCCCGTGGGTGCCTTTTTTTTGGGGAAAAGTCTTGTTTTTGAAAGAACGCTAAAAATGTCATAAAAATCGATGCAAAATCTTAGATTAAAAACATTAACAAAAAAAATAAAATCCTACGTTCGTCGCTGGAAAAATCAATTTTGAATATACTGTAAAAATTTCAAAACGATCAAAAATCGTTTGTTCGAGTTATATTTCCGGCCAGCTTAAAAAATGTGGTTTCGAGAAAAACATGCTTTATATTAGGTCTTGTGTCCTTAGTCACAAAAAAATTGTCTTGTCTAAAATCTTTCCCATTTGGGAATTTTTCATAGTACCAGGCTTTTGGTTCTTATGCCAAAAGACGGTGTCGGTTCACATTCCTCGTCGGCAAACAGAACTTCTGTGTTTACTATCGAGACATCACTCGGTATAAGCCAGTTGTTTAGCGTTCACGCAAGACGTGTGAATTTTTTTGATTTTAGTGTCTAAGTAGCGCCAATTTGGTGCTGGTTTGAACTAATCTAACTAGCATTATGTTGGTTGGTGTTAGTTACTGACGAGGAGAATCTGAAACACTAAAAACTATACTCTGTGTTAGGTGCTTATGCACCAAAAAATATGTTATTGTTTTGTTCAAAATCTTTGCATGGTGGAAGCGTAAAACAGTACAAGTGTGGAATTTTCTCTCGGATACAGGAAAAGCTGTTTCTGAAGTTCTTAATCAAGTACATTTTAACAAACAAAACATGTTTCTCTTGATTTTTTTTTATTTTGTGATTTTTTGATAACAAAACGGCCGTTTCAGGATATGAAGTGAGTTTTTTTGAGATTCGCATCGAGTGGACACATGGGGGCGATTGCTTTCAAATTACTTTCATATTTGTGAAAAATGAAAAGAATTTGATCGAAAATTTCGTTTGTTATTTGTAAAATTTTTATTCTGATTGTCTATATAAAAACGCTTTTAATCCACCTAACAGTGTGATGAGACATTTCTTATAACTCTTATCACTCTCTTCGGATATTATATCGTTTGAGAACATTTAGAACTTGATGCTTCGCGATGTTTTTGATAACACATACTACATGGGATAGTGGCAGGACTCAGAGAATCGCTCAAATCAGCATAGGACAACATCAGTGCTAGAAATCTCAAACCAAATCAATGGGAAAGCGAAAAAATGGCCCATAAAATAGACATACCAACGAATTATTGTTAACGCTCTGTTAATAAAATATCTAAATTGTGGTGGGAAAACTGAATTTTCCTAAATGGGTTATATATTGTACTGAGCCAAAAAAATCGATTTTTTTTTTTAATCGATTTGAAGTTTATACTTTACTCAAATTTCCAACGCGACTGAGAACTAAGAAATCAACGCTTTTTCTTGAAAAGGGCGATACTAGCAGTGATATCATTCAAAGAAAATCAACAGTGAATATTTCCAGACTTGGTTTTATTTCATATTTAAGAACTATTGTGTTTTTACATCCTAGATTACATGATTCAGTGATCGAAACCCAAAACTTCATAAAGTATTTGAAATTATTAAATTAAAATTTGTTTTTGCTATTGAAATTGACCAAATGATAGTATCGCCCCTTTGGCGATTGTTTACTTTTTCGGTCCCACCTATCAGCATTGAAGTATCGCCCTTACGGTTTTTTACAATAACTACCGTACTACACCACCGATTTCGTCCGTGTTTTTTCAATAGCGATCATTGTTACTATTTACAGGTGGTAGCAGCTTGATAATCCTAAAAAATAACGAAAATAACAGTTTCGCCTCTAAACTGCTAGCAAAAAAAGTATCGCCCTGTTTGTTTGCATGGAGCGTGGAGGGCGAAACTTTAAATAAACAAAGAAAAATACAGTTTCGCCCGTTGTATTTTTTTGCTGTAGTTTAAGAAAGCAATATCGTAGAATCAAAATTTTTAGGTTAATTTGTTGCGTTTCAAAGCTCTCATTCGCATGTATGAAAAAAGCCATATGTTTACATTTGTAAGTACCCTTTTCACAAAAATGCGTTGAAATGAAATCGCAGCTTTTGATATCACGCTATCTCTGAAGTGCATGCGTGCATAGTTCCAAATTTTACTTTGACATCGACTTTTTCTAAAGGTGACTTCCCAGTAGTATCCTTGATTTGAATTATTATCGCTAATCCTAATGTCAACGAACAAATAAAAACCTCTCGAAAACGAACCGTTTGGGAAAATCATCATCATTACTGGAATTTTCATTTTTATGAAACTTTTCGATAACCTTCCGTCACTTGCGTTAATGCACTGGGTGCACAGTGCTCTGAAAATCTAGCGAAATCGTCTTAGGGCACCAGCGGGTCTAATTCAGAGCTGTTCTGCGCGGCGAGTTTAATCTGTAAAGAATACTAAAAATTAATTTCTATTCCATAATTTTCAGTTCAGCAATTCGAGAGATCGTGCTCACCGCAAGCCATGAAAAATAGACTACGTTGTGAAGCGATGGTCACTATTTATTAAAAAATCGCGGTTAAATAAAAAATAAAACTATTAAAAAAATTCAAATAGTTTATAATTTTCACAAACTTATTAGGAAAAATTGCTTTCGTAATATTGTGTAGGAAAAAAGCTGAAAATTTCAGTATTTTCTCTATCTGCAACATATAAACCCTCAAGTATACCAATTAATTGGTATACAAATTGGAATAGGCTCGCCAAATTTTGGAAGAAGTCGATAAAATAACCCTTTGAAAACTACCAAAAAATTGTTGTAGTTCGATGCAATAAAAAAATCCCCAAAAATGAAATGTATCTATTAATGTGAAACACAGTGAATAATACATACAATAAAGACCCATTTTTATCAATCTCATGGTGTATTTTAGGCTGACATTTAGGACATTGACTAAATCGGGCAATTTTTTTCTTTATAATAAACTGAAGCTGTTAAAATAATCTTCCCGTCCCTTGATGTAATCTGATAACTATTTCTGATTATGATGAAATTTTTATTTTTGAATATTTCCATCTTCATGATAAGGAAAACATGCTCAAGAAAGCATTTACTCGAATTCAGTCTTGTTCGTCTGCTAGAGCCCATCAAACATATGTTCATATTTGGCTGATAAAATCTGGGTTTCAATGTATTATAATAGATATTCAGCATTCGAAGAAGTTTCTTGTGAACGAGTGTAGAACGACTTTGTTTCTACTTACTTGAAGTCAGCGGCGTAGCCAGAAATTCGGTTTGGTGGGGGTTTGGTGAAAATCGATCTTACTGTCCAAACGGCATAATTCCGAAACCGTAATTTTTGAAGTTTTAAAATTATGCAGAATTATTTTTTCAGAAAATAGTGAGAGAGTTCGTGTCTTTAGGGAAATTTTTGAGACTTTATTGTAGTCATAACCTGAGAAAATTCACCATAAATACTTCTTGGACGATGTACCGTCAAAATTATTTTATCAAATGATGCGCTGTTTAACGTTTGTAAAACTAATCGAAGATACTAAACCTCCGAAATTGGCGGTTTCAAAATGATGCTATCTTGACCTTAAATTACTGTTTTTGAACATTTGACCTATACATATAATTGGTCATATAACAAAAATTAAATGCTCATCAAAATCGATCAGGAACTGCTAGAGTCGAATGGACATCGTCATTTTTCATAAATTTGTCTCTACATTCGGAAAGTGTTATCCTCGTTATTAATCATATTACGTTTTGGTTTCAACTCGACGCATTCCCAAAATAAAAACCGGTTTTAATTCACCTAGTGGTGCAATTCTGCTTGTCTCATTTGTCCAGACTACGATTCCATGGCTGGTTATGTTCAATACAATGGTGGAAATGAATATTACGGCTCTATCCCATTTGGCATAATGTCATTTGGCATAATGCCCTTTGGCATAATGCTATTTGGCATAATGACCATTTGGCATAATGACCATTTGGCATAATGACCATTTGGCATAATGTCAATTTGGCATAATAGTCATTTGGCATAAAGGTTATTTAGCATAATGGTCATTTGGCATAATGCCATTTGGCATAATAGTCATTTGGCATAATGCCATTTGGCATAAGGGTGATTTGGCATAACCAATTAGCACCCAGCATTTATAGAATGTGCGTTATGAGTGCAGGGAGAATGGTGATTGACGGTCCAGGAAAGATCAACCTGGTCTACAATACATTCGACTAGTTTATTTCGTCTGCGATTTACTATCGAGGGGAGTACTGCACCTTCCCTTTGGTGTTTGCTCCGATGACAAGCAAATCAGAATCTCTCGATAGAGCAGTATTGTCTAAGCTTATCGAAATTGCTGATGAGATCGACGTTGAATTGCATCCAGAAGTGATTTTAACAGATTTGGAAAGGCTCTTATCAATGCGTTTGCCGAAGAGTTCCCTGGTTCAAGGCATGATGGATGTTTTTTTTCATTTAAGCATGAACTGGTGGAAATATATCCAACAAAGTCGTTTGTTGCAGATTTTCTACTAAAATGAAAACTATTTTAATACATACAAAAAACCTGTTTTAACCAACCTAGCGGTTCAATTGTGCCTTTCTCATTTCTATAAACTACGGCTTGGTGGCAGGTTATTTTCAACATAATTGTGGAAATATCCATTACATTCTTAGTACACTTTGCACTTATACGCAATGGCTTGCCAGCCACGAACTTGATGAGATACGTGTCGACGGTGAAACACTTGAAACAAAAAAAATATCATACTTAATTAGCCTAATCAGCATTAATTCAATGTTATCTGCTTGCTAACTCATTTTGTCATGCGAGGGTGGGTGTGTGAGGAGGACAAAAATCCCACGAACGAACGACTCCCCAGCTTAATTTGGTATGCTTTGTGATATGGTGGTGGTTTAAAGAGGGTTGAGAGCTGGGTGGGGTGTTGGTCTGAGGGGTGATTTATGGGGATTTTAAAGGGAGGGGAGTGAACAGTAGAGGGGAGGGGGGTAACCCCTTTCCGTATACCCTCAACTACGCCCCTGTTAAAATCCAGAAACCTTATGCCAGCCAAAAAAAATTATTAGGATTAGGTTGACGGTTTTCAGAGTGATTTCATAACCTTTCTATATGAGAAAGACAAAAATGTGCCAAAATCGAAAAAAGGAAATTTCGGTCATTTTTTTTTTTGAGTTTGCATCAAATCTCGACGGCAAGTCATGCACCTTAAAGACATCTGTCATCAAAAATAAAAATTCTATTTTTAATGATATTGGACATTGGAGTCGTCTGGTGGGTCGCAGTGCTGGTCTGATGCATATCATCAAAGAACTGAAACTAGAGGAAAAATTTATCGCTTCACAAATCTTGACGCATATGTCACTAATCTCCGAGAAGAAGCGTCGTACCAAAGATCAGATAATTGATGCAAAACTGTGCAAAAATGTTACGAACTTACAAAATTTTGATACTATTGATTATCTTCAAGCAATAGCAGCAAATCTGGGCTCGCAATAAAGATGATTTTTTTAATTAAGTTTTCTAATCCCTATGACGGTTAATACGAATAAAATCATTGAATATAATTTATTTTGTTTTAATTTGCACATAAACTATTGAAAGAAACAAAACCAGAACAAATGCTTAGTTTACTGAATTTATTTTTTTTTTAGGATTTTAAAAGTAAAATTTGCTTTGAGTAAGATGTCATAAATTGTGGAAATATGAAATTAGGAATTTGCAAACTTTCGCATTAAAGAACAGCTCATAATTAAAAGAAGGATGAATTTTCAGTAAAGTATGTCATTTATCTTTCAATAATTAGTATAAGTACAGACTAGATAGTTCGGTATAAATCATTGATGATTTTCCCTTCTTTTAAACATGAGCTGTTCTTAAATAGAAAGATTGTCAAAATTTCTATTTAAAATTTACATAAGTAGAATGAAATCCTTAGATGCTAGCTTGTCGTTAATCTAATGTTCACTTTGCCAAATACAAAAATATACCAAATAGAATATGCCAAATGGCGTTATGCCAAATGGTGTTATGCCAAATGGCGTTATGCCAAATGGTCTTTATGCCAAATGGTCATTATGCCAAATTGCTATTATGCCAAGTCACCTTTATGTCAACTGACTATTATGCCAAATAACCATTATGCCAAATAACCATTATGCCATATGACATTATGCCAAATGGCATTATGCCATATCACATTATGCCAAATGGGGTAGAGCCGAATATTACATGTTCAGTACGATTTGCACATACATTCAATGGATCGACAGCCACGATCTTGAGATACTATGTGAAACTGAAACATCGCTTGAAACCAGCGGCAGATCATGGAGAAAGATCCGGGAGGTCCAGGTCCTGCCGAAATTTTTCAACTTGTTAAGACCTAAGTCTAAAAAAGTCAATTTTTGTCAAACATCTCAATGTTTCATGCATTTTAAAGTCATTTGGCATCAAAAATAAAAATTTGATTTTGAAAATTTTTCATTTCAGTTTATATGGGAATTTGCTGCGTGATTGCACTCTTCAACTCGTAACCCCGGAACCGGAAGTCCAATCAATAAAAAAATCAATTGCAGCCGATGGGAAGGTTGTACCTTTCATTTGAGACTAACTTTGTGCAAATCGGTCCAGCCATCTCTAAGAAACAGAGGTCACATTTTTTCCACATACGCACATACATACACACACAGACATTTTCCGATCTCGACGAACTCAGTCGATTGGCATACGACACTCGGCCCTCCGGGTCGGGATTAGATTGTCGAATTTTAGAGTGAATGAGAAAGGCAAAAACATTTTTAGCAAATGTTGAAAGTTATGCATTTTTCTTGGTGAGCTGTTCTATGTTTCATAGACATTAAATCAATTTTAACTTCGCTTCCTATTAAATAAAGACCCTTATTACAGTACATCTCTACAAAAACTAGCTCAATTTGAAAATAAATCTGAGGATTATGATTGATTACAGAGCTTTGGAATTTTCTATTGGAATGTTTTCAGGCAGGAATTTGATATTGATGCTATTAGACAACTGTGAAATCAAGACCAATAGATCAGTTACATATCAGGAGGACCCCATTCCGACAATTTATCAAAAGTCCTCATGATGTTTAAAACAACAGGTTATCAAACTACGGATCAGATAATTGTTATTGTAATATTGAATTAAATCAGTCTGCATCAATAAATTTTCAACTTCAATTCAATATTTTTTTGGGTGTGGGGGGGGGGCGGTGGTTGTATGGTGGTCAACCCCAAAGCCTTCTCTTGGCTACGCCGTTGCTTGGAGTTATTTATTTCGCTTCTCATTTTCCGATATGTTTCAGATCGATCCGATGGTTATAAGTTAGAAAAATTGCGGTCAGAAGGTTCGCACAAATGAACATTTTTGCACTGATAGGTTATCAAGTTCCTTCCAGACAACTTGGAAGAGTTCGGTGATTATTTCTAGTTGTAGATACAAAAATGAAATACAAAATTCGTTTTATCGAAATACTGTTTGGCTTATTTCAATGGATTATTACTATATTGAACAATAAATAGGCGACAAAGTGTAATCCACAAACAACAAGCCATAACTTTTAAAGTATTCAAAATAGATATTTGAAGTCTTCAGTAAAGTTATTCGCAAAAGTAAGAGCTACAAATTTGCTGAAGACATCATTTCGATATAATCACTTCCAAGAAAATTTGTGAAAATATCTCACTCATAGGGTGATTAATCAGCAAAAGCACAATACCAAAAGAAAGGGCATATTGCCTCCATTATATTCTCCGAAGGTACTATTGACCTAAAATAAGCCGTTTTGGCGTTAATAATAGATTACATGTTTTTGGTCATATTTCTGTCAATGGGAAATGATAAAAATCTTTCGTCCGCATTTAATGTTTAATATCTCTTTTGATAATAGTCCGATTTCAACAATCTATAGCTTGTTCGAAAGGTATTCGTAAAGCTATCTAAAAACATATAAATTGTTAATCTATATTGTCAATATTTCGGCAGATAATTTAAAAAAACTGCAAAAAACGCCATTTTTACGCATTCAAACATTCATATCTTGGAAACTAAACATCGGAATCAAAAACAAAAATAATAGCGTTCATACTGTTTTTTAGTTCTTTCATTTAAAATTGGTTTGGATAAGATCGGTTCAGCCATTGCTGAGAAACACGAATGAGAATTTGTCCGTTACATACACACACACACAGACATTGTCCCAAATCGTCGAGCTGAGTCGATTGGTATATAGGACTCGGCCCTCCGGGCCTCGGAAAAAATCTTGAAAGTTTGAGCGAATTCTATACATTTCTTTTATAAGAAATGTAAAAATGACAATATATCGAAAATGCTCTACGTGTTCCATTAGATTATACATGTATAAAGATACCGTCAAATTTTAAAACAATCGATAAAGGTTTGTAACCGCAATCGGTCCACCCAATTTGCGATATGGTGTGAAAAATGCGTATACAGCTTTCAACGGTAGGTGGTTCCGTGATTACTGGCCCCAGTTCGTCGACGGGATAACGAGAGAAATATCGAGCACTATACGGAGCTCAGCTCGATGCATGCGAAACCGAAATTTTACTAACATGGAATATTCATACCGTCGAATTGTCGATTTAGCCAACTAGCTGTGTACGGCTTCCGCTTCGACACAAAAAACCTATCAAACCTATTTTACCGCGAACGAAACACCGATGGTGGCGATCTCATTTGCTCTATTATCATGCAACGATTAAATCACAAGGTCAGACCGAATCAAATTCAACTTGTTTAAGAAGCTACCTGGCTCTGCCATGATCCACTTCATTCATGAATTTATTTAACAAGTTTTTTTTAAGTATTGTTATCCTCACCACCGAGGAAACCGGCTAACTACCTCCGATCACAACTCGTATTGACCGATTACAATACTGTTTTGTTGCCGGAAATTGTTATAGAAAATTATCCTATTACTCTTCGGTAATTAAATGGAAGCAAATGGTTTCTTAACATCTTCAGATACACAATTTGGCCTTCGCAATGATTGATTATGTTCTATCAACGACCATGCGGTAGACTTGGGTGGAAAGCCCAAGTTCTACCAGCAGAAGGCAAAAGATTCTTCCCATTTCCTTTCGATCATGTCCATATGAGCCTGCCTAGTTCTAGTTTTCCGTTCTAAGTTTATAACTGATTCGCTCTAGAATACCTATCCGTCTTTCAATTTCATTGCTTTTGTTTCTCTTAGTCTCAAAATTGCCGAAAATAGCCAATAAAATCGATACAGTAAAGAAAAGAACGTTCGATTAGGTCGAAATTTAACTTTGTTGATTGTTCTCAGGAGACCATTTTCCGTATTTTAATGAATGCACCGCATTTAACGTGGGAAAGCATAGCACTAGCATTACAGTGACAATTTAGCCGTCTATTTCAATAGCCTTTGATGTACAGTTTAATTGCTAATCTAAAGCTCCGATTATGACTATGAGAATCTTTCCTAGTTAGGGCTTCCGTTTCTCAAAATTTCTAATGAATACCCACATCAAGTTCGAACTTTTCAGATATTTTATCATTTTTTTTTATCATATAACACATCGACCATATAACCAAGCAAACAACCGATAATAATCCAATTTACTCGCTATGCTGTTCAATACCAACAGTACCGGGAATAAAACCGATAAACACTCACGCAACACAAACTCGTTCTCCCCTAATTTAATTTATTTACCTTCAAATATTTTCCCGCCGTCACAGCTCACTGCTGCCATGTTGTAATCTATTTGTTTCTTCAAACCCATTACAGGGCTTCGTGTGGTCTACTTAACCCGAACAGCTGGCCAGAACGTTCGAAAATTGATCCATCGAAAGGGACACCGCCTGCGACCGCAGTAGGACTGCATCCACCCGACCACCAGTCATGCAATTTGGCTGGGCGTACGATGGGGTCAACGCTTCCGTGCCACGGAATACCGGACCAGAGTGTGCCGAATTCCTGACACCGAGCCGAAAGCTGCTGGAAACCGCAATTCTCCTTCCACTCTGTTTTCTTGCAATAAAACTATCCATCGCTCGGTTGAAGCCGATCACGTTTCGGCGGAATACAGCCTCGGTTGGAACCCCGCAGCATCAGGGTAGTCCGCTAGGGTTTCGAAGTAGTAGCATTAGTCATCTAGCCGGTAGCAGCAATCACAATCTTCAGCATCACTATCAACGAATCGGAGGTGGTGGCGGAGTGGGGCATCACCTGGAACCGGATCATCGGGAGTTGCTGATTCAGCAGCACCATCACCGGCGGTCTTCTTCGGTGGAGTACTGTAGCTGCCACCGATGCAGCAGCACGGTTCACAATGCCGCCCTGGAGGGGGAAGCACCCAACTGGGTCAAGCAGATGCTATTGATCACAATGACACTGACGCTAGGCGTCGAACTAGGCTTTAAATTCGCAACTAGGACTGTTATCTACATTTTAAATCCTTGCCATGTAACCACGTTGATGCAGGTAGGCCAATCTTGATTGTCTTGTGCTCTATTTACACTGAAATATGCTCGTTTTTCAGATTTATCTACTAGCTTGTAACAAACCGAGGAAGAGTACAACGGGGTTGTTCCGACTGCAGATGAACTACCTGAACGGTCCGCTGTTGGCGTTCATGTTTCCGGAAACGGACAGCCGACAGTTGCCACTTGAGGCGGCTATTTACTGGATTCAGCATGCGCTGATGTGTATCATACCGATTTATCTGATGAGAACTGGAGGTAAGCGTGTGATGTGGAAATATCGTTAAAGTTGAACCTATAACTTCATTCAATATTTTTTAGGAGTTTACAACATGGAAGCCATGAGCGACTTCACCTGGAATATCATAGGTTATGCAATATGCATCATTTACCATTTTGCCTTTCTGCAAATAGTTGCCATTGTAAGTATTTTGTATTTTTCTTTTGTGAATTGTAAGCATAGCAATGTTCTTCTATGTACATGAATATTTATTGGATTGTTTGTTGCTCGAACCCACGGAACCATATATTCTGGAATGTATGCAATAGACTGCCCAGAAAAAAAAACTAATTTTCAAAAACTCAATCGGCCCACCCCTAACTCGATTCCTAATCCCACCCGAAGTGTCTACTCCAAATTAGAACCTAATTGGGTGAATCTAGCTACCGAACCATCGTGCTCAAAATGTGTATGAGAATTTTCGACAATTTGCACGGAGAAGACCCACCTGCTTGCATTTTCACCGCTAGGTGGCACTGTATACATCAGATTATGAAAATTATGAATTATGATTATGAAATTTTCATTTTACATTGCATTACATAACAATCCCCAACAACCCTTCTCTTCTGCCAACTTGAATTATTTTCATTCTTGATACTGCGCGACGTACATGTATAAAAACACATTGAAAATGTAAAAGTGTGCACCTTTTCTCCAAAAGTTACTTAGATGTGTGTGTGTTGTTTTCAAGAAACTTGTAGTTTAATTAAAATAATATCATGCGCCAACATAGGAGAGAAGAAATAACCAATCAAAGCTCTTCATGCAAAAAAGACTGAAAAAGACTGGTTCGGTTTTTTTTCTCGGCATCGTTTCATCTGCCAGCAAAGAAAAATTCTTTTTGGTCTACTTTGGCAGCCAAATGGTATGAATGTTAGCCAACACCATCCTGAGCAATGTTCACGCCGAAGAGCAATTTGTTCAGCTCTACGTCACTTCGAATGGCCAGCTGCAGCAAACGGGACAAAACTTGTTTCCAGTTAATCTTGTTTGGCTGCCTTTCCTGCCAACTCCAATATTTCGACGGCGAGATTTTCCATTACGGCTGCCAACTAGACGGATGCTCTGGCACCGACACGCTCAGCGTAGTAGCCCTTTCTCAGCCGACGGTGGATTCGGCCAACAGGAAATCGGAGACCGGTATGAAACGAACGAAATTTTGGTTTTCCCTTCAACTTTCCTCTTTTACTGCATCCAGACATAGCGAGTGTATGTGTGGTGTAGCCAGCAAGAATATAACACACGAACGATACCGAACTCGCATACGACCCCCGGTTTTGTACTCGGTTCAGTTTACGTTCGAAGCCAAATAGGATGTCCATCGATTGAAATCAGATTACTTCCATCGTCAAAAAGGTGATGCTTCGAACAAAAACTGTTCAAGATTTGCGGTTTGGTGCATGTAATTAGCTGGAACCAATCAGAAATGAGCTTCAAGAAGATGATTTAAAATCGGTGTTTCCCACGCGTGCGTGTGTGTATGTGTGTATGATAATTTCAACTCGTCGGATATATAAATAATGGTTGGCGCAGAGATTTTTTTTAAATTTAATTCTTAGTTGATGGTTTGATAAAGACTAATTTGTTTTCCAAAGACAATGTTCTCCTGGAGGAAAATTGTTGTTCCAATTGGCCCTAGTTACTAGCACGGAACACTACAAACTAATTATTACAGTCAATCTGCGAGCCAGCTGAATCCTAATAATCATCTTCTCTTCCGATGTCGTAATGTAGTCTCGGGCCATTCAATAAAATTGAGTAATAGCGATTAAAATTGAGCACTGAAAATAAAAGTCGCAAGATCAGAACCTGCTTCGTAAAACCTGTTTAAAATATATGAGAATATAAAAATTGGAAATAAACTTCAAGCGTAAAAATCGAACAAAAATCTTTCAGCATAAGAATTGCTTTAAAAATTCTCACCCGTAAAACTCGGCAAGGTTCAGTATTAAATTCGATTAAAAATAAATAAATCGCACGCAGGAGCATCCGTATATCGTGATGTTCAAGTTTAAAGGCGACTAAAAAAATACTGCGTAAGAATTGGAAATGTGTTTTTTTCGGTTTTTATACTGAAGGTTTTTTACCCGACTCTTACAAAGGAGAATCCCTGTCCGATTTTTATACTTAAAGTTTTCGGTTTTTAAATTCTAATATATTTGAAGCATATTCTGTCCTTGCGACATTTATTTTCGGTCGCTCAATTCTTTCTGTTCAACATTTGTGGCTTGGTGCACGAAATTAGCGGTAACCAATCACGAACTGGCTTCGATCGGGTGTGTTAAAATCTGGCTTTTCGTTGTGTATACTACCTTCTAACCATCAAAAATGAAAATGCTTGCCTCTGCTAATAGTAGGTAACGACACTAACTGATTCATCCACTGTACAGCTCACAAATATTTCCTTCTCGGTAATGTACTGCCCTTTGAGAAGATGCTCCGTTCGCTCTAAACAACTCAACATGAATGATGATGAAACAAAGCTATAGGAGACCTATGTTTGAAACTTTTCATCATTGAAGTGTTCGGTTGGTGCACCATATTGACGGCTCTTGCTAATATGAGCTGAAAATTTTCAGAATTTCCGATTAGTTTTCGAAAGATTCTTCAAAACAGATTTTCGTTATTAATGCATCTCATACATACTCCAAAATGTAATTCAAAATTATTGACCATATTTTCGACAAAATGACAAAGAAATTGATTTAATCCATACAGTACAGCAAAAGATATAAGCGTTCCAAACTTGACACGACTTTTCTTCTGAAATTTAGAAAATGGTCCCCTTCATTATATTCATTGGTGTCGGTCAAAAATCGATACGAAGCAATTTTTTTTGGCAGAACAGAGAGTGTTAGGTAGTCAATTTTTATGTATTTTTCCTAAAATTTCGTTGCAAAATGTTGAAAATTGGGTGAGTGACAGTGAATATTCAAAAGACACCTCGATAAAATTATAACTTAAAATCTCTTAGACCAATCGTTCTGAAATTTTATATAGTCCTTCACATCATGCCCCAGGTTACTATGGAACTTTTTCAAAATTATTACTATTAGTATTAGTACTATTTTTACAGTAACAAGTGAGATGAATTTTTTTTGCAAAAATTGGATTCAAAATGCTACTGCTGCAATAAAAATTGTGGGTATCGTTCAATTGTAGCATTAGTATATAGAACTTGATGAAAATCGATGATTTTTCAAAAATAATATGTGAATGAAGTCAATGAATGTAAATACTAAAAGCACTTTTAAAGTGGAATAAATATCCAAAAACTTTTCTAACGGTCAAGATCATATTATTTCGAAACCATCAACTTGGAAGGTTTAACAACATCGAAGAAGCTTTTCAACATAAACAACGCTTCTTTGGATATAATAATGCTGGTGATTAAAACTCCTAGAAGCAATTGTGAAGAAATAATTTTTCAAGAAAAGTAAGGGCTTAGTGTCTAGCAACGTTTTTGATGTTATTTTAAACAACTTTGTTGGATAAATGATGGCTACACAAATGCAATATATCGATATAATAACGACATTCAAGAAATAGCTACAAAGACAGCCTTGAATGGAATAGAATGTAAATTTTATTGTACACAGCAGAAGAGATTGATCAGTTACAGCAATATCAAAATAACACGTTTTAAAGGTTTTCTCTCACATATAGTGTAATATATTCTATTATTATGAATACACAGAGTATTCATGTCTTCAATAAAATTAGTTATGGGTTGTTTTCAACAAAGTTTTGTTTTCATTTTGATTACATAGGGTCTTTCGGTTCTTTTTTCACGTTAGAAAAATGTATAACCTTAAGTGCGGGTTTTGGGAATCGAACCCAGGTGAGCTGCGTACACCCTGTCGGCTTACCAATACGCTTTTCCCGCCCCATTCAACAAAGTTTTTTGAAATGGCATTTTCAAAACTTTGCTGAAACCACTAAATCTCGAGTTAAATTTATTTGAAGAATAAATACAATATATATTACTTGCAGGAGGATTAACCGCCAAAATTATTTTATTAGAAGAGATACTGCTTCACGTTGTAATATTCTTCAAAGGTAATAAACATCCAAAGTTGCCAGTTTCGAAATAATGTGATCGTGACCGAAAAAAAATGTTTTCACGAATTAATTTTACTAATCTTGGCTATGAAAGCTCACAACTCCAGAGCGAGTCCTCTTATACAAAATGTTATTACACCATTCAATTCATAACTCAAATATACATCTTTTGTAACCACTAACTTGAAATATTTTGAAATCTTTTTTATTTTCAATATCCTGCCTATCCTGGCTATTTATATAATTGATAATACAACAAAATTCAAATGCTAATAAAA
Organism: Topomyia yanbarensis; assembly: GCF_030247195.1. Lineage (NCBI taxonomy): Eukaryota > Metazoa > Arthropoda > Insecta > Diptera > Culicidae > Topomyia > Topomyia yanbarensis. The sequence continues at coordinate 78,861,869 of NC_080672.1, forward strand.
ATCGATCCCGGCCTGCTAGAGACAATCGGTAAACGTCATTTTTCATAATTTTTTGTTGTTAATAACAAGTTTTTGTCTCCACTTTACTCGTTGACAAAAAAAACATTTTTGTTCATCAATCTTCGCTTCCCATTCGTAACATTGTCCCTAATCCATATTTCAGAACATCTCTTAAAAAAGAGCTCATGACAATTATGGGACCTTGGCTTAGAGATCAGTTATAAGATCCAATTCCCACAATTTTCCAAAAGTCCTCATGAGGAGGGGCAACGCCATTGCAAACAAGCAAACTTGCTTACCCTTTCCATCGATTCAGATTTGTTTGTAACTTGAAAGTGGATTTCTATGGTTTTTGTCGTACACCTGTTCGTGCGTCGAAACCATGGCTAACTATCAGTTTTGATCCGGTGATGAGTGTTAGTTTTGATCAAATATCTGCTACACTGCCATGTTTTTCAAGCCAAGATCTAAAACGTCTGGTTAAGGTCGATCTGCAATCGAAGGAATCGATTTCATACGACACAGGTATTTGATGTTCGAATTCGTTTTATTATCGATATATCCCTGGGGTGGAGATAGCGTAGTTGGTAAATCGATTGCCTTGTACGCAGCTCACCTGGGTTCAATTCCCAACCCCGTACATAGGGTTAGAGATTTTTCTAAAGAGATTTCTCTAACCCGACAAAGAGGCGAATGACCCTAAGGTTAAAATCTCTCTATAATCAAAATAAAAAAATTATCGATATATCATGGAACAAAACGTTTCTCATCCATCAACATGACAAAAACCTCACTTTTCTTTCATTTCTTGTCCAACATTTTAGCTCGATGACAAACATCTAAAGATCGAGACATACCCGTATCGTTTCTATTTAGTGTGGATCGAGTTTGCGGCAAAACGAGCAGAACAATCAGAACAGTCAGTGGGGTAGATAATTTGTGTGCCCGCAGAGATGTTGGCTCATGTCAGTTCAACACAATCGGGATAAGAATGCCGTATACGTGGTTTTCATGAAAATTGGCTTCTCTGATCTCACTTTACAATTTAACAATATACATGGGGGTAGGAGTAGCGTAGTTGGTAAATCGATTGCCTTGTACGCAGCGCACCTGGGTTCGAGCCCCGACCCCACACATAGGGTTAGAAATTTTCATAAGAGATTTTTCTAACCCGAAGAGGCGAATGACCTTAAGGTTAAAACCTCTATAATCGAAATAAAAAAAGATATACAACATTACAAAAATATTTTAACTGAATCTTATAAACTAAGACAAAGTCCATTTTTCAAAATAGTTATACACACTATTGAAAACATTGCACATCGTCCTTATGGGTTCTTGCTGACCGTACTGGGTGTGCTAAAAATTTAATCATAAAAAGTTATGCGATCTAAGGTTTCTGGGGGTACATTGATATTGATTTGGGAGATAGTATCTGGGGCAACAATTTGGCCAGTCAATATTTCCCAACAAATACCCCTCTGGATGTATTTCGTGTTTTGCCAGAGTTTCCAGACTACAGCGATCGATGTAAGGTGGTAGCTCTGCTGGGTCACGCCGCGGCAAAGTAGGGGAACATGGGGAGACTTGACCAAGCGCAAAATTTTATTTTCGGCTATGGCGTCTTCTATTCGATTCTTAATTTTTTTTTCAAAAATATTTTTATACTTGTTTCGATCCCTTAAGGTAATTTTGAAAGTTTGGAGTAAAAAATCTTTTCCTTGCAGATAATATTACGTGATTAATAAATTTGCACTAAATGATGTATTTTTTTATCATACTTTGTATGGACATATCTACTCGACTACTAATTACTATTAAAGGACTAATATACCATCTTAATCCTTGTGAAGCAGTGAAATGATTTTACATAAACTGGAACATTGGAATAGTTATTACTAGAATTCGCATGAAATTGAACGCAATAACTAATGTTGGGGAGACTTGACTAAGATTTTATGGGGAGACTTGACCAAGTGGCGATCAGCTGAAGAAAGATACAAAATTCCTAATATTTATTAAGCTTTGGTATCTACTGTTAATGTTAATCACGCCATAAAAAAAAATCCCACCCCAAACATAAGTCTTTATATTTTAAAATTTGTAAGCAAAGTTAGCAATAGTAGGACTGATTTCGTGACGTGTGAACATGCAATGCAAGCAGTACAGTTAATCCTTAAAAAGATATGCATTTAAAAAAATCAAAATTTATCAAATGCAACCCTTTCATATTTTTTACTGCTACCTAAGGATCTCGACAGTAGGGAAAAAATAATTACAGTATGTTTTATGTCATTATTTTTTGTTATGATTTTTCAAAATTCACTTGGTCAAGTCTCCCCACGCCTTGGTCAAGTCTCCCCACAATGGGGAGACTTGACCAGAAAAAACGATCACAGACAAACTTTTCTAACTTTTCAAAAATTAAATTAAAAATTCTGCAAAAAATCATGAAGACGCGCAATAACTTTGTGCATTATATCTGAATGATTTTTGGAGGATTGAAGGCTTTTTTAAAGATTTATGCAGTTTTAGCTGAAAACCTGGTCAAGTCTCCCCATGTTCCCCTACTAAGAGCAAAGCGAAGGAATCTTGCTTGCGCTGCTTCAATTCTGTTAGTCCAAAGGATACCAAATAGCTGCTGAAACTTCCAGGACAGACCGAACAAGTGAACACGTTGGCGATTCTTATTATGAATACAAGATTTCTATTATAGAGAGTAATGGTTTCTGAATGTCAGTGGCGAGTAATGGAGTACACCAATGTCTCTGATAACTGACACTCTCTCTAGCAATTGCCCGGCGATGTTGTAGAATAGAATATTATCTGCGTTTAAAGGATATTATAGAGCATTTGGATACGCTGAGAGCCAACTAATTGCGATTAGGCCAGTTACAGAAAGCATATAGATGTCGCTGAAGTTCGATAGTCTTCTATGGACAGCCCAATGAGAAATAGTTTGAAATCATCATGGTATATAAGTTTGCTCCCAGGGGGTAAAATATAGCAAACGTCATTGAACAATAAAGAAAAAAGCAACAGTCCGAGATTGTTCCTTTGAGGTACGCTCGACAAGTTGATGAAGCTATATGACTCTTTATCTCCCTATTTCACATACGTGATTAAAATCAAGCCACCTTGTAAAATTTGATGATGCACCAAGTCACTCGATCTTTGGCAGAAGAAGAGAGTGGTCTACACGACCGAAAGCAACGTAAGATCTGTGCATACAGTGTCTACCTGCGATCCATCTTCGATGCTTTTAATGCAGTACGAAGTAAATTGGGCTAGATTGGTAGTTATTGATCTGCCTACAAAAAGCCATGTTGTTCCTTCGCTACGTACGCTTTGGTCTCACGAGCATGTTTTCTAAAAGGATCTCAAACATTTGTGACCCAGCGCACCAGCGAGGCAGATTATGCCTCGATAGTTGAAAATCAGTCGTAAAGGTTGAGTAGCCGATTCATTTTGAAACACACTCGAGAAGTGCTTCGCGAACAAGTTACAGATACCGCTGGACGTGTTAGACGTTTCATTTGCGAGAAACAAACTGGAAGGAAAGCCATTTTCTTTACGTTTCCCGTTCATCAAAGCCCAAAACTATTTTGGGTTTCGTTTCACGTTGGGTTGGGTTTGTGCTCTGTGTGTTGAGTAGAGAAAGCAATGTTTTCTACCTGTTACTGGCTAGAGTGAACTCCCTTTTTGTAATGTTTCGTCGCCTGGTGAAATGTCGAAGCGCAGCTGTTCGCAACCTTTTCAGTTTACTTAGCTGGCGGTTGGAACCAGATATGAACAAATCTGCGTTACAAGAAGTGGAGGATGATGTGCTTCTGAAGCAACCAACGGCTTCAGTGCTTCTGAAACGGTATAGTTCATTGAAACCTCTTTATTTATAAACAGGAGGTCCAGGATTCGTGTTAAATTTCCCTCTTATGGATCATCAACAATGTCGTCGTTAGGAGAAAAGATCTTTGGTACATGGCGTAGTTTTCTTCAGTATTCCTGCGATGGCTTTAAACACTCTTTAAGAGAACTTTTTTTTTATCCTCGCGTATTTTTTACGCGGGACATGTCGAGATATCAAGACACTTTCCAGCATTCGTACAACAAGAACCATCCTTACGATTCTCACAACACTTTCTACAGCGGGCCTTATTATTACATTGGGAGTCTATGTGGCCTAATTATTTGAAAATAGGGCAGCTCATAATCCGCGGTACAAACAGAAGGCCACGTAGCCGAACTTTATGTAAGAGGATGAAGCTCGGTAAAACGGATCCGGCTAAGAATTTGAGCAGGGATTATTTCCTTTTCATCAAATGCAAACGCTTACATTCCCGTATTTCACCAGGTGATGCAAGAGGACCTTAAAATAGCCAACCCCGTACTTCAAAAGATACTCGCAAGTCAAACTCACATCGTTAATAACGCCATCGATCTCGACCTCCCGAGCGGGTAGATAGAGACACTAGTCTTTCGTGAAGAGCTCTATCAAGCGATAAAGTTTGCCCGTTAAAAACATGCCTTCACGAGCCTGACCTTATACCTTTAATATTTCGGTTAACTACCGAGAATCGTTTTGTCAGGCCTTTAGAACTCTGCAAATAATTTAAAGATTTAGTTTTTGACTGGAAGAAAACCATAAATTGACCATGTGATGGTTTTGGGTATCGTTTCAATCGAGGACCAGCTTTGGGAGCTAATTCCGATTAACACCCCACTTAGCCTGCCTGTAGAGCTAGCTATTATTTAAAATTACACTACGCATACTACAAAATTGAAGCACAAAGCGAGATCGAAACATATGACCACACACCTAGAAAAACTAGTGTAAATTTACGTCTTCTGACCCTGACCGAGCATCAAAAATGACTGACTTTTAAGTTTGATTTTAATTTTACATGTCGTTGAATTTCGTAAATCACGTAATTTTACTCCACATATAGCGTTTGTTCTGAATGGCAGTAAGTGTAATTGTATGTCACTGCGCATGTAATGTATAGGTTTCATTTAAAATTAAACAGAGCGCGGTTATATTTCGTCATTTCGTGAATTACGGTTTGTTAAATTCTGTCATACTTGCAATTACGTCAACGATAAAATTCATATTTTTTGGTGTGCATGATGAGAGATTATCATTACTTCTTTACTATTTGAGAGCTAGTGTCTATTGTCGCACAGAGCACTGAAAGGAAAAAGAAAAACACAGAAGATGTGAGCGCTGCGGGACGAGTCAATTATAAATCAATGACATTATAATATATGTTAGTTGTTTTAGGTCTATACTGTTTACAATTACTCTCAAATATTTTTAGTAAAGAATCAAAAATTTTAATTTTCTACACTTTGTTTCTTATTTCCAGCCAACGCAAGTCAACCTCAACCACATGATCTGCCCGGCGCTCAAGGATCCCTTCGACGGTCCCAACTACCGTTCGGCAGCAGTCATCCACGAGGCAGTACTGTGCACCATACTCTGCAAGCTAGTCACCTTTCTGTTCAGTCCGCTGCCCCCGCCCATCGTCACAAATCCACCGTTCATCAAAAATGGCGGCTCGGTTTCGGAACAATCCGTCAGCACCACCTCACCACTGGTCACAGGTTCCGGCACCGTTACGCATCACTATATTTCCCGACCTTCCTCGCGACCCTCATCCCGTTCGTCGTCACCGGCTAAGTCTGTTACGATGCTGCAGGAAAACAATATTATTATCAAAACCAGCAAAATTGACTAGTGGACCGTGAACATCAGCGCCCCGGGCCGTTATCATCATCATCATCCTCATCATCACACAAACACACGAGCGGATTGTCGTGCACTATAGGGCAAACCGTCATTTTTTCCACCCTGGGGAAAGTATGCCTGAGATAGGTTCTGAGGTTGTTTTAAGTATTTCAGACCGTTTGGCGGATACTTTATCGGTTCTAATTTAAATTTCCAAAAAATGAAAATTCTCATTCGGATTAGACTGGCCTGTTGGCGATGTAGGATATCATATAGGAAACTAACATACACATTTACATCAAAAAGCTTAGAATTGACACATACAAACAGTAATATTTAACAACATAAACCATAGATTAAGTATGAATGAAGCTAAGTGGTGATTCGTTGATTACCTTTTTAACACTGAAGCAAACAAGAATTCACGTAGTACATTTCGACATTTCATACTCGTACGGCATCCTAAAATTAAAATTAAAATTAGGTTTGTGAAATCTATCGTCAACACCTCCCAGCTCTCGGTATTGGTAGAACAGGCATTTTAACTTATATTCTGTATATGTTAGTTACATTTGTCTTATTGTTTTTCAATAGCTTTCTAAAACTGCAGCTCTAACGAATACAAATTAAATACGCTTTCGAACGGTTGTAGATGCCAGTGCTGCCAGTGTTTACAATTGGTTTAACCCCCGCATTGGAACACTGTAACAATGCTATCGGTTCGGAAAAAAACAACAATCATTGCCTGTAATGCAATTTTATCATCCCTAAGAGCAGCAAGTTACTATGTGCTTAGCAATTGAAGTGTGGAAAAGTTTCCAACCAATGACAATACCTTTTCAATCCGTCACTTTCACGTTATTCTGATGGTTACTGTAGTAGAGAATCAATCGAAAATAATTAACAGAACTTTCAAGGCCAACCGGCTTGCGGAAAGTTTTCACGAAAGAGAGTGAGAGTAGGTCAGTACAGATTTTTTTAGGATAATAGTTAAAAGTACCAATGTGCTATATACTGGAAGCATTTTTATCTTTCTTGATAGAGTTGAACTCAACTGAATAAGTTAGATTAGTTAACATTTTAATGGTAATAAAGCGTGGCACGTAAAACAGTGCAATAATCAAACTAATAGGAACATATTTTTGCCGTAGGCACAGTAACCTTTTAAAAAACATTCCAAGCAAAACTTAAAGACACTGTCATTTTCATTCTTTGTACTGGTATAATTTTATTTTACACGGCATCAACTATTCCACAAACAACGACTACACTATGAGCGTAATACACTTAATTGAAATCAGTCGAATAAAAAGAACGGCAATGAAATTACGATCAATTCAGTGTGCCTTCGAATGAACCGGAGAAGCGATCTGTCGAATGCGCTAGCGATAAAAGAATTGAAAAAAAATAACCTTGAAATGGTTTAAAAATAGGCTAACTCTGCTTTTTGGTAACAAACTTTAAAGTTTGGTCAATTTCTATACACCCTTGAGTTGTGTTAAAAGCATATCTGGAAAATAATTTAGTAGGCACTCGTCAAATGTTGAACCTGAAAAATCGGCAACATAATTATGGTACTTAATTGAAAACGCTAAGAGTAAGAAGCATGATGAAACGTACTGATCAAACACAAAAGTAACATATTTGTTAAATACAAGCGAAACTAAGTCAATATGCAATAATTTAACGCCTAGAAACTTATGATAAAGCAAAAATGATACTGCTTGTGATTCACACCTTTCGAGATTTCTTCTATTAGGAAAAAAATAGTAGAACTAATCACATTCTAATTCGTTTGGAAATTGGCTGAGAACATATCTGTTACGTGAGTGAAAAATAGACTTATCATCTCGGAAAAAAATTCATTTTCACTGTTTAAAGCTAAGATTGAATTAACAGTTAAGAACTAAAACGGATAAGAATAGCAACCAGTTGAACTAGTGATAATAAAACAAACGTTACTGAGACACACAACTGTCTTTTTTATACAAAATAAGCACAAATTTATTAGAAACAATTAGAGATACGATTGAATTGTCCGGTTCCTAAAAGGTGTAAACCCAGGCATTAACGCCAAAGCGTATAGTTCATCTAATCGAATTCTCCCAGCAGCTGCAACGCACTTCATTTCGATAACGACGTCATGGAGAAAGTAAGGCACCCATTCAGGAGTTCCGTGAATTTCTAGCCGGACATCGCTAGTACCGACAGCGCCCTCCACCAAATCCACCCGAAGTCCTCCAAGCCCATTTTGTTTGCTTTCCACAATAATGTAGTTGATTGCTGCTCCCGTTGGCTGTAACGAAAATTCCGATTAACAACATTCGATGTAAGTTGTGAACAGTTCAATACATTGTGAAACATTATTATCTGTGGACTGCTTGACCAGCGAAAGATCTTCCGATGGTAACATACGGCGTCATTAGCGCGCCAGGTTCCAAACTGCACCACAGGAGCATCCACCCGTTCGAGTTGATCATATCTCGACACGCGAGACGCGAAAACGGAGCCAAATATCAGGGCGACAATAAATACCGATAATGCCATCACAATCGACTCATGTCCCATACCGCACGGTAACTGCGATGCAACCAATCCCGGGGAGCTCTTTTATAAGTGTCTCCAAAAAATGGGTCATTGACCTTATTTTGGTGGTGGTGATGAATTGCGGATTGCGTCCTGCGATATGAGCGTTAATTGGTTCTACGATGGCTTACTGCAGGAGAACCACGAGAGTTTGGGTGACATCAACATTGTTGAGCATCTCCTCAATAGTTTGAACATTGTTTTCATTCAGAGTGTATACATTGAGTTAATCTGAATCTTTCCCTATTCGAACAAAAACCTACATACTAACCGTTATACCACAGATAACAGACGTTTGGGCTCGTTCTGAATCGTGTGTAAATACTCGCTACTGAGATTCCGAATAAATCAGACGTCTGAAACACGTTTGGCAAACGTTTATAGATGGCGCAGTGTTCAATACAATGTAGTTAGAATGCAGCTGTCAAACACGTATAGCAAACAGTTGCGCAGATAGCAATAGTGAAACACGGATTTCCAACGTTTATCACTTTGAAAGTTTACATAGGTTTTTGAAGAAATTTTGTTCTAGCCTAAACGTCTGTTATCTGTGGTTATACCTATCATGACCTATTCAAAAATAATGTACTTTAAGTCGTTGAGCATTTTTTTTAAATTTATTGCGAAGTGGTGCGTGGGTGCAACAAATACGCCAGAGACAGGCAGAGCCGTAGCGTGCGGTTGGCCGGGTTGACCCACCAATGGTGCCAGCCTTAGGGGGGCGCAAAAATCTTGAGCTGTTTAATAAAATTAATGGGAATGATTTCTAAAACAAGCCAGGATAAGTGCAACATTTCAAGGTATGCACTAGACTTTCACGTAGTATCCGGACACTCTATTAATTCTATAGTATGCGTTCTAGTAGTCGGATTTGTATTTATTTGATAACGAATTATTTAGGAGAAATGGATAGAACAAAGATAAACTCAAGATAGAGTGGTACGATGTTTCCCATGTACCACCCAAATGCGACCCCTCGATAAACCCGGTTCACCGTCAGAGTGACAGCTCAATAATAAACTGTAGCGAATCTTTGCGAAAAAAGGAACAATGTCGATCTTTGCGTCATATCTATGACAATGAGTTTAAAGGGTGAACACGAAATTATTGCGACACATTCAACAGGGCATAACTTTTTTACCATTGGGTAAAAATCAACCAAATTTTGCACACTTTCTCATTGATGTGTATTGTTTACATGCTGTCAAAATCGAAGTCATGTTTTTCGATTCAACGAAAATGGAGGTGAACCAACGCGAGTCGAGAGAACAAATTCTTTCCAAACACCTGGAATTTCCTGACCTGTCGCACCGGCAGTTGGGAAAAATGTTGAACATTCACCATTCAACCGTCTCCAGAGTGTTGAAGCGGTTCCAGGAGCGGTTGACGTTGGACCACGACAAAGGAGCTGGAAGAAAACCGGGACCGGAGAACAAAAAGACGGAGGGAAAGGTGAAGCGGATGATCCCAACGTCTCAAGCCGTGATTTGGCTAAAAAGATCGGCATGTCGCAGAGCTACGTCCAGAATGCAAAGAAGAGTGCTGGACTACATACATACAAGGTACAGAACTTCCAAAACGGCGATGAGCGGCAACAATCGACGGCTAAAACTCGGGCACGGAAGCTCTACGAGAAGATGCTGACAAAATATGGCTGCAGTGTGATGGACGACGAAACGTATATAAAAGTCGATTTTAAGCAAAATCGACTTTTATATAAATCCGCCAAACTGTCCGGAGCTGCGCCCGGTGGAGCAGTACTGGGCAATGATGAAGCGGGAACTTCGGAAGAGCAAGAAGACAGTCAAAAACAAGAACGACATGTTAAGAAAATGGAAAAAAAACTGAGAAACTGGTACCTGATGACACTGTAAAGACTTTGATGGAGGACATCAAGCGAAAATGCGTTCAATTTTACACTCAAGGCTCCATCGATTAACTTTTCTTTTGATTTTTGAAGTAAACATATGTATAAAACTACCCTAAAATTTTGGTTTGATTTTAAACATTATAAGAAAATTGGCATGACATTTTCGGTGTCGCAATAATTTTGTGTTCGCCCTTTATATGAAAATAACAGCAAAATTTTCGGCAGAACAAACTACCATCTGTCAGCTACTCTGACATAGTTTTTCTCCTGCTTCTCTAGTGTTTTTAGCGTAATTTGATCATAGGAATTATATCTGGTTATTTTTGTTTTTCAAAGAAACGGTTGATTTTGTGCATTGCATTACTTAACCAAAATTATCCATATGATGAAATTACATCGTAAAATCACCAAAAATAATTCACTAGTTAGTTTAATTATTGTTTAGATAACTGTTTGTCAAGATTTTTTATTAAATTCGAACTTCTAATGCGATAACAACAATGACGCCTGCGAATTCCCATCACACTCAGAGCTGCAAATTTTCAACAGATTGTTTTGAACTTGAAGGTGGAACAAATCTCAAATCATGTCCTACTATGTTCAATTCGTAGTTTTTCTCAATCATTTTTCATTCATTTTCAATTTCATTGACTCTGTGAATATCCTGCTACTAAGGTATTGATTAGGTTTTTCAAGCAAAACTACTCTGTACATACTTCTTACTGTTCATGTAAGCTTAAAAACGCAAGACATGTCAACATTTAAGCTAAACTAGTATCTACAGAGCAGATGACATTTTTGGTTGGTGAATGAAAAAGCATCAATTTGAAATGAAGGCGTACGGTTTAGTGATGAAAATCCCGCCAACTTGAAAGTGAATGATTAAGGGAGGCTTTGAATTTGAATCATGGTTGGGGTGAATTGAACTGCAAGTTTGCATTTGAAAATGAAAATTTGCATCACTGATCACACTATACTCATAGTGCGGAGAACTCGTTGATTTCCTGAATTATTGTGATGACTGGATAACATATTTGGTCTCATGTCAGAAAGAAGCGCACCCTAGGGCGTGACACTTCCAATAAATTATAAAATATTATACAATTATAATGTTTTTGTAGAATTATAGGGCAGATTATAATTTTATAAACTTTATAAGCAAATATGCATTGCAGAATTTTCGAACTTTCTTTCGAAATTATTCTCAGTGTGCGGTGAATTTATGAGTTGTCATTTTTTATTATTTACATTGGCAAATCTGACTACGTGATAACTGAGGCTGGTTTTGGATCTGACGAGGAATGGAAAAGTTGCCGTGCGTCGGGTAAGATCCCAAATTCCCGCGACGACGGTTCGTGTATTGGTGGTGGTCCGCCGGTTATTGGCACAGCCCCATTGTGCATATCATGGAAAATGTGGAACTGGTCGAGAATGGATTACCGAATTAACTTAAGCGAACTGATTGAAGTACAGAGCTCCGGTTGTTGTAACCATCAATATCATTCTACCGACAGTAGAGCGGAGCACGATCTTATCAAGAAATTTGTAAACTAGCTGGAACTTTTGCGGCCGTTGTTTCGGATCACAGCCGTGGGAGGAGCTACTGAATTACCGCAGGTAATGATAGATGCTTGTTAGCAGCAATCTAATTTCAAACTGTTGTACAAGCTGGATCTGACAGTCGAAGAGAAAATGTTCAAGATTGCCAAGGAAATGGTACATTGCTAGAACGATTGAGCTTTTCCGCAGGGTAAAGATAGCCGTCCGATTGCATACTGATAAGGTAACATTAGCAGGTTTGATGGAATTTCTTCGTTTACGCAATTTTCTGCTCTATGGCTTATGTATATCACCAAAATTGCCATGTCATTAACCAGGAATGCTAGCGCTAAGAACGCGACGAAGGAGTTTAAGTTAGTCATCAACGATATCTACCTGTCGACCGGGGCTAAATTTATTCTACCGATATGCGGAGAGATCACCACGAGACATAGACAGCCTACCAGACCTCCGTCCGGAAATCCAAAAAATCGGGGCATCACCGAAAAACTGAAAACTTCCGCATCCAACGTGGCACTGGAGATGAGCCGTTTCAAGTCCACCCGAAATCTAACGATATCTTTGACAAGCCCAAAATTACTCAAGCACTCCGTGTGTAACGCCCGCTCGTGAGCTTGCTTCGTCGATTATCATAATCAACGAACGTGACGAGTTTTCGCAACGGTTGCAGAAAAAGGACCAACCGCGACCTTCAACGCTAGGAAAGTTGTGGAATCAACTAGCAGAAATGCTTGTCAAGAGGCAGCCGTATGACTCGAAACGGATGATCGAGACAAGTTACTAGCCGAGTTGAAAGTTTAATCACACCGCCAATATTTGTAGAAACGTAATAATGCAAGGTTGCAGAACACGAAGAAGACAATATGGATGATAAGTATCTATTTGAGGCAACGGAGAGCACTGAGCGGGAACTGCAGGATCGGGAGTATACAATAAACTTGCTACAGATTTCTAAGGAACATGGGAACGCAAGATAGTTGGAGCGAGTTTAACGATATCATATGCCGCAAGATATCAAAAAAGGTGAAAAAGAGGAAATTGTAATGGATGAGCGGGAGAAGATGTCCAACTCGGAAGTGGGAAGCGGAGCAGAACACTTGGCATCGGCTTTGTATAAATTCGGTTTAAAAAATGCGAAACAACACGAAGAGTAAGAATTACTATTGTGTGATCAGATTGATTTTGTACAAGCCTTACGTCTTGATGGCACCAAGCCCGAAGAGGGAAAATCATACACGCAAAAAAATTAAGTATATTTAAACCAAAAATATATGGTATTGAATCCAATAATTTATTTATTACTTCAACCAATTGGTCTGAAAACATTTTTTTCTTAGAACAATGAACTTTTGCTTTCAATAAAAACAGTTTTAATTTCAATAATTTCGTTCTAATTTTAATAAAATAAATATTGGAAAAGGGATCAAAAAATCCTTCTATTGAAATAATAAATAAATTTTATTGAATTCAATAAATAAATTTATTGTCTCCCGACCAATAATTTTATTTATTAAATTTAATCCATAAATTTATTGAACATACTAATCTTTTTTCTGTGTGAAAGATTGAGGGACTTTTCTAGGCTAAACACTACTTTGTTGGTTACGTAATGCTGCAAACGTCATCAGTTACAGCAAATTACGACAACGGTAAGGACTATTGATTGTTATCTCATTTTCTTGATGTTTTTTTACTGAACCCTTAAATGCATACTGTTGTCATTTGGCAACATACCGAATTCTGTGATATTAAGCCTCAACAAGAGGTAAATATCGCATCCATACCGAAAAATGAATACCAATGAAAATGAGTTTCATGCGTTTAAAGGTTAATGTTATGTGCATCGAAAATTCCATAGCACATGGAACAGTTATGCGTATAGCGATAGTACAGAACATGGGACTGACTTGCTATTATGTGCCATCTATCTTCTAACTACTAGGCTTTTTATGCTATGCTAAATATTAACGGGCTGTCGTTGTTTTCAGGGGCTTTGCGTACCACCTTTCGTGTCGGGGTTGCGTGCTGCTGAGGGGGATATACTTTGCGATATTTTCAGAGCGTGATCTGCAACTCCACCAACATTAACCATTACGCGTCGTCTCCCCGAAGGACTCATTCCTATTCCTATACGAAAGAAGAAAATGCCAAATCAGTACAGGTTGATTGATATTGAACTAGTTTGCAACATTACCTGGTTCTCGTTCAACTTAATGGTAATGGATTTCCCCGGTAGCGTGCCAGAGAATCGAAGGAAAGCGCTTTTTTCAAAAACGAGTCATACACACGCACAAATACAGAAATCCCTTCCGCCGAGTACCTTGCTGTTGTGTTTACGGTTGACCGGGTATGTTCCGTTACTGCTGTTGATCGATTTGTGGCCAATTCAATCTGAAAGTGATATGAAATTTTTGAGCACGAGATTTTTTCTCTTAAATAGTAGGATTATTACAATACAATGATCTTTTTGAAATAAAAAATAATAGTCAAAAATAACTCACCTTGTTGCGGCTGCTGCAGTGGTTCCTCCTGATTGTGATGTTTTTGCTGCTTGGGACTGTATTGTATACTGCTGTTGTACCTGAAGGTGCCGTTGCTGTATCTACTACGGAATCTGGGTGATGATAATTCTAGTTTGTGGTTGTTCCTGCGACGAATGGTCATCTGCACTTGATCCTGATTGGCTTGCATCGTTTGCACCTGTGAATTTGCACTAGTTGCGGCTGTTGAATTGGAGTCAAACCCTTTGGCAGAAGCATCGCTTCATCGTTATTGCTACCGACCAGTCGGATGATGGAAAATCCTAATTTGTGGTGCTGCTGTGAAATGTTGGTGAAAAACGCTGGAATTGTGGCTGTTTGTTTCCGTTGGGATGGCTTAATCACTATCGGTGTTAAGACAGAGCTGTTTTGAGGTAAAGAGGTAAACGTAAAACAAGACTGGGAATGGACCAAACTGCATTTTCGTGTCTGGCTACTATTTCACTTAACCAGGAGAACCACCGCAGGTGAGTCCCAGTACGTCCAGTCAGAAAATGAGCCAATAATTTTCGCTGGTTCTCGTTAGTACCCAGGTTCTAGTTAGGATCGGTTAAGTGTCTGGGGCCGGATACTAACTCAAATCAGCAAGAATTATGCAAAATATTTGGATACTTACCACTTCTTGTTGATGCAACACCATTTTTTTCATTGTTTATAATCACTCGCGGTAACTAAGGCTACTATGGTGTTCGAATTTTATTTTCGAACTTTCAACGATTCGAATACAGTTATAACTTTTATAGACAATTATAAATAAATATAGAGAGATATAAAAAATATAAAACCACGTGAAATATTTTTATAAAAGAGTGTCACGCCCTTGAGCGCACCTCATAACCGTCTCTGAACCTGCTTAGATCATATTGATCCAAGCAACATTGCAAGGATTCCAAATGACATTGCCGAATTCGATCATCGAACGCACCAACGAACAGTAAACAGTGTAAAACTTAAAGGATCATGAAATTCGCTGGAGATCATGTTGCATCTCAGTTGTCGATTGTAGCAGAAACGTGACGTGGGTAAGTAAGCTGATTATCCAAAATTTACACCAAGTAGTCATATTCGATGGCGTTTTCAGTGCAAAAAAGGTGGTCACAATGCAATTTAGAATATACAAATCCATCATATTCTGCACACACTTAAGTATCCAGGATGGTTTGTAGTGCGAAGAAGTCAGGCTTATCACGAATAACGAAATATATGTTAAGAGTGTGCTACCAGGACTAAAAATATCGGCAAAACATCGTTAACAAACAGCGAAAATAGCAGTGGTGCGAGTGTACTGCCTTGAGGAACTGCAGTGTTATTTTCGGAGAGTAATTGAATTGAGCAGTACCAATACAAGCAGAATCTTGACGATTAATGAGATACGACCGAAGTCAGTAACAGAACCTAGTCGTGCAGCCATATGGACCTTTATGAGCCCTGATGAAAGAATGTATATATTTCTCAAGACACTCCTGTTTATACAACTTCGACTCCATCGTGTTGATGGTTCTGAAAAGTTCGGTTTTGAGTCCACAGCTACTAATTTTTTGTCAGATCATTAGTTTCCTGGCGAATTTATTGGCGAAAATAAACTTGGATTTACCGGGGACATCACCTCGTGCTGCGGCCAGAAAAACGCCTGTCCGGGAATCTACAGAAAGGGCGATGTTCAACTTATCAACCAGGTCGGATTCTCGGCGTGTTATTTGTAGGATAAAATTACCTTTCTCGTCTTCTATCTACCACGACTTTTTCAATAGTGTGCCTGTCAAAACGACACTTTCTTCACTGAAATACGTTATATTCCATATCCGACCACTAGAGGCGCTGCTACAGAATAAATAAAGTGTCCAAATTCTAGTGTCGTTTTTGATTTAGGTGAAACTTAGGTTCGAACCCAAACTGCTGTCAAAATATTCGAACTTACAGTGCACAGTGGTTCAAGGCAGTGTTTTGAGGTACATAATTCATTCGAGTCAAAACTGTCCATATTAGCAATTTTAAATTTTCTACAATGTTTGTGTGCGTAAAAAGCGCCGGCAATATTATTTTTGTTTTAAATTGATCGTAGTAGTCTATATTAAATTTATCTTTTGAACCAGAAGGGATAGCGCTTTGCTGTCCTCGACGAAGTTGTAGAGGAGAGTATTTTTATAAATTTTGCAGAAGACATGTTGCCATTCCATCCAAAATCTTCATTTGGTTTATGATTTTTGAGAAAAGATGTGTGAAAGGTAAATATGCTTTAAGACCCTTTTTCAATTTTCATTTGCGATGATCATACGAGCCCCAATTATTGAAACTGCATTTCATGTTTCATGCTGAACACCTATCCATTTAAACAAAATTTGATTTTTTTTAGTTCGGGATTTCTACTTCAGATTAACCAATAAGGTTAGTTCTACAAATTCATAAAAGTAGAACAATATCTTTTTGAGGCCTTAGATATTATAGAATCTATGTGTCTTTGTAACAATATTCTCAATATAATTCAATCTTTTCTATTGTTTTAGATGGTTGAGGACTTCAGCAAAGTTGTATAATATTCATTTTCGGCCGTCGGTTGTCACGGTAAAGATAGACACGTCTACCTTTATTAGGACACATGTTAGTGAACTCGGGTGATTCGTAGTTATACTGCCTAAGCTCGACCCTCATTAACAGAAGACAAAGATTAAGCCCGTACGATGTTAAGCCTGTTCTAATGACCTTGCCACTTCTAGTTTTCCGATCTGTTTACTTCACATCCTTGCTCTCACTTGAGTACTATGGCTCTAATTTTCATAACTTTCCCTACCCAGTAAGCTCTAGCTAATTGAATGTCGTTAAAATGTAAAAAAAAAATAATTTATTCTAGGAATAGTAGAGTATCGGAATAGCCAAAGTTTGGCTGCACAAAAGTGCCCAAAAGAACAGAAATTTTTGATGAAAATAGATCAAATTTATATGAAAAATAGTTTTAGAAGCTAAAATATTGATTTTACGTTATTAGTTCCTTAAACTAAAAGTTGTATTTTAGGTATACCTGAAAGTTTGTAGAACATTATATATTAAACAGTTATGGTTTTTAGCATGGAAATTCGAAAAACTGATTTTTAGGTCATATTTACAATAAACAACAATTTTGCCCCAAAAATGAGGTCTGATGTCTGTGATATCTTAGAAGAAGTTATTCAAAACATAACATTCTACAACTTTGTTGAAGACGTCGACCCTCCAAAAAAAAATTTGAAACATTCTTTTTGCTCGGGTACTCTACTTTAGTCCAACAAAAAAATATTATATTTAAAAAGTTGCAGAATAATATTGTGAACATATCCTACGAAGAAAGGCTGGCTCTAAAATGACATCTAAGGCCTCAAGTAGGTTTTGTCCCACCTTTTTGCCTTTCTCATATAGAAAGGTTATGCAATCACTCTGAAAAACGTCAACCTAATCCCGGCCCGGAGGGCCGAGTGTCATATCCCATTCGACTCAGTTCGTCGAGATCGGAAAAAGTCTGTATGTGTGTGTGTATGTGTGTATGTATGTGTGTATGTGTGTGTGTATGTGTGTGTGTATGTGTGTGTGTGTATGTATGTGCGTATGTGTCAAATAATGTCACTCATTTTTCTCAGAGATGGCTGGACCGATTTGCCCAAACTTAGTCTCAAATGAAAGGTGCAACCTTCCCATCGGCTGCTATTAAATTTTGGATCGATCGGAATTCTGGTTCCGGAATTACGGGTTTCAGAGTGCGGCCACACAGAAATTTCGCATAAAAACTATAGGAAAAATTAAAAATAGAATTTTTATTTTTGATGCTAAATGTATTCAAGGTGCATAAAACGTCGAGATTTGATGCAAACACGAAAAAAATTTGACGAAGATTCACGTTTTTGGATTTTGCACATTTTTGCCTTTCTCATATAGAAAGGTTATGCAATCACTCTGAAAAACGTCAACCTAATCCCGGCCCGGAGGGCCGAGTGTCATATCCCATTCGACTCAGTTCGTCGAGATCGGAAAAAGTCTGTATGTGTGTGTGTATGTGTGTATGTATGTGTGTGTGTATGTGTGTGTGTGTATGTATGTGCGTATGTGTCAAATAATGTCACTCATTTTTCTCAGAGATGGCTGGACCGATTTGCCCAAACTTAGTCTCAAATGAAAGGTGCAACCTTCCCATCGGCTGCTATTGAATTTTGGATCGATCGGAATTCTGGTTCCGGAATTACGGGTTTCAGAGTGCGGCCACACAGAAATTTCGCATAAAAACTATAGGAAAAATAAAAAATAGAATTTTTATTTTTGATGCTAAATGTATTCAAGGTGCATAAAACGTCGAGATTTGATGCAAACACGAAAAAAAATTGACGAAGATTCACGTTTTTGGATTTTGCACATTTTTGCCTTTCTCATATAGAAAGGTTATGCAATCACTCTGAAAAACGTCAACCTAATCCCGGGCCGGAGGGCCAAATTTTTTTTTCAACTCGCATAAGGTTTCTGGATTTTAACAGGGGCGTAGTTGATGGTTTACGGAGAGGGGTTACCCCCCCCCCCTCTACTGTTCACTCCCCTCCTTTAAAAATCTCCTTAAATCACCGCTCAGACCACCACCTCATACCCCTCCCTTTCAACCCCATCATCTTTAAACCACCACTATATTACAAAGCATACCAATTTAAGCTGGGGAGTCGTTCATTCATGGGACTTTCGCCCTCCTCACATACCCATCCCCGCATGACAAAATGAGTTAGCAAGCAGATAACATTGATCTAATGCTGATTAGACTAATGGAGTATGATATTTTTTTGTTTCAAGTGTTTCACCGTCGACACGTAGCTCATCAAGTTCGTGACTGGCATGCCATTGTGTATAAGTGCAAAGTATACTAAGAATGTAATGGACATTTCCACGATTATGTTGAACATAAAAAGCCTCCGTGCCATAGTTTAGAGAAATGAGAAAGGCACAATTGCACCGCTAGGTGGATTAAAACAGGTTTTGGACTGGTCCCACTGTGCGCCACTGGCTAAAGGACTAGCTTCGCTCTTGGGCTGCATCCAAACATGCCAAGCATTGGCGTAGCTTGCTGTTGCCTTCAAACAAAATCTTCTCTATCTGATGTGAATCGAAAAAAGTCAAGGAATTTGTGGCTTTTTTCAAACACAATGGCTGATACTTGCAAACTCAATTATCACATACTACTACTACGGGTTTTCTTGAGTTCTATTACGGAGCTTCATATAGTTTGATATGTCACTGTCCGGCAGTAAAGCAATTGCGTATCCAGATATTTCTTCTCCATACATAGACGAACCTATGTAAAGGGAGCTAATACTCAAGCATATGTAACTGATCCTTAATTATTGTGGTATAGAGCTATAGGCTTTATCAGTAAGGTTCATTATTCCTTCCGCATCTTGCCGAATTATATTATTGAATGTGACTATATACGGATTGTCCTGCGAACGAATTATTTATTTTTAACTGATGTCCATACTGGAAATTCATCCTTGCCAACTTTTTGTGAGAGGAACTTAAAACTTAAAACATTCTTATAAGGAAAGAACGCGATCCGAAATTGCGCTTGAATTTCATATCCGATTTTTACATTCTAATAGTTTGAAATGCGTTTCACGAATCATGTTCTGTCCTCATGTTCATTACGACTGAGAGCAGTTGCTCGCATTATAAAATTTGTGTAAGCTGTAGACTGAATTAAGGCTAGGTAGAGCGGATCGTTCCATACGTTGCACAATGGTCAAGAATGCAAATTTAGCACGAATTTTGTAATTTTACTAAATCTAAACAACTTAGCCCAATTAAGTATTAGGAGAATTTTTCGTAGTTTGTGAGCTCCTTCTTTTTGTTAAAACAACAGTCAGGGTGGTTCTAATTTTACCAAGATCAAAAAGCTACTTTTCAATCATTCCAGCTAGAGCCAAACGACCTTCAGCGAAGTTGTAGAACGACAAGTTTTGGAAAAGTTTTGCTGAAGACATGTAAGCTGTCATACTTTTACAACAAATTCAAAAGCGAAGGTTAGGGTGTTTCTTAGAAAAACTGTTATATTCAAATAACTTTGATTTAAAATAGAAGTAGTCTTCAGACAACTTTAAGATTGTTTAAGGCGAAAGATTTGTTTCAAGGCACCGCATATCTAACTATTTTCGTTGAAAAGTTATGAGCACTTTTTCGCCAAAAATGGGGTTTTTTGGAATAACAATATAACTTATTGGGGCGAATAAAAGATAATTCTTTTTCAACTATAAATAAGGTAATGATTAGAGTTAAAATTAAGCAAAAAATTGCGAAAACGATATTTTTTTAAATTTCATAAAATTGAGTTAAAATAATCTATTTTAGATATATTAAGTGCTTGTATCTTTTGAACGATATAAGCTAGAGTTTTGATGTGTTAGAAGAAAATGTTGGACTTCAAAAGCTTCGAAAAACATCAGAAGGATAGGTTGAATAAAAACGAAAACTGAAAAAGTTATATTAAGAAAATGGTTTTTCATGAACTGACCCTTTATAATATTATTAAATTACTTTCACGCTGAACATTTTTAAATTTATTTTAAATAGTGGGTAAGGTTCGAGATAGTGTTTCGCTGTCTTCCAGAAAATTGAAAAAAATAAAATTTTAAAAAACTTTATCGAAGACTCTGAAACTCTATTATAAGAAATTTACAAAAAAATGTGTTTCTTAGAAAAATGGTTTTCTTTGTATAACTTTTGCAGTTTTGAATTTTCATTAAGATCACTTTATAAATACTTTCAGATATTTTAAGGGAGAACAATTTGTCTTAATATGCCGAACCTCTAGCTTCTCTTGTTAGAAAGTTTTTACTAAAATATACTATTTATTGAGTAAATATTGCAAGAAATAAAAAATATGGCATAAAATAAAGATATAAAAAAATATGGCATTTTGAGGATCTATACTATAAAGCATGCTGTTTTTTACGCGGATTTTTAATCAATGCGGTTTTTAAGCGGATTTTCTAATTAACTCGGTTTTATTTACGTGGCTTTTCCAAATAACGCGGTTTTTGCAAAAATATTCTAAGTCCTTTTGAATGCAAATGACTTGACTTTTTCCGGAAAATTTTCTAAGTCCTTTTAAATGCAAAGAACTTAGAAGAATTTTGGCAGTTTTTATTTTGCGCGGATTTCGCAATTAACGCGGTATTTGCAAAAAATCCTTTTGAATGCAAAAGACTAAGAAAATTTTCGGAAATGTGGAAGAGACGGGTCTGGAAGACTCCTTATGGCTCGCACCTCAACGATATGGGTATTTCCGGAATGGACTGGACGAGTAAGTGCCAAAAATAGATTTTTGACACCATTTTGAAATCCAAGATGGCGACTTTCGGTTTAGCTAAATTCGCTATAACCCGATCAATATGGGTATTTTCGGAATGGCCTTGACGAGTAGGAGTCAGAAATTGATTTTTGACGCCATTTTCAAATCAAAGATGGCGACTTCCGGTTAAATGAAATCGCTATAGCCCAATCAATATGGGTAATTTCGGAATGGTCTTGCCAGAAATTTCTTTTTGACGCCATTTTGAAATCCAACATGGCGACTTCCGGTTTAGCGAAATTCGCTATATCCCAATCAATATGGGTATTTTCGGAATGGTCTTGTCGAGTAGGTGCCAGAAATTGGTGATATGGGTATTTTCGGAATGGTCTTGAAGAGTAGGCGCAAGAAATTGATTTTTGACACCATTTTGAAATCCAAGATGGCGACTTCCGGTTTAGCAAAATTCGCTATAACCCAATTAATATGGGTATTTTCGGAATGGTCTTGAAGAGAAGATGCCAGAAATTGATTTGAAATCCAAGATGGCGACTTCCGGTTTAGCAAAATTTGCTATAATCCAATTAATATGGGTATTTACGGAATGGTCTTGAAGAATAGGTGCCAGAAATTGAAAGCACTATAATCAAGATGCACATAACATAAAGCATACACATATATTTATTTTGTTGTTTTCGTTTTCTACACTGTCGATAAAACGAATTTCTCTTGGTACTAATTTACCGGTAAGACGTGATTCGAGTGTACAGGGTAAGGTGGGGCAAATCCGATCCATGAGTAAACCTGACTCCCTCTGTTATCGAAAATCAGAAGCACTACGCGAACTAACATCAATGTTGTCGTGTAGAGCATCGAAACTAATCCTAATGGTGGCATGACAGCATTTTATTAGTCTACATTGAGATGCTCAAACGACAATAAGTGTGTTTTTACAATTTTTGATTTGATTTTTGTGCATCATTGACTACAGGATATTTCTGATTGTTAAAGTGATTGCATAAAAATGTAAGTGGATTTAAATTCTTTGGTTAAAGTCCTACAAAGTACATAGATGAATTCAGTCCAACTTTTTTCATATTTTTTTAATTGAATCGTAATGAAAAATGACGCGGTGGGGCTAATCCGACCTCTAAATAGTGCGGTAAATCCGACCGCTTTTTTGCTAAGAAAATGTTTATTTATCAAATGGAAATATATTATTATTATAATTATTATTTATTATTTTTTGCACAATGGTTCATAATTACAAACGAAAAACACAAAAACGTGATGAATATAGTATGCGTCGAGCAATTGCACCGATGCAAATGGTAATATCTTTACGTACTAGGGGAACTGTGGGTAAGACGGACAGGTTGGGTAAGACGGACACATGGTTATTTTTGGGATATAACATTAAAACTTCAATTGTATTGTATGTGTACCCTATCATTATGAGTAAACTTGAATTATGAAACACTTAGTAGGCCTTGAATACTGCTAAACGTGTACAATTTAAGCAAATATTGAGAATCAGTAGTGCAGTTTCGTGCTGATATAATTTTCAAGTTTCCGATTTTAAGGTTTATCGACGTAAAAATCAATTCTTTCGCGGATTTTTTCCTTTATTTCGATAAAGTAACTCTTAAGTGACATCTTCGTGGAAAATAACAGGTAAGTTGATTTATGCGTGAATAAGTACAAACGTTTAAAAAATGTGTGTACTGGTGGGGCAAGAAGGACAGTCTTGATTAATTCTATTGATTCGTCCTTATATGAATGTTTCGCGTGTCAAAACGAAATTCTAACAATCAAACGTGGAGAACCATCCAGTTAACTGAAGTCTCACATGCTGTAGACTGCAGGATATACGTTAATGTGACCGAAGCTAAGTACCGAATTCCTAGAACCTGGAAATGGTACACGATTTTGTGCAGGTCCCATACTATGGCTGCGTGTAATCGAGGAACTGATGTTTCCAATTATGCATTTAATATATAACCTTTCAGTTTCGTATAAGTGAATGTAACTGATCAGCTCTCTTATGGCAACGGCATAAACGATATTAGAAAAAGCATCATTTGCTTCAACTCTAAATCGATCCCCCAAACGTTATTTTTCACCTCGAGTTGAACGTATATATTAAAAAGAACCACAATCTATTCAAAACCTTCGCTAGAAACAGTAAATTTTAATATTTTGTATTGTGATCATCCTTTCTGCAACATGTCCGTCTTACCCCCACCATATGTCCGTTTCACCCGCAGTCTGGAAAAAGTGCAGATATTTATTCGTTTTTCAGTTCTTCAAAAAATGATAATTATTGATTTTTGTAACACAATCCCTTTGGGCATTCGAAAGCCAACATATGGATCTACAACATAGAGTATTACATGTTGACAAAAACATTCTCTTACTATGTTATATTTTAGTCTATCCTTAATATGTCCGTCTTACCCCCAGTTTCCCTACTGCTCGTGATTTTGATATTTCAAGATTGATTGAATTCCATTTTCTTCACGTTACAATTCAATATAATAACATTATTTGATTTATCATTGAAAAAACCCTAAAAGTTGGGTTATATCTGTACTAAATCAACCAGAAACATAGGCGGTCGGGTTTACCCCATCATTTTTGAAAACGATAAAACTGAACTTTTCCGTAAAACGCTTGTATCCCAAAATTTTCACAAGATTCAAATAAAATTCTATACATAGAAAGTTGCACAGAAGTATTACCTTTAATTTGGTATATAAAACGATTTGATCCGCTGTAAAATGAGAATTTTACAGCCAAAACCATTTACTAGGTCTGATTTGCCCCACCTTACCCTATGCAATATTTCTTTGACCAAACTTTATTAATTAATAGTATCGTCAAATATCACAGAAAAGGATTTACGTCCTTGGGAATCACTTTCGCTGGAATGCGTTTTTCCAACGCCGTGTGTATTCCTTGCCGCTGATGCGGTATATCTTGCTTTCCACCACGCGATTAAACACGATTTCCTTCAGAAATATAGAACCTAAAACATTGTTCCATGAACCAAAATGTTTGTAAATTAATGGTAATATATAATCAAATGCACGATTTGGTGATTTTCAACATTCAATTACTTTTTTATGCATCAAAACAAGAATACTTACTATGACAGGAATGCGGCAAACATGTGGTTGGCACTGGGTCAAAAAGATTTAAATTACATACCCACACACACTAGACTGAAGTTAGAGCTTAATAAAACTACAACCCCAAATGAGACCTGTTTTTACAACTACGCCAACTATTCCGACCTCTCGATCGGGGATATATACATGATATTCCAGCGGGAAGCGCAGATCAAAAACAATCGCGTTTACTTTTTTTCAAGTTACCGACTGCGACGAGCAATCAGCCATTTTGCGGGACTTTGATTACTGATTGTGCTTTAGGTCGGAAGCACACAAAAAATGTTCAACCGAATTGGGATAGTAAACTTGTAGACGGAAAAGTTTAAACTTAACAGTAGGAGATATCGCACTACATACCAGCTCTCTGTCGTCTATGACGTGTTCATGCGACGAAAACAAATTTCTGATGAAAGTGAAATAATATGAGACAATGGAGGTACAGCGGATGGCTGCGTGAATAAAGATAACCAAATGTCCTATACCATATATCTTTATTTGTTAATCAGAAATAGAACATTATTCTAGAATACATCGTGGTCCGTCATCTAAAAGCTAATTTCATTCCAAAACTAACCCTACAGCTAGGATTGCATAGAACTTCGCAAAACCGGAAGTCGCCATGGTGATATTTAAAAAGTTAGTTTTAACATGTTTATTATTTCTAATTATTCTAATGACTTTCTATTAAGTCTTAAATAACGAAAACTTTTATCACAAACGAATTAAATTCACGATCACTCCTATTTCGACAGATTTCGCTTATGACTCTTATCGTACAGAAAAATTCCAAAATACGGGCCTAGTGCTGACACTAAGAATTTTTTTAGGATGGAGTTGAAATATATTAAACATCTGGTTTTAACGATGAGCGCCTTACTTTCTGTACCAGGACGAAACATTCCAAATTGTACCGAAACTCGCGTGATAGACAATATTGTGTAGTACAAATCATAGATGACTAATATAATCAAACAACTCATTAAATGCTATCTCAGCTTGGCATTATCCAGGGTATGACGATCGCATCTATTTATCGTTCTACCAGGTGCGAAAATGTTAATAACTGCATCATTCATGACTGCACTCACGCATGCACCAATAAACTATTATTTTCCATCAAACTCTCGAGCATTCTGACTTAATTATCAAGCTAATTCGCGCGCACATGAGCAACGTGACTGCGTGCGGATCATTTTCGTTCGACAAAGTAGCGCGGTGATCATACCCGCACTTGTGCTCTTTTGTCGATACCACCGAAGGGCATGTCATTTACATTCCCAGCTGTAAATGATTCGTCAATTATTACATTAGACCTTAAATGGGAGGGCTAATAAAGATCTATGTGCAATTGTGTGCAATTTGTGGCATTGCTTATTATAGCGCCAGGGGATCTCCAGATCGTTCCCGAGGTCGAGTTCTGTTAGGCTTGCCATCTCTCGCTACGAGACCCCCCACCACGGCGCGGATCATAATTGATCACAGATGATCTGTATCGCCCGTTGCGTGCTAGAGACGGTTTACATAACAAAATACTTCAAATTGATGCGTACCAGTCACTTCGGATCCGCGGCTCGACAAACCGATCTCACTCGATCAGTCGTCTAACGGATCAGAACTGTCTAGACATTCCAGCATAATGGTAGCACTAAAGTTGTAAGTTCCCTCGTGAAAACGAGATCATATCCTAGAATCTAATCGTGTGTTTTCTGTCTATTTCCCAAGTTTTGTGTTGTTTCTGCTAAGTCTAGCAATGCTGGCTAAAGCGCGCAACGAGCGCTACATCTGCCAGGTGATCGAAGATGGCTGGTGTACGCTGCAGAAGATTTACATTACTTCACGCACGGATGTGCGAGGATTACGTTTCCCGGACGACCAGTACGAGAAAATTCGCATCGGTCAGCACTATGACTTTGCCAACACAGACAGCGTGGTCAGTGTATTTTCAGCCGGTTTGTTCCGACGGATGAGCCGAGTGCGATATCTGAAAATGAACGAAGTTCGAATGCAAGGACTGGACATGCCAAATACGGTTCTGGAACTGGATGTATCCAACAATTGGATTACGCGCGTCTTTATCGATGCCGATAGAAGTTACAGTTTGCGAAAGTTAAACATGAAAAACAATTTGGTTAGTAGTGTTGCCAGTTTCAAGTATCTGAATCAGCTGGAAGAACTGGACATGAGTGAAAATTTGGTGCATTTGTTAAACTTTGAACTGTTCACGTTCATGCCGTACATCCAAACGATCGATTTCGCGCATAACCGTCTGCTCGAGGCTAGACCGGGCAGTATTCAGTTGACGCTGTACTACCTGGAACGATTGGACATGGCGGACAATCAGTTGCTCGAGATAGAACTGAAGTACTGGACCTTCCCAGCACTGCGAATGTTGAATCTCACGGGAAACCCGATCCGCCGGCTAGATTACTTCGAGGTTCGACGGGCTTTCCCCATGCTACTGAGAGTAACTTTCTAACAGACCCCCACTGACGCTGACAGGATCGTTAATTTATAGTATAGCAAATAGTGAATGTGAAAATACTCGAAGTGAAATTTTTGGGGAGATGTTCGCTCAAATATAGACGAATATTTTGTAACTCTGAGATAAATATGTTGGGATTTCGTACAGTAATCCTCATTGACGACAGTTCCTTTATCCTGGCAGTTACACGTTTGATTGTTTTCATTTAGAGTGCTTCAGGAGATGGTCAACTGAATTTCCTCAAATTTGGTTTCAAATGAAAGGTATAGTATGCCTAATTTTATTCGGATCTAAGTTATGGTTCCGGAGTTACGGAGTTAAGCTGTTGGCCTTAACCTTGAATATTCAAAAAAAATCAATATCGCTATAATATCTAAATGAGTCCATTATGGTTGATTATCTCTTTGACCACTCTGGCCACCTTCGTCTGCTCCAGAACAAGCGTTACCAAATTCAATAAATAATATTACATGAGTTCAGTTTCTTACTCCGTTACCGTTAATTGATATTCAATTTCCTTTGAACCTGACTACCGATTTAAAGTGGTCTTATGTGATATTGATATATACACTCAGAATATAATTTCTTCGATACTTGAAATGTGTAAAATTGTCTTTATTTGCCTTTCCCATATAGAAATATTATGCAAACGCTTCAAACTGCGACGTTTCAACCGCGTATTATATACCACTCGACGGGTCCGACTAGACCGGAAAATACCATCTCTATAATGTCATCGCATGCTCTGTCAAACAAATCATTTTACTTATTTCACCCAATCAATACAAACACAAACATTACACACCTGAATGAATCTGAGCTGTATAGAATAGATCGCAGAATTGCGCTCGCAGAAATTATCAGAAGGCTAGCAAGTGTTAATGACTAGTTTTATATCAATCATTACATTTTCTAGAGCCGAAATTTATGTGCAGATGAAAATAAAATGAGCAATGACGCAATGAGCAATCGATTGAATAACTTGAAATAATGGATTAATACTTATTCCTGGAATTTCATTACAATATATGTTCAAGTATCTGTTTTAGTTTGGCCGCACTGGTGATTCTTTCCTGTGCGCTGGATGCAAAAATATTATGTTTATTGTGGCAGCCTATCTGAAAAATATGGCGATAATGTGTTCCACCGTATATATGAATAACATATGATAACACTAGGTCCATCCTAGCGTTTAACCAGTGCTTTTATATGAAGTGAACTAATCATAAACGTATTCTCCAGCTAAAATGAAGATACGCTTCAGTGCAATGTTTATTATATTTGTGGAGGAATAACTAAAAATGAGTAATTGTCCAATGTAGTATATTCAGATGTGGCTAAGATAGCACTATGGTATTCGTAAGATGAATCTTACGTGAGTAGTGTTAGTGATATCAGTATGAATCGACTTGCTTCCGTCATACCGTTCATTCCGCTCCCATTGAATCGTGTGAGCGCTATGACTTCGACCCGTTGCACAGTGGCTGGAGGCTGGCCAAAACCTCAAAAATTTATTTTTGAAATATTGATATTTTATATTTTTCCTCAATTTCTCATGTATTGAATTATGTATATTCAAAAAATATTATGATCATTGGATAAGAATACGATTTTTAACATGAGTTTAAACGTGGCAAAGTCCGGACTTTTTAATGATTTTTATTTCCGAAACCAACATTGCTCTGTTCACTTCAAATGCATGTTGCTCTTTTGATTTTGGTCGGATTTTTGCACAACTAGTTTCATTGTGTAGAAGAAGCTTGGTTAGCGCTAGAAGAAAGAGCTTGGTTAGCGAATAAAATGCATTCGGTAAATTTGTTTGGGACTATGACTTTTTCGTTTAAATATGTTTGAGGTGGTCAGATCAAAAATACTTTTTTCACTAATGTATTCTGTACAAATTTCGGAACCATTTCGGAACGGTCACATAGTATACATTCTATGGGATATAACATCTACTTTTCGAATATCATAGTCTCGTTCTGCGCCTAGGTGCGCAAATAGGTTTAAGGAGATTTTGAAGCTTTGTTGCTGATATGGAGGCGCATGGCGTTTTGTATAAAATAGTTAGACAATTTACAGTAAACCAACACGTTAGACAATGGATTTAAAGTAGTGTTCTTCATTTTTTATGATATTTCTGACATTGGTGAACAGTAACGGAAAATCTATCATAAAAACGGTATTATAGTTATAAGAAAGGTGCAACGACACTGTATGGAAAAATGCATTTGATATTTTACGACTTTGACATAAAAAATTGAGCTCAGCGCCTCAAAATTAGCATAAATTGTGATTTTCAGCCAAATTAGGTAACATTTGAGGATTTGTCCGACTTTTGTTTGAAGATCCGCCACTGTGCGTTGTGCTTCTGGATTGTTTACATCTTTTTGGTTTCCAACGATAGCAAAGTGTGCGATCTGGTACGACATTGGTAATTGTCCAGCGACTGGACTGTCCACTCATATCGAATAGTTTTGTCGTTGCGTCCTGTTTTGGTTCTATAGGGGAATGATAAGAATTAGCAGATATTTCAAGATGCTAAGTAAAAGTTAGATTTAGCTGATAATTCTGATTAAATATGTGCTTAACGCTCTCCCGCCCAATCCCGGCTTTTGGCGGATTACTGGAAACTCGCTATAGAATATTGAAAACACGATTGTATCACAGAGAACAGACATCCATGATCGAACAAAAATATTTAAAAAACGTGTGTAAACATTTGAATTAATATACTAAAAACACTAGCGCCGCCACACCAACCTATCCCAACTATCCGTCAAATCGATTCCGGAACCGGTTCGAAATCCTGGATGGATTCTGCATGGAACCTAGCTCAAAGAAAACAACCGATTCCGACTCTATCGGTTGACGCATTTGAGCCCGGAATTCATGCTGGAAGTCCGAATCGGTTCCGGACTAGTTTGACTGGGTAGAGGAATATCCGCTGTCAATTCTGTCGCACTCAGCCACAAAAAAACATGACGACAGTAGCGCACCTGGTTTAGATATCCAAACTACCTTCGAAACCGTTAGAGATTTTACACAAGTTGAATGCTGAAGATGGACGTCTGTTCTCTGTGATTGTATGTTGTCACCACTATGAAAACCTCTTCACAACAGTCCTATTAGTCATACAAATTCATTTTTTGCATTTTAAAATTTTTATGATGAATACAGTCAACGCTGAAAGATGAAAATTTAAGGAAAACGAGATTTGTGTATTGCAGTGTAATTCAGTTAAAAAATATTCATGGTTTTTAAATTTTTTGGAGAGAATAAAAAAATATTTTTTAAGTTTCTAGGTTGTAGTATTCCTCTAAAGCTGTGAAATTATATTGTAAACGATGCGGAAATAAAAGTTATTAGCAATAAAATCTTGACTCGTCAATTGGCCATGTTGGACATTGTTGAGGGTTAAATGAAAAATTCGAAGTTTTAGTGAGTTGGCAATATATTCTTCAGCTTTCTCATTACAAAAACAATCTACAATAGTTTTTTGAAACAAAACAAAAATTTGGGCAGCAGAGGATTAATTAATCAGAGGGTTAGAGTAAAGCTTGAACTCATTTTTGCACTTTTTTTGACCAAACAAATATTGTCATTTAGGGTTTATTTGTCACCGCAAAATTGTTATGTATTATGTATAAATTAAATTTCACCGAGAAAAATCAACAAACAGAATACATAAAATATTGTCATTATCTCATCTGCTTTGTTCGAAACTAAGAGGTGCGAAATAGATCGGAATAGGCTCTACTGCCATAATAGGCATGTTATCCTAGCAACAGATCAACATGTTTTAATAATTTTTTAGAACATGTTTTTATGAATTTGCCAATACGAGGTGTGCTTCCATGGAACGAGACACAATAGACACAACAATTTGGATTATTTTATAGATTAACAATTCCCGCAAAATTGTTCCAGGTCCGTTAAGGTCGGTATATATTTCAGTCACTTCACGCTTCATGACACGTGTTGATGATCTTACCCATACAAAAATGCAACCCACTTTAGAAGTAGGTAATGCACAGGATTCTTAACTTTTTCTATACCCTGGACACCCTAAGGTGAAGGCTATTTTTATAACTTTTTTTCAATTGCGGTTTTTTTATGACTGAGTTGCAAGAACGTAGGCTTGTACGCAGCTCACATGGGTTGGTTTGGAAAATTCGTTGGTCGAATAAAAAGTTCATGTCCCAAGGATGATTTTTATTTTTAAGATTTTCCTCGAGACAATTTTATTTATCAGGATTTTTGTTTATTTTGCCGTGACATCAGACCTCGACGTTTCATGCATTTTGAAATCATTTGGCATCAAAATGAAATGTTTGATCTCTGGAAAAGTTTATGGAACAACATTTTGTTTTTAGTGTTTTCTGTTGAAATGTAATTTTCGATTTTCAGCATTTATTGTTTTGAATACCATGCTGATAAAAGTGATTCAAATAAAATGTGGATAAAACGATAATATTGAATCTAATAGTGTTATGAGAAAAGAATATTTACAATATTTGTACAATACATTTACTTTGCGTTTTTCATTGGTATAGATTCGAAATACGATTAAACATATTGCAAACAAATTCTTACACCACTTGACTTACGCTAATTTCGTTTTTAGATCAGAGATTCTCTAGGTTCGCTCGGAGCTGTCAGTTTTGTATGGATATTAAAAACATTAGAGCGAACCTAGGACGACTCGTTTCTAAAACCGAAACAGCATTCCGTATGTGTGTATGTTTGTATGTGTGTATCAAACACTCTCACTGATTTTTCTCAAAGATGACTGAACCGATTTGCACAAACTTAGTTTCAAATGAAAAGTACAACCTTTCCATCGGGCACTATTGTTTTTTTTTTAATCCAACTTCCGGCTCCGGACTTATGGGTTGAAGAGTACGATCACATAGCAAATTTCCATAAAAACCGGTACCACTATTGCAATACATATTAAAATGTGTGCAACAGTGCTTGGATTTGTGTGTGCTTTGAGTTTGACCACATTGGCCACCTAAGATGGTTCTTGATACCCCCGGGGAACTTGGCAAGACCCTAAATTAATGTCATACCTATTTCTCAGGGAATTCTTCACAGATTTTTACAAACTTGATCTCAAACGAAAAGTACAGCATTCCCATTGGCTGCTACTGAGGGGAGAGGTGACGATCTGCTTATAGGAGACATTGGGGGTCGATAGGTCAATTAGGAAGAATTGGAGGCTGCGGCGGTCACCACGATACTGTTGGGAATATGTGATGACATCATCACAGTTCCTCGATGACGGAGTGGTTAACGCACCCAAATAGAAACTGGAAGATCGCAGGTTCGATTCCTGCTTGAGGACATATCTTTTCTCAGTGTTTCCAATAAAAAAGTGAATTTTCACCGTTTCTTAATACTCACCGTTTCAGTCATTCTTTCTTCTCTGTCTTTTTTCCAGTGGACACGTTCATAAAAATCCTTGAAAAAAAAACAAAACAAGGAGTGCTAATGATTTCCTTATTGATCCGACTTCCGGTTCTGGAATTACAGGGTGATGAGTACGAACACGCAGCAAATCCCGATTTCAACGTATTTGGCGAAGAATGTAAAAAGGTGAAAATTTTTCCAAAATGTGCTTGTATTTGTGGATTTATATCACTAACAGTCATTCAAAGTCTCTTTAGCCACATTGGCCACCATCGACGGCTCTGGAAGTCCCGCGGAAATATTCAAATTCAGAATAACAGTTACATCGATTTCTCAGTGATGACTGGACCGATTTAACCAAACTAAATCTCAAATGAAAGTATTGCGTCCCCAAAAACTGTTAGTAAATTTTATTTTGATCCGACTTCCGGTTGCGGAGTTACGGGTTGTGGAGTGTGGTCACCGAGAAAATTTCTTTTCAAACCGATACCGCGACGAATGCAAAAAGGATTTTTTGTTAAAGTAGGAAATTGGCACAAATCTCCGATCAACATGGGGAACGTGTCATTTGACGTTCGGTTCCGGAGTTACGCGTTGAAGAGTACGGTCACACAGCAAATTCTTTTATAAACTGGTATCACCATGGCGTCCGAATGATGTAATACATATTTGAATAGGTGCAAGATTATTTGGATTTGCGGGTGTAGATCACTAATGATCAATCAAAGTAGCTTTGGCTACCTTTAGAGATGGTCGGGTTCGGGTTTTTTGGACCCGAAACCCGGACCCGACCCGAACCCGACGGGTTTCGGGTTCTATAAATTTAAGCTTCTCGGGTTCGGGTCGGGTTGCGGGTTTTCAAATTTGGAAATCTCGGGTTCGGGTCGGGCCCGGGTTTTTGCAATTTTGAACTTTCGGGCTCGGGTCGGGTTCGGTTTTTTCAAATTAGAAATGATCGGGGTCGGGTCGGGTTCGGGTTTTTGAACAAAACAACCCAACCATTTCTTGATGCAGTTGGCGTCTGTACACAAAACCCAGTCTCTTTTTGTAGTAGTGTATTATACTTCGTGATACGAATGGATGACACATATAACCGTACTAAATGTTAGCACATTTGAATCGCTAGAATTCGTCGTTGTTTTCTGGTGCTCAAATATTGTATTTTTTTCATTCTTGTATAAAATTCCCTCTCTTCAGATTCGCAAGCTACTCGAATTATTTTATTTTTTAAACGAACATTCATTTTAGAGTATTCAACAATACGTTTCAAATCTAAAATCTTTTTGCAATTTATTTTTCATGATAATTAGTAACAAACCAAGTCCACAGAAATTTTGGTTCAACTTTCTATTATAAATTTCGATAGGTACTTTAAAACTGATACTTAGGCCGCGGTTAGAGTAAACGCGTGAAACTCGTATCTACAGCAAAGCGAGTGAAAATCTACGGGAAGTAGAGACAATAAAAAACTATCTATTGATCCGCTCCTGATTGGTCGTTTTGACAGTTGCGAGAAATCGAAAAGTGGGTGTCGCGAGTATACTGAATAGTAGTACTTTTTACTACATATTGAATTATAATTGTTTTAACTATGCATATTATAAATAGAAACACAAATTAAAATGATAATTAAATTTCAAGGCAGCACGATTTGTATATTCTTGGCATAGTTGCGATCCACGAGATGCTTTTCAACCATTTACTACAAAGACAAATTCCCATATATTGAACTCACAGATTGTCAGATTGTCCCCGGGCTGGGCCGTTGCATGAGCCGGATTTCTTCATGAAAATATATGAATTTCCACGCTCTTGAGGAATTAATCGCAAATCGTGTGTTCTGTTGAAGCCATTGACGGATTTTTTAAAGTTTGGAGTCGTTACGAAAGCTCCGTTAGAGATGTCGAAGCATCTCTACTGGCGCGCTTACCGTATAATCTGAAGCATAATATAATTTAGATACCCATTATAGATAGTCCTAACGCTTATGATGTGACATAAAAAACGCGTCAGAGAATCTTGATTGACACCCTTTGACACAAGTTTGACCGTACCAACCAGTAATAAATTATACAAATCTGCCTTTTCAAGAATGGTTTTTGATAAAGAATTAAAAATTTTGGTTAAGTGCGACGGGCAAGGTTGTTTGAAACTGTCACCATTAAGCTTTTTGTTTCCCCTTGAGTTAGCCACCGATTTATCCTGATTTCCGATTTAGATATCGACGATTTATAAGTTTCTCAGAACATTACAAATTCGATGTTCAATAATAGTCAGTATAAATGCGAATTCTACTCGCCAGTGATTCGTTTTGCCATAGACAGATATAACTCAATGCGTATGGTGATTCGAATGATTCAATTACTCTTAGATGAGCCTTGGGTCCAGCTCGGGTGCCTAAAATTAGAAATCTTCGAGATCTTTGGTTGATTCTCCGTACTAGCAAGTTTGGTTCGGATCGGGTTTCTCAAATTTTAAATTTTCGGGTCGGGTTCGGGTTTTCAAATTTTAAAATTCGCCGGGTCGGGTCGGGTTCGGGTTTTACAAAATTTTCATTCTCGGGTACGGGTCGGGTCCGGGTTTTTCAATTTTAAAATTTTCGGGCTCGGGACGGGTTCGGGTTTTTTAAATTTTATAATTTCGTGCTCGGGTCGGGTTCGGTTTCGGGTTTGAAAAAATTGAAACCCGACCATCTCTACGGTTTCGATGCCTCTGGGAAACTCGGGAAATTAATTGATGGTGAATCGAAGATTCTTGGAATAAATTATCCTCCATCGATAATTTCGGTAGTCCCGGATCCCGGACATATTCCAGAACTAATGCCACTTCATTGATAACTGAATCAATTTTCACTAATCTATTCTCAAATGGAAGGTATAATATGCAGTTTGGTATTGGACCCCACATCTACCCCTCCCTCTTGTTCCTCTTACCTCTTAGGGATGATCCATAAATGACGTAGCATTTTTTGAGTGATTTTTAACACCCCCCTCCCCCATCGTAGCATTTCGTCACAAAATTCTATATACCCCCCTGATAATTACGTAGCTTGACGGTAACCCTAACTCCCCTCGTTGTCCCCGCAAAATTTAAAAAAAAATTAAAATCGATATTAATTAGATGAAACGGGTAAGATTGTCGTGACATCAGCTCAACCCCTATTTCCTTTTAAAAAAGCTACGTAGCATCACATGACCCCCTACCCCCTGTCGTCACACATCATCACAAAATACAAAACTCCCCCCTCCCCCATATAATGCTACGTCATTTATGGATGGTCCCTTACATATCCCCTGCCAAAAGTCTTGAAAAATTAGAGCTCCAAGATTTTGCTCCAGGATGAGCATTCGACATCGACATTTCAACCAAGGTCCACAGAGCCGAGTCTCATATACCGTTTGACTCAGTTCGACGAGATCGAAAAATATCTGTGTGTATGTGTGTATGTGGCAAAGAATGTCACCTCTGGTTCTCAGAGATAGTTTGGCCGACTTGCAAAAAATCTAGTCTCAAAGGAAAGGTACGGCTGCTCTAAAATATTTTATTAATCGGACTTCCGGTTCCGGAGCTACAGGTTGATAAGTGCGGTCCGATAGCAAATTCCCATATAAACAGGTACCAGCGAGGTTAACAGTTTTAGCTAATCATTCCAAGTTAGGGGAGACTATCAACACTAACTTTAACGATCGCTACGAAGAAATCCGCAAACACTTGGGAGACGATCTATTTCATCCGAAGAGTGCTTATACCTAGCATCGTCAAACTGGAGAACGCCCAGGCGAATGAATTGACCTAGAGGGCGCTGCAAGCTTCATTGCAAACGAATGTATCTTTTCAATGTTCAATCTATGCTTAGCTGCATAATCTCGTGTAGAGCTGCTTTCTTTGGGTAACGAACAAACTAGCTGCGACTGAGAATAAAATATGAAACAGATGAGCGAGACAGTTCCAAATTATCAACCTATCACTTCCACATATTTCGGTATGTCTGGCCATCCATAACACTGCGCCTGTGATGAGATAGGTACTATGTGACACGCTAAATTCTTTTGTGCGAATAGGATGCGCGATAAATGAGGAGTATGGCTGGTTGTCAACACTAGCAATCCAAAATGTTTTAAACTACAAACACTTGATACACAGACTTGCGGAGACAAAACTTACTTACTAGCAACCATGAATATTACCGGGCATCACGGAAGATCCCATAAACTTTGCATGGGCTTCCCCTTTTTACTTCCCCTCTCAACACCCTCATGCTCATTTGGCTACACTTTTTGACACTTCGCTCTTATGTGTATAAAGTGTCTTTGTTTAAACTGTCTGACCACTTACTAACAAGTTCTGCAGTGCAGCCAGTTTTAGCACTATTTCATCAAAGTACACTGTAACTTTGAGAGTGTACCTTTCGGTGTACCTGGGTTATCGAGAACGTGTCCTCAGATAATTGCCAGAACATTCCGTAATAACATATTTGTATTTGATTCAGCGAAGGTAAGCCAAATCTTCTCGTTCGAATTGGAACCGGGTTTAACTTTTCCAAAGCATTGGCTTCGAGTTGAATTAGGGCCCCATCTATACTTTGATGTAGGTATTTTGCTATGCTACTGCTTCGCACACATGCTGTCGTAGTGTGGTGAGTCTACAGTTGGAAGCTACAGTAGTAGCTGCTTGAAAAAAAATGTAGGCGAACGGAGTGCCAAATTACACAGGTGTTATCAAAGTTTCCCACTTTGTTAACTTATCTGAAGATGCACTGCTTTGCAGTATGTACCATAACAAATGGGAAATTTCTATGAGTTTCTATTTGGGTAGATTAATAAATATGACTTCTATAATTTTATACTTCTTGTACTACAGCGAGAATTATTTAAGTGAAGGTTCGTTAGTTGGGGTGTTCTTTAGTTGAGTGTTCGCTAGTTGGGTCATGGATGTCATGATTTAATGTCAAATTTTTTTGTAACAGTCTATCATACAATAGATAAATATGAGAACAGTTGTACTTTACACTGCCCTTTTGGCCAGTTTTTGATATCTGTCAGCCGACCGAACTCGTTTGTTGGGTCGAGGTTGTGGTGTGGTTATGGACGACTAAGAGGTTGATAACAGTTTGTTATCTTTCTCAGGACCGAACCAGTCTAGAGGCCGAATGGCATCCGGTTAAGGTTGAACAGAGAATGCGCAAAATTCGCAAACGAAAAAAGCAGTTTTTTTCCACACCGTATGTCAGATCTTCATAAAAACAGTACTGTAACAACATTCTACATACGCTGATTGATTTTTATGAAGATCTGACATACGGTGTGGAAAAAACTGCTTTTTTCGTTTGCGAATTTTGCGCATTCTCTGTTCAACCTTAAGATATGTAAGCCAAAAATCGATCCACTGAGATTCTGCTCCCATGTAAGAGACGGTTGAAACAAGAATCCTCAAGCCCAAAGAGTGAATGGCTGGCGGGACTAAAATATGCCAGTAGCGTTTAAGGTAATCTAGCAGTATAGTGTAACCAACTGGCTTACTTACCCTACCCTGAAACAGATTAAAAAATTTAATGTAATGCGTTAGCTTTATTTTTCCGTTTGTTAATAGATGTGGAAAGACCTTCCGGTGGTCTCAACTCAAGTTAGGGAATGTCAACTAACTAAGTTCTCCGTCAATCTTGTGACTATATCACTGCTATTACGCAACTTCAGTTTTTTTGTTTTAAAGGTTTTTGAGCTTAGGATTAAAATAAAATATTTTCGGGGTTGTCTTCAATTCTAATCGACAAGTTTTTCCAATTTCCTCAATTA
This sequence comes from Topomyia yanbarensis, assembly GCF_030247195.1. Taxonomy (NCBI): domain Eukaryota; kingdom Metazoa; phylum Arthropoda; class Insecta; order Diptera; family Culicidae; genus Topomyia; species Topomyia yanbarensis. The sequence goes on from NC_080672.1 coordinate 78,900,300, forward strand.
GAATTAAGAAAGCTCTTTTGTATTACCTTGGTTCTCTAAAATAAAAATAAACATGTTGAGAAAAGGCAATGTAATCAAAGTACACAAAGAAACACTGTCCACAATCGTATTAAAATATTCTTTTTTTCTGGGACGTACTGTAACAGGACGATAGATAAACTCAACTGTGAAAGACACAGTAAAAACAACACGCCCCTCCTAAGAAATTAGCATTTTTATTGAAGGCCACTGAACTAAACTTGTCTGCGGTAAAAGTGATTACGTTTCCTTTTCTATACATCTTTTATCACCTTATTCTCGTCCTTGAAAAGCCAAGTATGTCCGATCAAAGATTCCACGCAAACATAGATCAAACAGTTTCCAAGTTATTCTCGCATGTTCATACCGCATAGACATCGAACTCAAACGCGATTGCTTATCGTGAGGGAAATATTAATTATTCCAACAAACAAACCAATTGGATTCGGCGGGCTTCACATAACTGATATTCGTTCCTAATTTTGGCACTCTCAGCTCAGATCAAAGAAAGTGTGAAACAATAAATAATTTACAGTACCCTCACATACGGATGCTGCTAGATGTGTGGGCGAATCGGAGTCGATTTGTGGCTTCGGTGGAGACTTCCAGTCGCATTGGAGTTGATAATTGAATTTGGCCTTTGCTTACTTGTGTCGAATTAAAAGTGCTATACAACCGTACAGCAATTATTTCGACAGTTTTATCAAATGGTGTGTGTATGTGCTTATCCCTGAGTTGATTTGACGGTTACAATATCCAAACAAACGTGGATTAGGGTGACCGAAAAAATGTTTGCTTAGACGAACATAATCCATAAATGAAGGGCTCAGTGCAGGAACGGCCTAAGTCAAAAAATATAAAAAGTAGATTATTAAAATTAATATATTTTATTGAATTTTCGAAGGTTTTTTTGAATGGTAAACTAGATTTTTATTCAAATAAATAACTAGTTTTTTGATTAGAAGTCGGTATCATTGTATTCATTACATAACTACATACAATAATTTGTGATGTTTTCACTAAATTGCTCAGTTTGAAGAATTCAGAAAGACGACACAATTGTTGAAGATTTTCCATTTAGAAGAAGTGTTATCTGTATTTCCGAAGATTCGTTGACAGTCAACTGTTGTGAATCCTTGATTTGAAATGTTTTCTGACGAATAATTCGATGATTCCAGGAAAGCAGCTCCGAATATGTTTTGTTTCCCAAAACACGATTTGCCTCAATAAATCGAACTAAACCGAATCGAAGCATTTTAAGTTGAAAAGTATAAAACCGTTATTAAAATAATGAACATGTTCTGACCGCAGCCATCCTAATGCACAGATTCGAAACCAGGCGCGCGAATAATAAAATGACGACATCGTTCCCAACACGAAGAACGGAGAGCTTCGATTGATCCGCGCAGGAAACAGCGCATCGACGGCGATTAACATGGGAAAACCACATCGTTTTGACATTTCAGATATAAATGCAGCAAGTAACGCCCGGAACGGAAGTAGTCATCTGATAACCGCCAGCGGAAGTGCAACCCTTTGCCGCCGTTGGTAATAAAACAGTGATTTTTTTTTAAATTTGTTCTAAATTTGCCCTAACCGTGCAGTGAAATATGAAGCCGTTAAAAGTGTGCAGTTTATCTTTCGAGTAAACCAGTGCTCCGGAAGATTTCTCACAGAAAAACTTGGCTGGTACTGTACATAAAGTGGATTCCGGTTTCGGAAAAATGACAATAGCGGTCAACATGATAAACCGAACGATGGCAACCATTTCGATACTGTTAATTTGTAAGTCAGAAAGTGTTTGTGTTAACGTGTTTCATGCGTGCGAAGTTTCAAACAATAGTTTCACACTGTCGATTTTCAATATGCGGGTCTCAGAGTTCAGGAAAAGACAGTCTATATTCGTGTATCAATATTTTCAAATTGAGTCATTGCTAAGCTCAAAAGCGTGTTCATATTTGAGGGAAGGTCGTTGGAAACAATTTAATATTCAGAAAACTAGTAGATGTTAAATTCGGATATTTTGAATAATTTGGAGCATAAACATAGATTTCTGTAATATCCATTATTTTAGCAAGTGTTGGCTAACTTTGTAAAAGTATAAGGAGGAAGGGGGAGCGGTTTATTTTTGTTAAAAAAATTTCGTTCCCGAAAAACTTTTTTGGTGCTACCGAAAGCGTTAGTCCATTCACTCAATTTCTATACTGCAAAATATAGAAAATTGTAACTGTGAATCTTCAAGAGAAACCTCGAAAAAATGCGGATTACACAATAACTAAAAATCTCCTTGACAGGCACGTAGCCAGAGGGGGGGGGGGCTAGGCAAAAATAAATTTAAGAAGCAACATGTTTTTCGGTAACTAGTATAAAAATTGTATCTTGTTTGGTTTCAACAAATTAATGGAAGAATGGTGAGGAAGATTGCTTTTTCGAACCACCGAAGACATCGGTCACGATATCTACTCAGTATGCAGAGTCTGATAACACACTTCCTTTCATATTGTTTGACTCGTCGGAAGAACAAAAGAAACTGTTACTTTAATTCTTGCTGGGGTGATCCGTCGGATGATTGAATCGCAAAAGCAAGAAGTGGTGCTCCAGCTAAACGTGGAGGCTATTGACTTCCGGAATTTTTGCATAACCGAATTTCATGATGGGAAATATTTGCTGAAGGTGAAAATAGAGGTTATGCTTACGAACTTCGCCTTTAACGAGTTCTACCTTGTCAGGCATTCAGTACTTATGTTATTCAACAAATTATCCCAAGTTAAACCAGTCATTTTGCAACTTGTAACACGTGGTTGATTCTCATATAAATGGATGATGAGAAAATCAATGTTCGGCTACAAGATCTGATAACACTTACTTGAACCGCGGGCGAACGACCAGGAGGTTAAAGCCCCAATAAACAAACTTAACTTATTTGAACCGTGGCCATTAAAAGATTCCTCTCACATTTGGAAAAAATGGAATTTATTATAAAGGACACATCTAGGAATTAGACGGGCAGGGTCAGCTAGGATTTCGTCCTAGCTGACCCTGCACGTACAAAACGCAATGCGATAGTATCATTATACACGTTACATCTTTGCACATCCATAGTCTCCAATACGATTACCTGAAAAACAAACAATTGCCAAATTTGTGGCTGCTGTTCATATAATATTGACGGCAAAAACTGCGTCTAGTATCTCAAAATTAACAGTCAGCATCATCATTGAGGAAGTCGACACTGGTAGCCCGTAAGGGGACAAAACAAAAATGAAATAAGATATTCGCGAACATGGACATGGCAGTTACCACGATAATAATACGGAAGTGTACAAAATAGATATGAACGGCCACCAAGACGCGGTTGGTTATGAAAAATATTTCTCAGTCAGTAAACAGGTCAATCGCACGAGATCTGTTGGACAACCATTAGCGTTTTATCATTTTCATTGTTTTCATCGTGGAAATATATTAAAGACTCAAGGCTTCATTTAGCTAATGCATTGAACCGACTCAAATAAACGAATTATATAATAAAAATTTAGAAGTTTCATAGAAAACTGAGTACAAAAACTGTCCCAAAATTAACATTTATCGATAGTGATGGCATCTAACAAAACTCATTTTATGCTAGATATTGGCCTGAATAAAGAAAGTTAGTTAAATCATACGCAAATTGGATTTCTGTAGTAGATTAGCATAGATAGCACTGTACGCTCAATATAAACGTCAGGCATCTCACTCAAGCGTGCTAAACAAAAACATTTCAATTAGCTGATGACATAGTTGTAGCCGAGACGACAGTTTTTTTTTTATTTTCGCATCATTTTATTGCAATAGTATTTCTATTGACACTCAATTTCATTTTATGTGGGGAATGCGGGCCGTATTAGTCTGGAAAATCGAACAATAAGCAAGAAAAACGTGAAAAAGTAAACAAGCCAAAAAGTGGTAAACCAGCGGTTTTCCTGAGGTGTTCATCAACCCGCGTATCGTATATTACTAATTTTGTTGATATACAGAAACGTACACAGTAGCGGTAGGACTAACTGACGTGATTTTATACTTACTTTCCTTCGGATGTCAATTGATCAATTGATGCTAAACCACATATTAGTCAATCAACCATAATAAACTAAATGTTGCAACCACCAGCAGCATTTTAGTCGCTTTCGATGGTTTCTAATTAATGCCTATGTAAGTTTGAAAACGACGAGTCGATAGATTGATCAGAAATCAGTAGGTTATCACGGAGAGCGACTAAAATGTTGTAACTAGTTGAGTCTATAAGTCAATAAGGTGGAATTATTGTTTCGATTTCATGTTTTCATTATATTACAGTCTTTCGTTTTATTTTTGGTCTTTATGGAATAAGATTATAAGACATCACGGAGAAAAAAAGCAAAAAGGAATCAATAAATTGAAATCGAGGGGAAGTAAGTGCGATGTATTCCCTTCTATGTGTTGAAATTAAGAGATGCTGAAATTATTGAGCTTGTTCACATTTATAGTTTCTAGTTATGTTGTCAGCAATGAAGCATATAGTGAAATTTTACGTAAATTATATGATAGTAGTAACAGTGTTAAGTGGTTTTCATTCGATTTGTGGACAATTTTCTTGAATAGATTAAATTTCGGGCAGTTACCTTTAGTTGATTAAATCATTGAAATACATGTCATTCCACGTCAGTTTTACAACCAAAATTTCAATTCCTTCCAAAATGTTTTCTTACATTCTTTAGCTAAAAATAATTCACACGTAATTTTTGGTTTGGCTAAATATTATATTTTTTTCAAGTTATTAGCTTTTGAACTTTTGAAGTCTATAAAATTGAACATTTTTCAATCACTGATAACTCGGAAACGACTCAATATATGGAAAAAAAAATTAAATAAAAAAGTTGCGTTTTCAAATAAGCTTTCAAAAAAAATCACAATTTTTTTTGTTATATAACTTATGAAATTTGCTATTACTTTAAACAAATTGAATTTTTTAAGGTTGGACCACATTTTTTATTTATTATTTTCTTTAAGTATTAAAAATCATGTTAAAAAGATTGTGTAAAAATTTGGCAGTGGAATTCTTTGCGAGATATTACAATTATAAACATAAAACAAGGCAATTTTACACTAAACGCCCAGTGAAAGGCCTGTTATAGCTGAAATATCTCGTAAATCACATTGAGTTCCATTCTGAAATTTTCACATAATCTTCTTAATATAGTTATGTAATCAAAATAAATTTGATTTCGGGGGACTTTAAAAAAATATTTGCTTTCAACATTAGAATACCGCCAAAAAAGTCTTAAATTTGCAGAATGCGAGTCATTCCACGATTTACAACTATAATTGTAGTTCCCTCCAATTTTTTTGCATTCTTTAGCTGAAAATTGTAGACACGATTTTTTTTTTTGCTTTGGCTGAATTTGATTTTTTTTTTCAAGTTATGAGTTTTTGAACTTTATAAAATACTAGCTAATACCCATCGCGCGTTGATGCGACTTTCAACGAAATAGGAGGAAAACACAATTTGTTCCGAAGCGCCATCTTGTAGGCAGATAATCCCCACCAATAGCACACAAACACGCTCCATAACAAATTCCTACTATGCATAAATTTTTACGGCAATTGGTTAAGCCGTTTGGGAGTCCATAAATCATATACATACAAATATCGATAATATAGTGATTTTTTAAAGTTTTATAAATTTAATAGAATTGGACATTTTTCATTCCCTGATAACTGATAAACTATTAGATTTCTGGAAAAAAGCATTAAATAATAAAAGCTGCGTTTTCGGGTGATCTCGGCGGATTTTTTTGTAATATTTGTTTTTGTTAAATAATTTATGTATTATGCAAATATTAGAAACAAATATTTTTTTTCAGGGTAGAGCCAAAAACATCTTTTTAGATTTTTCAAATAATTTATAATTATATCGAGAAAATTGTGTATAAATTTCAGGAAGAAATTCGAAGTATTTTACGAGATATTTCAATTACAATAGGCCTATCACAAGACGTTTGGTGTAAAATTGCCTTGTTTTAAGTTTATAATTGTAATATCTCGCAAAGTATTCTGATATCCACTCCCAAATTTTTGCATAATCATTTTAACATGATTCTTATAATAAGTAAAAAAATTGGTTCAACTTCAAAAAATTCAATTTGTTTCAAACAATTGCAAATTTCATAAGTTATATAACAAAAAGAAATTGCAATTTTTTTCAATAAGCTCATTGAGTACACAACTTTTTTATTTTATATTTTTTTCCATATATCGAATCGTTTCCGAGTTATAAGTGATTGAAAAATGATCAATGTTATAAACTTTAAAAGTTCAAAAACTAATAACTTGAAAAAAATCATATTCAGCCAAAATAAAAAATACGTGTCAATTATTTTTAGCTAATGAATGCAAGAAAAAAAAATTGAAGGAATTCAAATTTTGGTTGTAAATCAGACGTGGAATGACCCATATATTTTGATCCTATTGATCACCAAAGATCCTCTTTCCTAACTGGGGTATGCCAAAAAATTATGTTAGCATGATGCATTTAGAACTGGTAATAGTTACAGGACGCCAGATCAAGAAAATAGAAGTTGAACCATCTACAATTCGTTTGCTAAATCAGACGATTTTGTGCAAATTTCGACATTCTCTTCGATCGAACATTTTATGGATATTTTTCTACTCATTTCGATTTAGCGTCTTCTACACCTTTTAAACGTGTAGCTTAGAACACCTTGCGTTTTCCAGCACCGTCAAGGTTTGTCATATTCGGTTAGCGCATAAATACTGAGAACTCTAGAATATCCATTGTTGCAACGAGAGTAAATTGTAACTTGTACAAAAAAAAATAAATAATAAAAATCAAATTAAACATCAATAATTCGTTGATGTACTATAGCCTTTCTTGTGACAAAGAACATAGATTGTCTTAGATTTGGCTTTGTTTTAATTAAGAACTTTTCAAAATTTCGTTTAGTTTCTAGTGACAATATGAAGTAATTAGAACTAAAAGCTTTATGCAGGGGCGGGTAAATTTTTCTAAAGAAATTTTCTAACCCAAAAAGAGGCGAATAACCATAAGGTTAAAACATCTATAATCGAAATAAAAAAAGTTTTATGCAATAATTTAAGCCCCTCCCGAAATAAACTCCTGGCTACGGGCCTGCTCCTTGAGCAATCGTTTTGAAATTTCGCACAGTTATTCTTCACATCATTGCCTAAGTAAATACAAAATTATTACTATTACCATTTTTACAACTATATGTTAACCAATTTTTATTAGTGAAAATCTGGTTTTTGTTTTGAAAGTGCCACGAAATATTAAAAATGCGAGAAAAAAATAAAAGCTCTCATCAACATTTGGGGAATGATGTGCCGAAGACCTCTTGTTCCAGTATATTTGTTTGAAAACGATTGGTTCAGTATATTTAGAGTTATGATGTATACCGCAAAACAAATTTTCGACGAGGCGCTTCCGGAGATTCACTATCACTCGCCTAATTTTCAACATTTTGCAATGAAAAATAGAGAAAATACTGCTCAATTGTGACATTATTAAATGGAAGTTGAATGAATACCCAATTAACCTAAGACCCCTCCTAATAATTGAAATCTTTACTACTACTACTGAAAGCATAACAGTGACATTGACATTTTTGTCAAAATAAGTTATCCTGTTGATTATATTGTGAATTACCATCAGATGATACAATACTAGTTCTGTACAGCAAATATCTATTATGAAACAGACCAAAACAAGGATGTCCCATAAATAGCAATTAGCAATCTAGGCTTATGATTTGTTTAATTCGAGACCGGTTGGCCCTCGTATACTAGGGTAGGGTATACTAGGGGGTTCACTGTAGAATTTAAAAAAAAAATCGAAATTGTTTTTATTAGTCTAAAATGTGCGTAAAGGTCTTGAAAATGATATACCAAAAAATCGCAGGCGGCGATAATTGCTAAATTTTCAAATTTTCAGTTCTGCCGCAGCGCCTCTAAGATGCTAAATGTTCAAATTTTCAGTTCTGCCGCAGCGCCTCATATGTATACCTAAGCTGACCAACTCTGACGAAAAAATCCGTACACCGTGCGGACTGTTTGCCTGAGCATGGTGAACGATTTCGCTTCGTTGCGGTATGGTGTACGGATTTTTTCGTCAGAGTTGGTCAGCTTATGTATACCGAAGCTTACCAACTCTGCCCAAAAAATTCGTATGAAATCTTCTACCTGACAGTGGTGAACGATTACGCTTCGTTGCTGGAAGGCTGTCCGGATTTTTTCGTCAGAGTTGGTCAGCGCATTGAAAACTTTAGCCGCATTTTCCTCGGAACCAAATTTTTTGAGCTGGCCGGAAACGTAACTCTAACAAATGATATTTTATCGTTTTGAAATTTGTACAGTAAATTCAAAATTAATTTCTTCTGTGACGTACGTAGGATTTTATATTTTCATTGGCTAATTCTTTTTAATCAATGATTTTGTGTCGATTTTTGTGACATTTACAGTGCTTCTTTTACCAAAAAGAGCGCGATTTCGCGAAAAATAAAAACATAAAAAAATCCTGCGTGTGTCGCTTGCTATTGTTATAACGAATCTAAAAAATTTTAGTTTTAAACTCTGGGTTAAAAATTACGAGGGATAGGTCTCCGGTCGTGAACCATTTCCAAAAAGACGCGTCTACGTGAAAAAGCTGCACTGACGCCATCTTGTGACAGAGTTACTCAAAATATTTTTAATGAACAAATCCCAAAACCGCATAGTACTTCTAACGAAAGAACATAACATAGCATACCGTTGGAAAGGTCATTTCTTCTTCTTCTTTTCATAACACTCAACCATAATTGAAAATTGGTTAAAAAATGACCGCATAGAATGTTGTTTTGGTGCAGAATCTTCCAAAAAAACGTTTTTTGCTATAAATCAAGATTTTAAGGATATATAAAAGTGTTCAAACATTGTTTTGTGTTGTATTTGACCAGACCAGACTCTTAGAAAAAATTAAAATTATATTTGACGTAAACAGCGCAGCGACGTATTTTTCTGTCCGACAAAAGGATTTTACATGCTATGATATTTAAAATTTAATATTGTGACTCTTTTGATGTAAAACTCAGACTGAATGACCTAGAAAAATTATTTCAAAATTTTACGATAATCGGATAAAAAATGAGTTTTTAACATGTCGTTGAAGCAAGTGATGCCGAGGATTGCAGTTCAATTCGATTCATGAGAATTGTTCGTACCTTCGAACTTCAAATGGCAATATCTCAAGAACTACATGGCTGATTGGAGTAGTATTTAGCTCTTTCGAAAGAAGAATGAATGAGGTATGGGCTTTTCGTGTAGAAATCATTTACGTTTGATATGATGTTCCGCGCAAACACAACAACCATTTTTGAAATGCTTAACGAGCATATCATCAAATAACGAAGTGAAAGATATTAATATATAGCAAAGCAGATTAAGAAAAAGTAGAATCTTGAAGATGATGATGAAGGAAAAAAGTAAGAAAAGCTGTTGTAAGAAAGTGCTCAAAAATTCAACGGAAGGGATCGCTCTTACGAAACATTTCTTCCAAGAATAAGTACTGCCTTATGACTGAACTACAATTTGGAAAACTGCGGAAAGGAGTTATTTGAATATTATATATCCGAAGTATTAGATTTGAATTCAAGACAAGAAAATATTTACATATTTCTTTAGATTACTCAAAAATTCTCAAGTGAACTAGCACCTATTTCACGAGAATTATGTATTATTTTCCTTTTTTTATATGTCTGCAGAAAAAAACTCCACCTTTCCCCACTTTTTTCTCTTCTTAGTTATAAAGTTAAAGGTCTCTACTTGTCACAAACAAAGCTTCAGCTGCCGCCATCTATCGCTTCGTGGGGTATTAAAATTTTGTGGAACCTATTTTTTTCAATATTTATGATGGAATCACCCTTCAAATGTCATGATAACATTTATCACTCTTTGAAACTATTTTTATTATTGTATATTTTCGAAGATTTAGAATCAAAAAATTTTCTTCCAGAGATTTTTTAGCCAAAAAAATGTTAAAATACAGTTTTCGCGTATTTTTTTAATGTTATCTACATACCATCTACATAGGTTATACAATATAAGTGTCTTTGATACATATGCTAAAACTATCAAAACAAACAACTTTTCCAAAGAAATTTTTTTGAGAGAACGTCACTTTCAAAAGATCGGTGTTGTCAAACATCGATCCTAAAAGATCGAATGAAAAAAAAATAATATCATAATAAACACGAATACTTTTCTAAGATAAACGAAAATGAATTCGTGCGACCAACGAAATCTTTCGTAATAAACACAAACATGTATTATAACAAATAAAATATTTTATTTCATTCACGAAAAATAATTTCGTTATCAACGATAACATTCGTGCAATGTACACCAAATATGTAAAATTTACGAACACTTTCGTTCATCTAGCGGCCATTTTTCCCGTTAATGAAATGTACAAAACCTACTATTTACAATGTATGAAAATGCTTCGTTGCAGAAAACGACGAATGAACTCGCACATTGCACGATCAATTTCATTATATTTACGAATTTATATTTTCAGTGTTCCTATAAATACACGCCCTGATTTTGCAATTTAAAAAATAAATAACTGACATTTTCAACCGATTTGGATCATAGATAGATCGTTAGATACGGATTTAAATGTTCTCTCTAAACTTCTAATAAAGCAAAGATGCTTCCTAAAAAAAATGTTGAGCAATTTTAATATTTTTAATGAACAAATCCCAAAACCGCATAGTACTTTTAACGAAATAACATAACATAGCATACCGTTGGAAAGGTCATTTCTTCTTCTTTTCATAACACTCAACCATAATTGAAAATTGGTTAAAAAATGACCGCGTAGAATTTTGTTTTGGTGCAAAGTCTTCCAAAAAATCGTTTTTTGCTATGAATCAAGATTTAAAGGATATATTAAATTGGTTTTGTGTTGTATTTGACCAGACCAGATTCATAGAAAAAATGAAAATTATATTTGACGTAAACAACGCAGCGACGTATTTTTCTGTCCGACAAAAGGATTTTACATGTTATGATATGTAAAATTGAATATTGTGACTCTTTTGATGTAAAGCTCAGACTAGAAAAATCATTTCAAAATTTTACGATAATCGGATAAAAAATGAGTTTTTTACATGTCGTTGAAGCAAGTGATGCCGAGGATTGCAGTTCAATTCGAATCATAAGAATTGTTCGTACCTTCGAACTTCAAATGGCGATATTTCAAGAACTACATGGCTAATTGGAGTATTTAGCTCTTTCGAAAGAAGAATGAATGGGCTTTTCGTGTAGAAATCATTTACGTTTGATATGATGAATATCATATCAGTAATTTATCTTTATACTTATCATTAATCTAACACAAAATTTATCGTAGTTTCAAGGTATACCGCCATTATCTTGCGCATTTCTGCGCCGCTGTTTTTATATCTATGTCTCTGAAAATACCTATATGGAGACGCCCTGTAGCTCATAAATCTTTTTACAAATTGGTTACTAAAACATCACATTACTGAAAAAATAGTGATTCTTATTAGTTTTGTCAACCATGTCTGCTATCGACCAAATTAAATATAATCCAATAAATTGGGTATGCGAGACTATACTGACAATAAGTTCAAATCAGCACACAGAAACTGGCGGGAACGCACTGTAACAATGTGAAAAACAATCATTTAGGGATATCATTGATAAAAGTGTTCGCGTATGTAAGAATGTTTTAGGGCCACACAATAAAAAATTCAAATAACTCGAAGCGTGAGGACTTTTCTACAAATAGTACCTCTATATTATTTTACACAGAACAAAAACACAGTAGTTTTTAAGATGATATTTATTACAAACGATTTATATACTGTACAATTGAAAATGATATGTTCAATTAATCTTTAAGCTTCGTGAAAACGATTCCGTTATATAATCCAAACTGTTACCACTCAACTGTGGCTTCTTTTCCGCCTGGTTCCCGAATTCCTTCAGTCGCCGTCGTTCCTCGCGGTAGAACTCCTTCTTCTCGGATGGTTTCATGAGTGTGGCTTTACGCATCACCTTGGCATTCCTGCAGTACTCCTGGGGATTGTATGCTGCCACCTTGCAATCATCCCAACATTCATCGTCATCAAGGAGCGTTTTACCGGGAACCTTGGAAGGGGCGCCACTGTGATAAATTAACTCCGGAACAGAATCCCTCGGCAGCTTCTTCTGAGCTGATTTGCCCTGATCGTGGTAGATCAGTCGAGGATTCTGTTCGCGGTACTTCGTTGTTTGGTTCGATGGCACGGTAGATACGCAGTACTTGTAGAGTTCGAACGATGCCCGATCCGGACAGGCTTTGGTGTGGAGCTTAAGCTCAGGAGATGGAATACGATGCGCAGTATTAAATGGACATTTTTCTAACTGAACTGTTGGGTGATTTTTCCGACACTTGAAGAGATGCTTCGGCAAGGCGTGTGGCCTAATTCGATGCGCACGATTGTATGGACACTCCACGAGCTCAACGATTTCCGGCATTATTACTGTTCACTTTTCTGGATGATCTAACTCACTGTTTTTCACTTGATCTTGTTAACTGATAGGAATATCGCTTCCTCATATATAGGTGTAATAGGTAGATTGTGTACTAAACCAGTTGTTTACCGAATTCATTGCATACCTCTGCGAGCAGGTATTTTCTTGCATATTTTCGGAACAGGTAAGGTAGTTCCTATACCTTTTACCTATGTTGGGATGATGTGTTTTCAATGCTATGTTTTAATTCTTTTAACCTTTCCATATTGTAACCCTATGCTGCCCAGCCCCACCTTTTGGCGGGTTACGGGAAAATCACTATATAATATTCAAAACACGATTGTATGTTGTCACCACTAAGAAAACCTCTTCACAACATTCCCATTAACCATACAAATACTTTGTTTGCATTTTTAAATGACTATGTTGAATACATTCAACGTTGAAAGTTGAAAATTTGAGGAAAACGAGAAAAAACTATTTCATGTATGGCAGTGTTAAACAATATTTATGGTTTTTGAAATTTTTGAAGAAAATAACAAAATATTTTAAAGTTGCTAGCTATATACTCCTATATAGCTTTAGCTCCTCTGTAGCTGTGAAATTATGTTGTGAACGATGCTGAAATGAAAGTTATTAGCAATAAAATCCCGACTCATAAAACGGCCATGTTGGACATTTTCGAGGGTTAAATGAAAAATCCGTAGTATTTGTGATCTGACAACATATTTTTAGGCCCCACAACCTCGTTACTATGTTGCTACGAATTGCAGTGAAGTATCAAAAAATGAGCATACTAAATAAAAAGTACACAAAAATCGAATTGACATCGAATAGTATTAGAGTAGGATAACAGCTAATTGTTGTTTAAATATTGTATTGCTGGAAATACGATTAGGGGATGTTTAGGTTCGAATTATCACGAAACAGTATTAGACTTTACTATATTATCATTCTAGTTTCCCAGCTGGTGCTAATAGGGGAGACCGGTTTGGTGATTTGGTAGTGTTTTCAGTTTTCATTTTTTACCGCTTTGATTTAGGCAGATCTTGCAAAATAGAACAAGTTGCATGACAGGGCAGACTGTTGACAACATCTCCGATATTTATGAAGATGTTTGATGCTTTGTCTTTATTTTTTGAGACAAAAATATGTACCGTAAAACGGGGTAACATAGATCAATTTCTCTACAATTTTTCGAATAACTTTCTTCAAATCAGGTAGACACAACGGTTTGCATTTTTAAAACAAGAACTGGTACCCGTAGATTGAAAACGTCCAAATTGTTTGGTAATTTATTGCGTTTTACTATAAAAATAAAATAAATTTGTTGTAAATTTTCATTCGTTGCTTTCGGAGAAACTTTGATCAGCAAAATATGCGCATCAAAATAAGAAATAACGCTCCAAATGTTATGTAAATTGCATATCTGCAGGCAATTTTATGCCCCGATATTGTGTCGTCTTGTAAGAAAACAAGATTGCCTGGAAGGATACGGCCGACTTTTATCGAACTTTTTCGAGAAAATAGTCGAAATTAAATAGTTAGCAGTAAAAATCTCGGTTTTTTTAGATAAATTATTAGACAAAAATATTTTCGGTTTCTAAAAAAGTGATTAGTTCAGTTGAAGTTGATTGATTTCATTAATATACAAGGAATTGTTTGAACAGATTGAAACGATGCGTGAAAGTTGTATCATTTTCAATTTGAATTTATGTTCATAAAAGGTACATTAAATGACAAAATAATCGTTGCCGTAGATGCTGAACATGTTTAGAATATGGTTTGTATTTTGTTTTGATGATTTTGTTAGAGGGAATCATCTTATCGCACGTTGATGAAAAAAGTCTCATTTGATCACACTTACCCCGGTGATCAAAGATACCCCGTTTTACGGTAACGCGGAAAAGCCGCCAACTTACCCCCGTCCCGGGGTAAGGTGGCGGTATGTATGGGGTAAGACGGCGGATTGCCAGAAAATCAGCAATAAAATGAAAATGGGTCAATCCGCACGAAGTGATCAAAAAATGATGAACCAAGTTTGGAGCAATTATTCATCTAGGGCCATTATAAATCTAAATTTTTGTGTCAATTGAATCACCCCTCGGTCTATTGGAGCACCCCTCTTGTTGATAAACTGCTAAAACCCTTGATTTTCTTTTGATTTATTTTGATTTGGTTTTATTTACTCTAAGCTCAAACCACAAGATGTTTTTAGAAGGAAATTGTTCAAGGAACCTAGAAAAATATTAGTTTTTAGCTATTTGCTATTTTTCCAAGGAAAAATTAAAAGTTCAATATATTATAATGACGTGAGTCTTAAAAGGTGGATGCTTATAATATATTTGTAAAAAAAGATAATGAAATAAAAATCACGCAATTCACCAGTGCGGAGTCAGATTCTTTCCCTTGCTGGCGGGGCGTATTCATCATCCCCTGATAATACCTGAGGTTTGTTTGGTCCGCCCCTTCGAATACCTTTGTCGACTAAAATATACCATCATTCCATCATTGAATGTGAAATGATCCCGAGAATGATTGGCTGAAATATTTTATAAAAGAGCTACCGAAGTTTTCAACGGGAACAATCATAGTCGGACAGATCATCCCTCATATAGTGTGAATCAAGGCCGAAGAAAAAATTGGAATCGAGACGGTTTAATAAGTTGACCCAGGGACACTCAAAAAATCCCATTCTACAAAAAATTAAATAACTTTGACAATTTGCATCCGATTTATACTAATAATAGCTTATTTTCATTGGTTATTAGCGGGCTTTAATTTCCCATAAAAATAGAATTTTTAGGATTGAATAATCTTGCTTAATCAAAATTCAAGTTATGGTAGTTGAAAATAAATTTTGGTGGGCTATGGTTTCTACAGGATTGTGTGCTTTTAAAATATCATCATATAATATTCCGGTTCGGATAACACATCGCATTGGCAATAGAGCAATGGCTAGAGGTAGATGGCCAAGTTCCCGCGGCTAGTGCCACAGCACAAAGTATACTAATTTTGCTTGTTCAGTTCGATAATCTAGAAACTGATAGCGGGGATTTTAATATGCAGAGAAAATACGTATTGTTTGGTCTGAGTAGATAACGACTTTTTCTTTTTATCAACCAATTAGTGATCTCTGATTAAATGGGGCTTTCAAAGAGTTAGGGACAGGCACAAGTGTATTTTTTTACTGCAATGGGACGAGTTGGTGCTGGACCTGTGGCCTTCGTCTGACATGATCCATTCTCGTTGGTACGGATGTGTTAATGACTGGTTGGATGGGTGGTCCTACTTACAAGTGAATTGATCACTTCGCTTGGGTAGAGATATATGTGACTCCTGCTAGCTATCGAGCTTGGGAATGTTAGCTGGTTCCAGGAAGGAGTGCAGGACTGGCACCTGCGAGAATGTTGATTGTTTCCCTCGACCAATTACTTTGGTTCTTTGAAATAACAAATCTCTTCCTCAGATCGGTGTGATATGTTCGAGTTGACTGCTCAGTAGATGAAATGCGCATTCGGTTCGGGCAGAATGAGTCGTTTGGATGATTGGTGGTCTCCGAGAGCAGATTCAAATAAGTCTCAAGTATCTAATAAAGGGAGCTTGTTTCTGTGGAACTTAAAAATATTGACACTACTTCAAACCTAGGAGACGAAAGAGAAGAATAGGAACAAGACAAAGTCGCTTTCAATTCTAAATTCGTTTAGAATAGAAACAGACGACTCAAACGCGCTGACAGGAGAACATTTTTTTAGAAGTAGACAGACAAATTAGGGGACATCACACTTTTTAAGACACATATGCACAAAATTTTGTCTTCCTCCTGATTGGTCGGCGTTTAATTGGCAAACAGTCGCTACTTCGTTCGATTTTGCAAAGTTTGTATCACGGGACAAACCGATATCCACCAAGGCATAGGCTGCAGTCTCTAAAAAAACTGGGCTGGCTAAATATAAAATAGCAAATTCCTCAACTTTTCAGGAAAGAATTTTTAATCAAAATGCAATTTTAGAAATTTTAAATGCAAAGAAGGCTTCTGTCACAATTGAAAATGGGAAATGCTGTTACTTTTCAGGAAAGAGTATTAAATTAAGTAAAAGACAATCGATAGGCCGTTAAAAATTGACAATTTCTGTTATTTCAATTGCGAAAGAGAGTCTTCGTATCAAAATGATTTTTTTTACTTTTCATGAAAGTACTTTTAATGATAATATAACCATTTACATGAGAAAATCTAAAAAAATGACAATTTTGATAGTGTTGTCCCAGAATCTAACAATATTTCTTACTAAACTGTACATGACAGAACACCATTCGAAAGGTTTAGTTGTTTTTCTTTCAAAAAAATTACAAAACCGAAAATCGACCTTTCTCTTGACCGATCGCCCCTTATTGCTTAAATGGTTATGTATTCGATGTGGTTCACGAATCTACATGCTGTTGAATCATTCAGATTCATTGCATAATACTAAATCTGAATATGAAATACCTTCCTCTGGACAAATTGGCAGTTTTCAACGTATTTCGCTACGTCAGTTAAAACTAAGAGCTTGTGGGGCAGACTTTAGGTATCATGTATGACCGATTTCATCCTGTAGCGGTTCGTTCTGCTCCCAAGCTCAGTGCGTTACAAGAATTCGGTCAAAAGTTTTTCCAACTCCAAAGACAGACTTTTTTGCAACTAGAATGTCACTAAAACAAACTAAAACACGACATCAGTCTCGACAGTTCATGCATTTTGAAATCACATGGCATTATAATAAATAATTTGATTTCCGACTTTTTTAAATAAAGCTCTTGGAACCATTTTTTTTAATTTGTTTGTAGCGGTTTTCGTTTGTTTTGACACTAGATGCTGATGTTTCATGCTATTTTTAGACATATTTCGACAAAAAAAATCAAATTTCAACGTTTCATGTATTTTGGATTTTTTCGAATATTTTGAAATCAATATTCAAACGCCGCACCCCCTTAATGATGTCCAATTGAGCCAAAAATAGTAATAGATTCCTTTTTCGATGTAATAACCCAAGTAGCACGCTTTGTTACTGTATAGCATTTGTAACTCTCTTGGTAACAACTATGTTATGGAAAAAGCGCACTTTGTTTATATGTTGTACAACATGTTCCTAATTGCAACAAAATAATGAAAACAATAACTGTGCCATTTGACGAGCACTCGGTAGTTGGACAGTTCTGTTTTAGGGTGGAATGGCAAACAAAGAGACATTAGCATTTTGTTAAACTGTTTGTGCAAGTTAGCAAAGTTTCTGATTAGTTTCACAACTGTTATTGTTGTTTGCATACTTAACACTATTGGCCAGTTCTATAGTTACATAGTTGCACAATCAAAAACCCGTGGAAATTATTTTCAAATATATCCAACAATAAAAAATATTGTGTAGCAGTTGTGCAACATTCAAAACTTTCAACAAGTTGCAATTGCTACTTTATGCGAAAATTAAAGATGACCATTTTCATCGATATCTTCTCTCTTGAACACCCAAAATTCTCCATACAAACTTTGCTTTTAACCTGCGAAGCCCCGTGCCACTTCTTTTTCGAAAACTTCTTCACCAGGGGTTTCCAGGGACCCCAAACTTTAATTATTGTTTCCGTTGTGCGCCCAAATTTTTTTTTAATTTTGTTTCGCAGTGTAACTTTGCTTATAACGTCAAGTCTCTAATTATTTTTTGAAGAGTTAATTCTCCATAATTACTTCTATAGGAGACTTATTCATCAAAATTACTGTATCAGAGAATGTGCCGTACTCTGTTGTAATTTTTTTTCGAAAATGCAAATGCAATACAACCATCATGTGCAACTAACTAAACATATTTATTAAATTTTCGTGACTTTAAACCCCGCTAATATACTAAATAATTTCAAAAAATCGTCAAATGCTCATAAAAAACCTATTTCGATGTACTAGAGACAATCGAAAAACTCAATTTTTCATCATTTTCCTTCTATTTTTCGAAAAACAAAATACGGACTAAATACACCTAAATTGCATTATTTTGTAGAACAGTGTTATTTTGACGAATGCATAAAATGTATAAAGGTTGTCTAACTACAACTTAAATAACTCATACCCAATTAGCCGTAACTATGCACTTTCTTCAGCAAAATTACGGCCCTATATTCGACTCAACTATTTGAAGAGTTTCCTATTCTTTCAAAATTTTGTAGATACCCAGTTTTGAAGAAAAACTAAAATTACACTTTTTACAAGTTTTAATGGCTCTGCCGATCTTATAATCCAAAATTCGCACCTCAATAGACATAAATTTGAAATTTTACCCAAAATCGGCCCATTTTTCAAAAAAATTAAATTCGCCACCAGTAGAGAGCCTTTTAGTAAATTCATTTCATTTAAGAAGAGAGTCCGATGACTTTTTAACATGATGTCGTTTTGGGACACCCTAGTCAACAGGTGTTGGATCGACGAAACTATTCAATGCAGTAGACATGGCGATGGGTACGCCCCCTCCACGTGATTTACGGCTGTTCACAAAACTGCGATCGTTTCTCTAAACAACATAAGTATCGCCAAAAAGCTGACGAGAATGAATCCTATCATCTAACTAAGTCTCGGTGAGAACAATTATGCCGTAATGAAAAGAAGAGATTTCTAGGCAAACTTCATCCGATTTTGTAATAAGGCCTCGGAGGTTTTGGTAATAGTTTACCATTAAAGTCTGCGTTGAGAGTCAATCCCTCAAATTCCTCCTTATCATTTAGCAGGACATATAGTGTTGCTAATGTTACCTGGCGGAGTAACGCTGGATTCTTGAAGACCAACTAGATTTGATGAAGCGACGAAGTTTTGATGTTCGAGATCGAAAAAATCGTAATAAAACAAAATAATTGTTTTGCTAAAACAAAATTTTAAATATTTCAAAAACCACTTCGATCATCAAATTTTGTCTTGGGGCCGTGTGAATTGAAATAGTAGAAGGCAACTGGAAACAGGAGCCCTCAAGTCAAGGTGTAATTCCGTGTCGAAAACTTAAAGGCTGGAGTGGCAAAAAGATGTCAGTTGCATACAGAGAATGTTATAGGTTATGCGAATCGCAGTTGTTCTGCAATATATGGTGGAGATTAAATGTACAGTTTTCTAATTAACAATTGTTAGAGTGGCATCTCGTTTTATGCAGGATGGTATAGCTTGTTACAACAACCATATTTCCACAGAAAAAACTTCTACATTAGACTGTTGCATTAACGTTCACAATAAGACAGACATGACGAATCCGCGTAAAATGCCTCTTGCGTGCATTTTTCCAAATACGGCTAACACGTGGATCGTATCGGTGTTCACAACTAGTATAACACGGAAAACTGATCATGGCATGAAAGCATTCTTGGTTATAAACTAAAATGCTACTGTTATTGATTTTCATTAGAATTCGTTTTAATAAACCATGCCATATAAAGTAGAGATTTTTCCGTAACCTTCCGGCAGTCGCGCTAGTGCACTGAGTGCACGCTGCTCTGAAAATATAGCGAAATCTTCTTAGGGCACCAGCGGCTGCTCGTTCAGTGGGCTAAAGTGCGACTTCCGGAGAGTTACACAAATTATTTTCCTACAATCGAGCTCTCTATCTAACCAAACTGATTTAAAATGCGCTAGAATTGTTCTTGGTGGGGAAAATCACAAAAAACTATCAAAACTTGTTTTACTCTTATCCTAGTTTTAAGCAGATTTTAACCTTTAAAAGAATGCATCGATAAAACTTTAAAGTTTTAAGAACTTGAAAAACACTGTTGAGAACCATCTTACATATACGCCACTTTAGGGTACTTAGCTAGGTAATCCCAAATAATTATGCTCTAACGTTATCAAAACATAAGTTCCTGTACCAATCACCGAAAACACAATACCAACGAACACGTTAGCTCCACAAAAAGTGATATTGTAACAGGAACTTTTTTCGGCCCAACGATGAATCACATCTATTAGTGCTTAATACCCGAGACATGGATTATACCGTTCTCTAGCACTGATTATAATATTCGGAAAAACCAGCACGCAGTAATCAAAGTACCTATTCTCGGTCGATAATAAATGTTTGATTGCAATCCTTTGATGTCGCCTTGCTCATTGATTCACGCTCTCGTTGACATAGGTCCACAATCGATTTCCCCTGCCAACGGCACAATTACCGCTTTATCCAGCTATCAGCCAACAACCCTTATCACAACCATCAGCATAAATCTTCCAATTATCAAACCATAAATCAGCCAAACACCCATTTTATTTGCAGATTGTGTACTCCTCTCAACGGCTCTCTCGTGTGATTCCTGCGGAAAAGAATGCACATCGGCCTGCGGCACACGTCACTTTCGCACTTGCTGTTTCAATTATCTACGAAAACGAAGCTCGTCGCCTCCACTGGCGACCGCACCGTCGCCACCACCACCACCGCCGTCACAACAGCTTTCCCCACATAAACTGAATCTGGAGATGTGGCTGGAGAAAAACCGTATCGATCAAGCCGACCGCCGAAGTCATCACCATCGACCGTTGGACGATCTGCAAGGACTCTTACTCCAGCGAATGCTTCTAACGGACACCTCTGACGGCGAGAACGATTACGAAACTACGAAAGATGACACGCTGGCAAGCCGCGATGTAGTGAAAGGCAAACGGAATCCCCTTGTCACTAGCAATCGCAGTAACCGAAACGGTGACTACCGGCATCCGCTGCTCGAAGGCGATCCTGAGGGCCGGGAATCCGATCAGCGAACAAGCGAAGAGTCTGAGCCATCTGCGGCAAGATTGCAACTACTGTACGACGCCTAAGTTCACTTTAATCAAAGAAAAACCATACGAAAAATAGTAAGACTCTGCAGCTTGCACCCTCCCGGATCGTCGCGATTCGCTCCATGGGCTGGATTGAGCCAAACGCGACGATCGGGGTTGTCCATTTCACTCAACTCATGTTCCATCAGTTAAGCGCTCATTGGTGTGCGATAAATTAAATTACCTAAGATCGTCGCAGGGAAACGGCCAGGTTTGTGGGAAAATAGCAACACAGTTCCACCGACGGGTTGCACTCACTCACGTTTTTTGAAAATTTACAATCTAGTTGTGTAACTGACCGCATTTGTTCTATATGAATATTATATACTGTAGAGAGCCATGCTGAGAAAATATATTCAGTATATTTAAACTTTATGGGTTGATGGTATAAGTTAGTCTACAATAATTAAGTTAATCAACTGATGACAGCCGGTAGATTTCAGGGACCTTAAATAAACGACTCTCTGTGTAATGTTGAGAGGTAAGTAGTTAAAATATCCATCCAATTCATTCCATTTTAGTTAATTTATTCTGATTTCTGGTAGGAGCATTCCGTAAAATGGATAGTTAGTTGGATATTAGTCCCAATACGCCTTTAATCTGATTAAAGGGTGTTTGGAAGGTTTTTGTCCTTGGGTATGATTTGCAAGCCATTGAAGGTATTCCTAAGCCATTTTCCCGTAGTGACAGGAAGTTAGGTCTGGCCTAAATAGCACGGAGCAACTAGCGTTTTTGCTAACATTTCTTAACATAAATATATTCATTGACAGTGCTCGTCGTCACAAAAAAATTTCGCTTTTCAGACCACATGTGCAAATCGCCCGCCAAAACAACTATTTTTTGGGAAACTTTAACAACTCTTTCTGCTTAAACTTATCGTGTACCATTATTTTCTGGTAACCGTGCAAGTCAGCTTCAGTGGAATGGTTAGGATATGGGATGCTGATCACTCTTCTTGCAGTTACTGCGAAATCCTGATTTCGGTTTGCTCCTGATCCTGGTTTTCACAGCAGTCGCCAGATATTCCCCGGACACTTTAATAACGTATACCACAGGTAATTTGACAACGTCCAGCAAGTTCACTAAACCCGCGAGTGTGTATTTAATATTTTTCGTATGCGATTATGAGTAATAATAAAGTATGGCATTTCATGCACCGAGTCACAAATCTGAAACGGAAAGAATTGTGAAGTTAGTCGGTTTCATCAAGTCAACAAATCTTGTCAGATTCCGAAGTCTGTATGTCAACACAGGGAGACAAGGTGATTATTAGGACTCATCTCAGTTGATAGTAACGAGGGCCGATTGGAACAAAAATCTCCCACTCAGCGAACATTTTCTTTGGAAAACTAATTAGCCCTTATCAGCCACCGTCAACCAAGAAATAAATATGAACATCTTTTCCTTCACCAACTATTATTTTTATTTTCGACGGGTTGAAATTAACATACACACACGGAAAAAAATCGAATTTAAATCATCTGACTGAAGATCATTCCTGATTGGTTCACGATGTAATTAGCACCGAACCGCAAATCTTGAACAGTTTTTGTTCGAAGCTCCTTCTCTTTGACGATGGAAGTAAACTGATTTCATTCGATGGCCAGCCCGTTTGGCTTCGAACGCTAGCTGAACCAAGTACAAAACCGGGCGTTGTATGTGTAGAGTAAATAATATGTTAGTAGAATAAAAATAAATAAATAAATGAAAAACTTTGAAATAAATTAGCACGATTCAATTTGATTGAAACTTCCCTTGCTTTCGCTGATTGGGACATTACATTGTTCTTAGTATTTGACTTCTACTTATTCACCCTCTTCCGAACTCGAAGCGAGAGCGAGCACTGCCGCTAGCCATCATCAGAATCCCCTCCCAAAATCGAAACAAGAACGAGTACTACCGCTATATAAGGCGTGCGCGACGAACAAGCGAGTCATTCGCAATTCGGACGCCTAGAAGGAAGGACGAGCAACCAGCAGCCTTCAGCAGAATCCCCTCCCAGTGACAAGTAGATGAGTAAGCGAGCCCTCTGTTCTTCGGGAACAGAGTAACTGCAAGCCCTCTGTCGAAAGTCCGTGGCAAACAAGGACGACCAGCAGCAGCCATCAGCAGAACCCCCACCCAAGCCAAGTGACAAGTAGATGAGTAAGCGAGCCCTCTGTTCTTCGGGAACAGAGTAACTGCAAGCCCTCTGTCGAAAGTCCGCGGCAAATAACGGCCAGCGATTACAATGGCAACGCACAGCAGTGCAACGGCAGCCAATGAGCTGTCTGGGCACAGCAAAACGTCCGGTTACGACAGTATGCTTATGCGTTATCATTCTTGTGATACATTCTAGATGCGGTAAAGGAGGGAAGTTGAAAACCAAAATTCCGCTCGCTTGGTGCCGGTCACCAGTTTCCTGTTGGCCGAATCCATCATCTGCTAAAAAGGGGTTGCTATGCCGGAGCATCCGTCTAGTTTGTGGCCGTAATGAAATATCCCACAGCCGAAATATTAGAGCTGACAGGAAACGCAGCCCGTGAAAATTAAATGACCAGGATTATCCCCCGTCGGTTGCAGCTGGTCATTCGAAATGGCAATGAGCTGAACAAATTGCTCTCCGGCGTGACTATTGCTGCCAAAGAAGACCGTGATTTGTTGCTACACAGTAATGTGTATGACAAAAAAGTAGTCAGATCAACTATATTTCCAATGCATGAACTTTGATTGTAATCCTCGATAATTAACTTGTGCAATACGGAGAACTCCAACGAAACGTGTACTGAATTATTCAACGCCTCTCAACTAATTGTGACTGCCTTTGAAACATTAAATGAGATTTTCTCAGCACAGAGGTAATATAGACAAGTAAAACAAATTGGGTTTCGGGAGAAATTCCGCCGCCGGGGAACTCTCCGTCGGTAGGGACTAGATACACTGGCGGGGGCCAGTAGAGTAGTACGCGACGTAACACTGCGTTCGGGTCGTCGGGGTACCAGCGAACTGAACTTCAGGCTTCACCGGAATCGCTGAACCGACCTCAACACTCCATCGGATAGCTCGTGAGTGGGCTAGAATCACTGCCGTGGATTAGACCGAGTAGACCGCGTCGAATAGAAAAACTCACTGCTAGTTGGACAGACCTCAGTACCTACTCACTGGCCCGTTGAGTAGGCTAAGTCCACCGCCAGGGACTAGACCGACTAGATCGGGACGAAGTGGAGAGTTAAATGGGGCCCATATTATTGGTTCGAATCAAAACTCGTCGAAATGACAATTGACGATAGGTTCATCCGGAGTGTTCATTTGTGTTTGCATTTTCCTAGCGTTGCCAATTTTATTTTGTTTGCACCACCCAATGTGGCTACGCCACATTGCTTTTGCGCGTGCTGGCCGACTTCGCTACTGCTCAGTCGGACTTAAACTAGGGATAACCTCCATTGTTTGAGTAAGCCGGGCAAACGAGTGGATCACAGGTTCGGTTGCTTCCGATGGTGAGTCGGTGACCACCTCACCCGGCGGATCCTCAGCGGCTTTGCGTCGATTCGGTTCCTAGGCCTCGGTTATGCGGCTAAGCCGCATCGAAATGGTACCCCTTAAACAGAGGTTCCTGAAGGGTATCGGATGGTTGCCGGAACCCAGTAAAGTTCAACCGTAAATGAGCCGGAATTCTAGCTGGTTCTAATTCGTTTTCCGACACCAGTAACACAACCGATTTTAACTAGAATCGGTTGTGTCACTGGAGCCGGAATACGAATTAGAATCAGCCAGCATTCCGGCTGAGCTTAACTGGGAAGTTTCCTAAAATTCAATCTGGGAAAAAAAAATTTCTGGCCACGCTCCAGCACCACGTTGAATTCTAACGATTTCACCACCTGGACGCCAGTTTGACGATATGAAATGAACTTTGTTTACTTTCGACAAGATTTGATTCGAGCCAACAACATCCAACCACTAAATGGCTCACGGAAACGAATATCGGGAAAAATCTACCACCGGGGAATTCACAATAGGGTAGGTTCGTCGCCTTGGACTATCCGACTAAATCGTGTCAAAAATGGGAGCTAATTGGCTCACGAAACAAACACCGGTACCCAAAGAAATTCCGCTGCCGGGAAACTCTCAGTCGGAGTAGGGTAGTTCACCGCCGGATAATATCCGAATAGATCTCGATAAAGCTGGGAGCTAAATGACTCAAGGATGCAAGTATCGGTGTCGGGAGAAAATTCTCCGTCGGGGAACTATCGGTCGGAGTAGGGTGAGTTCACCGTCGGGGACAATCCGAGTAGATCATGATAAGGCCGGGAGCTAAATGACTCACAGAAATAGGAGCTAAATCGCTCATGGAATCAGCATCCAAACGGCTCACAGGGACTAGAGCTGAAATGGTAACGTGATAGATGGAGATAAGAAGCGAAAGAGGAGTCGAGAATTAAATTAAAATTAAATTAAAAAATCGATTTTTAGAATGATTGCATAGCCTTTCTATAGGAGAAAGGCAAAAATAGCGAAAATAATTGCAAACGTTATGGCTCGAAGTCGAATCTCTGGTTGAAATGTCACATGAGATTTTTAGTATTGCACTGGAAACTCTTTGTTTGAAGTTGAATTTCTAAGACCAGGAGCTTTTACTTCCGCTTTTTGTCGGAGCTTCCTTGAGCAGTTATATTTGGCGGCCTTGTCGCCAGTAACGTCATTTTCTTGCTTTAGGGTGCTTACAAAGTGGCCGCGAGAAGCTGAGCAGGGGCTGGCACTGACATTAGAGTGCGAGATGCGAGAAACCTGCTTGCAACATATTAAATGGAGCCTGTCAGAGTGCAAGCGGGCAGTCGGCGCCGATCCGCTCGGCTTTCACTCTGACATCACCCATTTGGTTTGCAGCAAGCAAGTTTCTCGCATCTCGCATTCTAATGTCAGTTCCAGCGCCAGCTCAGCTTCTCGCGGCCACTCTGTAAGCACCTTTAGACAGAATATCACAATTCTGAGCTTATCTGAGCAAACATTCCAGATCTGTCACGGTTTCTGTGTCAGTTCTTTCAAAATCTTTAGAATACTTAGCGGATCTTCTTTCGGATCAAAGATATTTGATCCAAAAGAAGATCAGATAGCTCAATGTAGGTTTTAAACGTGAAGTCGGAGTTTTTGATAACGAATCTTCTTAGACATCCATTTTACTATCAGCTGGAACGCTTCAGGTGTTATTAATTTTTTTATACACAAGCATTGATCCCGGCGCCAACTTAAGGGGGGCCTCTTGGTTAGTAGGCAAAATAATCGACTTCTTTTTTATCCGCTTAATTGTTAGTATCAAACCTCTCAGTTAGCGCTCAACCTCCGAGCCAAGCAGACATATATTGTATCGCTAGCAATCGGAAGTCGTGCACAGGCTTTTTTACAAGCTTTTCTCTCGCTCAAGCGGCTTTCGGGCATCGCCGGCCCCTATTCGAGTGAAATCCGCGATTAGTGTCGAAATGAGACGTCGCGAAAACACGTTTCGCATTGACTATGCGCATCTACCACGAAAGCCGTCTTATGACGAGCTTCACCATTTCGTTAGCACCATTTTGGAATTACAGAAAGAGCAAGTAGTGCGAATCCAACCAAGCCGAAGTCTTGGATGTGCGTTCATCAAGGTCAGTGAACTCGCCATAGCGCAAAAGGTCGTCGAAGAACACGATAATATACACGAGACAGAGATAGATGGTAAAACCTACAAACTACGAATCACGATGGAGGACGGAGCTGCAGAAGTTAAACTCTACGACCTTTCCGAAGATGTCACGAACGAGGAGATTATACGATTTCTCGAATCGTACGGGGACGTACTCTCTATCCACGAGATTTTGTGGGACGAGAAGTATGCGTTCGGTGGCATTCCAACTGGTGTTCGGGTTGCGAAGATGCTAGTCAAAACAAATATCCCGTCGTTTGTCACTATCGATGGGGAAACTACAGCTCTCTCTTATTACGGCCAACATCAAACGTGCCGACACTGCAACGAATTCGTACATAGCGGAATTTCGTGCATACAGAACAAAAAACTCTTAGTTCAGAAACTCGCCGCAGACCAACCCAATACTTCGTACGCAAAGGTTGTTAAGCAATCGGCTCGACCGAAACCAGACCAATCAAAATTAATACAGATGAAACAATCCGCCGTCAAGCCACCAGGCCCAAGACCATCACAAACCACAAGTACACCCGCAGTACAGACGAAACAAACTGCGAATCCACTCTCTTCGCTACCACTACCGATCAACTCAGCCTCCATACAACGAAACACGCCCGACATACCTCCAGGAAGACAACTGATATCATCGGTTGAAGATATCTTCAAACTGCCGAATAAGCTGACGAGCAGCTGCGGAGAAACGACTCGTAGACCAGCGCCAGTCGATCGTAAGAACGATGGTGATGACTCCGACAGATCAACAAATTCCATGAGCAGCCGACGATCAATGCGCCGTCCACCGGGAAAGAAGCAACGACAGGACGAAGGGGACGACACCCCAGATGAAAATATTATCTTATAATGGAGCACGCCAGCTACAATATTGCAACAATTAATATTAACACGATAACAAATCAAACAAAGATCAACGCACTCCGAACCTTCGTCCGGATGATGGAGCTCGACATCATTTTCTTACAAGAGGTCGAGAATGAGCAACTTTCCATTCCCGGTTACAATTTAATCTGCAATGTGGATCACGCGAGGAGGGGAACGGCAATAGCACTGAAGGAACATATAATCTTCACACACGTCGAGAAAAGCCTCGACGGCCGTCTTATTGCATTGCGAATAGCGAACACCACACTGTGCAACGTTTATGCCCCGTCCGGCTCGGCAACAAGAGCTGAGCGAGAGAGATTCCTCAACAACTCACTCGCCTACTATCTCCGCCATCGTACAGAACACTTAATTCTAGCAGGCGATTTCAACTGCGTACTGCGACCATGCGACACAACAGGACACAACCTAAGCCCTTCACTTCGAACAACCATCCAACAGATGCAGCTCCATGACGTGTGGATTAAATTAAACCCACAGATACCAGGCCACACGTACATTACACACAACTCAACGTCCAGGCTTGATCGCATTTACGTGAGCTCGGGTCTTAGCGGTGAACTACGGAATGCGAATGTGCATGTGTGTTCCTTCACCAACCACAAAGCTGTCACAACACGAATCTGCCTTCCCCACCTCGGCAGGGAACCCGGGCGTGGATTCTGGTCCCTCCGCCCGCATCTCCTAACACCCGACATCATCGAAGATTTCAGAATCAGGTGGCAGTATTGGACACGCCAACGCCGCAATTTCGCATCGTGGATGAACTGGTGGATATCATACGCTAAACCTAAGATCAAATCCTTTTTCCGGTGGAAATCGAAACTGGTATTTGATGAATTTCATCGTGAAAATCAACGACTTTACGAACAGTTACGGCTAGCGTATGATAGCTACTATCAGGACCCAAATATGTTGACGACTGTCAACCGTATCAAGGCAGAAACGCTACTACATCAGAGAGAATTCACGCACATGTTCGTACGCATAAACGAAACTTACATCGCAGGCGAACCACTGTCTACTTTCCAACTGGGTGAAAGGAGAAGAAAAAGAACGATCATAACACAGCTAAGGAATGAACGTGATGAAAACATCAATCGGTCTGAAGAAATTGAACAACACATGCTACAATACTACACGAGACTCTACGCGGCCAACGAGACAGTTGAAGAAGGGGATGCAGATTTCATCTGTGGAAGGGTTATACCAGAGAACGACGAAACAAACGAGGCATGTATGAGCGAGATAACAACGGCCGAGATACACGCGGCAATTAAAACAAGCGCATCGAAGAAATCTCCGGGTCCCGATGGTATCCCGAAGGAGTTCTACTTGTACACATTCGACGTTATCCACCGAGAAATTAACCTCGTGATGAACGAGGCCCTAGCGTCAAACTTCCCAACCGAGTTCGTGCAGGGCGTAATAGTACTGATGAAGAAGAAAGAGTCAGGCGATACAGCTCACTCGTACAGACCAATATCGCTTCTGAACTATGACTATAAATTAATCTCGCGTATCTTGAAAGCGAGGATAGAGAACGTGATGAGAGCCCACCGTGTTCTGAGTGACGTCCAAAAATGTTCCAACACCGACAACAACATCTTCCAAGCAACTCTATCGCTGAAAGATCGCATCGCACAGCTGATCGAGCGTAAGCGAAAAGCCAAGCTGATCTCGTTCGATCTAGACCACGCGTTCGATCGGGTCAACCGAAGGTTCCTTTTCGGGAACATGTGCTCGCTCGGTTTCAATCGCGATTTGGTGGGCTTACTTTCCAGATTCGCCGAAGTATCGTCTTCTCGTTTACTCATAAACGGACACTTAACCACCGCTTTTCCAATACAACGATCGGTTCCACAAGGTAGCCCAATTTCCAGTGTTTTATTTAGCATATATATACAACCAATACTACACCAAATTCAGCGTGTGTGCGGGAATGATTTGGTTGTTGCGTATGCCGACGATATTAGTGTAATTGTTACAACAGTAGAGCAAATCGATCAAACACACGATCTGTTCTCTCGCTTCTCTCGCGTTTCGGGAGCAATTTTGAACTTGATCAAAACAACATCAATAAACATAGGACTAATTGATGATAACTCACTGGAAGTACCGTGGCTACAGACGGCAGAAACAGTAAAAATCCTGGGCATTGTCTTCGTCAACTCAATTCGCTTGATGGGGCGATTGAATTGGTATAACCTGGTGGGAAAATTCACACGACTGATCTGGCTGCACTCGACTCGCTCACTGACCCTTCTACAAAAAGTGACGTTGCTGAACACCTTCGGAACTGCGAGAATATGGTACGTTGCTTCCACTCTCGCACCGTCAACCTTCCACACCGCAAAATTGACAGCTACGATGGGGAACTTCCTTTGGAGAGGAATACCGGCTCGGGTGCCAATACAGCAGCTGGCACGCGATCGCTCGCAAGGTGGACTGAAACTACATCTACCAGCCCTTAAGTGCAAGTCTTTGCTAATCAACCGGCATATTCAAGAAATAGACTGCATCCCATACTACAAATCTTTCATCATCCAACACAACCCCAACCCAACAATCCCTCCAGTCAACTGTCCCTGTCTAAAACTTATCCATCAACAGCTACCCCTCCTTCCTCTACAAATTCAGCGAAATCCCACCACTGACCTCATCCACCGTTTCTATGTAACGGGTACTGAAGCACCTAAGGTAGAGCGAGAGAATCCGCTCATAGAGTGGCATCGAGTATGGAATAACATTCATCGAGCAAAAGGATTAACGTCACAACAGCGAAGCGATCTGTTTCTGTTTGTGAATGGAAAAACAGAACACAGAAGACTAATGAATGTAATACGACGTGTAGATGGAGAGAATTGTGTGCATTGTAACGCAGCGGTCGAAACACTGAAACACAAGTACAGCAACTGTCCGCGTGTAGTCGAAGCATGGAACATACTTCAACAGAAGATATCATCGCTTCTTCGCGGGTGGCGGAGACTGGACTTCGACAAGCTAATGATACCCACACTAAACGGAATACCACAACAGACGAAAGCGAAAATTCTTAAACTACTAGTAATTTACCTGAACTTTATCAACCATAGTTTAAACACAATTAATATCAGTGAACTACAATTTAATTTAGATAATTACTTGTAAATAATACTTTTAAGAATAAACCAAACATTTTACACAAAAAAAAAATAAATAAAAAAAAACCTCTGGAACAGTCTTACGCAATCTCGGTAGCCACGCTGAACTTCTTTTAAACAGCTATGCATTTCCTCTTGCGTATTTGATATAACACATGCAGATTTCAATCTTCTTCTTCTTCGCTTCTGTTTGGCTTGTTTGTGAAACAAAGCCCAAAATGGCACAGCATATAAAGCTATATTGCCAGTGAATCTTCGTTTATAGTCCAATGGACTTTACTTTCTGTGACTAACCGACGATAAACTCGCAGCGCCACAAAATTGGTCCACCACAGCACGAGTAATTCGCCCAATCAAGGTGAAAAAAGCAAATTATCTAGCACTCGGTGAAAACCAACATGTCGACACGTTGAAATTTTCATCGGAAGTGAGATTTCAATCCATCGACAACAATTTTTGAAAAACTGACAGCGATAAAAATACAGTGTAAACAATACACTCTGAACTACTTCTACCCAAACTTTCAGGAGAAAAACCCAATGGGTTATTTTCTACAGCGTTTTTTCCGCGATGCAATTTGATGTGGGACACCCTTAAATAGTTTTTTTTCTCGAAGCCACGAAAATGAAATCAATTCGTTGATTAGTTTTTTAGTTATCGTGTTCGCCGCGGCGCTCCTCGACGTGGAAATGGTTGGACGTCAACTCTTAGAACGCTTATATGTGTGCTCTGCGTGACTGAAAATTTTTTTTTTGTACACACCTAGAAAAAAACTACAAGGGGCAGCCCTATGGGGTTGCACGAACTGTAGACGTAGGACTATACTACTTAATGTAAAATATTTATTTTCTTAGTACTTAGTGTGTGGCAAAAAACATCCGGACCGGTGAAGAAAAATCAAATTTTAGACAATATAATCATATCTCATGTGTAGAACAAGCTTTCTAGTTGCTCTCAAACAGATCCTAAAAGTTCAAACACCCATGGATAACCCCAAGTTTGTAGATGTGTTTCGATGTCACAGGATTGTAAAATGGTTAATATTACGTCATGAAAATTCAATTCTTCCGTGACAATTTTTTTTTGCCTGCAAAATGACCTGTGTGTATGCAAAGCTCATGATTTGTTGGATATTAGCATTGATCGGAAAATGCTTTCCAACGCTGCGCATTGCATACATACAGGACATTTTGCAGGTCACCAGAAGCTGTTCATTTTAACACCGCCAGATGTTCATTTTACCCACTCGCTATAAACATGTCTCATTTTTGGACATGTTTAGAAATCAAGAATTATGTTTGGAAAAATGTGTTTATGACGAAGTATTTTTACCAGATATGTACAAAACATGTCTAACAAGAAACATAAGGTGATTGTAATATCTCATTCACTTATTAGTTAGAAAATAATGACTTTGCTTAACGTGTTCATTTTACCGCCAGTTCCCCTACCTACCAACACATTGACGCCAAACATTGAACCCAAGCGTACAATGCAAAATGAGTCAACGCTGATGATGATGGGTAGAACGAAAGAGACAACTAGTACCACCACTATTAGCGCATTTCACCAAAATTCTACGCGGCCTTTCCCGATTGAAAGGAACGGCCACGCTTAGCACATCTGTCATAATATCGTGATTTTGCATAGCGAAGGGCTGAATGATAACACATAATTTTGTTCCAAAAAACAGCCCTGCGTTATGCAACACTTTGTGCAGGTTGATTATATCAGTTGCAAGTGGGGCCAAATTCACCAAGTTCCGTAAAATTCCTTTTAAATTACAGAATTGATAAAATTGCTTAGATGAGCTAAACTAATTAATCAAATCCTGTTTTAAAAACTGTCCTTGCGTTTAAACCAAAATGGGAAGCTTATTACTACCACTACATTACTTAATTTCAAG
The DNA here is from genome assembly GCF_030247195.1 of Topomyia yanbarensis. Classification (NCBI taxonomy): domain Eukaryota; kingdom Metazoa; phylum Arthropoda; class Insecta; order Diptera; family Culicidae; genus Topomyia; species Topomyia yanbarensis. The sequence goes on from NC_080672.1 coordinate 78,933,299, forward strand.
CGCAAATAGCAAATACATGTGCTAGTTAAACCAAAAATTTACTGGCAACATTACAACGGCATTTAGGAAGCAGTTGGAGCGGTCGCCTGTTGGACGACACAGGGCAGCGTCCCTCCACAGCCAGTGTAACGGACTTCCAGCTCAGCTACACTGGTTGTAAAAAACAGAGCGCAGTGATCTGCTTCGCCAGCCGTTCAACAGGGAACTGAGCGTGTCTGGCCAAGTCCGTTCTTTAAATAGTCGATGATGACGTCATTCATAGAAGCGTTGCGCGCTAGGTATACCAATCCGTCGTACAGGGCTTGGGAAGCGCTATCTTCTGTGTGTTAATGCGCGATATTTTGACAAGATTGTATATTATTTAATTTTTTAATGCTATGATATCAAAAATCTTTGGGTTTATCCATTGGAATCTATTCTTAGAAGTATTTCGGGGCGATTTGCGCAAAAAATTTGAAAATTTATCGTGAGATGGCTGAATTATATGCGTTTAAAATTGGACCACTTTTCGTTACATACCATTTTTGTAGAATTTGCAGAGTGCACCCCCATATCGAAAACAAAGACGTAGTCCTACGTCAAAAATCGTGTAAATTTACGTCTCCTGACCCTGACATAGACGAGCATCAAAAATGACTTAGTTTTACGTTTGATTTTAGTTTTATATGATGTAGAATTTCGTAATTCACGTAATTTTACTCCACATATATTGATTGTCCTAAATGGTTGGAAGTGTAATGTTATGTCATTGCGCATGTAAAGTATAAATTTAAACGGAGCACGGTTGTTTCGTCATTTCGTGAATTACAGTTTGTTAAAACAAAATAACTTTCGTTTTGAGCACTTTACACCAGATACCCCCTTAAAGAATACGAAGGAAGAGACAGAAATTACGAGAGATATAAGTTGAAAGATGTCAGATGACAGTAATGCAAGAATATGATCACCTACCTTCACTTAATGTATAGCTGAATGCCACAGCAACTCACAGGCTCAAAACATGCTTTTGAAGAACTTAAGGGAGTCCTCTACTCTCGAGGCCAGAAATTGAGCTGTTTTAAAGGCATAAATATCTACTGAGTAGAATAAAGTATCTACTGAGTAGGTTTTTAATTTTGTTTTTATTTTGAAGCTACAGGTTTTGACTTTCAAATATTAAGACCAGACAAAAAAAGGTCTTCAAACAATATTGATTACATCGATGAATTGCAATGCCAGACTGTGCACAATAGTGTTCGAGCAAAATGTTAGGTAAAATCGTATTTGTCTGATTCATTTTATCTCTCGTTTCAAATGCTTGAGCTAACCAAAACAATTAAGACAAGCAAGAAGAATAATGGTCACGGATTTGTAACCATCACGCAATCGTACTAATTGGATCAAATGGGGCACATCGAAAGGCACAAATCAACGCTTCGTTAGAATTGAACGATGCTGTGATTCCTGTACATTCCACAACTTAATTGTTGACGTTTATTTTCGTAGTTTTGTTGCAATGGTATTTTGGCCGTCAAAATAATCGTTATCATGGACGGAGTTTTGACATTGCGTAACTTGTGTAGTTTTGGTTTGATGCTAAAGCTGGGTTAATCTCAATTCTAGAAGGTGCCAAAAATTTCCACCACTGGAAAGAAAATCAAGTTCAGTTCGAAGTTGAGGTTGACATGTAAAGTGAGAAACCTCTTTTCGCCCTACTAGGCAAATAACTTCTAATTGAACACAGTTTCCTCATTTTGACGCATGTCATGTTTTTTCCTTATTTTTCAAGGTTTTTAGAAACATGCCCAACAGAAAGAAGACAGAAAAACCTGTTTTAATCCACCTAGAGGTGCAATTGTGCCTTTCTCATTTCTCCAAACTATGATTTAATAGCTGGTTCGTACAATATAACTTTATGGAAATGTCTTTCATTCTTATTACACTTGGTAAGTATATATAAGAGCACCTTTTTGCATTCATCGCGGTATCGGTTTGAATCGGAGTTTTCTATGTGATCGACCTCCACAACCCGTAACTCCGGTGCTGGAAGTCGCATGGAGATGGAATTTAATATCAGTTTCTGGGGACGCAACACCTTTCATTTGAGACTAAGTTGAGCAAATCTAGCCATTTTCGAGAAACCAATATAACCGTTATTCTGACTTTGGATGCTTCCGGATCCGTCGATGGTGGCCAGTGTGGCCAAAGAGACTTTGAATGACTGTTGGGGACCTAGATCTACAAATTCAACAGTTGTGTTTACATTTTGGAAAAAAATCACCTTTTTACATTCATCGCAGAATTCGTTAGAATCGGGATTTGCTGCGTGATCGTACGTATCACCCTGTAATTCAGGAACCAGAACTCGGATCCACACAAAATTCAACAGCAGCTGATGGACCTTTCATTTAAAATTAAGTTTGTCAAAATCGGTTCAGAAAATTCCGAGAAACCGATTTGGAAAAATCAACAAATTTTGTTTTGTAACCATACTCTTCAACTCGTAATTCGGAACAAGATGTCGGTTGAAAATGAAATTCAATAGCACCCTATGGGAATATTATACCTTTCATTTGAATCTTAGTTTGTAAAAATCGGTTCAGCCATCTCCGAGTAACCGATGTGGACATTTTGTTAACAAATCCGCACATACACACACATACATACACACATACACATACACACATACATACATACATTCATACACACATACATACACACAGATATTTTGCGATCTCGGCGAACTGAGTCGAATGTTATATGAGACTCGGCCCTCCGGGCCTCGGTTAGAAAGTCGGTTTTTGGAGCAATTGCATAACCTTTCTATATAAGAAAGGCAAAAGAATAATATTTAATTAGCTTAATAAGCATGAGTTCAATGTTATCTTCATGTGATTATAATTTGCAAAGGTTGGTGGAATGCGTTTGAACGCGTAGGGAATGGGGGTTTAGTAGAGTGGGTGTGGAGGATGCGTCAGAAATCCTTCATCTTATTTCGGTATACGGGGTGGATGAAGGAAATCTGGGCGTGAGGGTGATCCAAGAAGAGGGGAGTGATGAAGGAGGGAGGTGTAAGGGCAAGGTGGGGAGGGGGGGAGGAAGGGGCGGCTACGCAATACTCAACTGCATATTTTGCCTTCCATTTGAGACTTGGTTTGAGAAAATCGGTTCAGTCATCACCGATGAACCGATGTGACTTTAATTGTGGAATATGCCCGGAATTCCGGACTTCCGGAATCGTCGATAGTGGACAATATATTCAAAGAATGTTTGATTGGCAATCAGTGATCTAGATCTACGATTAGAAGTAATTTGGTGACCATTTCAATAGTTTTTAGCCTCTGAGGTATTACGATTGTACCGATTTATATGGGAAATTCCAGTGTATCCTTACTAACACCCCTGTAACTCCGGAAGCAAGAGTCAGAACCGACTGAAATTCAGCAGCAGTCAATGGCATTACTGTATCTTTCATTTGAAATTAAGTTCGTAAAAATCGGTAGAGAATTCGTTGTGGAATGGGTGTGATATTAGCTTAGGAACTTGGCGGGTTCCCCGGGGGCGTCATGAACCATCATAGGTGGCCAATGTGGTCAAAGCTGCTTTGATTGATCATTAGTGATCCAGACCCGCAAACTAGAGTAATGTTACATCAATTTTAATATGTTTTACATCATTTGAACATTATGGTGGTACCAGTTTATATGGGAATTTGCTGTGTGACCGCACTCTTCAACCCGTAACTCCGGAACCGGAAGTCGGATCAACTAAAAATTCAATAGCAGCTTATGGGAGCGTTATACCTTTCAGATGAAACTAAGTTTGCGAAAATCGGTTCAGCCATCTCTGAGAAAATTGTGTGAGTTTAAATGACACACACACACACATACACACACACACATACACACACACATACATACACACACACAGACATTTGCCGATCTCGACGAACTGAATCGAATGGTGTATGATACTCGGCCCTCCGGGCCTCGGTTAAAAAGTCGATTTTTACAGTGATTGCATAGCCTTTCTTTATATGAGAAAGGCAAAAAATGTTGTGGATTAATTATATCTCTTGGCAGTCACAATTTTGAGAGCGCTTTTCGTTGGATACTGCTATAGCGGGGCTCGTTACTTCTAGGCAGGGATGTAATGCACCTCAAAGCAAATAAAGAGAAGAATTAAAATGGTCTTTGCACTTTTCATGCAAACCACCGCTCTTCTCTTTCACAATAAACCGCTTCACTCCCGTGTGTGTTGCTCTCATATGTGCATTCTACTCCATGGCTGCACACCTCAAAGAGTAGAAATAAAGAGGCTCTTTAGTGTGAATCTTGGTCCCGCACGCACGGAAGCAGAGAAAGCAACATTTTAAAAACGTTCTTCCGCAGAAAACCCCGCAATCACAAAAATGAATATTGCAATTTTTGATTTTTGTCTTGACTGTTTCAACTAAAAATTGTTGATTCAACTAACTGTCCTGTTGATTTTCGCATCATCAATTGGCTGAATAAATTAGTTGTTTTTGAAAGCTGTCAGTTTTCAGAAAATAAAGACAGCAAAAAGGAAACAAAAATTTGCAAATTTAATTTAACCATTTCTTTAGTTGAAAAGGATACGTCAGTTTTCTCGCTATGTTCATTTTGTAAAATTCTTGAGGCTAACATAAAAGAGCTTGATTTTGAAGTTTAGATTAATAAACCAGTTATAATACTTAGAAGTGCCTACCTAATTTAGTGATATATATGTGAATTTATGGAAGTATTTTTATATAATACATCAGGTAGACAACAAATTGCATGATTCGACTGATGTTCGAACGTGAGCAAATCTTCTGGAACCAGGTGTGTATGTTTCATGTGTTTTTACAAATCAGCCATCCAATTTTCTCACATGTTAACAAATGTTAGACATTAGAATAGGACATTAGTCTCCATCAGTAAATTGATCTGTATATTCTATCATTGCATAAATAATTGTTCCATGCAAATAGAGAATCTAGTGGAACATGGAACCATAATTCGTATAGAAAGTCAATGCTATATATTTTTTTATAAAATAGAATTAATGTAAACATATTGGCGCTGAACAGTGTTAATATTTATATTTCCTAGTGATGCAACGCGTTTGGATAAATCAAACCATTGATATGATAGCAATAAACTTCTTCGAAGATAATTTGGCTTTTTATTACTGGGTAACAAATCCTCCTTACAATTAACAAAATCGTTAGCTGTTACAACTGGTTGGGATATTTTTGAATAATACAATTGATTGAAACAACCATCTTGGTTTTTAGTTTCAACACGCACCAATCTTGAAATCAACAATTACATTAGTTGTTACAACTGGTTGGGAATTATTCCAATATTACAATTGACTGAAACAACCATCTCGGTTTTCAGTTTCAACACGCACCAATCTTGAAATCGACAATTATATTAGTTGTTACAGCTATTTGATGAGCTGATTCGGATGGTGTGTGTCTTTGCTAACTGACAGCATCGCATTTTCAACTAGATGGTTTAGTTGTTTCAGCAACTGCTTTGTTCATTCAAAAACAAAAATGAAAGTTTAGAAAAATCAACAATCGTTTAGCTGTACCAAATTTTAACCAATCGATTTCAGAAATTCGACTAATATATTAGTTGCTATGCGATCGGGAGCGTTTCCGTGCGATCAATCGTTATCTGAATTCTAGTTTGATTCACTTGCCTATCTGCTTGCCCGTGAGGGGAGGCAAAAAAAGTGGCTATAATAATTTTGCAGTTCTTGGTGCACAGATCTTGCTCTTTTTCGTTTTCAAGTTTCTATTTTGGGATTTTCGATTGATTGACACCGGTGTAGTGGATTGCACTGGTTTTGCACTTTCTAGCAGAAGTGTCAATGGAACATACCCAGTTTTCTGCACTTCTGCAAGAAAGTGCAAAAACGGAGCAGTTTCAGTGCACTCCACTACACCGGTGTCAATCAATCGAAAACCCCATTTGTGTGGTCGTTCTGCACATCGCAGTGTTTTTGTGCTGCTCTATTTTTCATCGGTGTATTTCGCTCTTTGTGCACCTTGTGTGAGCAAATAACAAGCCTGCTTCTAGGAACTAACGAGCGGATCACCGGAATACTTGTGACTTCTACGACGTTCAAACGTAAACTGGAGAATTTTTGCTATAGACAGCTGATATTACCTGTCTCAAAGGTACTGCATCGTCAAATCAGAGGCGCAAACAATCAAATAAAATTTATGCTCGCTGGTTGAATAATAAACCACCAATCAAATTACACCTTATGGCTGCTTTTTACAAAATAATTTCGAAGAATTTGGAGAATTCAGTTAATCAATTTTATTGACAAATATATAAACATCAGTCAATAAGAGCTCGTTAAATTTCTGCCGATAAAAGTTTACCGAATGCTGACTAGTTCAGTTATTCGAAAATTTAATTTGGCGAATTACCAGTAAAAGTAGCATGTTTTAGTCAGAATTTTTTAGGGTTGCACAGAAAACTTTCACACAAAACAATCGTCCTTCGCAGGCATTGTAATTCTCTCTCACTACCGCGAGAAGAAGTTTATCCGATGTCCAACTTTTCCGAGATAAGATGAGTCGCAAAATTCTCCGTCTCCACAAATAGCGTGAGAATGATTTTCCGGATAAAATTTATTTGACTTTTTCCTTCTCACCGGAGAAGGTGATAAAATTTTAATTTCGTGGAAATCAATAAAAACTTCAAAAAATACACTTAATTACAAAGAGAAGCAGCAAAGAAATATGATAGATTTGTTTTTTCGTGTTTTGGAATAACGACAGGAAAGCAGCGAGCGAAAAAAGGATATCGTGATAAACTCATTCACTCATTCTCCGGCTGTTTTATTTATCCGGAAAAACAACACATTGTATTTATCCGGAGAAGTTGTGTGAGTACCAATAACTTTTCGTGTGAAAATGTGAGTTTTTATTGTCGCAGTAGCAAACTATCCGGGCGCATTTACTCATATGAGCGATAAATGCAATGCCTGGTCCTTCGTCAACACCGCGGCAATATTCCGGCCTTCCGGGCATTATCTACCCCTAGTTTTTTTCATAATTTGAAGCATCGCTGTCAAGTGTTAGTTGATTTCATACAAATTATTGTCACCTTCGTACACATGAGGAAACAGAGCGCATGAACGCGGTTAGTGTTTTCATATCTTAGGTTGTGGTTTCAAAATCTAAACCGCACACGCTGTGTACCGGTTAGTTTTCTGGTGTACCTCTGCTGCTAATCATCGGCTATCAAAACTATTTCATCAGAAACAAAGAATCTCTAGTAAACAAAATTTGAGTGCATTTTTCATTTTCATTTTGCAGCATTCGGTGAGGCAATGGGAGCGCAAATCAGTCCAAGGCCGACGATAGGAGGGGTAATGGTTGAATGGTTCATGCAAACCACGAAAACGCCATGGGAGAGGATCAGGATGTGGATTTGGGGTAGGTGTAATGAATTCATGTATGCTTCACGAATAATTGCGCTGCAGAATGCGATGAAAATGTGCATCGAACAGTACTACTTCAGAAATAAATATAATATGTTCATCCAAAAGGTTTGATATCAAATATATGTATTTTGTGATCAAATGATGTCAATTAATAATATCGAGAAAGCTCATTTTATTCCGTGGTGTTATCAATTCTACGATATGGCAAGCGTGGATGCGAGATGTGCGTGGTTGTTCGCGAAAGACTCAAGCGTTTGTATGTTCAAGTGTTTGTCGCGTGTGCTAGCACGTATGTGACTTCGCGTGTATAAATTTGAATATGATACCACAGATAACAGACGTTTAGGCTCGATTTGAATCGTGTGTAAATACTCGCTACTGAAATTCTGAATAAACCAGACGTCTGAAACACGTTTGGCAAACGTTTATAGATGGCGCAGTGATCGATACAATGCAATTAGAGTGCAGCTGTCAAACACGTGTAGCAAAGAATTTGAATCTTTACACAGGTTTTTGAAGAAATTTTGTACTAGCCTAAACGTCTGTTATCTGTGATGATATTAAATTTACCGTTTGTGGTTCAGATGCTACAATAGAGTGAATTCCAACGTATCATTAGAGTTCTTGGTCATGTCGCTATGGAATGTTTTGTCTAGTGGAGATTAGCGTTATTTATTTTTTGATTTGTGCAACTGAATGCATGGACCTATGCTACTAGGGCAGAGGGTGAGGAACTTTCGGTCGTGACCGCTTCATGATCGCGCGAGCAATGGGATAATGCTTCAGACCGCATGTTACGATATGTTAAGATTTGCCTGTAATGTACACCCTAAGCGAAAAACTGTAACTGTTATATTTCCAGTAAATCGTCGAATCAAAACATCCAGCTCAACCGTCGATTCAAAATATTACATCGAAGTCAAAAGGCCTGTCGTAACCCACTTTCTGCTGAGGCATGATGGCTAATGAAATTTTGATTTCGTCCGCCATATGGCTAGTAAACGGCGGACGAACATCGTAATAGCGCAGCCCGCTTTTGGGACTTGTATTTTTTTCATCGACGGCTGACACTTAGCCGTTTTCGCGATTTTTTCGGGACTTGTGTTTTTTCGGGACATAGTTTTTTTCGATTTTTTTGTTATGGGACTTTACGGTATTTCACTGGAGATGTACAGCAGTGAATTTCGGTGGTGTTTCCTCCCGTTCTCGGGGGAGCGGATTATACTGATTTACGGATCGAGCCGAATCTCCGCAATCAAAAGTGTTTTCAATAAGAAAAGTTGCTGTTGTGCAAAATAGTGATATTCGATCATAGATGTTGATGTCGTTGTCAAATTCTTCTGCATGAAAATACTTGTTTCTTCCAAAGGTGAGCGAAGTATTATATTGATAGTAAAGTAGCCAGTAGAGCCAAGATTATTCAGATGTTGATTCGGCGAAGAAATTTCATTGTGGATTGCGTGTTGGAAAAAAGCAGTCGGTAACCACTTGCTAGTACGCGGCGTGTTGCAAACTAAATTGTATCCACTGATTATTGCATTCGTTTGTCATATGCTTTGCTCTCAAATATTCACCTTGAGGATTTGTGATCTAGTACCCGGAGGGTGGACTGTTCCACCGCGCTGCTTCGTACATCAGCAACCCTGGCTGGAGGTGTTGAACGATGTATTGTGGAAATTTCTCGTTTCACGCCTTTTTGTCCGGTGAGTAATATTACGTAGAAAGTGCTAGGTTTGTTCCAATGCCCAGAGAAACTTGAAGTACTCCGGAGGAAACAATGAGAAAATCGTTCCTGTAGTCTCTTCTTTCTCTTGATAATTATCTAGTTTAGAAAGTGAAAGATGTCCAATTTTAATGAGGTTTTTTGCCAAAAGAATGTATTTCAATCTAAATAAACCGAATCCGAGAGCGTAAATGTGAAATTTTCAACCGTAGTTAAATAAACTGAAGAAATAAGTTGTGCTTAATAACAGTCTTAACAATAGCAGTTCTTTAACAAGTGAGCTTACACAACGGAGCTAGTGTGATGCGGCCTTGCCGCATACCTGAGGCGAAGGATCCGAAGCGGCGCAAAGCCGCTGAGGATCCGCCGAACGAGAAATTGATTAACCTGTTGCTGGAATTTGCAAGCAAACCTGTGATCATCTCGTTTGTCCGGTTTACTTAAACGTAAGGGTTATAGGTAGTTTAAAGCCGACTGAGCGGCAGCGAAGTCTGACAATACACCAGAATACGATGTGGGGTAGCCACATTAGTCAACCGAATACTGACTAATGTGGCTATGCCACATCACTTTCTGGTGTACGAGCTTTCAACTAACTATAGCCCCTATGTTTGAGTAAACCTGTCAAACGAGAGGATCACAGGTTTGCTTGCAATTCCAGCAACGGGTTAATCAATTTCTCGTCCGGCGGATTCTCAGTGGCTTTGCGCCTCTTCGGATCCTTCGCCTCGGGTATGCGACCAAGCCACATCACACTAGCTCCACTGTATAAGCACTGAGAACTGACATACAAGTAAAGTTTTCAACTTGTGTAAGAAATTAAACTGTCGCTTTGAAATGACAACAGCAAGTAGCAACTTGCCACTGGTCGGCGCTTCGATCTACCAGCAATCGCTATACGGGAATTGTATGCAAACTTGGATACAATGGTGACTCAAGCATGCAAACCTGTATGCGATGTATTTCAACGTATTTTAATTTAAATTTTTACACAGGTTTTTCGGAAAAGTTTGTTCTAGCTTATATGTCTGTTCTCTGTGGTATAAGCTCACTTGTTTAAGCACTGTTATTGTTATGAGTGTTATTAATCACAACTTATTTTTTCAGTTTATTGAACATTGGTTAAAAATTTCACATTTCCGCTCTCGGATTCGGTTTATTCAGACTAAAATACAACCTATTGGCAAAAAAAACCTCATTGAAAATGGACCTCTATCACTATAGGCACTAAACTAGACAATTACTTTTCTCTTTTTTCTTCTTCTGCTAGCAAACCGGAGTAAAAAGGAGTAAGTATGTTTTGCTCCGGAGCAACTTTCGTGTACAAACCTAATATTTTCTTTGTCCTAGTCAATGTGAAGGGTTTCATGTACAATTGTAAAATAGTTTATCAGAATTGTCAGGAGGAAAAGCTTCCTAATATTGCATAGTACTCTCCGCTTCAAGGCAAATCAAACGATAAGATTTGTCACACATGTGATGAAGTATTTGTAAGTGTTAAGTAGCATCACATAATTAAGGAGAATCCAAACCTAATACATACTCATTGCCAGGTACTTATGCAAATGACTATCAGAACCAATCCCAATTATAGCGACTTCCTTAAATTCCATACTCACGTATTCTACTCAAATGCGTACATAGAAACTCGGCAAAAAAATTTAAGAATCTAAAAATTTGGAAATTTTAAAATCAATAAATTTAAAAATTTGGAAATATTAAGTTTCATAAATTTAAAAATATGTGAATCTAAAAATTCACCGATCCAAAAATTTTGAGATTTGAAAATTTATTAATTTGAAAACTTAAAAATTTAGAGATGCGAAAATTTGAGGATTGGAAAAATTTACAGGTTTAGAAATTTAAAAACTTAGGAATTCAAAAATTTTAAAATCTTGGAATGTAAAAATTTAACTATTCAAACTTTTGAAATTTATTTTTTTTTTAATTTAAAAGTTTAGAAATTTAAAGATTTTAATGTTTAAAATTTCGAAACTTAAATTCTTTGAAATTTTTGAATTTAAAGGTAATTCTAAAAACAAAGATTTAAAAGTTAGGAAAAATCAAAATTGAAAAGAATTTGAGGATCAAAAAATAAAAAATTTACGAATTTAAAAATTTTCAAGTTTAAATATTAAAAAATTGAAAAGTAAAAAAATACAAAAAAATTGAATTTAAAAAGTTTAAGGATACTAAAAATTTAAAAATTCAAGAATCTAAAAATTTATATATTCGAGAATTTAAAAATTTTAAGATTTAAAGATTGAGAAACCTAAAAATTTTAAAAATTTAATAGTTTAAACATCTAAAAATTTAAAAATTTAAATATTTAATAATTAAAAGATTTCAATATTAAGGAATGCAAAAATGTATATTTAAAAACAAAAATTTAAGAAATTTGAATATCAAAATATTTTGAAATTTAAAGATTTCAATATTAAAAAAATTTCAAATTAGAATTTAAAAATTTAAGAATTAAAAGTTTAAAACATTAAAAATTCATAAATTTCAATATTTAAAAATTTATTAATTTAAGAAATTTTAAATTTAAAAATTCAAAAATTTTAAAATGCGAACATTTAAAAAAAAATTTCAAAAATTTTAAAACTTAATAGTTTAATAATTTAAAAATTTAAACGCTTCGAATCTTGAAAATTTAAGAATTTAAAAATTTAAAAATTTGTGAACATTTTATCAGGAATTTAAAAATTTAAGAAAAAATATTTAAAAGTTTAAAAATTCAAGAATTTGAAAATATAATAATGTAAGGAATTTTTGAATCCATCATTTTAAATTTTTTTAAGTATTAAAATTTTTAAAAGCTTCAATTTCTGATATTTCGAGCTGTTAAATTTTGGAAATTTTCAATTTATTTGCGTATTTTTGAATATTTGTATTCAGAGTTTTTGAATTTTTAAGCTCTTTGATTTTAAATTTTTGAATTTTTGGTTTTTTTTGAAAATTTTGCTTTTTCTAAATTTTTATCTCTTGAATTTTTGTACTTTTTATCAATTTGTATTTTTGTATTTCTAAATTTTTTGTTTTCTTGGTCTTTTGCATTTTCGTATCTTTTATATTTTTGTAATTAATAACACATAATTGTGTTTTTGTATTTGTGTACTTTACCATTTTGTATTATGGTATTCTCGCATTTTTGTAATTTTGTATTTTTGTATTTCTACATTTTTGTATGTTTGTGTTTTCGTATTTTTGCATTTTTGTATTTTGGTATTTTTGTATATTAGTATATTTGTATTTTTGTATTCTTGCATTTTTATATTTTTCTATTTTTGCATTTTTGTATTTTCAAATTTTCGTATTGTTGTATTTTTGCATTATTGAATTTTTGTATTGCTGTATTTTTGTATTTGTATATTTTTGTATTTAGAATTTTTGTATTTTTGCGTTCAAGTATTTTTGGATTTCTGTATTTTTGTATTTATGTATTTTTACATTTTTGCATTTTGCATTTTTATTTCGAAGGGGGGACCCCATGAAATTTCAGAAATTTAATTCGTATTTCCTTTAATGTCCTTAAAATTCATGAAACAAGTAAGAAGAAAGAAGCCATAGTAGAGGCATAGTAGGAAGGAGAAAATAAAGAGAAAGGAACAAGAAGAGGAAAAGTGAAGATGGGAATAATAGATGTTTATTGATTTAAGTAACACACGTTCTTATGATTTGAGTTGGTGAATTCTGTCCCTAGTGTTTGCGTTTGGATTCGCTTTTGGTAGTTCTGCTCTACCCGCAGCAGGGAACTCGCAACAGGCGTTTGTAAATAAATAGGTGCTAAAACGTTCACTTAATTACCGAAGTATTTCAATGTCTGCCAGATCACGGGCGCAAGTAGGTGTGGATGATTGCAATTACATGTTCGCATTTGTGACCAAGTTTGTGTTATCGCAAAAGTCACGAGCGTTTGTATATTGTAATAGGAGAGATTGTGAGTGTACATGAGGGAATATGCAATTGATTGTGTTAGTGAGTGTTAGTATGAATCTAATTCAAGATATAGCAATAGAGGAAATATAACATGTCGAATAAAGAAAAAAGATGCAACGAGATTAATTAGAAATGTATAAATTGACCGATATTGTTTTTGATATACATGAGTAGTGGTAAAAAACTAATAGAAGTACATCAAAAACAGACTACTGAAGTTGAAAAAAAGAAAACATTTAACATGCAATCTAACTACTCTAAACTCGTCTAAACCGAGGAAATGCTGTTTATTTACCATTAACGACAATTGCATTCTGTTAAAATTTTATCATACTCTGCTGACCGGAAATGGATAATTCACGTGCGTCGGTAGACTAATTGTACCTTAATTTATCCAATTCGGTCTTCCCGAATGAATCGAGTCGAATGCACAAATTGAACACCGGAAGGATTACCTACTATTCTATCATATACGCCATTTCTCTAGTCGGTCGCGCCAGCACATACAGCCTTGTTGGTCGTTGATTCGGACTGCTGCAGAATATGAAAAAACACCAAAGTGCACTCACAGTCACCTCGATGCACCACTATCGAAGAGTAATGCAATAACCACTTTAAAGCAATTGTCTGTTAGAGGTTCTTTAGTACTGATGCACGAAATATGCTTGATGACGTTTGCAAAAGCGTAAAACCCATAAACCTAGGGAAGGGAACAAAATTTTGAGTGCATTTTGAGCTCTAAAGGTAAAGACAAGAAAATTTCGGACATTTGAACCACCTTGAACGAAGAAAACATGTTTATTTGTTAATAAAATCAAACCAGCAATACGTATCCCAGATTCAGGGGAAACGTCGCCACGGTTTTTTTTTCGCGCTTATATTTCATTGACTTTTCTTGATTGGATTTTCTGTCAGTTCACAATTGGAGTAATTCTTTCTCGTTTTCCATAGCATATTTTGTTTCGCTTCCCGCATTCGAAGCTAACAGTGTGACTATTGCTGTGTCTATCTCCGTGTGTCTGTGTATATATAGTAACTTGTCTTCGGTTAGATACATCAGCCAATAATATTTATCTATAAATGCAAATGGCGTTCTTTGGTTTACTAGTAACATAAATGGTCTTTTTTCCTTAGGGTAATGTAAAATAAATAAGAAATAAATAATAAAGCCTCAAAATCCTACCTAAGACTAACGAAATAAATTAAATTTAAAAATACTATGCACAACCTAGGAATCAATACATGGAATGGTCAATGCTAATACTCATATGGCGATCAACAAAAAAATTAACAAACATAATCTTGCCGTTTCTCTTATCCGTTACACATCAAAAAGTGTGATATAAACCTTCTTTCTACTAGCAGAAGATTGTGTTTTTCAGTTGTTGGTTTTTTTTAACCAATCTGCAGTGGCAGAAAAGCACCGGAGATATATAGAGAGAGTGTGTGATTTATGTAGAGTAGCGGCACGTGGTGGACGCTAAACATTTACTATTCGCTACAGTCGAATCGCGCTGAATCGAAAGGCGGGTAAGTCCTGCCATACCCGGGGTATATCCTACCAATAAGTGTATCTAGCCATCAAGCGGAGGGCCAAGATAAACCATCGAAATCTCCGTATTTCCGTACACTGCTGCAACCGTCGGATAAAACACCTTGTCCGGTAGGTCTGAAAGGTAGAAATTTATAACTAGTGTGTTGAACTTATCGGCCGACTGTGAGTTGTTTGATATCCCTGTTAAGCAATATACAAATTCGTTTTCGCTGCAAAGTTGGGAAATGCATTTTTTTAATATTTCCACAACTTTTTTCAAGTCTTTTACTTCAAATTATCAGAATGCGGTTCCCAAACAAAAATCATCAGTAGATGCTGAACAGCGTTTTATCGTATACACTGATGCGTAAATTACCCTTTTCCCACCCACCTACCTGTAAAGGCTACTCCTAAAAACTCGTAATTCTTCTCGAAAGATAGCGTATTATCGTCGCAGTCCAGAATCACACGAATTCTCTCGCCAACCTTATATTTGGGGGCATTGTTGAGCAGCGGATAGATCCCGTGCGCATCACCGTTGTGCAACAACAGATTGTCTACCAAATTCCAGCCCCAACTTTGATCGTCGGCCCCTAAAATATGCCATCAAGCAAAAATTAAACCAGCTGAAAAATCACAACAGCAGACCCTTACCCAGTAAAGCATAATATCCATGGCATTGTATTGCAGCATCCTTGGTAGCAATCCCAACGACAGCTACCGTACCCAGCGGACCCTCCCATCTGACCTCCCACGCATGCCTTCCATGCTGGAAACCGATTTTCCCACGAGAACCGTCCGTACTCTGTGCTACTGGATTTCTGAAAGTATAAACAGTTAAATAATCTAGCAACATTCATTTCACAAATCATCCAACCTGTGCAGCGTGAAGCCATTCGGTTTGATGTAAACATGTCGACTGCAATCGTACGGATTCCAGGCGTGATAGAAAGCCCTTAGCTTTGATTTGTAGCTCGGCACGACCGACAGTAGATCGGTCTTGAAAGCATCCGGCGACAGTTTCTGCATGCATTGCGCTCGCCACACCTCATTGTTCTCGTCGTTTAGGAATCGATTCCAGCTCTTGCACACCAGCGAACAGTTTCGCAAATCCTGCAGCTTCAGGTAGGAGAAAATCAGCTCCAGCACATTATCCGGGATGTCCGGTGCGTACTCGGTGAGATCGTCATCCATTTATAGCGGAAGCGGCGGTATATGGTCCAGCTTCGGGCAGCAGGCTAGCCGAGGGTCTAAATTATTCAGTTGTCACTGCGTTTTTCTTTTTCTCTCCCGTATCTGCAGCACTAAACACAAAAAGTTTTCAGCTAAACATTTGCATTGAACTTTTTTCACCTTTCTGTTTTGACAGCTGTTTCAGACTGGTTTTCGAAATGTCAAGCTGTTCAGGGGCGAAATCGGGGCCGAAATTCGAAAACATATGATTCGTGTTTTTTTGGTGCTGCATGGGACAAATGCGGCATCGTCGTCGTTTGCATGCACACAAAATTTGAAATATTTTAGAGGCCATTTTGACACTTTTCAATTACATTTTTATTTGGGAAAACGAGACGGTGGAATACGTAAATCAACGCATCATGGAAAGATTGCATACTTAAAACATTACCATATTTGAAAAATAAAATTGTTGGGTGGGAGCAGGGTTATGGAGACATTATGTTTATTTGTTGCATTCAACAAATGTTGAATTAATGTACACTGAAAAAAATCCAAACGTTAATTCTATTTGCTTCAAACCGCTTAAAATTCATATGAAGAAGAAATGCTATTGTTATCACGCGCACACTTACCTTCTATGTGTCAACTGTATAAACTATGTATGCACATACATAAGTTATATATGCATAATGTTATAGAATGGGGTTTTATGTGCCTAATAGTTATGAAATGTAAATGTAAGATTAATATTTCTTGTAAATACACACATTAGGTTTATGTTCCAGCAAATAGTGTCTATATGCCTCCGTTAATTGCAAAAATCTATGTGTAAAATCAATAGGCATAACGTTTACTTTTTTTTGAGTGTATGTGCCAATACAAAATGTTATCGTTCCTATTTTCAATGCATTGAATCTTAACATGTTTTTATTGAAATTAAAAGTTTATTGCTGTTATAATAAAAAAAATCCAACTTGTCACTTGAAACAATAAACAGTAAATGATCGAACATAATTGGCGATTCTACGTTGAAACCGCTCACAGATAGCGCTGGAAGCAAAGTGTTGCTGATTTGATTCTGTTCTGTTATAGCACAGACTAACAGACATAACACTATGAGGGAATTCCCTCAAAAAACATCGATCCGACAATTTTCCCAGAACACTAGCTCCACCTTTTATTAACAGTCCCACACACTTATTTACTGCTTGGTTACCCCTCAGGTTTGGGAACAATTTTTCACTAGTGGTCTATCCCCCATATGCTTGTTCATATGTCAGTGGCGCCATAATTTCAAATGTGGCCACAGTCCCAACTACAAATTTATTTAAAATGACCGTTAAAGCGGGTGAAGCTTTGTTTTTGAGTATTATGTCTGTTAGTCTGTGGTTATAGTGCATATATTTTCTGTAAACATTGGCAAACAAAACTTTTAAACACCACATCACCGATCAATTTGTTGATAATTGTTCATGAAAATAAAGGAAAACCATCATTTTATAAGATGATGAGTAAACATCTTGCGAAAAGGGCGTAAAACAGTGGTTTCTTATATTATTCGCAGAGCTCAATGTGTGCTGTTCCGAAATGTAATTTGTTGAGCACCGTAGCCGCCGCAACATCATTTCCCGTTCCTTCTAAGTTAAGCTAAATATTCATGAGATGGTGTACATTTATGAAACTCTCCAGATCACACGAGGAAAAAATATATCCGGCTAAGAGGAAAGTGTCAGCTTTGTAGTATACACAGCCGATCCTTCTCTCTGACAGTCTTCACTGAATTTCCTACGTAGTCCAAAATATGAAGGAGTTTGACATTGGTACTGATTGGGTCTCGGTTTCGAGTTGGAACTTCATTGATGGAACGATTTTTTATAACAACAATAATACCCCGATAACATTTCGAAGAAATGTATGAGCCAAATAGTTGCAAATGGCTGTAATCTCAGAATAATTGCAAATAAAACTAATTTTCTTACTTGTTTCATTCATATTTTGGCAGTGGCAGTGGCGACTCATTTGCTGGTGAAAAAAAGCAAACTGTATCACTTTGCCAGTTCATGAGCTGAATCATAGGTGTCGCAAGACTAATTTTGGTTTTACCGCAAATCGCCAATAGAACATTAATATTAATTTAAATATTCTCATCTTTTTCTGATGGTCATAGAAGAAACAGGGTGACCATAAATGTAGGTACCCGGAGTACATAAATACATTCAACATAAAATTAAGAAGAACAAGAAGAACAAGAAACGAGCAAGACGCCATAACGGCTTCTTTTCGAATGTACATGTTTTACCACAGTTAACATACGACGCCGGTCATGATTAATAACCCGGACCAGAATAACCTGAGAATATGTTGACAGATTGTACGGGAGCGGCTGCCAGATGGAAGAACCACTTTGAGTTTCTGCTGAATTAATAAACGAGTAGAGAATGCACAAGCAGAATGAGAATTGACGAAAGATAAACTCAAGATAGAGTAGTCAAAGCTTTGCCATGTACAATCTAAAAGCGGCCCCTCGATGCACTCGGTTCACCGTCAGAGTGACGGATCAATACAAAATTGAAACGAAACTTTTTGAAAAAAAATACAATGTTGATCTTTGCGTTGTACAACCAGTTATTACGAAAATAACGATACATTTTCCAGCAGAAAAAAAAATAAACAAACTGAGCAACGAAGCACCAAGCCTTATTCTCAATTGGGTCAATAAATGAAAAAAAAACTTTTTTTTATTACATACACCGATAAAGCTGATGATTACAACAATGTTTTTTTTTTCCACATTAGGAAACGTGAAAATTTAAATTTAAAATAAAGAAATATGTACATCGTTAATCCGGAACTTTCCACTGCAACTTCTTGCCGGTTTCGTACAGGTTCGACAGATGTAGTGTGTCTCGGATTGGATCTTTATCCCGAGGAATTGCCATGCCAAGAAGTGAAGCGACACCATGCGATAATGGGGAGATGAAACAGCTAAACCGTGTCAACGATTTGCTCCGGGGGAACAATTGTATTGATCACGTTCGTTCTTGAGTCTATATCCGACGAAGATGACACCACACACTAACCCAGCCCAAACTTGTTCAGTAATTTCTTTTGATGACTTGCTCAGTAAAGTGATATTTTTAAGGAGCTATCAGCAAATTGTTTAAAAATTTGCGGAATAGTTTGCATTTTTTAGCGATTTTCAGTAATTTTTCGAATAATTTACTGAAACCTGCAATATTTTTAACTGAATTTTTTAGCTCTTCTGTTTTTTCGGTACATAAACATTATCCAGTTAAAATCCTGACTGGTTGTTCGGCAAAATTATACCAACGTTACCGAACCTCGTCAAAAACTTACAAAACGGGTACAGTAAATCATCTATCAAGTCGCCATTTTCAGAGGAAACTGCTGACTGGCTAGTGTTTTTTGACGTTTGGATAGAACGGATTGCGGAGAGTTCGGTACCAAATTGTTTTACTGAATTGATTACCGAACGGTTTGCTGTTCAAAACCCCAGCAAAAACTTACTGTACCCAGTAATGTAAATTAAGTGTGCACTGTCCACCAGACTTTTTCAGCGTGGTCAGTTTCTTGGTGCTAAAGTTAGCATCCAGATCGCCTGGTTTAATTCCAGAGAATTTTGTCAGATGATCGACAACCTGCTCTTGAGTGGAGATGTAATCATCGACAAAAGGAATTTCTTCATCTTTACCTTGCCCGCAGATACTCGTGATCCTAACCACACTAATGTGACGAGGTTTTACCACAGACTAACAGACATAACACTATGAGGGAATTCCCTCAAAAAACATCGATCCGACAATTTTCCCAGAACACTAGCTCTACCTTTTATTCACAGTCCCAAACACTCGTTTACTGGTGGGTTACCCCTCAGGTTATGCTTGTTCATATGTCAGTGTCGCCATAATTTCAAATGTGACCACAGTCCCATCTACAAATATATTTAAAATGACCGTTAAAGCGGGCGAAGCTTTGTTTTTGAGTATTATGTCTGTTAGTCTGTGGTTTTACGGTGGACATTTTACCATCGAACGGGATTTCACTTTCCTCCCGATTCAAAGTAACAAATTTAGCATCCATTTTCACCAAGTCACCCGACTGAAAGATCTAATTTTTACTCAACAGTTTAAAATGTTTGTCAACTCAGATTTTACCGGAGTTTGGTTCGGTAACAGATCATTTGCGAATGGATTTACGTACTGAGTCAAACATTCCTTGTTCGTTCCTGAGTGCGGTACTGGTGTAAAACAGCACGCATGGAACCTTCCAATCCAGTGAAAACCAAACCGCTTCCTGCACGGACACCAGGGAAATACTAAAAACATTGAATATGTAACAGTCTCCTTCACTTCGATCCGTTTTGATGATAGCTCTTTGGTACGTGCACCAAAACTACCACATTGCGCTGAGTCCTGTCATTAATGTAGCAAACAGCCGCCGTTTTCAAATTGCTGCTACATTCGTTAGCATCAGAACCTTCATAGCAGCTGGAAGCAGTTTTCAACGATCCAATTTCCACATTCTCCTTCTCATCCAACGTCATTCGGAAGCCTAGCGGGAACCATGATTTCTGCTGACCTTGATCAGACGCATTCGAGTTTAACGACGGTGGGGGTAATCTGTAACAGCGTAAAATACTATAGGAGTTGTGGGAACAATATTCCGGTTCAAGCAACCCACCTCGGATGGAAAAAGTGACAATCTACCCGAGAGCAGTGCATCCCGTAACGACACATTTTCCCATTACCTACGTTTGCACCATTCCGCGAATCCCCATCGCTAGACACTTGCGCAGAGGGTCGCGGCATTTGTTTCTTTGGATACTCAAGTTCTTTGTGTGTCTCCAGACCGCAGTTAACCGATAGAATTTTTGGCAGATCAGCCGCACGACTCTTTTGATTAGTGTAAATGAACTTGTTGCATTTCTCACACCAGGCCGGTGTAGTTTTTTTTTTTAAAATGGACATGCTTCCGGAACGAGCGTAGAAAATTGGTGGCTTGGCACGGTTCATTTGAGGTTGTCAAATGTCAATAAAAAATAAATTTAACAACGGTATCATCTGATCGGATTTATCAAAATGTATTGCCATTTCTTATTTACTTTCAGAGTTTGTTAGTTGTCAAGCAAAATCCATGCATAGGGCACATTAAATCTAGTTTTCGGAGAGCCAAAAAATGATTACCCTTTTGTATGGGACCTTGGCGTATTTAATTTGTATTTGGTGTTATGCTACAATACAAAAACAATCAACTTTATCGTTTTTACAGTAAATTTCAATGTAAAATAGACTTTTACAGTAAAAAGGGGGTGGTTATGTATCTTAACATTATTATTTTTGAGCATTAGGCTGTTCGCAATGCTATGATGTAAATTTGTTTCGAAATGACCGTCGGATAATTTTGGATCTGTCAAAATAATCTAGAACACGATGTTCCCAATGCGATGATTTAACCACCTGTTCTAAATGTTGTTTATTCAATTTTGTTATTGTTTGTCACTTATTTGACACATATTGTTTTTTTCTGCTATCAGTCGTCACACATACTAATGTAAATATTTGGAACAGTGTTCTATTCGTGTTTCAAATTGTGGAAAAAATAGAACTACATCTCAGCATTGCGATCGATCTGTTTTAGTCGGTGATGTACAATAGAACAGCTCATATGGAATACATCAGCGTTGCGAACAGCCTTAGGCATATTAAACGGACCCTACGCGAGCAAAAATATTGACAATATGCCGATTATTAATCAATATATTGATCGTGTAAGGGCATTTTCAAAATCTTGATTCTGTAGAATTTAAATGGGATTGACGAATTGAACGTATTACCACAGACTAACAGGCATAACACTATGAGGGAATTCGCTAAAAAACATCGATCTGGAGATTATCCCAGAACACTAGCTCCACCTTTTATTCACAGTCCCAAACACTCATTTGCTGGTGGATAACCCCTCAGGTTTGGGAACAATTTTTCACTAGTGGTCTATCCCCCATATGCTTGTTCATATGTCAGTGTCGGCATAATTGCAAATGTGGCCATAGTCCCAACTACAAATGTATTTAAAATGACCGTTAAAGCGGGCGAAGCATTGTTTTCGAGTGTTATAGCTGTTAGTCTGTGGTATTACTTTTGTCTCCCGTAGAGGGTCCGCTTTAGTTTGTAGTAAACGAGCCAAAAACAGGCAAGGATAGCAAAGTTTTTTGCTATTATTTTAGTAGTACGAATAGCAAGAAAGCTCCTGATTGGTTGATTCTGACTTTTTGTACCGTACACAATGTTACTGCAGGGATAGCGAAATGATATTTGGCAGTGTTGCTATATTTATAGGAAAATATTGTCATCGGTAAAAGAGTACAAATAATTAAATTGGACAAAAATTGTGCGGCAAAGTAGAACAAGTATCTACCACACATTTGCCGTATACGTGATTGATTAACTGTAACAAAAATGAGACAGCAACCAAACTATAATCCAAAATTTTTCAGAAAATGGCTTCAATAAACCTTACTAAACACCCATGACATAGAAAAACGAGGCCCTTCATCAAAAAAGTGGATTCAAGATGCAAAATATTGCACGTACCAAATATATTAACAAAAAAAAGAATGTCGAAGGAAAAATAAGAAGCCGATTGTCACGTCTTTTCTTAGATATACATGAGTACATATGGTGACTTATACCGCAATTTCGTTTGATTGTGTTCATATCTTTTTTTTGCAAAAAAAAATCTCATAGTTTGTCCTACGTCGTTGGTTTGCCTGTTTTCTGCACTATTATTGCTGAAATACTTTTATTTGACATGGACTACACGTAACATTTTCAAATGTATCAACTAATTTCTCATTGGTTGACGACGTGACTAATGTTGTCGTCCTCATAAATAATTAATTTGAATTTTTGCCATCAAACCAACGTTGACCCATCGAAGCTTAACCCTATTTTGCTGCAAGGTTCAATTACGCGTCAAAAAAGTGCGCTTGGCGCTTCGCTAGGACGCGCGCCGCTTCAACGTCACATCGCACCGCATCGAAACAACCAATATCGAAAACATCAGCCAGCCCACTTCGGGGTTCGCGAACTGTCAACAAAAGTTATGCTGCCGCGCCTCCCTCCGATGTGTACCGTGTTCGAATATGATGTCGAATATGCACCCGCAGCTAGCGAATGAATGGACTACGGAAGAGTGAACGAGAAGGGTGCGGAGCAGGGGCGAGTGTTCTCTTCAACACACATCGCATCGCGAAGCAGCAGCCATCGGCAGCAGCAAGTTTATTCGAGCGCCGCGAGAAAAGACCCGCCGAACTGGACTCAAGTTGCAGCTCTGGCATCGTTTGACGGACATTTTTGCACTGAAAGTACAATCTTTGCCGTGGATTTGTGCGACCGTACGTGATCCGATTGGAACAATAAAAGTGCCTGGTGAAAGTGCGAAATTTTCGCTACAAGTGAACGTTGAAATATTGAAAATCGGTCCCGATTCACCGGGACTAGAACGTCTCGGAATTTTCGTCTTGCGGGGTGCGCTTTTTGCGGATCGCCATTTTGAACATTCGGTTTTGTGTGTTCTTGCTTTTGGATTTCTGTGGTGTGGTTCAGGAAAATTGTGAACTAAATCGGAAATATTTTTACCGAGGAAAAATTGCTCCTGTTTTTCGTTAGGGGTAGGTCACTTGCGGAGGGTCCATCAGAATGGCCCACCAGAACAAACCGGTCAGCATCGTGATACAGGATCCGAATGGTAAGTGTGCTTAAAAAAGGCTCCCGCTAAATCCGGGAGGTAGTTCTGATGGTTATCATCTCAATTAACCCGTATTGGGTCGGATTCTTTTTGTATAGTTTTCTGTTCAAATTTTTGGGATTTTTGCCTATACGGAATAGCCACTGAACTGGGTAATTTGTTCGAACTGAAATGGCCTTGACCGTGCCTTCGACGTTGTTAACCAAATGACGTTTTTAGCAGAGGGTGGTCTTAGACCAAAAAATATTTAACTGCGGTACAAAAATTACGGTTTCGTAACTCGTTTTTTGTTTTTTTGTGCATTCCGTTCTGGGGCTTGATTCACGATTTGCCACGATACGATATCACAGGGGAGCTGAGCTGATAAGCAAGGCGAAAGATGCAATTTATAGATGATGAACAATGTCGGCAAGAGAAAATCCAATGAAAATTAAACGAACGTGGTGCGCTTGGGAGATTAACATTAAGTATCATTTTTGGAATTTTAATCGGTGAAAATTTCCGGAATTCTTTGATATACTGGTACAGATTTTCCCCCTCGGATTTTTGATTCGAATTCTTCAAAAAGTTTGTGAAGCCACGTTTCCCGATAATTTTGTTTGCTCTAATGTGGGTTTTTGGAAACATTCAATTCGGAATTTTACAAATGCAAATATTTTTTTGATGAGAAGATTTATTTGTGTATATGTGTCGCTTTATCTAATTTCTATATTTTTGAACACTTGATAAATTCTTGAAGGCATTAGTTTGGTGCTTGAAAAAGCTGATTATTCCGTCACCGTCGACTTCTGATTTCTACATCTGTTAGCCAACATTGTGTTATAGAGTAACGGAGGATCCCTGCAAAGAAGAATCAATTGCAGGTTCCAGGACGTTTGTAATCGACCCCTTTGGCTGTTACGTATCTGTTCTAGCAACATTTTTCACTTCGTTCGCAAGCAAGGTGTCACACTACTGACTCTGAAAACGGTAGTTTGTATCATTTTACTTCAATACCGAAGCTATCTCGTAGTTTCTAAATTAAGTAGGAATTCTTTTAGAACATCGTCATCATCATCGTGGCTGAACAACCCCGGAGCTCCGAATTATAGCCCGAATGTATTATAGAACAACGGGTTACTCGATCTTGGGCCACCAGTCTCCTTTGAAGTGCATGTTCCTCGATTGCACACAGCCAACGAGGGCGTGGTCTGTCCAGAAGTTGATGATCTTTTCTAGTTTCTCTGCTGAGCATAAATTTAACTGATCTCTCCTCCGGCATTCGCGCTACATTTTCAGCTCACCGTAGTCTACCGTGATTTTGTTTCGTTATCCTTGTCGTTGCATAGCGCGTAAGCTCGTCGGTTCGATATCGTACTTTTTTTCTGACTCCTGACGTCGTATTTCCTACAGTGAAGGATTACATGGCGGACGTCAATGGTGACCCCGCAGCAGTCGCATACTGGTGGAGATGTCTTCTGCAGCAGGAACTCGTGCGTTCATCGGGTATGCTCCATTCGCCGCCTGGTAAGCATCCGTTGATCAGCCGAGCAGACGCGATCAGTCCCTTTTTGCCGTCTCATATTTAATTTCTCGGAGTTTAACTTCAGTGGACGAGGACCACCGAATGGACCATTGGTTTCGGATAGTTTGATTGATTTGGTTGACAGCGTCTGCTCCCGGGACGGCGATTTATAGTGGAGTATTGCCCCTGGCGGCGCAGTCTGCTTCTTCACTGCCACAGATGCCAGCGTGGAATCCAGCAAAGATTTATTTGACGACCTCGCAACAGGTTTTCAATCTGCTGAATCCACGATGTGCCAGCTTCTAATGCCGATAAACAGCTAGCCGAATCGAACATTATCACCCCATTGGTGGTGACCACGTTATGTGTTGCTAGCGCTGTTTTGATTGCGAACGCTTCTGTCGGGAAGACGCTGCATTGCGATAGAAGACCAACCCACTGTTGAAAGTATTGCACTGCCGTCTTACGAGCCATCCGTGTAGACGACTATTGAAACGATCTGCAAGAAGCTCCTGAAAAGCAAATCGAACAACTTCCGAGGGATCTCCAGCTTTTACACGTTTTTTCATGTCCCACACGATCTGCGGCTTAGACTCGTACCACTTTCGTCCAGTTAAACGCATACGAGCGCAAATGTTTGGAAGAGACACTAAGACCACCTCTGTCAGACGTCCGGAGATCAGCATTATCCCAGCCTTTTTCCAGCATGTGGATCGCCAACCGGGCTATACTTTGAAGAACGAATAGATCGAATGGTAGGGTTCCTGCTACTGCCATAATTGGTAGAATTGGACTCGTGACGTATGCACCGGACGCAAACCTTATCATCCTATTGTATGTAGGCGCGAGCGTTTGGACGACGGCATCTCCTCTGCTTACAAGTCCCATGCCGTAGAGGAGTCGGGAGGTAACAATTGCGGACCCGACCACGGGGTAGCTTGGCACCTGAGTTCGCAGGCCTTCTTCGTCAACTAACAATGTGTTCTAAAGTTAAGCGGTCGGTGGAGAATAACACCAAGGGATCTTAGATCTTTATCACCTGCATGGGTTCACGGCGTACGCTAGGCCTGCAATAGAAAATGCTGGATTTCGTTGCAGATATCGGAAACTCGGAAACACTTCTAGACCATCGATGGCTTTTACTGCGGACTGAAGTTTACGGTGGAGCGACTGGTTTTTCTTCCCCCACACTAGAAGCAGGATACTGTCGGCGTACAGCAAGACTTGTACTGAATTCAGAACCCCGCGGAAGATGGGTTCGACTCTAGTTCGGTGGTCAAACGTCGGTTGACTATTCGCTCAAAAACCATCGCCATACAGCTCAGTGGATTGGGCGGAATGCAGCTGGGCTCGCGTCACTCGAGTTTGGCTTTGGAATTGGCACAGTAGCGTATTCCCACCCTGTTTGCCAACAGTGTGGAAATACGCCACTGCGCCTTATTCTGTTGAAGAGTTCCAACATGGCAGCTTTCACCGACAATGGCAGTCGCTGAAGCATTGGATAAGTCGAAGTGGTAAATACCATCGGTATCTGGCGAGCAGTTTTTGCAGTTTCGTTCGGCCTTTTCCTTCTCGCTCTGGAATGATGACGAATAGCTGGAGGTTGCTGTGGCGTTGTGCCAGTTCTTCAGCCATTTCTTCTGGCTTATCCGAGTAACCACTGAACCGTTTGATGACATTTGTTCAATGCTGGCGTTTTCATCGCAACGTGTTCACTGTCTGCTACATCTCCGACGTAGTTGAACTTGGAGATATCTTCGCGACAAAGTCTTCTCATGATCTTTGCTTGGCGATATGGATAGACTTTCTAGCTGCTGCTTTTTGGTGCATCCGCTATCCGTGGGTCCTCTGCTGGCATACGCTTCAGTACTTTAAGAGCTTTTCTCAGTTTTTTAATGGCTCTCACCTCCGGACATCGCTTTTGGACCGACTCTGCCAATAGTACGCACTAATTCACCGGTCAACGAAACAGTCGATTGATATTTCGACGCCCGGTCGAATAACGTTGGCGGTCAATCGCTCGTACGTTGTCCAATCTGCTTGGTCGTAAATCCATTTCTGCCTTTTCGTTGGAATAGTGATACCTGTTGTGAGCGTCCGCCAAACAAATTCCGAAGCCACCAACTTAGAGTAGATCTAGATGTCAATAGCTGAAGTGACACCGGCAGCTGTATCAATCCGGGTGTGCCGTCCGTCGTTGAGGATGAGTAGTTTTTCCGATAGCGTTTTCTTAGCGATGAAGTGATCTAGTGCAGTAGATTTCGTGGAACCCCAGCAAATATGGTGCACCTTGAAGTCGCCTATTATAAGCACCGGACGTGGAAGCTGTTCCAGGAAATCATCCAGCTGTTGTTGGCACTGTTGAGTACTGGGAGGGACGTAGACTGACACCAAGGTCATTTGCAGTGGCAATTCTATCCGCACTGCGATTGCCTGCATACTGTCGTCATCAATTCGTTCAAAAGGAACTTCATTCCGAATGGAAAGACTTACTCTTTCTTGTTGCCAGTATCGATAACTTTCAGTCTTCAGCAACAAGGTGTAGTTGTAGATGAAATTTGCTGGAACGACTCGGTTGTCCACTTTTGTTTCCTGTTGCGCTCTCTGGCTTGGTCCGTACACACAGATCAGATACTTAAGCTCGCTGATGTTGGTTCGCAGGCCCCGGATGTTCCATTGAAGTGCGAAGCATCTGCTGTCTCGATTGACGAAAGTCGCTGACGAAGACAATGTTGATGGCGGATGCGATTGCCTGCGAGTCCTGGTTGGCTTGTTCCGTTTGTACCAGAACGTGGTTGCACTGATCTCAACCGGGATATCGGTGCTCCGATGATTCTGCTGTTGTTGCAGTGTATCTTCGGTGGCGGAAAGGCAGGAGGAGAATTGGGAGGACTTTATATCCGGGAGGTAGGGACAGTCAAGGGACCCCCGTTGATTTTTTCATGATGAAGTGGGGAAGCTACTTTCTTCTATTCTTCCTCAAACCGATCACTCGTGAAATCCAATCTGGTGGCATCTACGACAGATAAGGCCGCAACAGTGTCCGTTATACAATGCGCTAATGTGGGAGAGCCCCACAGTGCCAGCTGCTGTCGAAGCTACTACACGATCACTTCCAGAACAACCGACAGCAACCGACACTCGGAAAAGACTTTGTTTAGTTCTCGTTTTTTGTTGTTTCATAGCTGGAGTTGTGGTGGTGGTTGTACCTTGTCGATACGGCTCTCTCGGTGGACCTTATCCGGGCGAGAGCAGACGTTGGTGCCAGGGATACGTCGATTGCGATTGTTTGCCTATACTTGCAGGACAATCTTGCTGGTTCGTGATTTGTTCTGCGAAATCGGTGCTCCGGTACTGCTGTTGTTGTTGCAAAGTGTTTTCGCCAGAGAAAAGCCAGGAGGAGAATTGCGAAGACTGTATATCCAGGAGATAGGGACAGTGCTCTTCCCCCGGTTGATCACTTCATTGTGAAGTCTTCTCTTCTTCCCCAAACCGGTTTCTCGTGGGCTTCAAAGTGGACTCGTAAGGATGGTTTTCGTATTCACCTTAGAACGCTATGTTGTACAATAGATAAGGTAGTGCAGTGCCCTGCTTCGATCAATCTAACTTCACAAACGAGTTCGATGATTCTCCGCCTATTTGGACGCGTAATTTAGCATCATACGAATCTGTTTTATGATTTTGAACGGAACTCAATGGTCAAGCATTATCTGTCAGTTTCGAACAGCTGTTTACATTTCATCTGGCGTGGCTGGATCCACAGCTTATCTATCTTAATTCTACCTGACAACCCCCTTGTACTATCTGTCAACAGATTCTCCTCCCCGTCGTTATTCATGACCCGTGACATTCGGCTTCTGGTCGAGTTTTTTCTCGTTCGTTGCTCTTTGGTATTTGGTATTCAGCTTATATCAGTGTGGTACTCAATACTACTGTGGTTTGATGGCCGATATTTGATTCGTTCGTCATGCTACTTGAACGAGGTATCCAACTCATCTTTCGCCTCTCTCGAGTGTGCACGGCAGCTGTCACACATTCCTACAGGTTACTGACGTTCAAGTGCCAAGTTTCCAATCGGTGTCTCTTGAACATTGTCGCGTCCGTTGCCGATTGTCCCGTCCTGCATCTTTCTTTATAGTTTTCGAGGTTGCTTGGCCTTAACAGGACTGCGTCACCTAACCTCGTTATGTAGCTACCATCTTTAATGTGAATCCATTGTTAACATTTCATTTTGCGATAAACCTGAGCTAAAATTCAACCTATTCGTACAATCTGTAGTTGAGTTGTGTGTCCGTTTTCAGTTATGAGTTATGAGCTGCGCTGCGCTCGATATCACCAGACTTCGCGTCTTTCTGAGTCGGCGCAGGTTTGAGGTGATTTTTAAATTTCTGTATTCAACAAAGAAAACGAATTTTAACAATTGATGCGTCTACTATAAATTCAAGCACTGTACATGAATTTAAATTGAGTACTTTAAAGTAATCTGCACATTTCCTGGCTCAATGGTTTTAAATTTTCTTGAAAATAAAAGTGCTATAATTCATTTGACAATAATTTATTTAAGAAATGGCCATAGTTAATGCAAACAGTGAGAACAATGGTCCGCCAAAAACGTTATCAATTGATATTTAAAAAAATCTAAATTGTATATACCTAGAAAATTGGTAGTGGCGTAGTACCCATAAAATTGGTACAAATTACCTGCGAATAGGTTCCAATTTGATTTGATAACGAATTACCAAATTTTAGGCGGATTCAAGTTACCTACTGCTGAGTATGTGCAGTTTTGTGGAATTTAGGTACAACCCAAGTAGCAATTAAAACATGTGAACAAATTAAAATTAGCGAAAGATGTTTTGTAGAGGGCTTATATGCGGTTTCTATGTTTAACAAGTTCGAATTGTTTCAGTTAAATAAGATACAACATGTATTTGTCCTACTGCGGTATTTGTCAAGGAATCTGAAACAAATCAATATTATGTTCCAGAGTGATACCACAATAACCTTTAAAAAATAAGTTGCGCTGGTACCATTTTTTTTTTTCATTTGATTCATAAGTTTTCATATGAATTTATTTTACTGCTTGTAGAACATCCCTCTCGCAGGTTGATGGGATTGACGGTATTGTAAACATCATCAAGCCACAATATATTCAATAGAGTTATCTAAATATAAGGACCTTCGCTCTTTTTAGTTTTTATTTGCACCAAGTTCTACTACTAGAGGTTAATTAGTTCTCATGTTAATATTCCACCAAACATTATGACTACTGAGGATTTGATTTATATAAGAAGCCCGCTTCAAGATGTTGATTACAATACGCCTCGATAGTGGTGTATCGGGGAGGCCGGGAGGGCTGATATGAGCCTTTTGTCTGTTCTATACCTTTCCTCTATTCACCAGCTCATAACCAACAATCAACCAGTAACAAATAGATAATTGAGAAAGGATGTGCTATGTGTGGTGATTGGCTATTCAAGTATTAGTAGTGTTTGAAGTACTAATGTATGTCTCATGTGATGATCATAACTTCAGCTGTATCTTGTACCTATCTAATCTATTACGTCTCTCATATATTGTCTTTTATTTCTTCTTTTCGAGTCCTATACTGCCATTCTACACCCGCCTTCAGCTGGGTCAACAAAGATGGTGATAGTGAACATCTTAACACTCACACATTCTCAAACGCGGTCTCAGCGGGAACCTACAAAAATGCCATCGTGCACGCGATTACGAATCGGTCATGTCCGAAAGTCTATCCTTGATCCTAGAAGCCTAGGTCCATGCCTTCAGCTGGACCATTTAAGAAAATACGCCCATACCTATTAGACAACACGTCTCATGGCGACATGACCGGGAACCCTATCGATATAAACGATCCCACTCTCTGCCAGAATTCAAACCGCGCACTGAAAATTTAATATCAGACTCATGGTTCGCGCAACCATTCAAGCACATACGTTACAAAATCACGTCAGCGCACAAACGTTAGAGCCCCTCGCGATTTTCCAAGCAACATACGAACTCGCAAACATGATTACACCCCGGTGATAAGGTGAAAATCTCAGCACTCATAAACTTACCAACACGATCTCAAGTGTCAACCTACAAACTCCCGCGCTCGCGCCATCATGAATCGGGATCGTCCGGAAGTATCTATCCTCGGTACAAACAATCTAGGTCCTTGTTAATTATTAAAAAAATAATAAAATTGAAAAATAACTACCATATCCACTAGACAAAACGTTCCATGGCGACATGACCGGAAACTCTAGTGATATGGGGTAACTCTCTCCCTGTCAGAATGTGATCCGTACACCGAAAACTAAAGATCAGAATGACGGTCCGCGGATATATGAATCGCCGCAGGGTTTCAAAATCGAATTTATACATGCGAAGTTACATACACGCGACAAACACGTCAACATACGAACGCTTAAGCCCTTCGTGATCATCTACGCACACCTATGCCCGCCATCGCGTAAACTTGATAACACTGCGGCAATTGTGTGAACGTTTTAGTACTTACGAAGTTACAAACGCGATCTCAAACGCCAACCCGCAAATGCGCGATCATGAATCGGTCACGTCCGGAAATCTTTAGCCTTCATTCTAGCAATTTAGGTCTATACATTCAGTTGGACCAATCAAAAAAAAAAAAAAATAAAGCTCATATCCACTAGACCACGCGTTCTACGACGACATGATTGGGAACTCTAATGATATGGAAGAACCCACTTCCTTCTGGAATCTGAACCGTACACAAAAAATTAAGTATCAGATTCACGGTCCGCGCGCGATTATTCTAGAACACACGCGAATATGCGAAAGGCACACGGTTATGAAATAGAATTTATGCACGCGAAGTTACACGTTAGCACACGCGACATACAAACGCACACGCGATCGAGCACATTAACGTACAAATGTTCGAGCCCTTCGCGATGATACACGCGATTCCCTACGCCCGCACATGCCTGAACCGTACAATGAATATCACATTCAGAATCACGGCCCGCTACAATTGGCCTATTGCAGTGTTTTATTGGGCGACATTGCCTGTCTCGTCTGCAAATTGTAGTATGTGATTCTGACGGGGAGCCCTTCCGAGAACCTAGCTCTACAGCTCCAGTAGGACAACTCTCGAAAAAAAAAAAAAAAAAAATTTATTTTACTGCTTGTAGAACATACGGATCAAGTGATTTTCAACGATACTAAATAAGAACATATTAAACACATATTACAGCCAAGTAATCTGTAACTTGTGATTGAAAACTGTTGCGCTTGATTCGAGATCTCATTTCATATGCGAGTATTTTACATTTTAGATCAATTTTATTAATTTCATTGCCATTTATTGCATTGGTAATCGACTGGAGGCTAGGGATGCCAGGTGCACAGATTTTCAATATGCTGCACAGATTTCTAAAACTTCAGAGACTTCTATAGTTTTCTGATTTAATGCACAAATTTCAAGTTCTCTGTTAAAATTCATAGGCATTTCTCAATTTTTACCTCGTGCGAAAACTAAAAAAATCGCCATTTCTTGTTTTAAGACAAAATTCTGCGCTTTCCTTAACACATATGTTTACATAGGCGGTGCCAGATTTTACAAAATATTACCTGGCATCCCTGCTGGAGGCCGAGCAGTAAACAAAATAGAGTATCGTTCTTTCAAGTTCCTACGATGTTCTACTGCGATATCAGAATACTCTTACTTCTGCCTAGGAACAAATTGAACACCATAAGAACAACTACCTACATGTTCTATCTAAGAAATCAAAAACTTGTGTATCAAAACTAGAACGCTCGATTCGAAACATTGATTCGCCTAAATACGAGTATTTTTCGTATGTCGCCCTAGTTTTATTTTTGTATTGCTTCACAAAGATGTAGCAAATCTTTTGATACCAATTAACATACTGGTAAGTAATTGTATGGTAAGTAATAAACAAAATAATATAGTGCATCGCTTTTGTAAGTCTCTACAACAGTCTACAGCAATATTACAATTAGGCTGTTCACGAGACGGTTGTTTGACATTTAACAGAGGGGTTTGACAACCCATTTGTTTTACTCTACTGTTTTCCCCGTGATTGTTGTTGGATTACGCAAACAGAAAAATCTATCCCACGAATGTAGTTCGTTGGTCTTATTCATTTGATGTTGGGCCGATATCATAATTTTGCCTGACGCCGAGCTGGAACAAATCCCACTGAGAAACGCAAAAGAGATAAACAAAAAATCTGCTAATCAGAAACATTTCATGGAATTCCTAATAAGAACATATTGAACAACATAAGAACCACTTATATTCTACATACGTAATCTAAAACTTGTGTATGAAAACAACATCGCTCGATTCGAAATTTCGATTTGCCCAATCGCGCATATTTTTTCGTTTTCATCCGAGTTTAATTATGGGAATGTATCACAAGGATTTAGCAAAACTTTTGATATCAATTGATGCACTGATAATTATCTATATATTGTGTAATAAACAAAATAGTGAGTCAAGTTGCTACGATGTTCTACAGTGATACATACACAACAAGTGCCATTTTCTCAGATGCCTCCACGGCCATGTCTAACAATTTGATAAAAAGCTATCAAAGCATTTTTGATTATTTTCAATTCAGAAGTATATTCTATTTTCTTTATGAATTTTTGCTGTATGTTTTAAGAATAATAATTTAATCACGTTTTTTACATTTTCATGCATGCACGGATGCGTTGTTAAATTGGAATTCTTGGATTAAATTTTTCACTCATGCAAAAAACAGCTATTTGCAGAAGCGCGTTAAAATACTGGAAGTAAATTACTATGTTTTACAGTAAATATACACTTCGTTTAGTATTTTCTCTCTACTGAAACCATGCTGATTGCATAATATGAAATATATTTTCTTGAGTTTATATATTCAATATGGATTCCTTGTGGGATCAATATTTTTTTAATTCGACAATCATTTGGAAATAAACTTAGCTAGAACATGTTTCCATGAAATCGTGTTCAATTTGTTTTTGCAGTAAACATTCTAGTATTGCTGTGTTAACATATTCTATTGAGCAACTTTTGGATTGTAAATAATACTGCTTGTCAAACATCCTGGACAAGTGTTTAATCGAGTACTATATTACTGCATGAGAACATATTGAAAAGAAAACTTGTTCTATATCGCATCTCAACGTGCGCTTTTTGGGTCGTACAGTAGGTAGTGATTTAGGTATTCAAAATAAAATTCGTTGTTCCACATCCAGATAAGAATACTGCATACCAACAAAGTGTGCTACTTGGGAATTTACTTAGCCATCCAGAAAAGTGCACGAACTTAGAAATTCACTCTACCTAAATTAGGTAATTACAAATCAATTATGACTATATTATACTTGGAAAAGAATACATAGTATAGATTTCCATCTATTAGTTGGTAAATCATACCTTCTGTTTGGGTACAGCGCTAGTACCAATTCTCTAGGTACATTCAGTTTACTGTGTTTGTAATGGCGTTTATATGTTGACTTTTTTTTATTTCCACGTAAATTCAAAGTTATCTCCTTCTTCGGTGAGAACAGAGATTATCAGTTAAATTTTATCGGAAAAATGCTCACTCTGCACAAGAAAACGTAAAACTTTGTGACTCATCTTATCCTGAAAAAAATGGATATAGGATAAACTCCTTCTCGCGTGGGTGAGTAGGAATTGCTTGGTAAGGTTTGTTCAAGTCGAATGCCCAGCCAATTCAAATGGGAATTCGTTCCGAGCAGATTTGGATCTTTCGGAGAATTGGTCATCTCGAAAAGTAGAATATCTTCTATATCCAGAATACTTTAGTTGTCCTCGTGATCAAGCTAGGAAAGGAAAGGAAAGAAAAGATATATTATTGGACAAGCTATTTCTGCATGCAAAATCACCCAGCATCTTAAAAAAGTACATTAACCCTTTCATTTTTTTCTTAAGGGGGTCCTCTACTCGCGAGGCCTAAAATTGAGCATTTTTTGGCAATAAATTGTAAAGCATCTACTCAATGTATTTTAACTTTTTTTTTACTTTGAAGATACATGTTTTGAATTTTCAATTTTACATTTGAAGACGAAAAGAAAAATCTCTAGTGACCTTGAAAATTCTTCGATGACATTGATGTTGAAACTGCATGAGTCCCGCTTAAGTAAAGTTTTGGCAAACTGGGTAATCTGTAATCAGAAAACTCATATTTTTTATAATCATCGTCACGTTGGCTATTTTTAGACGAGAGAGATTTCTTTTATTTTATAATTTGTAAAGATTATGTAACGATTTGTAAAAAATTTTAATATTTGCGTTATTTTTTGGCCTATTAAGGGCCATAAAAATGGAACAAATTGACATTTTGCAAATCGTTCTCGACCAAACATAGCGGTACATTTTCTGAACAGTTGGAGAAAAAAAAAATTGAAATTGGACCAGTACTTCTATGAAAAATCCTACTCGACCGCTTAAAAAACACTAATTTCGGGAAAACGCGTTTAAAGATAGAATACGGTGTATACCTCGATTGTAGTACCTTACTAGATAATCTATTATACCGGGTCCGCGGAGCTCACCTTCCGCATCATGAAAATGTTCTTGGCTTTGCACATTTTCCTCTCTCTGTTGAATTCAGGCCTGTTTTGCCGCGACACCCACTTTGGTTTAAAACGAGTTACACGTTCACTGTCGAGTCGAGTAGAACATCTTTCAGCTTCAATCCCCAAGGTAATTCCCATCACCTCCATAGCTTGTAAGTTTGATGAAAATCCTTGGTTGAAGATGATGACTGCCAAATAAGTCACAACATTGACCACCTGCCTACCTAAATTTGTGCATGTGTTTTGGCGCTAAGGAACAGATTTCACTATTCAGAGACTCATTAATGTTTTGGGTGTGAGCGCCTAAGCATCTTGCTAATAAATCTTTGGATGATAGACTTTCGTAGATCCTGACATGTTCGAAAGTTTCTAAAGTTCCTTTTACTTCAGCGTGACGCCACTTGCACCAACTGTCCTCGCCGGGTAAACATTTTGAGTGTTGAGGATTTTCGTTCGATGACGAGCAGTGTTCGAGGGAAGCCCAGATTGCATTTCGCGAATGTTCTAAAGAATTTGAGTTTCTCCGAATCCCATAAAATTTTGTTAGCTGGCCGATTGATTTGTCCCTCAACTTTCTCTTTCCTTTCCCACAGATAACTTTGTTTTCTTTCTCCAGTTCTCGTTCCCATACGCTTCTCAACATGTCCGACGCATTCTTTTTTCCGTACGATAATCTCGTCTCAATAAAAGCAAGAAACCATTCACAGACGCTCACATATACATAAACCGTAAAGAATGGACCGGTGAATTCTTTAAAAAATTATTTTCCATAGACAAGCGCCTTCGTGGTGCCGCCGCACTTAGTATCTCAGAAACGGCCGGAGATGGGTACCTTTCGGTTCACAGAAATATGCCAAGGAATATGA
This sequence comes from Topomyia yanbarensis, assembly GCF_030247195.1. Lineage (NCBI taxonomy): Eukaryota > Metazoa > Arthropoda > Insecta > Diptera > Culicidae > Topomyia > Topomyia yanbarensis. The sequence goes on from NC_080672.1 coordinate 78,969,874, forward strand.
TTTTCGCCAGATCCTTTCTGTGGCCTATTCTCATATACATATAGATTGAAATTAAACAAAGAAAAAAATCGATTTTTTGAAACCATGAGAGTAGAGCTTAAAGCCATTGAACCCAACAAATACGAAAAACTTTTTAAGTTCACGATAGTTGCTTTTCTTACGATGATCAATACAATTCTTCTAGAATTTTTACAGTAGTTGAATTGCTTGGAAGAGGTAGTTCAAAACAGTTGAAATGTATAGGTTTTATCAATTTTCTATTATACGAAGATATATCAAAATTTCATTTTTCACCGTTAACTTAAACTATCCCTAACATCACTGCATCAGAGGAATCCAATCACAATAATTGTAATAACTTCAGTGGTACGGATAATATGTACAGCTGTTGGTGTTCAAATGAAAGGTAATACCCACAGTTACTAGTCTTACTTGTTTTTGTGAACAAATCTTGTCCAAATTAAAAGTTATACTTTTTATTTATAGAAGCAGGGAAAAACCCTCTTGAGATGAGACAACATAAGCACTCTTTCTCAAATGGGCGCAAAACCTCCTCGTCTTTTCGTACCCACAGATATAACATAATCCAAATGATACATAATCACTTATAGCTATATAAATTACATCCTAAAATAACACATCTTATCTAATATTATAATAACAATAAGCGTTACGAACTATAAATTCCCTCCCCAAGGTTTAGGGGTTTGACGCTATTGCAAACATCATTAAGCATCAATTGCTTTCAGATGGGTATTGCATTGCGCCTCGATAGTGGTGCATCGAGGAGACCGAGAGGGCTTATACGCCTTTTTTATGTTATATGTCTTTTCATACTCTGCACCAGCGCATACCAACGCTAAACCACTGGTATATGCGCGGTGGCGTGGCCGACTGGCGGATCGACATAGATTGACTTTTGCTGTGTGCCATGTTTGCAAATATTGTTCTATTGGTGGTATTCGTGGACGGGGCTCACGGAGGGAGTCATTGTGTGTCCATTTATCGGTCGGTCGGTCATCGTGCATATACTAATTAAATTAATCTAATAAAGTAAAATTAGTAGAAATCTATTAGTTGTAGCTTTGTGATAATCGTAGTTTTCGTATTAGTGTACAACTGTTATGTGCTAGTCGCATGTGTATCTATGTATGTATTCGTCTGAGTATTTGTGACAGTTGGGTCAGGGAATGGATGCAGAACTGATGTATATGATAGAATAGTGGCTAATACTTCTTTTAATCAATTTGAGCATTTGGTTCTATTCATTATGGAAAGTCGGGCTGGATAAATTAGGGTAAAATAAATTTACCAACGCACGTGAGTCATCCATTCCCGGCCAGCATAGCACGATGAAAGTCTAACAGCATGCAATTGTCGTTAATGATAAATATACAACATTTGCTGCATTTAGACGAGTTTGATTGCATGTTACATGTGTTTTTCTATTCTACTTCACTGGTCTGTTTCTTTTGTGCATCTATTAGTTTGCTTTTCCATTATTTATGTATACCAAAATAGTATTGTTCAATTTATACACTTCTAGTCAAGCTCTTTGCATCTTTTTTTCTTTATTCGGTATGTTATGATTCTTTTTATTAGTATATCTCTACTATACGCTATATATACTCATATAGGTACAAACGCTCGTGCCTTCGCGATAACACAGGTCTGGCCACGGGCGCGACCATGCAGTTGCAGTAATCCACATATACTTACGCCCGCGATTTCGCCTTCATGAAAACACCCCGGCAGTTAAGTAAACGTGGCATCTTCAAACTTCCAAACGCGGTCTCAAACATTAACCCACCACTCGCGCGATCATGAAACGGTCACGTCCGAAAGTTTTACCAGTGTGGACTAATGCCTTCAGTTGAACCAATTAAAAAAAAGACGCTCATGTTCACTAAACATGGTGACATGATCTGGAACCCATAGGGAAACGGACTACCATCTGTACCATACACTAAAAATTAAGCATCAGATTCACGGTCCGCGCGCGATCAAACAAGAATACACGCTACATCATTATAAAATCAAAATTATACACGCAATGTCACACACACGTGACAATCACGTTAATATACAAATGCTTGAACCCTTCGCGACCATCCCCGGCACCTACACCCGCGATCTCGTGAACATGATAACATCTTGGTGATAAAGTGTATGTCTCAGCTCCTATAAATTTTCAAACGCGGTCTGAAGCGTGAACCTAAAAACTCCCGCACTCGCACGATCATGAATCGGTCACTTCCGGATGTTTCTATCCTTGATATCAGCAGACCAGGTGCATGCCTTTAATTGGATCAATTAAAAAAAAGAAAGCTCTCATATCCACTGGACGTTACATGGCGACATGACCGAGGACTCTAGTGATATGGGGTAACTTACTCCCTGTCAGAATGTGAATTGTACACCAAAAACTAACTAACAGAATGAAGGTCCGCGTGACCATCCAAGAACGCACGCGTATATAGGAAATGCCACACGGTTACAAAATCCAGTCTTGTACACGCGAAGTCACATGAACGCGACCACACGTGACAAACACGTTAGCATACGAACGCTTAAGCCCGTCGCGATTAACAACGCACACCAACGTTCGCGAAGGCGCAAACTTAGTAACATCCCGGTAATAAGGAGAACGTTTTAGCACTCACGAAGTTTCAAACGCTGTCTCAAACACGAACCTACAAACGTCCGTTTTCGCGCGCTCATGAATCTATCACGTCCTGAAACCATTACTCTCTGTCCTAAAAACCTAGGTCCATACATTCAGTAGGACCAATCAAAAAATAAAGCAAATATCCACTAGACAACGCGTTTCATGGCGATGTCACCAGGCACTCTAGTGATATGGAGGATCTCTCACTCTTTTAGCATCTTAGCAGTACACCAAAAAATAAAGTATTAGATTCACGGTCCGCGCGCGATTATCCAAGACCACACGCGAATATGCGAAAGGCACACGGTTATAGAATCGAATTCATACATGCGAAGTTACATACACGTTAGCACACGCGACATACAAACGCACACGCGATCGAACACGTTAACGTAAAAAAATGAATATCACATTCAGAATCACGGCCCGCTACAATTGGCCTAATGCAGTGTTTTAGTGGGCGACATTGCCTGTCTCGTCTGCAAATTGTAGTATGTGATTCTGACAGGGAGCCCTTCCGAGAACCTAGCTCTACAGCTATAGTAGGACAACTCTCGAAAAAAATAAGCGTTACGAACTATAAATTAAACTACGGGTGATGTTTTAAAAAAAAACACTGTATAGACGTCTAAGGGAAACACGGGAAAAAGTTAAAGTCAAAGGACGTGTAACATTGGATGAAAATTTTGCACATGCTTCCCATCGGTTCGTTGAACCCATAATTTGTTCTAGCAATGGGTGTAATGACAAAAGAGTAGGACCGGAGCGTCCTGCGTCTAATGTTAATGTTGAGTTGGCTAAGGAGGCTGGGACAGTCTATATTGTCCAAAAGTAAGTCGGTTATGAACATTGCTTTTGAGATATTGCGCCGATCGCTAAGTGTTTCAAGACTAATCAGGTTGCAACAGTGCTCATAACTCGGGAGATTTATTGGATCTCTCCAAGGCAACTGACGCAGAGCGAAGCGAACAAATTTACGTCGTACTGCCTCAATGCGCTGCACTCCATCGTGGTAAAAGGCGACCAAACGACAGCCGAATACTCCAGTAACGAGCGAACTAGGGCGACATACAACGCCTTCAAGCAATGGATGTTTTTGAATGATTTAGTCATCCGGAATATAAAGCCGAGCTGTTTGGATGCCTTGGACACGATGTATGATATGTGATCACAGAACGACAGTTTACTATCTACCATGACCCCGAGATCTTTGATGCAGGTCTCCCGTTTTAAGTTAGATCCGAGCAGCGAATAATGATATATGATAGGGTTGCGTTTACGAGTGAAAGTGATAGTAGAGCACTTTGATGCGTTCAATTAATATATTGTCTTTGAATTAATAAATTTTCGTACAGATTGAGATACTATACTAACTTAAACCTATTTTCACTTTGAACATTTCTCTACTTAAGTTAAAGTCAAAATGATAAAAAACGCTATTGAAGAGCTCACAACAAACATCTACCGGGTTATTCTGGCCGTACTGCGTGCGATGAGTAGAGCGCCGAAAGAAGTCCATTCTCCGCAGAGACCTACCAGGAACGTTGAAGTCCAGCTTAGCGAGAAGCAGAGGGCAGTCAATGTTGTCAGCGAGAAGATCGAACACAAAAAGTCGCTGCAGAAAAACTCTCCTGTTTCGTAGCGTAGGCAGGTTGATAAGAGCACAACGATGCTCATACGGTGGTAGTTCAAATCGATTTCGCCAGGGAAGCCGTCGAAGGGCATACCGGACGAAGCTCTTTTGCACCCGTTCTATGCGATTAATGTGTACGGTGTGATACGGGGCCCAAACGATAACTCCATACTCTAGAATGCTGCGTACCAGACTGATGTACAGTGCCTTCAGGCAGTAGACGTCGTTGAAATCTTGGGTGTTTCGTTTGATGAGTCCTAGTACTGCAAAGGCTTTAGCAGTAACTGCATTGAAGTGTTCGATGAAACGTAGCTTACGGTCAAGTATAACACCAAGGTCCTTGATTGATGGAACTCGTTTTACTGGGGCTTTGATGCGTTCAGGACCATTTTGTGGAATTGACACCAATTGGCGATGATATCGAACTACTGTTGCAGAAACTGGGCATCATTTAGATTACAAATTTTTAGGTATAATTTAAAAATCATCGGCGTTGGAAAGCTTTAAGCATTTCAAAGAGAGATTGACGTCATTGATGTAAATTATAAATAGGAGAGGTTCAAGGTGACTTCCTTGTGGTACACCAGAGGTAACGGGAATTGTTTCAGAGATACTATCTCCTATTTTCACTGACATTTCGCGACCAACAAGATACGAGTTTAGCCAGTCGAGGAATATTCCGTGGAAACCGAGACGCTTGAGTTTCGCTATGGCGATTTCGTGATTAATTTTATCAAATGCAGCGGAAAGATCGATGTAAATTGCATCCGTTTGATGTCCTTTCTCTATCTCTTGGATGATGTAGGAAATATAGCAAACTAGATTGGTGTTTGTTGAACGTTTGGGAAAGAACCCGTGTTGGTCAGCGGATTTGTAGTGTGAGCAGCAGCGTGACATGAAATCAACTGGGGTGAAGTGCCTATTTTCACCATACTAAGGAGGGCGCCTCACTGATTCATTAAGTACTCGGCCTACAAACAATGGAATGCGTACAAATTGTCATCAACAGCTTTGCTTCGTTATTAAGTACCAATATAATAACGTACAAGCGTTGAAAACAGTGAAATTCTTGTGTTTGAGCGCAACGAAAACACGAATCGAGTGCCCCTATTGTTGCGCTACCATTTGACTCAATGCGTTAAACAAAGATGGCAGACACTGCTCTAACCAACGGCTTCAAATGGGTAGCGTGATAATAGAAACATAGCGATAATGGGCTAATCACCCTATTATCAACTCGAACAGCTTAGACGATGCACATAAAGCTGCAATTCCGCGATAGTTCGAGATGATGCGCTTGTCTCCTTTTTTGTGCACTGGGAAAAGAAACGACTTTTTCCAGATTTCTTCGAATGTTTCTGTAGATAGCGAACGGTTGAATATAGCTGCCAATGGAAACGCGACACAATTTTTCAAAACTATCGATGGAATGCCATGAGGGCCGGGATTGGATGAGTTTTTTTAAGAGTAAGAACGCTTCTAGAACCACTGCATTAGAGACGAGTGAAGGAAATCCAAGGGATGGAAAGCACGGAACATTATTTACCGCGTTTAAGATGGAATTGCTGTCAAGGTTTTCATTGCTGAATACACTACTAATGTGATCGCGGAAAAGGCTGCAAATACCTTCAGTTGAGGATGCGTCATCATCACCATTAACCATGGTACTTGGAAGTCCGCTTTCTTTCCTCTGACCATTGACGTTTCTTTCCTCTGATCATTGACGTACTTTCTTTTTTAAACGTTGTTGTTTATAAACATCACCGGTGCACGAAGGAGCTAATATCGTACAAGTTTGGTCAACACTTGCCCGTCTTATTATTCTAAAGACATAAATAGACCCCTATATCAGCGGTTCTCAACGTTTTTCGTGCAATGAACCTCTTAGAATACACCCTGGGTTGCTGCGGACCCCCATCGATAAACATCGATTTTGTATGCTATCAACATGTTATTTTCAGTTTTTTAGTAAACAAGGCTAGAAATTTCAACCCCCAGCAATGACAACGGCCCCTGGGGTCCGCGGACCCCAGGTTGAGAATCACTGCCCTATATCAATAGGAAATTGGAATAATATTTTTTAGCCAAAATATGAGACATTTCAAGCACTCAAGTTCCTCTGAATGCACCGTTCAACTAAACTCAACTACTTGGCAAATAAAACAAGTGCGTGGAAATTGATTTACAAATGACTAACTCACATAGACATAACTTCGTCAAAATCTTAAAAAAAAAATTCTGGATGATTTCAGAACGATTTCCAGTTGTTAACAACGTTGTACCCCAATAAAAAGTATTATACACGAACATTAACCCATATAGTCCAACGATTCCACATATTGTTTGGATGATACCCTGAATAGGTCGTTAGGCTCTTGAATGGTAAGATGTTTATTAGGGTAAACAATGAAATTATCTTTCAGATTCTCACATTTAGTGTTGTTCAAATGTCTTAAACACCGTCTAGGGACAGAAATGTGATCTAGTTTGAATATAAAACCTATGCTAAAAAAGTCCATTCGTTCATATATCCCAATGTTTTTGAAATACTGATTTTTTGCATAGTTTTTTTTCGAAACCAGGTGGAACAATTATAGTTATGTCAGTCCTGGTACGGTCAGGTGGACAGTTTGGGTAATGGATGAGCTGGACCTTGCGGACGACATGCACTCCATTGGAAAAAAATGGGCAGGGGAGGGTTTGAAAGGTGTCATCTAGTATGTCAATCTGTCCGTATGGTAATGTGTTTGTCACTGGTACTAACGCTTGTATAAATGGCATAAATTCGATTCTGTAACCGTGTGGCCATTTGCATTTTTTAGCATAAATTTGTTGAAAAAAGACACCGTGGCCGTGTCTAAAACAAAAACTTTTTATTAACTGCAGAAATAAAAATATTTATACCCATGAAATTTCTCGTTTTTCTAGTATAAGTCATGGATCTAGAAAATATCGTAACATTAGAAGATTTCCAACTTACCACTTTTCTGGAACAGTTCAAAGCGAGGGCAAACACCAAAACATCGGCAACTTAACAATTCTTTCATCAAATCGAACGAAGCAAGCGCTCGTCGTTGCTTCTGCTTTTACAACAAGCTTCTAATCGGAACGTTTGTTTTTCCATTTGCTCCCCTGCCCTCTTTGCCCCGGTGGACAGCTCACACACAAAACAGTAACCCGTATGTTTTGCTCTTTTCCGTTGTTATTTTTTTCTAGGTCAGCAGCAAATCCTACAGGTAAGGCAAACGGCTTCGACCACCGGCCGGCCGTTGACGTCGGCCAGCGTGAAATCGATCGTGAAGGAGGTGACCGGTCAGGAAACGAGTACAATTATAGCAGGACAGGTTAGTTTTGGCGTTTCTAACTACCGTAGGTACTCACAGCCTTAAAGGAAACATATTTTCTGGTGCAGAATGAATTCATCCGGCCGTGAGAATTTTTTTTGCTGATTTAAAGGGGTAACAAGTTTGGAGACACGCTTGCCTCAGAACCCTTACCCTAATCAGTGCTGGTACAAAATCCACCGCAAATTATTGCAGTCATGAGAAATTAATTTATTCCCCTCTTTCAACTCGAAGGCATTCCCGAACATTTCGCATTTGTTACGTTGTAGTTTGATTAGTGTATTCATATTCAGTGGTCGCTTGAGTGATTATACCTCTTCGAAAGCCGTTCTTCACCGTTGATTGGTGAGATTATAAACATGAATGACAAAACTGGGAAAACAAGTATAAACAGAATCACGAAGCTGTTTGGTACATGATGACGTCGAACAGCCGACCGGCGCGAGTGCCGATCGACACGTTTCACGTTTCCATATTCGAAAGGAGAGCGGGCGAGTGAGCTTCGACTGATGCAGTATAACTTAGAGCCGGCGTTTGTGTAATGGCAGGTCAATAGGATGGCTATAGATACCCACTATAGTACGTGGAAAACTTGAAAGCTCAAATAATAGGAAAGCTTAATTGCAGAGCAGGCTGCAGTGTAATTGTATTGTTTGAAGTTAAAGATTAGTGAATGAACAATGAAAATGAATGAATAGCTTTTTTGTGAGGTCATGTGACTCTCCGGATGCCTAGAGTGTTGAGCTGTATTAACTGACAACAGTTTGCGTAGTTCACCAAGGAAGATGTCGGAGTGCTAAGCTTATGAAGCAGCGCTGACCAGCCTCGATTCTTTCATCCAAGTTCTGGCAGTACGGATTCCAAACAACAGTACAGTATTCTAGTGTTGAACGAACCAACGTGCAATAAAGCGATTTTAGACAGCATACGTAAAATTTTTCGCTGCTCGGAAGATCAACCCCATCTGTCTTGATGCCTTATCCACAATGTACGAAATATGTGGTTTTAACGTTAGTGTCAAATCCATAATGACTCCGAGACCCTTGAAGTAAAAATGCCTTGGAATGCTCGAGTGGAACAAATGGTAATTAAACTGAATCAGATGGAATTTTCGCGCGAATGTAACGATTGTGCATTTACTCGAGTTTAAAACCATTCTGTTTAGATCACACCACACACTGAAGCTGTGCAGCGAGCTCTGAAGAAACTCTGCATCGGTTCTATCCAGTATTTATCGAAAAATATTCATTCCTTGTAATTTGATATTGAAGTCATTAAAGTTGAGGGAAAATATTACAGGGCCAAAGTAGCTTCCATGTGGGATGCCTGGTGTAGCAAGTAATGATGCAGGGAGACAATCCTTAATGCTGGTTTGGAGAAAAAACCTGCGCAGAAGTTGTCCATGATAATCGAGTTTGTAGAATACCGCCAGCGAATCCATCGACCACATATGTTGTAAACGAGAGGTTGGTCGTTGCCCGTCGTTTAGGCATAAAAACGTTGTTGGTTTATAGCAGGAAGGAAATAATCCAGTAATTAGTGATAGCTCGAAGACTCGCAGAAGTGGTTCAAGAATCCTGCCGGTGCACTTTTTGACAAAAATCGAGGGAACGCCATCTAGGTCCGGTGAACTAGATGCTTTTAGCTTGGAATTTACTGCAAGAATGGCAGCATTATCAACGCAAACTCGGTCCTAGAGAAGGATTGATATTGGCGGCAGCAGTGACTGGTTGTGGTAAACTGGTTTCTTCTCGCTGCTCGTTCCCATTCTTTCAGAACGGTTTGTGCTTAGATTTCAGTAGACGCTCGACGTTTCGCTGGTGTCTGAAAAAGGCGCGTCTGCCTTACTTTTGTTCGTATTCATGGTTTTGTTGAAAGCAATGATTTTGAAATACTTCGCTTCGAGAATTTTTTAACTGCAGCTCGTTTGGCAATTTTCAATCGTCAGTTGATTGTCAGCGAGAGTGTTGCGTGGTACTAACTGTTCATCTTGACACATGACGGTCGATTAGGTTCTTAGGAATATTAGAAAACGTCATCGCTGCATTGTCCGCATTATCATTGTTAAGATGTTCCTCCCAGTTTATATCCAACAGAATGCTGTCGTAAGAGCGTTTTTAAAATCGTAGACGATAGAGCTTGTGGCGTCTTAAAAGTTCACTCCTACATTACCAGTAAATACAAGATGTAGTGGCGGATCATGGCGAACACGCTAGACTAAATGAGACAAAACGAGTGAGCAGTACGAAGCGTAATCCCGGGCACTTACAAAGCAGAGGCCCAATGGACGCCCATTCTTGTTGATTACATTATTGATTTGCCGAAGAGTTGTAGCAGTCCAGAATACAACTGACATTGTTGATTAGCAGAGATTTTCCGATATCTAATCGTAGACATGCATTACTTTCCAGGCACCACGTCAAACCATGTAAGTTGAAGTAACCCAGTATAACAGTATGATCATGGTGATGAAAGAAACGAAGGAAAGATGCTCTTCGATCAGACTAGAATCACAGGTGGTGGTATGCTCATCGCCGTTCGCCATGGTTTAAGAGCCCGAGTGATCAACGATGTCTGACAGGTGAGCTCCGAGCAAGTGAGTCTTATGGCTGTTGAGGGCGTTGCGGTCACAGCGGTAGACATCGAATGTTGAATCAAATACCTGGCGAGACAGAGTACGGTTGTCGAGCCACGCCCCGCTTAAGGCGATTATATCATAATAGCAGCGCGCCACCAACATTTTGGTAGTAATCCTCGATGCTATTGGAGGACGGATCAGATTCAACAGAAAGCGAAGTCGTGTGCCGTTTTCAAAGCGTTGGAAGGTCTTGCTGTGAATCTTACGAATAGTATTGGTCGCTCGGTCGATTATGGTAGGGGATTAGAGGCATCACGAATCAACTGCGTCGTGGCCCAGATTACGAAGATTGTCTTCGGCGAGAGAAATGGTTGACATCTGGTCACATGATGTCGGACCAAAAGGCAAATTACAGGAAGGGAAGAATACATCAGCGCTTGAAGTGTTTGGAGCAGATGTGAACTTGCCATTTGTGGCGGTTTAAAAGATCCTTTCATGCACCCCACACAAAGGACCGGGACGACTGATGATCGCTGGGTGCAATTGCTCGATTGCTTCGGAGAGGGGCGGCGTAGAGGGCTTCCATAATCCCAACTGCGATGTGTCCCAATATGCACTCAGCATCGACACTCCTTCGCAATGGCGGTGTTGCTTGGCACAGCAGCATTGCCAATCGTTGCGGAGTCCTCGGCAGAGTTGTTGATGGGCCGGGTTGCATTAGCAGAATACGCATGCTTCTGAAGGCGAGGGAAAATCAGTCAGTCAGTTAAATGGGTTCTGGGTAGAGATGGGTAAACCGATCCATTTAAGTGAGCGAATCGTGTCCGATTCACTCAAAAAAAAAAGAATCGACTCTTTATCGATTCAGTGATTCATTTTGGAGAGTTATATACAAATAAGTGTGCGTATGCATTGCGTTTATTTATTTTAATGTGCTCCATGTCCACAACTAACTCACTCCATTTGCTAGCATCTTTTTGGGATCATCGTGCTTCATTAGTTATTTTGGGCTCAAATTAAATTTTAGTTTCAAACTGTATGTTGTTTCTGTGCTGGTTCTGAGTGGGATCATCGAGCAAAAATACATCAGACAAGGATTACGCAGTTCATTTATGCTCTAAAATTTAAAAGACGTCATATTCTGCCTTCATATACAACAAATGAATGCTTTTGTTTTTTAATTAATTTCTATTTCCTCTAAACTGAAGGCATTAGATTCTGTGTGAAACTTCAGTAAGCTTTGGAGTGAATAAATGAAGGAGGCGTTGAAACTGAATGCTGGCTGCGGTAAATGCACACAGAAGTAGGCAACTTACACAACAATTGTTCCTTTCGAAATGTTGTAATAATAGATTCCCCTAAGTCGCTCAACAGCGGATTTTTTAAGAATCGCAGCTAGTCTAGTCTAGTCTACACATACACAGCCAATACATGTAGGGATCCTGGAAAATTGCAAGCGTTCGCCTACAATTTTTCTTGTCAATATTAATGTTTGTGGCACATATGGAATGTGACACAATCACTAAAGCGGCCAGGCCAACTGTGCGGCGTACAAAATGGAGATGATTCAAAATTATACGGCAATCAAATTATTCATTTATTAAATAATTTAATCAACGAATCATTTTGAACCTTGAATAAGGAAGAAACGTGGACAACCGTACCAACCGTTTCAGTTCAGAGGGGATTTAATAAATCATTGGGAGTGACGTGGCTAAGAAGGTTAATGTCACTCCTTTGGTCCTTCCTGGGATGGGACAGCGGTACTTAGACCTATCCTGGCTTATGAGCCTAGGTTATAGCGCCTTTATTCGCTCTGCGGATTTTTTAAGAATCGCAGCTTTTGAAAAACGAATCGTGGATCACTCATTCTTTTTCAAGATTCAATTCTTTTAAACGATTCGCGATTCACTCGCCCATCGCTAGTGAGAACATTTTTGAAGCAATTGACTACTAAATGGCAGTGCAGTGATTGCGTCCTTCGATTCTTAATACCAAAACTATCATTAAGGAGCAGGTGCAGTTTTGAGGCTGGGAACAATTCAGTTATGACTTCTCTCAGTGTCACTTTGACAAATATAAAAGAAAGTAATTCACTGGTTATTCGCTAGTTTGTGAATACACCCAGGTTTTTTTTACGTGGTTTTTTTGCGCGGTTTTTTACGAGGTTTTTTTACGCGGATTTTCCAATCAACGCGGTTTTTTACGCGGATTTTCCAATTACGGCGTTTTTTTTTACGCGGATTTTCCAATTAACGCGGTTTTTGCCAAAAATTTCTAAGTCCTTTTAACTGCAAAGAACTTAGAAGAATTTTGGCAGTTTTTATTTTGCGCGGATTTCGCCATTAACACGGTTTTGGCAAAAAATATTCTATGTCCTTTTGAATGCAAAAGACTTAGAAGATTTTCGGAAAGATGGAAGAGACAGGTCTGGAAGATTCCTTATGGCCCGCACCCCAACGATAAGAGAGTAGGTTCCAGAAATTGATCTTTGACGCCATTTTGAAATCAAAGATGGCGACTTCCGGTTTAGCGAAATTCGCTATAACCCATTCAATATGGGTGTTTTCAGAATGGACTTGAAGAGTTGGTGCCAGAAATTGATTTTTGACGCCATTATGAAATCAAAGGTGGCGACTTCCGGTTTAGCGAAATTCGCTATAACCCAATCAATATGGGTATTTTCGGAATGGTCTTGAAGAGTAGGCACTAGAAATTGATTTTTGACGCCATTTTGAAATCAAAAAGGTTTAGCGAAATTCGCTATAACCCAATTAATATGGGTATTTTCGGAATGGTATTGATAAGTAGGTGCTAGAAATTTGTTTGACGCCATTTTGAAATCCAAGATGGCGACATCCGGTTTAGCGGAAATTCCCTACAACCCATGCAATATGGGTATTGTCGGAATGGTCTTGAAGAGTAGGTACCAGAAATTTATGTTTGGCGCCATTTTGAAATCCAAGGTGGCGACTTCCGGTTTAGCGAAATTCGCTATAACCCAATCAATATGGGTATTTTCGGAATGGTCTTGACGAGTAGTAGACAAAGATCGATGTTTAGCCACATTCACTATAACCCAGTCAATATGAGTGTTTTTGGAATGATCTTAACGAGTCGGTTCCAAAAATTGATTTTTGACGCCATTTTTAAATCCAAGCTGGCGATTTCCGATTTCGCAAAATTCGCTATAACCCGATTAATATTGGTATTTTTGGAAGTTGAAGTTGTAGTACAAATAGTTTTAATTAAACAGTTGAATTTACTTAAATTTAAGCAATATGTTTAATTTGAATAAATTCAAACCCCCAACTCACACCACATACGTCTCTTTCTTCTCTCTTCCATTCTCACCGGACTTTCCTGGATGAACACAAAAATATTTTGCATTTTGCTGGTTTATGTTTAGATCTTATATTTGAGGGTGATTAAGACGATTGCCCAAATTTTTCATGCGAGAATTTCGGTAAACCGGTAGTCGCCATCTAAAATTTTAAAATGACGGCAAACATCGACGTTTGTCTGCTACTCGTCAAAACCATTCCGAAAATACCCATATTGATTGGGTTACAGCGACATTCGCTAAACCGGAAGTCGCCATCTTGGATTGCAAAATGGCGTCAAAAATCAATTTCTGGCACCAACTCTTCAAGACCATTCCAAAAATATACATATTGATTGAATTATAGCGAATTTCGCTAAACCAGAAGTCGCCATCTTTGATTTCAAAATGGCGTCAAAGATCAATTTCTGGCACCTACTCTTCAAGACCATTCCAAAAATACCCATATTGATTGGGTTATAGCGAATTTCACTAAAACCGGAAGTCGCCATCTTTGACATCAAAATGGAGTCAAAAATCAATTTCTGGAACCTACTCTTCAAGACCATTCCGAAAATACCCATATTGTTGGGGTGCGGGCCATAAGGAATCTTCCAGACCCGTCTCTTCCATCTTTCCGAAAATCTTCTAAGTCTTTTGCATTCAAAAGGACTTTTGCAAAAACCGTGTTAATTGTGAAATCCTCGCAAAAAAACTTCCAAAAATAAATGTCTTTTGCTGAGTTTTTTTTAATAAAAATAAAAGCCTTTGCTGAGTTTTTTTTGCGCGGATTTTCGAATTAACGCGGTTTTTTTTACGCGGATTTTCCAAATAACGTGGTTTTTTACGCGGTTTTTTTTACGCGGTACGTATCCCCCGCGTAAAAAAAACCTGGGTGTAATGTTATCTCAAACGAACGGTTAGCATTTCTGTATGACATAGCACATGGAGATATCAGTATGAGAATAGCACATGGAGATATCAGAAATTCATTCTTCGTTTGCTATACGGCGGATTTTGGATAATACTGCTTCAAGATTGATTCAGCTATCTATTCCAGCTTTCAAGCAATTTTCTAAAAACCAAAGAATAGTCCTGCGTATGATCTGCAAATATGAATTAGATGGTACAACTAAAAAAATCAGTGATCTACCTGCTCTGATTCGCATGTACTTCTCACGTCTTTTGCGCCTCTACGATTTGTGGATGAAGGCAGAATTATTCGGGAGAATCTACGTCCATCGTCAACTCGTTAGTGTCGGCCATTAGCCGACAATTGTCGCAGTTCGCTCATGGTTCCAAAAATTAGCAGTGAGAATATACTAATAAAATTCAATGTACCGAATGAAAATAAGCTTTTAAGCATAAGAGATCGCCCGTGGTTGCTACTCCTTTTCTGACCAGAACCAATTGAGATTGCAAAATATTCGTAGGGACAACATGCTTGGAAATTGCATGATGAGCCACATTGTGCAATCTATGTTGATCCCTGCATGCTGATCAATACCAACGTCGGCCCCGTCCGAATGCAGATCTTCTAGGCAAGAAGGAATGTTAGTCCGACACATGTCGCAGCTAGAGACCGAGGAATCCTCTGCATCTTCGCATATATCACGGTAAGGGGAGAGTTGTTAGTAAGTGTGCCAATAGCGTTATCATGTAAAAAATGCTCTGGGCAGCCAGCTGCTGAGAATTTAGAAAATTTATCATTTGTCATATTAATACGGTTGGCCGAATAAGCAGCTTGAGCTCCGGATAGCCGACAACGAAGAGCTTTGCTTATATTTTACTAGATCGGTAACGTTCACTTTTCTACCACGCGACGAATTTTTCGTGGTTTCTATCATGTCGGTGCTGGGTTTACCCGACAATCGTTTGAATAAATTACCGAATGTAGTGGTATTTGTGTGTGTCTTAATTTTTTCTTGTGTCAGGTACTATTCTTGCAGATAACTAGAATTGCATATGTGTAATGGCTTCGTAGTAATAGGGGCTTTTAATAATAATAATCTGCAAAAATAATTTGAAAACTGGAATGGAAGCTATTTTATTTCCGTAGCATTTGTTTGTGCAGAATGCCAATTCTAAGCAAATAATAGAATGTCGACTCTTAGCAATCCCGTCCGCGCACGATTTATTTATTTATTGTTATGATCACTACGGGTTATTCCAAGTAGGCACTAAAGAAGTATAAAAACATGAAATAGTTCACAGTAGGGGAACATGGGGGGACTTGACCAAGTGCAAATTTCTGTTATTAGCTGTCACGTGATCTATTAGGTTCTTAAAAAAATTTCAAAAAATTTTTTATACTTGTTTCGACCCCTTAAGGTAATTTTAAGATTGGAATGAAAAATAACTTCTTATAGAAAATAGTGCGTAATTAATAAATTTGTGTTAAACGATGTAATTTTTTATCAAACTTTATATGGACATATCTACTAGTCTAATAATTACTTTTTAATTTCTTATATATCATCTTATTCCTTATGAAGTGTTCAAATGGTTTCATATAAATTGGAACATTGGAATAGTTATTTATAACATTTGCACGACATTTTACGCAAGAACTAATGTTGGGGAGACTTGATCAAGATTTTATGGAAGACTTAACCAAGTGGAAACAAGCTGAAGAAAGGTTTAAAAATTCTGATATCTACTATGCTGTGGTACCTACTGTTAATGTTAAACACGTCACAAAAAATTCCACCTCTAACATCAGTCTATATCTTTTAGTACTAGTAGACAAAGTTAGCATTAATATGGCTCATTTCGAGACGTGTGAACATGCAATGTAAGCAGTACAGTTAATCCTTACAAGGAAATGCATCAAATAAATCGAAATTTATAAAATGCAATACTTTTATATTTTTTACTGGTATAAAAATATGAAGAGAGCATGTTTTATGTCATAATATTTTGTTTTGATTTTACAAAATTCTCTTGGTCAAGTCTTCCCGCGGTGGGAGACTTGACCAAAAAAACTTATCTCTGAAAAACATTTAAAATTTTGGAAAAGGTAAACCAAAAATTCTGCAAAAAAACATGAATACGCATAATACTGCTGCGCATTATGTTTAAATGTGTTTTGAAGGATTGAAAACATTTTTAAACCTTTAGGGTGGACGTGCCCTTATTCATTTCATTAGTAACGATGTCACACTATTTTGCCGATAACTCGGCTTACACTGATTAGATTGCGCTTAAATAGGTATTAACATCTTTGCTTCGTTCTTAAGAAGCAGATCAATAAAAAAAATCTGGCTAGGAAAATGTAAAATACCCGCGTTATTGCGAAGCGAAAAATTGAGTACAACGCACCCTTATTCATCCTACCATTTGAGCTAATACGTTAGAGATAGCAGACACTGCTCTAACTAATGTGTTCAAATGGGTAGGATGAATAGAGGTGGCCAGATGAATTAGGGCACAGTAACCCTACGTAACTTTAACTGAAAACCTGACCAAGTCTCCTCATGTTCCCCTACTACAGTTCTGAGTGAAGATATAGGGCACATGACTATAGTCATCACTCCACTCAGACAAGACCATGCGTTCTCCCCACGCACACCTAATGGATTAATTTCCTAGTTGGCCCGACAAGCACCAAATAAACATAGAAAATAGTCTGCTCAGTTCAAAGCAATGTTAACTGGTTATTTCATTTAATTCATTTAATTTACTTAATTCATTCAATTCCCTTAACTTATCTAATCAATTCAATTAATTTAATTCAATTTATTTAATCCATGTGTTGATCCAGGTCCAGAAGGTACCGGTGAATGATACTGAATGTAGCCAGAGGCCGACGGAAAATAAACATGAAAAAATTCATTTAATTTACTTGGGCCATTTAATTCATTTGAATCATTTAATTAATTTGACACAATTTGTTTGTTTATTTAATTAAAAACATAATTTCGTTTAATTAATTTAGATCATTTCATTCATTTAATGCGTTTAATTTATTTTATTTATTATTTTAGTTAATTGATTATTCATTTAATTCATGTGATACTAATCCATCCATTCCATCCATTTAATTCACTTTGATCGTCCATTTAATTCACTTTAATTGTTTGATTAATCTTACCCATTCCATGAATTTATCTCAATTATTTAATTAGTTTGGAGAAATTATTTTTATTAAAATTATTTTTGAACTATTTTGATTAATTTCAGGAATTTATTTAATTCAGTGTATTTGATATTTGTATTGTAGAAAATTGTCTCACAGCTTTAATACGTTACGTTTAATTTTGAGATGGTTTCCGCAACGTTATTTACAACAACATTGCACATTTAAGGGTTAATTATTTTAACATTTTTTTCTATTTATATAATTTTATTCGTCTATTGCAGTTAACGCAATTTACTTATTTTATTAACTTCATCATCATCATCATTGTGAACGAATAATCCAGGTACTCATTTTTTCTGTTGTTTATTTGACACGGCTCTATGCGTTAGCATAACTGAGCCGTGAGTCTTTTAAGATTTTCACAATAGATAAAAATTAAAATTAACTTTCAACTAGGGACCTGTTGACGCAGCTTGCTGCTGCGTGTTGAGATCCTCTTACTTGGTGGTGAAACATTAGATGCATTGTCTACCGCACCTTGAGGGTCATTCGGTCCGTATTCTCTCGCGTTTTCGTTCACGTCCATGTTGTCATCCGTATTGCATTCATGATGCTCACGGTCGGTTGTTCTTGTTTGTTGCTTGTATTTCCGGATCGCTGCTGTAAATCCTTCTTCATCGGTGTTTGGTTCTTTATTGGTGGTGCTGGTTGTTGGTTTGGAGACATTTGGTGTAATCGTTGTTACTTCGATGTTGGTAATGGCAGTTGGTTTAGTGGTACTACGTCCGATCGTTGTTAAGCTGGTGTTTGTTACTGCCCGGTCCGCAGTCGTTGGTTTACCAACCGGTTGTAGTTTAGCATACGACGACTGTATACTGGTTTTGGTCGTAGCACGGGGAATTTCCTTAGCAGCCTCTGCGCAAGGTTTTCCGTGGTGTAGCGGCTGATCGCAATATTGGCACGTAGGAATCTGCTCTGGATACGTGACTAGTGTTCGTTAAGAATGTGTAATACCTTGAGGGCATTTGCCTGAGGTGCTCAAGTAAGAGGGAATAGGTTTTGTTGGCCGATTTCTCACTACACAAACGCCATTGCGAAGTCCTGGGAAGAAATTCAAGAAAGGAGTGGATAGTTCAAGAAAGGAGTGCAGGACTGGCAGCTAAGAGATAGTTAATTATTCAGGACCTGTTCTTACGATTATTTAACTCGGTCAAGCACACCGGCTCTCAGAAATGATAAGCAGCCCTTTCGGGTCGGAGTGGTCTGTTCGAGTCAAACCAAGCGTACAATCGGTTCGAGCAAACTTTCTGGGGAATAGTGGATAAATAATTCTTATGTCCTTCTATGGGCAGAGATTTTTTTTGTGAAACCCTAAAATGCCTTCACTCGTCTAGCTACTCAGGTTAATAATAATAGAAAATATGAGGGTTTGCCTGGTCTTTAATGTAATGAATACGTATATTGACTAGAACAGAGATAATCGAATTCTGTTAGATAGAGGTGATATAGCACAATTGCAGGAAAAAGTATTTGCTATTAAGGACTAATACTGCTAGTAAGTTTACCGTATCAATTAATAGTCGATTGATCCACCTCTGATCTAGGAGTTTAGCAAAAGACAGAAGCGGATTCAATTCGAAATTTGCCAATATGACGAAGACTTCAAGGCGATGCCAAGATGATTTTCCATAGGATTACACGCGGTCATAGGTGTGACCATAAAGCACTGCGCACACTGTCAAGTGCAACGGTGAGACGGTAGGTGTACAGTTAATGCACCTAGGTTGCAGAAATAGGTTGTTGAGACAGCCCGATTGCACACTTATAAATAACAATAACAATAATAATTTGGCACGGTGTCTTTGTCGAACAACTTTATTCAAAAAAATTCGGCATCTGTAAAACTTCGGGATATGAAAGAATGGACTTTTCCCTTTCATTTGAAAGTAAAATTAAAATATTCTGTTGGGGGGTCTAGAACAACTTTTTATTTTGAAGTTTTTTGATTGAAAACTTAACTTTTTTTAATGAAATTAATTCGTATTTTTGCTACTAATTGGTACTATAGACATTCAAAAAATACTAAAAATGAGAATCAAATGAAAAATCTCATTGTCTACAACTTCGTAGAAAGCTACAAATCGATGTAACATCACCCGAAAAAATTATTAAAATTTTATCAGTATTTTGGTGTGCGCGGGGCCTATGGATTAAGAAGTCGATTAACAAGGACTTACAAAAAATGTTGGGTTGAAATGAACAGTAAATTCAGATAAATTTCAATGTTTACAAACTCCCATTCTCAGCAGAAAAAATATATTTTCAGATTCTTCCGGTTCTTGGGCGACATCGACACTTGTGAACAAGGTGTGGAAAGGTGTTGTCCAAATTTATTCGATAATCTTATACCTTTTCAAGATGGTGATTAATTTAGTAACGGATTTTATCATGCCTTTTTCATTTCTTTTCGCGCTCTAGGAGATAGCTAATGTAAACTAGAATGACCCTTCTTCCGCATCCTATCTTGCCTGGTAAAATACAATTGGCTTAAATTCAAAGCTTTATATTTGATGATTTATATTTGATTTGAATTTGATAAAGTAGACAGTGCGAGTCATTGTAATAAACGACGGATTTTATTGCAACTTTGGGTTGAGAATCCTGTTTGTCCTTATCAACATTTAAAGAAAGATGATTGAAAGAGAAAAAAGCTCTTTGAATTTTGGATCCATGTTTGTTATCTTTTGGGGTAGATTCATTTCATCAAAATTTATAGATGCAGAGTTTTGCTTGTCCTTTAATTTAATTTCCAAATCGAACACACTTCACATAATCTTAGAAAAACGAACAAAAACAAGTTTCATCATTTCCTTTAAGAAAAAACTCTGGAGTCGTTACTCGTTGAACACTTGATCACAACAGAAAACGAACAAGAAAATATCAGGCTGGACCGTATATTCCGTAAATTCTCAACGTTAAACAAGTCTGTTGATTGAAGATATTTCCCTTGAAATAAGGGATAAGAGCAAAGATCACATATCAAGAAGACAGAGTTGCCAGCTCAGTTCATAACCTGGAGACATTAACAGCAGCACGTCTTTCGGGTAAAGATGATACTTTCTATATCTAGTCTTATATTGAGATCGCTATCTTCGTGCAATAGACATAACCTTTATTTCTCATTTACTATTGCGATTTCTGTTCAATGTAGGATTCCCAAAAGTTAACAAACTTGAACATAAATAACATTGAATTATTTTTCTATCCTTCATGAAACTGTCAATCAGAACTCTCAATCGAAATCAAATCAAATGACTGAATATCTATTCGAGTTTGATAAAATATAAAGTTAAAATTTAGGCCAAATATATCCCACAAGATGCTAACGAGCAAAAAGGTTGATTCAAGATTACATTAAGCATACTCCAGAATGAGTGAAGAAATAAAAAAGAAGAAACAAATATATCTGTGACAGAAAAAAACTGTTTCATTTTGCTGTATTACCCAGGCTCTTTCAAAAGAGTACTAATTTCGTTCAAATTTTATCTACTCTTCTCTATATCTCCTTGCTCCTAAAATTTCATTTGTGCGAATAAAACGGTGGAATCTGGAATTATGTTTTTTCGGCTTAAAGGTGGGACTTTGCTAGCATTCAAGTCCTTCTGAGCACACTTTTAAAATAAGGCAAGCCAATTTTTTTACAAATGAAAATGTTTTTGGAATAAAGCTTCTTAACCAATAGGCCCCGTGCGAATCTAGAAACATTGATAAAAAATTTATAGCTTTCTCTGGCGATTTTAGATCGCGATGTAGTTTTCTACAAAGTTGTACACAATGTAATTGTCCACCAAATTCTAACTGTTGGTAATATTTGAATGTCTAAAGTACTACCTATGGGCGAAAATGTGAACCAGTTTCATTGAAAAACCTAAGTTTTCAAACAAAAAAACTTTAAAATAAAAAGTTGCTCTGGAACCCCCGACAGAATATTTTAATTTTACTTTCATATGAAAGGGAAAAGCCCATTCTATCACATGCTGAAGTTTTAGCGATGCCGATTTTTTTTCGAATAAAATTGTTTTACCAAACACACCGTGTTTGATCAACTCAATGCTTATAAACTGCAAAAATTACACGCTTTGAAACACGTCACTGACTATGAAAACGAATAAGGAATGTCCTCAAGGCGGATTTCTATTGCCCTTATTGTGGTCATTAGTTGTAGACGAGCTATTGAAATCATTAACTGAAATATAATACGAGGTGATTAGATTTGCAGATGATGTTATAATCCTCGTGAGGGGAAAATGTGACGAAATTATTGCATTCTATTTGTAATCTGCACTAAACTTCACTTGAAAGTGATTTAAGAAGGAGGGTCACCAGCACAATCATAATCCCATTTACTCGTAAAAAGAAATATTACTTTTTCTCAACGGAACAGTAATTGAAATGTCCTCTGAAGTACTGGGTATTGATACCAAATAAATTAAACAGGTTATAAGCAATGCTACTAGTGCTTTTTAGGTGTGCAGTAAAACAATTGGTAAAAAATGAGGTCTCAGATCACGTATATTTCACTGGATATACTCTACAATAGTCAAACCAAAGAAAAAAACATATGCCTCGCTAGTTTGGAGGCCTAAAATAAAAAAGACATCAACTCAAAAAAGCTAAGTGAACTGCGAAGGCTTGCTTGTGGAGCGATAGCCAGTGCCATGCGAAGTACATTGAAAACCCGTTTTTGTCAGTCCCCAATTTTGTCAGCTTTTCGACCCGATTTCGTCAGCCAGTCAGGATTATGAGGCTATGTCCACGTATTTATGTTATATATTTGAACAGTTTCGGTTTAGTAGAATTTGTTTTGTCATTGTTCCAATTTTGTCAACCAAAAATACACCAAAGGGGCTGATAAAAACGGGTCTTTGCTGTACTCCATCGAAAGCATTAGATGCAATGTTGCATCTCATTCCGCTACATCAGGTGATAGGGGAACGCGGGGCAAGTCCGACACCTTAAGCGCAATAATTTTTATAAAATTCCACAAAGTTCCAAAAATTGTATAATCTGTGCATAATCCTTGTTTAGGTGGCTCTTAACAAAATATAATTTTTTCAGCGTTTCAAAAAATTGAATTCATTAAAAATTATTGGTTGCCAAAAAATGGAGAAAAATGTCATTTTAAAAACGCTGCGGGTAAGACCGACACCCCAAAGGGGCAAGAGCGACCCCCTTTTGAACTTTCTTTTTGTCCAATTTTTTCCATTAAAAATGTATTGTGTATGTGGGATAACGTGCAATTATGTGTATATGAGTAAGTGTGATGCAAACGCATACTTTCTATAGTTTCATCGCGTAGCAAGAGGAAGAGCATTCGAATGCGTGGTGTTATGAATAAATCATGTTTAACGCATGGTTTATATTATGATACAGGTTTTCTCAAGTAATTCTTTCGAGCTTTATTGCCACTTGTATAGCCATTCTAACGAGGAAGAGCTGTTCTGCAAGCAGATTATATACGCTGTCACTAGAACTTATTCACTTAGAAGTGACGCATGCTTCGTAGTAAGCTATCCGGTTCGTGTTGTGATTTTTCGGAACATTGTTGATCAACAATCCGACGGTCAATGAAATTTTTTCATCAATATCATTTCAAAATCTCATATTAGATTATACTTTTCGTTTCTTTTTGTAATATTATTATGAATCACGTTCAATTAATTTTTAATTTATTTGGTCGGCTTGAGACAATACTGATAAATAAATGCAAAAAACATAGTTTCCGTGTATTTCAATTATTAACATGACGTAATTATAGTATAATTGAACACAACAAATATACCCAGTCGTTTGTATCGAATCAAAAACGAACCCAATTATCTAAACACCGTGTCGGTCTTACCCCACCCAAAAACTGTCGGTCTTGCCCCAACAGCGCCCATTTTTGTTAAATGCTCAATTAACAGTATAGAAATACTCCAACTAATCTTCAATACATACAAATAACGATATGGAGAGTAGAATAGAATGTGTGACAAAAAAACTGTTCATTTTCAAAGCTTTTGTGTTATTAAAACCTTAAAATGTCTGAAGTAAAAATAACATCCAAAAGCGCATCAACTTTGCTTTCGCTTGTTTTGTTTATTTTGTTGACGTTTATGAACCCATATGGCATCGATATGTATCGAAATGCCAAAAATAATCGTACTAATAATATCCTGTCATTATTGTATGATTTAAAATTTGATATCTGGGAAAAGTCGTGGGGTGTCGGGCTTACCCAGGGTGTCGGGCTTCCCCCCAGTTCCCCTACGTAATTTCTAAGACTCTGAAATTTTCATTCGCATCGTTGAAGTAGAGAAGAAATATGAGCTGTATAAGGTGGCTTCATTATGAAATACTAGAGAAGAGTTGTACGCAACCACTTGGTTCACATTGGGTTGACGAGAAATAAAACTGGAAATATCGAAAGGGTGAATCGCCGAAACCAAGCTTCATTTTATTTAGGTGATGGAAAAAATCGTGACAGATTCGGTCCGAATACTGCAAATAAATAGAAAACTGTTTTCCACGCTTCCAGATTCTGGCTTGTGAAATTAGGTATCACAAATCTTCTATATATTACAGAAGTACTTATGCTTTTGTTGTATAGGGAATAATATTTTTTCGTACCCAAGATCACTGACCCTGAGAATACTGCAATACTAAATCAACCAACCAGTGCAGTAAATTGTGTTATTCTTTTAGGCAGATATTGTTATTCCTGATTCTGTTCTCCTTGCAGTGTGAGTTTTTTTTTTACGTAGGACTACGTCTTTGTTTTCGATATGGGGGTGCACTTTGCAAATTCAACAAAAATGGTATGTAACGAAAAGTGGTCCAATTTTAAACGCTTATAATTCAGCCATCTTACGGTAAATTTTCAAATTTTTTGCACAACTCGCTCAGAAATACTTCTAAGAATAGATTCCAATAGATAAACCCAAAGATTTTTGATATCATGGCATTAGAATTTTCTATAATGTTCAACATAGTCAAAATACCACGCATTTGCACACAGAAGGCTGCGCTTCCCTAGTCTGGCACGACAGATTTATGTACCTAACGCGCAACGTTTCTACGAATGACGTCATCATCGACTATTTAAAGAGAAGATTTGGTCGGGCAAGCTCAGTTGCCTCTTGGACAGCAGGCAGAGCAGAGCACTGCGCTGCATGCTCCCACAGCCAGTGTAGCAGAGGCTCTTTGGCACCACCCATCACCACCAGCGTTGACTCATTTTGCTTGGTGCGTATCTTCCATTCGTGTACGGACACGATGTACTGGCACAGCTTTTTGATTCAAGCACGGTACACCGTTCGCTTGGGTTTATTGTTTGAGGCGAATGTGTAGGTATATCCAAGTGTTGCGTGTATGATAGAAATCTGAGTTTTCGTTGCGCGAAGCGAAAGCTTTCGGTTTTTTTTGCGTTGTCGTCTCCATGACAGGCAAAGGAGACAAAAACTTTCTTAGCAACAAATTCACGCGAATGGATAGAAGAAAGTGCAACGAAGGTTTATTATTTACGTTTCATCAATTTATTGATTCCACGAGATTCATTTCCACTCAACCTATCCCACTTTGATTCTATCATTACATAGGTACTACTAAGCCTATTTATGAATGGATGCACTGTTACTCAAAAACTCGCTGCAAAAATGCATCCAAGTCCATCCATAAAACTATTTTCGATTCTTGTATATGTTTTGCTT
The DNA here is from genome assembly GCF_030247195.1 of Topomyia yanbarensis. Lineage (NCBI taxonomy): Eukaryota > Metazoa > Arthropoda > Insecta > Diptera > Culicidae > Topomyia > Topomyia yanbarensis. The sequence continues at coordinate 78,995,251 of NC_080672.1, forward strand.
CGATATATGATTAAGACCAGTGCATTCGCTACATTTATGTGTACTTTAGGAAAATTACAATAACGGCAAAATAAAACTATAAAGCTTGTCCTATACAAGAACTGTGACTGTATTGTCTAAAACATGATTTTAAGCATCGGTCTGGTTGTTTACCGCACACAATATAAAACTTTTTAAAATTTTAAAGCAGTTCCAGATATTAGTTCGGTTTTCCATCGCAGTTTTCTGTCTGCTTTCTTTAATCGGATTCGATCGCTCATTGTAGATAAAATGACCTGATGAGCAAGACGGTTTGATTCATGAAGTGAATTGTAGAAAGAAATGTTTGATTAATTATTAATCCAAATGTAATAAGAAATTAAATATTTCACGTATTGCAGTCCTACGTCTGCAATTCGTACAACCCCATAAGGCTGTCCCTTGTAGTTTTTTCAAATAGACAATATCATGTCGGAAATCAGCGTATAAAATATCCTGCATGTAATCACCACCAGCATTAGTTTCAGTTTGTTACTGAGTTAATTTGTAATGGCCAATACACGCCGTCATAGCTCTCGAAGGCTCGCGCGCGCCTTTGTAAAAATATTCGATTAAGTGCCATGCACCGCGTGGTGCATACGGAGTGCACTTCTCCTCTCGTGACCCAACCATTTTCCATCGTTTTTTGTCATTTGAATGCGCGCTCTTTCTCACCCTCCACTTACCGGCTCTCGACTTTACACACCGGCAACAATGCGGGAGGACGCTACATAGTTGCAAGTGACTCTGCTGCCGACTTGAATAGAGAGTCAATTACTTACGAACGATGTGTGTGTGTGCTGTTGTCAATAAGTGAGAAACTGGATACGCAGGGCACGCATCTATATCCAAATTTTAGAATTATTGTGCAGCGAAGCAATACTGTTTTAACGTACATTTCATTTTTTCGCTTCTTCCAGAATTTTGCCACCCCTGTAATGCAGAAACTGGCACCTGGTCAGAAAATAATCACAATGAACAATCCAAGTAAGTCCCATGGTTCCACCTAAACAGGCAAAGATTACGTTTAAACCAATCCCCTCTTCCTGCTTCCAGAACTGCACATTGTAAACTCATCTGCATCTAAAAGCGCCAACGGCAAACCACTGGTACGATTGTCACCTTCACAGTTGGTAGGTTTTCACATTCTAGAAACAAATCGTGACCTCACTCATCGACCTCCCCTTAACGTGCAGGGTCAACTGAAGCTCATCGCAGCTCCCGGTCAGCTCGGTGGCACACCCATCTCCGGTAGAAACCTAACCGCCATGCTAGCGCCTTCGACCTCGGTCTCCCCGTCCACATCAGCAGCTACAGTGGTAGCTCCGACAGCATCCTCATCCTATGTCAGCACAAATCAGGTGACAAGCGGTTCCATCGTGACCATGCCTGTGACCCGACTCCCACCACCACCGCCGGCACCGGCGCGTGGCTCGAAGGGATCTCAACAGGCTCATGCCAATCAGCACCACAACCAGACACAGTACAATTACGGTAAGAAGGCCGCGGCCAGTCAGATTCACACGCCGGCGTCCCGGCGGAGGAAGACGGACAAAATTGGTCGCGGACTTCGGCACTTTTCCATGAAGGTGTGTGAGAAGGTGAAGGAAAAGGGAACCACCACCTATAACGAAGTGGCAGATGAACTGGTCGCCGAGGAAACTCAGAGCCACCCGGGGGTGGACCCAGCATCCTACGATCAGAAGAACATCCGCCGGCGGGTGTACGACGCATTAAACGTCCTGATGGCGATGAACATCATTTCCAAGGAGAAGAAGGAAATCCGCTGGCACGGTCTGCCCACCAGCAGCGTCCAGGAGTGTGACGATCTAGAGAAGGAGAACGAGCAGGCCCGCAAACGGATCGAACTGAAGCAGCAACAGCTGAGAGAGCTGATCCTGCAGCATGTAGCGTTCAAGTCGCTGGTCGCACGGAACCAGGAGAACGAGGACCGGGGTCTCATACCGAACCCCAACTCCGCCATTCAGTTGCCATTCATTATTGTAAATACGGAAAAGAAGACTCACATCAACTGTAGTATTTCGAACGATAAGTAAGTTGGTTAGAATAGCTGGAATGATGACCCTTTGTGAATCGATTAATTATTTTACAGATCGGAATTTTCGTTCAAATTCGACAACACCTTTGAGATTCATGACGATCTGGAGGTATTGAAAAGAATGGGGTTATTGCTAGGTAAGGCTTCGAACTCTTCTAGGATTGGTGTACTACTTGGGAGAATAATATTTTTTCCTACAATTTAACAGGCCTCGATAAGGGAAAGTGTACCGTTGAAGATATTTCGAAGATCAAGTCGATGGTTCCGAAGTCGCTGGAGAAGTACATTGAAGGTAAGTTTTAGCAAGAAATTGGAAATTATTTATTTTCAAACAAATTTCTTATTTTATTATTACTATTATTTGTTTGTGAGGCGTTAACGTCATTCACCTGGAACTAATAGAAATCCGCGCATTGAAAATTTTATCAGCGTATAGTATTTTTTTATTAGCGTATTGCAAAGACGATAAAACTCCTCAAAAAAAATATCTATATCTTAGGAAATAAAATGTTCCTGATATATGTATACTTCAAGGAGAATCATGTCTATTTCCTTACCCTATAAAAATGAGAAACGACAGGGATCATGAATGAAGCTCAAAAGTGAATGTATATGTGTGTGCATATCGCTATGAAAAGTACCACCTTTACCCGGAAGTCTGGCAACCAGGCACAATCCAGCGAAGTAAATGACGGTGTCAGGCGACCCTGAAGCCGAGCCTGTAGGTCGTACAGAGTAATTTTGACAAAGAGCGTGGCAGGCTGAACTTTGCGCAACAAATTTATCACTATCTTAGGAATTTTAATAATATATTAATTATATTATCAGCGAATGTATCGCTTTGAATTCTGTGTTGGATCTGGCAAAAAAAGTAGCTATACGGTAAGAGAAGATAATTTATACTTCAGCTGTTCGGACATAACCCTGAAGTAATTTTCCACAGATAACGGCTGAGTAAAATCTATTTTTCCAGTGCTAACGATTAAGTTTAGGCAACCAATTTATGCTGTACCTCAAAGAATGGGAAGATTCACTTCCACGTCTTCCTGATTACTATTATCTTAATGCAAGTAAATTCTTTTAGCCTTAAGCAGTCGCTACGAACACGCGCTGTTGTAAAGATATTCCGAAATATATTCCAACATCCCCAAATCCGATGGAGATTGCAGAGTAAGGTCACGACTGCGGGTCGTGCGACCGACCGAATTCAGCCGATGTCGGGATGGTGGCTTGTGATGCGTACGGGGTTTGCATCAATACATTTGTGCTGGTCTGCCTCCCGGAGTGTCAAATCGTGCGTGGCATTGTCCTACGTGCCAGCCCTCGCCGCCTCTAGCAACCAAGAAGAATGAGTCCGGTATGCAGGAAAAAGGGAAAGGTTGTCCTCAAGGTCGGAACGAATAGATTGCAAGCTGAAACACCGAAAAGAAACGCCGCAGCTCATGCAGAGCGAATCTAGAGCTAGGAGGCACGCAGTTTGAGGCAGAGCGGATCCAGATGCAGAAAGAGCAGGCGTTGAAGAGTAAGGAACTCGCTGCCCTTGAGAAGTATCTACACCAGAAGCGCGAACTTGACGAGCAACTTTGTGAGACTGGCACTGGATCAAGCATTCGTGCTGCTCATTCCATTAGGCTCAGTCTGGAGAACCAAAAAATTGACTCTAAGCAACAGTCAAATATGTCTTTGTTTTTGTCTACTCTTTGAGAACGGATAGCAACGACCGATCGATTGGCCCTTCGTTTGTGCCTGTAGCCGGCAGAGCAAAATGGGTGGAATGGTGGGTTAAGAGTCAGCGCAATCCGGGGTCAGTTATGAAAGGTGTGCCACGGTCGATGTTGCAAGCCATCAAGGACAGCGCAAAACTTAATTCCGCCTGATGATTCGCGATATCAGCAGGTATCACATCGAAAGGTATCGAGGGACCTGAGACCACAGGATGACAAAATTTCACTGACAAGAACGTAAAATGGAAGAACAAGCCGCTCGGGCGGAGGTCAAGCTGGTAGGGTCGTATGCGAATCAGTTGGCTGCTAGACAGATCTGGCCAAAGAAATTACCGATATTTTCGGGTGTTCTAGAAGAATTTCCGTGTCTGCTAATGATGCGTGTGGTTTCACCGATGTCGAAAACCTCATTCGACTTCGTCAGTGTTTGCGAGGGCCAGCGCGAGAGGCGGTTGTAACGCAATTAATGTCCCCGCATAGCGTGCAGTCAATCCTTGAAACTCTGAACAGAGCTGCTGGTAGAAAATTTGCTAGCGAAAGTCCGGTATGTTGAAGCGCCGAACCCAGAAAGACTGGACACCTTAATTAACTTCGGCATGACGGTGCAGCAGTTATCCGACCACCTCGAAGCAACGAACCTGCAAGCACACTTGACAAATCCAACGCTATTAGAGGAGCTAGTTGGTAAGCTTCCGGTAGCGATCAAGTTGGATTGGATGCGACATAAGAGAGGTTTCTACGAACCGTCCTTGAAAGAGTTCGGTATGTTCATTGGCAGGTTGGCAATGGACGCGAGTGAAGTTACCACAATGACGCAGTCAAAGAGAAAATTTGATTAACAAGAGAAAGGGAAGTCGCGAGAAAGGGATCATGGCGGATGGAAAAGTGAAACCGTTCAACTCCCGAGTAGCCGATCGATGACCCTCCATCGATTGAAAAGCTCAGAAACCAAGTTGGTCAGAAATCCAGAGCTAAGGAATAATGTTAACCAACAGATTTCGGCATACATCCAAAAAATGGTATGCGCACAAAGCATCAAAAGCAGAGCTTGCTGACGCGAATGCATCCAGGATTTGGTATCTACCATTGAACGCGGTTCTGCATCCAAGAGAGCCGAACATTAAGCGACTCGTGTGGGATGCAGCTGCTCAGGTGAAAGGTGTGTCGCTAAATTCCCAGATTTTGAAAGGACCCGATTTCTCACTACAATGTCGTCTGTGATATGCAAGTTTGGAGAACATCGCATCGATTTCGGAGGCGATATTCGCGAGATGTTCCATCAAATCAGAATAAGACATGTGGGCAAGCATTCTAAGCGGTTTCTTTTTCGCTTCGATCCGGATCAGCCAGCAGATGACTATGTGATGGACGTAGCCACATTCGGGGCGAGATGCTCACCAGACTCCTCCCAGTACATTGGGCCCTATTCTCAAAATTTCCTTCTAGTTACCAGGTGACGTGATTGTGAGAATAGGGCCCAATGAGAAAAAAAAAAGGCGGAAGTGTCTGTGGGGCAGTATTCTGAAGCTGCGATGGCCATCATCATTAAAACCTAGATGGATGACTACTTCGACAGCGCGGAAGCATCAACTCGAGCGGTTTAAGTGAAAACTGTCCACAGCTATGCAGGGTTCGAGATGAGAAAATGAGTGAGCAGAAGTCACAAAGTTCTGGAGGTACTTGGAGAAACGGCGTTCATCAGCCCCTCTCGTTTGTTTGTAACAAAGCAGAGATGTGGAAAAGAGTTTTGAGAATGATGTGGGATCCTAACAACGACATAGTCTTGTTCTCTGTCAGCATGCGAGAAACTCCGGAACTATGTATCTTAGGAGAAAGATGAGCGACCAAACGCTGCTTAATGTGTCAATTTGACCCACTTGGACTCTTGACCCCTTACGTAATACATTGTCGTGAGCTGATCCAGAATGCTTAGTGCTCTGTTATTTTGTGTGATGAGGAAATGCTCGATCCGGAGTTTGAGATATTGAAACAATGGACCACTGTTTTCCCAGGAATAAAAGAATTACCGATTCCTCGGTATTCACCCTCACCCGTCCTTCGGAGTCTAAAGTAGACACGATATCCCGCCAAGATCCGTCTCTGAACTTCTCTGCTGGTATCATTGTCGGCGGTTACATACACGAATTCGTCGACCATCTCGATTTCGTCACCGTCAATCCGAACTCGGGATGGGAGGTTCACATTGTCGTCTCTAGAACCTCTTCCTCTCATGTATTATGTCTTCGAAACGTTGATGGCAAGTCCAATCCTGCTGGTCTCAGCTTTCAGTCTGATATACGTTTCCGACATCGCATCAAAGTTCCGTGCCATTATGTCAATGTCGTCGGCGAAGCCAAGAAGGTGGACGGACTTCCTGAAGATCGTGCCACTCGTGTCTATCCCCGCTCTGCTTATTACACCTTCTAACGCAACGTTGAACAGCAGGCACGATAGACCATCACCTTGCCGTAATCCTCTTCGAGATTCAAAGGGACTCGAGAGTGTTGTATTCTAAACCTGGCATGAAATATCCTAAAAAAAACTTGTTTACTTGTGCAAATCGGTTCTTCAATGTTGAAAAAGGATACATCCAGCTGGCGCACCCTGTAAATGAATGAATATGACAATAAAACATATATTCTTCGTGCTGATATGACTGCGGAAAATTGATAACTGCGTTTGAATTCTTCTTGCCAATAGCCGATTCTCAACCCTCATACTTCATTCAAAAGACATCATTCACTCAGACAAGACTATGCGTATTCCCCACGCGCAATGATTACCCAGTGGATTAGGTTCCTAGTTGGTCAAATAAACACTAAACAGCAAAGAAAATAGTTTGCTAAGTTTACAAAACCTTTAAAATTACATACGAAAAAATATGTACAATTTGGAATATAACGAAATGCTTAGTTATTTACCTTAACATAAGATCGGCAAAAAACTAGTCGCATAACCAAGATGGTTCATTTTGAAATATAGCACTGCAGATGAATCATATTATAAAAATAAGTTATAAGGGATGCGGACGAGAACAGCTGACCACCCACCGCCAATATTTTCCAGAAAGTACCAAATCTGAAAACTAATTTCCAGAAAACAAATTCCAGAAAATTTGTCCCCAGCAAGGAACCAAAACCCAGAAAACTTTCTGTCAAAAGGTATCAAAACTCAGTAAATTATTTGGCCGAAAATTCAATTTTTTCAACCAAGTTTATTATGTTCACTAATATTAGTGCATGGCAATGCGTAGTTAATATAAATGCGGGTATTGTTTTCATTTTTTCTCAATGTACTATTCGGAAAGTGTTTGTCTATGACTGAATAGTTTGTCGGGTTCAGGCGTTCATTTGAGCAACGTAACGTGTGAAGTAATGAACAGTTACATGAAGTATTTGTGTACCATAACGAGTCAAAATTTGGCCGAATAAATCTTGAAGCTTTTCTTTTAAGTGTACCCCTGTTACTAACACAGTAAAAGTTGACAGTTTCAGGATAGTTTGTTTCGAAGCTAAAAGGTCCGAAGTGGTAAGAAGATAAAAGCCGGAAACCGCAACGACGACAAAAAGGTTAGCAATGGTTTCAAGCGCAATACCAACCGCTTCCTCCGAGATGTCACGAACAAGCTTGGGATATCGTGGAAGCCTGTATGAAATATCTGGCTTCGCTGGCTTTCTTAACCTGTGGTTTAAAAGGCAACATTTTCACTGTAACCTGGAACGTCAAACAGGAATGTCTTCATTGACAAGGTCGTCATATGAATACTATCAATGTAACGCATCAAATAAGAAACTTTGATCCTGGTCACTGTTAAAGGGCGAACACGAAATTATTGCGACACCGAAAATGTCATGCCAATTTTCTTATAATGTTTAAAATCAAACCAAAATTTTAGGGTAGTTTTATACATATATTTACTTCAAAAATCAAAAGAAAACTTAATCGATGGAGCCTTGAGTGTAAAATTGAACGCATTTTCGCTTGATGCCCTCCATCAAAGTCTTTACAGTGTCATGCGGACCAGTTTCTCAGTTTTTTCCCTTTTCTTAACATGTCCTTCTCGTCTTTGACTGTCTTCTTGCTCTTCCGAAGTTCCCGCTTCATCATTGCCCAGTACTGCTCCACCGGGCGCAGCTCCGGACAGTTTGGCGGATTCATGTCCTTTGGAACAAAATGGACAGAATTGGCCTCATACCACTCCAGGACACTTTTGCAATACAGTCGTGATTCGCTGGTTGGACATTTTTTAACTGGACCGCTTTTTAGTTGGACCTCCGCTAGTTGGACCATTGTCCAACTAAAAAGCATCCGAACGTCAAAATCTCATGTCAAATTTACTTTGACAATCAATCTGACAGTATTTAGAGATGTGAACATATGCATTTACACTACCAACATCTCCTCTGGAGAGTTTTTGACATTTGTCAATCGGTCCAACTAGCGAATCAAATTCGTTAGTTGGACAAGGCTGTGGCCCAACCAGCGAATCACGACTGTAGTGGCATGATGCCCAATCTGGCCAAAATAGCGGAGCTTCGTCGTGCTGCTGCAAGAACGGCAAAAGGCGCTTCTCGAGGCACTCAGATTTGTAGATCTCGCCATTTACTGTGCCCTTTGTCACGAAAGGCTCGCTCCTCAGTCCGCAAGAGCAGATGGCCTGCCAAATGAGATATTTGGAGGCGAACTTCGACATTTTCTTTTTGTTCTCCGGTCCCGGTTTTCACAATTTGACACAACAGGAAAAAACAGAAATACTGCTATTGTATAATGCTGGTAACAGTACACTCTTCGATGGGAGCAAAATGGCCAATAGTCTAAATATGATCATTATTTTTTATCAAGATTTTTTACAATTAAAAAGATGGGTGGGTAATGTTTAGGACATAACCGGAGTGTCGTGACTACTCGTTTGACTTGTAATTCAAATCGAATGATACTCAATGAAATATGTGGGAAGGTTTCAAGTTATTCTTTATAATAATTATGGTGGTTCTGAAAAGAACCTTTGTTGTTGGCGTCTGCGTTGATTGGGGATGCGCTGGATTCTAAGCTCGTTGAGACATTCATTCATGAAATGAATAAATTTCATATTTTCTTGCTTTGAAATATCAATGTAAAAATCTCTCGAAACGACCATCGGAATCTTTTTCCTAGCGTACAGAAATGAACACGCTTAGCGAAAAACTAGGGGCGGGTAATGTCCGGGACATAACCACGATGATCATATTCTTAAAATTCTGCTTGTATCTCTTTCAAATGGCTAAAGTTTACGCATTAAGTTCAATTTACCGGGCTCAGCGAAATTTTCCTGGCGATCCCGTTCGTTAGTATATTCAGCAAAACAATTTTATTGCCGAGTTCTCCGCATTGAATACAGGTGGGGGGGGGGGGGAAGGGGAGGAGTTGCTTCTCTAATCTTCCGGTCATCACATCGCATGCTTTGGTATTGTTAGTATGAATAACAAACATGAAGATGTGACACAAGGCGCCAACAGCGCACTAAAATCCTGTCAATCCTATTTTTCATTGGATTGTCTGCTCTAAATATATCACCAGGGGACCAACGTAACGTAACGTAACGAGATAAAAACTAAAAATGAATTTTAGACGTATCAGAGGATCAGGGATAAAAAAAAACGAACAACATTGCTTATGAATGGCCCCCACACAAAGAATATTCCATAACGAATATCACGTAACATCGGTGACAGAGCATTGGGATCAAGGCCAAGTCCCCCCTGGGTCGTGCAAAACTGAGAAGCAACATCAATTTAGGCACAGATAGCAGACGTCCATTTATTTTCATTTTGTTTTGTTTTGTCTTTTCATTTGTTTCTCCTGCTATGATGTCTAAATCGATCGAGCGTGACGGCCAAGGAAACGGAAAGCCAGTGGCCCAAACAGACCAGGAACAGGAGGGAGGACTACGAACAAGGGAAACCGACAACAGAGGAGAAATCGTTTATTTATTTATTATAGCTACGATACTAATCACAATTGTTTTGCTTTTCTTGTTTCGTTTCAGCAAACCAAAATCTATACGGATTAGCACATACGAACAGTTAGGCTTTGTAGGTTCTCATCTTGAGAAATGACAATGACACTGTACGAGATGGCGCTGGGCCTGTGGCCTTCGACTGGCATGGTCCATTCTCATTGATTCGGAAGTCTTCTTGGCTGGTTGGTAGATATGTGCTCCTACTTGCAAGTTGATCAATTCACTTGGGTGGGGGACATGTGGATCCTACTAGTTGTCGACTCTTTTGATCGTGAGTATGAGGCTAGTTCAGGAAAGGAGTGCAGGACTGGCGCCTAGGAGATAGTTAATTATTCAGGACTTGTTCTTATGATTACTAAACTCGACCAAGCACACCGGCTCTCAGAAATGATAAGCAACCCTTTCGGGTCGGTGTGGTCTATTCGAGTCGAACCAGGCGGACATTCGGTTCTAGCAAACTTTATGGTTAATAGTGGATAAATATTTCTTATGCCTTTATTGGCAGAGATTCTTTTTGCGAAATCCTAAAATACCACTGGTATAGCTACTCAGGATAATAATAATAGAAAAATTAAGGGTTTGCCTGGTCCATAATGTAATGAATATGTATATTGACTAGGACAGGGATAATCGAGTTATGTTATAAGATAGAGAAGAAACAGCACAGTTGAAGGAAAAGTATTCGCGAGTTAGGACAAATACTGCTAGTATGTTTACCGTTTCAATTAATAGTCGATTGATCTGCTTCGGACCTAGGAGACAAAAAGGAGATTAGGAAGAGACAGAAGCGGATTCAATGCAAAATTTGCCAATATGACGTTGACCCCAAGGTGATGGTAGGATTATTTTCCATAGGGTGACAGACTAGATGACACGACGTTACACGCTCTGAACTTGCGCCAAATAGTTTGTATGTATGTATGAAATTCGCGGACATCACGGCTGACTGCGATCTCTAATTTACTTAACAGTCGATTGATCCGCTTCTGACCTAGGGGACCCATGAGGAGATCAGGAAGAAAATAGAAGCGGAATCAATGCGAAGTTTTAATTGCATCACTGACGACTTAGCACGCGTTGTTAGGAGCAGGATACATTGGACCAGACAAAACAGAGAACTTGACGTTACGTTAAGCTGCAGTCCCATCTTCCCGATAAAAAAAAAAAAAAAAACTGATCACAATTATTTTGCTTTTCTTGTCTCGTTTCAGCAAACCAAAATCTCTTTACTATCTCTTCATTTTCTGTCTCCAACTATCCTCTATGTAATGTATCTGAAACTTGTGGGACTGGTTAATAGCCGGCGCCTGCTTGTGGAAGAAACTGGTGTGCTATACGGACTAGCACATACGAACAGTTAGGCTTTGTAGGTCCTCATCTTGACAGAGTCTAGATGGGCGGATGAACGTCTGCCAGGGTGTGGGCTGAGAAATGACAATGACAATGAGTTCTCCGCATTGAATACAGGTCAATAATTTCATATAATGATTTCAACAAGCAGACAATGTACATGTATGACCGGTGGGAGTGTTCTGAAGTGTTTTAGTGGAGGTAGCAACATAAAATCGTGTATTGGACATTTTACAATGATTCTCCTTAACCCTGCAAAACCACGGGGTTGGCAGCAGAGGGTTAAGTTGTTTGGAAGAGATGACAGTTAATATATGATAACTAAAAATATAAAATTGTTCTATAAATTGCAAAGTTATTGCCACGTTGACCTTAAAATTTGTCATTTCATTCATATAGGAACAATCATTGAAATTATGTCAATTTATGCTTTGCAAGATTTGAAATAACTTCGAAGTGGTCACCCGACACAACACCCCTGTTATGTCATATACATTACCAACCCATCTTTTTCCATTTTTCATTTGTCCTAATAAGGACGGTTTGTAGATAACTATGTTGATACAAGATGAGAATCTTTTGAAACTATTCAAACCTTGCCGACGATTGTTTTTACTTCGTGTATACATACGGACTTTCCCCTTTCGCAGCTCACACCGAATGAGCACGCTTTGCATCAAGGCGTTCCTATTTATTGACTTTTCAATGCAGATGGAAGGCCATCCTTTTGTGCGATAAATGAAAATATTTTCATCATTCGTTTTGGTGTAGCTTTCGCTTAGTGGCAGAGTTGCCACATTCACTGATTTTCTTGGAAGGATTTGCAAAAACCTTCGGGTTTGTAGATCGATTTGAAAAATATTTTCTTATATAATTATTTTTAATTATACAAATTAATAAAAAGAACTTCCTAATAAAATTCTTTTTCCATTATATATTCATCCTAAGGACGTATACAACTATGACACAAATCCATCTACAATTAACCCATTCATGCCCATGTTGTTTGTGGACAACAACGTTTTTAAATAACTGTAACTTTTGATTGAGGCGCGATTTGCTCACAAAAATAAGTAAGATTCATTAATGTGATTATTACCTTTAATTTGAGCATTAACAGTTGCAAGGATCAGCTCTAGAACTAAAGTTATTGCAATTAGTCTGATTGAATTCCGATGGAGCAGTGCTGTCAGGGACAGTTTACGTTGAGGACGGAAAATGATTTTTTCATATATCTTCGTTATGGTGCAATATTATTGAAAACTGATAAAACTTATCAATTTAGACTGTCGTTGGCTACGTTTTCCACGTAATTGGACTATTGTAATTATTCTAGGAGAATTGTATTGAGCATAAGAAGGTAAAAATTCATCAGATTCTAGCACTGCCATGGAAGCACCTATCTTTTGAAAATAGGCTTTTCGTGTTTCTTGAACTAATCGTTTTCAAGGAAAAATAGTTTTGAAACCCTAGATGCATTAGAAAAAAGTTGGGCATGAAAGGGTTAACAGCGCTAACGGAAAATAAGCACCACTAATTCTTTACAAGTATTTTGTTAGTCCTGAAAAGGACTGTTGGCAACATTAGAGACGCGTGAATTTACTTATCTTGTTCGGGCAGCTTTCTTGGCAGGTTTGGCTTGTTCGCTGCAGCCTTCGATGTTTTGGTGGCATTTTTAGTGGCAGTTATTACCGCCTTTTCAGTGACTGCGTTTCTTAGCCTTTGGCTTTTTGGCCTTCTCACCGCCACCACCTCCACCAACGTTTTTCTTCTCTCTGGTGGTAGCCGATTTGATTAGTCGTCCGATGCAGCTTCTCACGACCACGCACGTCTGTTATGCACTGCGTCTTACACACGTCTGGCTTTGAGAAAAGCTGCGACACCCTTATTTATAGGTTTTATCATTAATGTTGATTCTCATTTAAAGTAGTTTTTGAACTATTTAAACAAATTTTATATAGCAAACAACGTATCGGAGGCAAGCGTTGAACGTTTTCCTTCCGATTTATGAAACAAGATTGGCAATCCGTTTAGTAGAAGAAAAGTTATTAAGGTTCAAAATGTACGTAACGCTTTCGCTAATATGCACTACTATCGCTTTCTCGCTTGTTCCCGTGGCGTGCATGAGCCTTTCCTTTCCGTCCGGCTTCTAATGGCTTAACCAAAACTAATATGCCGGCTTTCCCCCACCAACTGCTCTCGTCAAGCAACCCAATACGAATCATCATGGGAACAAACATGTAGTGGACCTATATATAAACTTTTCAATATTTTATTGTTCGGTTGCTGCACCATATTGACGGCTCTGTGCGGGATGGGCTGAAAATTTTCACTTTTCCGAGTCGTTTTCGAAAGATTTTTCAAAACACTATTTTTCCGTTGATAATGAATGTCCTACATATTCCAAAATTTAATACAACATTGGTACAAATATTTTCGACAAAATGCCGAAGAAATTGATTAAATCCATTCAGTACAACAAAAGATATAAGCGTTCAAAATCTTACATCATTTTTCTTTCGAAATTTTGAAAAGGGGCCCCTATATTGAAACGTAAGTCGTTAGTCACGACAAAAGAAATTTGGGTGCTTTCACCATCTTCTGAATAGCCGTGTGGTATCCGGCGGCCGAAATCTCTCGAAGTATTTCAGCCATGAATTGAAGTTCCCATGTCGTTAGAGGCGACAAACAACAGATGTGGCTGTGGTCCACTAGGAGGTTGATAACAGTCTATTAGTTTTCTCCTGACAATCCAGCCTAGAGGCCGTGTAGCATCCGACGGGTTGAAGTTTCTCAGCCAACAATTGATCCACTGGGTTCCAGATCTCACGTCGTAAGAGGCGGCTGGAAACAGGAGTCCTCGAGTCGAAGTATTTCTCCATGCCGAGGACTGAATGGCTGGCATGATTAAAATATGCCAGTCGTGCACGGAGTGTCGTGGGTATTATCCTTGCTGTGTTAAGCGAATCTCTTACACAGTGGACGTTTTTGGGATTCAAATGATGTTCATGTCACTATTGCCTATTTCGGGGTTCGCCATAGGCGATTATAACCCAACCGGTTTGGTATCTTCTAGTTGCTGTACAATGAAAAGGGGCAATACTCTGATCGACTATTCGAGTAACACAAATTAATCTTCAGCATAAACGTACAGCAAATAAGAATCTATCCCGTTTTTACTTTCAGAAAGAAAAAGCTTTCATAGCTTCAAGAACCGTATTTCCACGAAGGAAACTTTTAGGTTGGAAAGCTACTTAACCCCGTCTTCGTAGCATACAATAAATCATCGTGAAATGCCTCTTGCATGTAAACTAGTGAATAGTGCTATCAATCTTCTATCAGACCTCACAACTCGTAATATTTGGGCTGTCACAGTCTATTATTCGGCATATTCACCACATAATGAAACATAATCTTCTGATAACATCATCCACCATACAATTTGAGGCAGCTCAGATATCAATTGGAGAGGCACCGAATTGATGGACTATTTAAGCAGCACAAATTTGCATATATTTAATGTATAGGAAATCACCCAACATTTGCACAATCTGGCAGAGAAGAGGTGTTAGATATAACTCTCTGCTCTAACGTTATTACACATGCGTTGACAAACTGGCAACAAGCTCGAACCGTTGTTATCTGATCAGAAGTACATCGTCTTTGATTATTTAAACGACTAGATGTAGCAACCTCTTGCAGTTCTTTTGAATAAGTGGTGGAAAAAATTAGATTTAATTGTGTGGACTTTGCTAATTGTAAATTCCCACTCTTTTTAATTAAACCGTTGATGCATATAGATCCTTTTCGGATTTTCGGGGAATTAAAAATTGAGTCACTGCTGGTAGTTGCGAGAAGCGTGCTCTGGTTTTCTGGAGAACAATTCTTACTGGGGAAAACATCGGTGTTTTAGTTTCTGGGGAAAGATTTTCGGGGGAGCCGGTTGATATATATACACCCGACTGAAGGTTGAAGCAAAATGAATTAGACTGCTCGTGAATGCGTCAAAAACAAAATACACGAGAGCAAAAGGTTCGAAGAATGAAACATTATGCCCCCTACCAAAGAATATCAATTAATGCTGGCGATATCGAGGTGTTTCATGAGTTCGTATAGCTGGGCTCACTGGGCTTTTCGAAACTAATCCGATAGGTACAAGGAAGAGCGGTGTACAGCGAGCAACAGGATCGACCAAGTTGAAGAGGAACTTCGTGTCCCGCGAGACTGGCGCAAACAGCCATAGGCCAAGTAAACTGGAGACAACTTTCTGATACCAAATATCAAAAAACTTCGCAGCCTTATACTGATTAGAGAGTGAGAGAGAGAAAGAGAAGAGAGAGGGATAACGAGATGTAACTGTCAAATTTATTCCTAAAGGAGGGCTCAAGCTATGAAGAAGCCAAAAGTTTGAGGCCTATCAGCGTAAGTTCTTTTCTTCTAAAATTGACTATCCGCTGCCCAAAATGCAACATGCATATCAGCGCAGAAATTCACGATCACTCTGCTCTACCATGTTGTTTACAACAGTGGAAAGGCTCTCACACAAGCGATCAAGCTCGGCGGTATTCCTAAATACGGAGGGGTTTTGATAATGTGTCCTTTCTGTCTACACTGGAATCGACACGCGGTCATGGAGTATCTGCATGGATTAGATTACCGCGATGCTTAGTAATCACATTCTTTGCTCAACTATGTGACAGGCAGAGATAAGGCTGTCCTCATGGTGGCGTTCTTTCACTTTTGCTATGAAATCTAGTTGCCGATGACGTGCGTGCATGGCTTTCGGACAGTGCAAAAGAACTTTTGGAAAGACTTGAAACTGGCTATTCAACAGAGCCAGTCCGCAAACTTATCAACTTCTCCTCCGATACTAAGGCTGCAATCTCGAACCCCTAATCACGGTACAAATCGAAAAATTAAGCATTGTCAACACTATCTACCTTGTCTGGGTTCCCGGACATTCCGGTATTACTGGAAATGAAGGGGCTGAAGAAATGACCAGGGCCATGTGCGATTGACTTCATTGGTCCGCCCTACCAATTTCGACAAGTTAGATAAGAAAAAAAATATGGTCCTGGGCTTCGTCCGAGCACCGCAATTATTGAAGAAAGCTACAAACGTGTCGCCAAACAAGGGCGTTTCTAGAACAACCGTGTCCAGTGTTTTCAAAAAATCTCCAACATTTTTCGAAACTCCACAGCGGCATGCTAACCACGGGGCATTAACCGGCCACTGCAAACTCAATTATCACATGACAACTATTCAGCGCACTGAGTCATTTTCATGTGATCTTTGTGTATCCAACTACAGAAGCTCATGTCATCTAATATGAAACTACCCAGCAATAGTTTTGAAAATGTTTTTTAACATGTTTCAAATAAGTTTTAAAAAATATAAGACTACCTAAAGTGATTGATTTTTTTCTGAACATATTTCTGCTCTCCCCTTAGTGTACGGCCTTGGCATCGAGAACGACACGGAAGACTGGGACATGGCATCCGCTTACACAGGCCACGACTACGACGATAGCGTGCAGGACGCGGCTGATTTGATGTCCAGCGGCTATCAGGATAACACCAGCGAGCTCAACGAGGACAGTTTGATTTCCGAGGACGGACAGGATGGTTAGATTCGCGCAACACAATCCGAAATGGATGATGATGTTAGACGGGATTTCGGTTGTTATATTTTTTTTTTTAAATATTTTTGTTCGATCTGCTAAGTTCTCTAGCGCACCTGAATCCTTGCAGGAAGGACGGAAGGAATGCATCTTCTAGGTCTTAATCTAAATGTATGTAAAGGAGAAACGGTGGTTTAAGTGCACACGTTAAATAGATTTCGTGTCGCATGCCAACAGCATGCATCACTGGGAACCACAGAGGTGTGTTTAGCATAAAACTGAGAGTGCAGGGGTTAATGGTAAGACAAATAAAATAGCAGCAGAAACGCTATTTTTCAATCTTCTGCGAGGTTTTCAATCCTCATCAGCAGTAAGCAAACGTTACTCTTAAGAACGTTCAATGTGTAGCACATACACGGACACACACACAAATCGTTATTGTTAAAAATGCAAGCAACTCTTAGGAAGTATGAAAGGAGCTAATTTGATGTGCAAAAGTGAGCAGGTAACCGTAAAAACAAGAGCAGGAATGTTTTCGTTCAGAAAAAACCGAATGATTGAGGGAAGATGAAAAACTAAACCCTTCAAAAAATGACCTGGAATGAGACAAGAATGAAACAGTAACCTAGTTAATTAAAAATGCACCGGAGAGTACAGAAAACACTTTCACCTTACTTGATGCTTAAAATAGCAAAACCAATATCAGAAACCAGTCTAAGCTCCAGCGAGACTAGCAACTGGAATAGGTTCACGTTTCGTCATACAAATAACTAAGCGCTAAAGGAGCGAGGAATTAATGTTTCAGCTCCTACAAAACATCCCATTTACACAAGCAAACATCTCAGGCTTTTATTTCTGTCTACAAAACCAATTAATCAAAACTAGATTTTTGCATCATCGTTCACTACGTAGCTACTAGCTATAATAATACAAGCAAATAGTAAGTAGGAATTATATACCAAGCCATAAGTGTCATATTTTCTAGCAGCGTGTTATTTTCTACTGTTTTTTCATCTTTGTTTTTTCCAAAGCTATTTTATTATACGAGAATAAAAAAGACATTTTTCCCCTCTTCCAGTCTCATTGTCATTAACGAACCATGTAATAATTTAGCGGACTTAAGAACATTTCGTAGGAAACCATTCTGCAAAGCAAGACTCACTAGGGTATGGACTGCCCTGCATTTTTGGTTGATACCTGCTGTATTTGCTCCTAAAAAACTGCATCGATTTGAATCCATCCATTCAGTTGAATCGTGAGTTTAAGCCGCTTTCAACTGTTCAATGGGACGAAGAGTTACACGTAACAGTTATTCACAGGCCAGCCTGTCGACTGTCGTGGAATGGTTTTCAGCGAAATCCCCATCGAAGAAAGAATGGTACCATATAACTAGTTCGGGACATCCTTGCGTACTCACAAAAAATGATCATTGAGAAATCATTGCGCTTCACACACACACTTTGTTCACCATCCTAGCAGATTGATTGAACTTTTTGGAATAAACGGCAATATTTTAATCTTAAAATTATTAGCACCACAATTCTAGTGGAACCAACAAAGGGACGAACCTATTGCATGAGATTGTACATATTTATTGGGCTTAACTGTAATGGAATCTAAAATTCATAAACTGTATTATTAGGAAGATGCCACAAAGCTAGGGAGAAAGAGCCAATGCGAAAGAAATAGTATTCCGAAAGGACGCGTTTCAGGCAAAAAAAACTAATCGAAGCATTTGAATAAATGTATAAGTTTGTTTTTTTTATCGACAAATCGGTTGTTCAGAGAGAAATATAATTGAAACTCGTCTACATATAAAGACGGCTTTTTTATAGTTTCAACCCAGATTTTTGTTCTATAAGTAATGAAATAATAAAAGAGCTAAGCTAAATATCGTTTTGTTCTTGTTTATAAGCTTATATTTTTATGTCTTGAGTCTTTTATATTATCGTCACACGCAAGAGCGAAAGCATGGTACTCTCATCCATGCAATATCTTCACTCACTTTCGGAAGCGTACACCCATTACGCCAAAAATAAACGATCTTATCAAACAGCATTGAAACTGTACTACTGATATGTAATATTATTTTATTATAAGTAAAATTATGGTTTCTTTTTCAAGAGTAATGCTGGAAAGGTAACATTTATGATAAATTTTGACATTAAAATAATGAAGTAGTTTATGAAATTGTGTTTCCTTTGTCCGAAACGGGTTTAGTTCAACTAATTTACTCTAATAGTTCCAATCAATCTTATTTTGCAACACGAATAGTCGACTCTGTCATTATTTAGAATGCCTAACATTTACTTGGAAAAGCAATCAATCGTGCCGCGAGGGAATTGTGTGGATTACCCATTAAACACATAAATTGCGCAAATGGGGAGATTTTTTGAAGAAATATCCTAGACAGCAGATTCTCGGTATTGTCATCAATAAATAAACTACTGCTGACATAGTAAAGGATAACGTAGTTTATTAGATTTACTCCCATAATCTCACTTTAAACTAAATTTTCCTCATCTTCGTCGAACAGATCATCAAAATCTAGAAAAAAAGCAGAAGAAACACGTGAAATCATCGAAACAAAACTTGCCTCCCTAATTAACTGACCATTATAGAAATCTGCATGAACATCCTTTTCATTGGCAGCTAAATCCATCAGCAATCCAGTTGATCCCCCGGCCTAAGAGCAGATTTATACTGTACAAACGATTCAGATCTACCAGCACACGGACTAACTAACCTCTTCCAGGTCCATGAAAGGGCCCGGTCCTTCCGGGAACATCTCGTCCGCCACGATGGTAGGCTTCATAGCGCTGACCTGCTGCTGTTTGCCCTTGGAAGATTTTCCCGCACTCGGTTTGCCTTTGTTATTCTCAATTTTGAACCGGGTTTTGATTACACGTGCTGAACGAGAAAATTTACTATTTTTATTTTCTTCCGAAGCTACGACGAACAGTAACCATCCGATGTAAAAAGTTTGTTTTTGTCCAAGAACATACGCACTTTTGACAGCTGATGGGTCAGTCTTTTCGAACACTCGAGGATGTAAACACAACAAACGCGCATAGAATCTGTGATGCTCAAACGAAGAGAGGTGGTGCGGCATGAGGTGGCTTGCATATGTTAACCCATGCAGCAAATTATGTTCGTTTGTATTCGTAATACACACTGAGGTAAAATAAGTGAATGGCTCACGCATATAAAAAAATACATAAAGATATTGAGTTGTTTCGGCCTGAGACGGAACTTGCCGATAGATGTGTTCTATTTCTTTTTTTTTTCTGTTCATTCTATCGTTCATCTCACATAGCCCCCCTTTTTACCTCACATAGTTTAAGTGGACTGGCTATATTTGACAGTACCCCCTGGCTGCATTTGACGTTCGATTTTTTGCTATTTGCATGTCTTGTCTCCGGTTTTGGCTCAATCTCGAGGTATCGTAGAATAAGGTAAATTTGGGTAAACCGTGTTGAGGTAACCAAGGCAAAAATCACAACAAAAATAATATAATAATTGATAAGTTTTTTTATACTCAACCTTCAGTTAAGTATACTTAAATTAAAGCAAAGAAAGTGCAAGAGTTCACTGTCAAATTCCACGAACAAACCTTCAACAACATCATTTTAGTGACTCCAGAACCATCTTTCTAGTTCTCATTGAACCAGCACGACGCACTTGTACAAATTGTTTTCAGCGTGCAATTGCGCGAACACGTCAGATGCTTTCGGAAATGTGGTTCTTTTTGCACCGAAATTAGAGTAAGAAGAATGGCAAATGGAATGAAACTATCAATGGGAAAACGATAAAATCCTAGATGAAATCCATATTTTGTACTTGATCGGAGCTGAATTCGAGAAGCACCTATGAGGCTTGCATTTGTGAAAGTCGCATTCTAATCAACACTGTCTCGAATTTTATATTCATGTACTATTGAGTGCAGAAATTACAATTTCCGAATATTACTATTTTTTTTTGGAAACATATAGTACTAATGAAGCAAATTATAATGATTTTCGTTTGGAGAACTTTTGTATCATTCATGAAAACTCCGAGCACATCATTTATAGTGAACATTTCTAAAGGAAATTAACCCTAGAACGGTTTTGATAACAAAAATTTAGGCTAAAACAAAAACTAGTGTAAACTTTCAAATTCATAAACGTTGGAAATCCCTGTTTCACTATTGCCATCTATGCAACTGTTTGCTACACGAGTTTGACAACTGCACTCCAATTGCATTGCGTCGATCACTGCGCCACTTACAAACGTTTGCCACACATCTGATTTATAAGGAATTTCAGTAGCGGGTATTTGCACACGTTTCGAATTGAGCCTAAACGTCTGTTATCTGTGGTATGATAAAGCTAGCAAAGAAACTAGAAAATGTGCTTGGTTCCTATCGTAATTTTTGCTTTTGCAGATGAAAGAGGCAAAACACATTCTTGAATATGATTTGTATATAATATGCACCACGCACCACTCGATTCGTCATCTTCTTTAGTCCAGGCTTACTTTAGATGCATTGTATGCACCGACTCTACCTGCTCCTTCGACCCCTTCATGTTCTATCTCCGTTACTGCATATTACTGTATTTTTACTGTTTGTATTGGCGTTTGGTGTTCAGAAAAGTATCGGAATAAATACAGGGTGTACCATATGGATGTATCCTATTTCAACATTGAATAACTCCGCCATTTTCCAACTGATTTTGACAGATAAACACGCTTTACATTGAAAACGAACGTTCAATAGCGAAAACAAAATTTTAATGACGGACGGTGCTCACTTCACCCTTTCCGGCAGAGTAAATGAACAAAATTGTCGAATTGGATCATTAAATAAGAGAAAAAAACTTTTTTTATTACATACATCCATAAAGCTGATTTTCGTGATTACAACAATGTTTTTTCCAACTCATGAAACGTGAAAATAATATTAAAATTTAAAATAAATAAATATGTTGACAGTCTGGATTTGACACTATCAGAAGCATTTGACATATCGAATTTCACGACAAATGATGCCCTGTCAGAAAAAATTAATACATGTTTTCCCGCAAGGTTATTTTTATTTGACATAAACACCCAAGACGGATACAGGTGTGCACATTTTTTTTCTGTGTGTGAGTGCGGTTGTCATTTTTCATTGATGAAGCCGAAAAAACAAGAGGATATGAAGAAGAAAAGCACAAACAAGTGACGTACCCAAGTAACCATAAGCATTAAGCCATTGCACTATATTGGCTATACATTTGCACTAATGTTGCATTGAAACTCTATTACAGCATTAACAACGCAACAAAGCTCTATATTAACATCAATAATGCATAACTGCACAGCCGACATATAGCATCATAGCTTGCTCTATATGCGTATATAAAGCTGATATAACGCGTACATGCTTCAAGGATCTTTAAAGCTTGTAAGCTTTACAAGTGCATTTAATGCCATTATAGAGCAAATAAGAAGCTGATATAATGCCATTGTAATGCTGTGGGTTTATTTGTTATGCAACTCTTCTTGAAGATTATATTCGGCATATTTCATTTCAATCAAACATATGCAATATAGTCCAGGAAGCAAACGCAGCGCACTTACCGTGAAGGACGAGGCAAGGTACCTCAGTTCGAGACTTACTAAAGGTAATTTTCGTAAACATTCATATCATGTGAGAACGAAAACCCATTAAGGATATTCATTACAGTGCATTAGAACAGAGTCAATTACGGTTTTAAACAGAATATTTTATTTTAAAATTTTTCCTTTTTGCTCATTATACCGAAAGGAAACATAAGAAATGGTTTCAAAACCATGGCGGACAATGACAACCAACTGAAGCTTTTTAATAGCATTAATAGTGCCAATATAAGGCTTTCAAATTTGACATTTGTACGCTTTTGCTATATAATAGCATTAGTACTGCAGAAACGAGCTGTCAATCTCTGCACAGTAATAGCACTATATTTCGCCTTTTCTGGCATAATATCAGCATTATATAAGTATTTAGGGCTTCACGGCTTTATAGGACAGCTTTATATGTGGATCTAAAGCAGATATTAGGCTACGTTATAATGCTTATTGGTTACTTGGGATGTGGATCTAAAGCAGATATTAGGCTACGTTATAATGCTTATTGGTTACTTGGGTAGTGGGTCTTTCTGTTGCCATAAGTTTTCTTTCAGTTCGGTCATAGGTAATTATTTTATCGGTTTTTTTCGAGGTAAAAAGTTACCCTGTGTTCTAATCGGTAGATCCGAAGTAAAGCTCGGCCTTTTCTCACTTTTCATCGTGAGCCAAAGAATCAGGATGCTCGTTCGGATGCCGCCATGCTTAATTTTGCAAGTATAGAACTAATACACTCAAAAGTGTCAAATGTTCCCACCTTTCTCCATCTTGATAAACACCATCCAATGCCAGTAGTTTTTTGTTTCATTTTGGGTGTTGTCTTGATAGGCCAGATGTAAACAACCGCAGTTTTCCTATGAATGGTTGCCAAGTGTACATAAGATTTATTCTAAAAAACAAAAAAAATCGTTTTTACGTATTACAACGAAATTTTTTTTTTGAAATAATTTTGTATTATGTATATTGGACCTAAAATTTATCGAATGGTACGGAAAACTATATATAGCTTAATGACCGAATTTGGGGGGACACAGAACCCACACGTTGTACATCATACACCACTGCAAGACCAGAAAGTAACTGTTTGGGCCAGAGTGTGCTCCAAAACAATCATCGCTCCTTATTTTTTCAAAGAGGAAGAGACCAAAGACAGCCCATGCTACCGTTGGATTTTGGCGCACTTTGTCTGTCCACAAATGCAGAAAAAAGGTCTGAAAAACTTCTATTTTCAACAAGACGGGGCACCTTGCCACACCACAGCCGCTACAATCAAGTTCTTGCAGAGCAAATTCCCAGGATGCGTTGTTTCCAAAAATGGTGATTTGGAATGGTCTCCTCGTTCTCCGGATTTAACGGTATCAGACTTTTGGTGTGGGGTTACTTGAAAAGTAAAAAAAAAAAAATATAATAAAGGCAAAATGCCCGCAAAAAGATGCTTTTTGTGTATCAAATGGGGGTGGTCATTAATTCGACGTTGTATTCTAAACCTGATTTATAATAAATGGCATAAAATATCCTAAAAAAACTTGTTTACTGCTGAAAAATGGCGGAGTTGTTCAATGTCCAAAAAGGATACATCCAGCTGAGGCACTCTGTATAACCACAATTTTTGCAGAAGATTCTAAAACATTTCCCCGAAAACCATTCCCCAGAAAATAAAATGCCGCAGCTATTTCCCCAGAAACATATTTTCCAGAAAGTACCAAATCCCAAAAATAAATTCTAGAAGGAACCAAAACCCAAAGCGTAACTGTTCGTATGTGCTAGTCCGTATAGCACACCAGTTTCTTCCACAAGCAGGCGCCGGCTGTTAACCAGTTCCACAAGTTTCAGATACCATACATAGAGGATAGTCGGAGGCAGAAAATGAAGAGATAGTAGAGAGATTTTAGTTTGCTGAAACGAGACAAGAAAAGCAAAATAATTGTGATTAGTATCGTATTTATAATAAGTAAACGATTTCTCATCTGTTGTTTGTTTACTTGTTCGTAGTCCTCCTTCCTGTTCCTGATTTGTTTGGGCTATTGGCTTTTCGGTCCCTTGACCGTCACGTTCTCTTGCACTGAGTTACATATATTGTAGCAAGAGAAACAAATGAAAAGACAAAAAAATGAAAATCAATGCGAAATGCTCTCCTTCCAGACCCCGAACATAACCCTTAGGGACCATTCATAAATTACGTAACGCTTTTAGGGGGGAGGGGGTACGACAAGTTGTGACATAGGGGGGAGGGGGTGTTAACTAGATCGTTACGTAACATGTTTTCATCGAAGAAAACAATTTTTTTTCTTGGAATTTGTTACGTAACAGGGGAGGGTGGGATGGAAAAATTTGTGACAATTTGTTACATAGGGGGAGGGGGGAGCCAATTTTGGGCAATTTTTGCGTTACGTAATTTATGAATGGTCCCTTACTTTCCCTTTGCTTATCATTTTGGTACCATCCGGGAAGCACTTGGCCTTGTACCCACTGCTCTTCCACCATCCTCGTGGTTTTCTCCATTTATCACTAGCGTCACAAACGGTACGGAAAATGATTTCCTGAGCAGACAATTAAATGAAAGAAGATTGCCAGGTAATTAGTGCACTTTCTGCACCAGGTATCATATCGCATTTGTAGATACACGTATTAGGCAAGTGTATCTACTATACGATATGATGGCCGGAAGGATAGATAAGCAACTCAAGCTCCCCAACATTTTTTCGATTGAGTTGTTCGATACAGTACTAATACTAGTGCATTGTAGCGCGTATAATATAAATTAGGATTTTGTTTTCGCTAGTTCTCGAAGAGCGTTTGATTCGAGTGTGTATCTTTGTCGTGAGCGGTTAATTTTCATCAATTTCGGAACAGTTTACTGCCTTCCGGTTATGAAAAGTGTGAATTACGGTGCAATTCAATGATAATACAAAGTGAAGTGGCTTATAAAAGCATTTTTCGGCATATTTTCGACTGACGCGAGTGGAGACAGTTTGTGAAAATCTAATGCCGGCAAATGAAAAAAAAATCTTTTCC
Organism: Topomyia yanbarensis; assembly: GCF_030247195.1. NCBI lineage: Eukaryota > Metazoa > Arthropoda > Insecta > Diptera > Culicidae > Topomyia > Topomyia yanbarensis. The sequence continues at coordinate 79,020,666 of NC_080672.1, forward strand.
TCGCATTACGGGCCATCGATTCCCGATGCAAGGACAATAAAAGTGCACATAAAACATCTAGAAACACAGTGTACATTCTAAAAATAGTGAAAAATGGTTCTTCAGAAAAAAAATTCGATCCGAAAAGTGAAAAAATACAGCGATTAGAAAAATTGGCATATTCAAATAATTGGTGTTTCATCAGCGACTAGTGACTACCAGGTGTCGCCCCAAAATTCTTCGCCCGAAAAATAGGTGGTAAACCAGCCGGTCGGTGCTCAGCTAATTTCGTCCGCGTCCCTTGTCACCTATTTTTTTATTGGGTGCTTCATCGGCGGTGCTATCTTTGAAAATGAGCCGCCTTGGATATTCAACTGTTTTTTGCTTTCTTATTTTAATGCAAATGAGTAGAAGTTTTGTTTCGTTTATATTCGGGATTGCAGATATTTTGTCGCATGTAAATTTTGGGTGTTCGTTGATGTGATGGCACTGTAAGGGAACACGTATCCGCCGGTCGGCCAACTTTTCTTTGGACTGAGCAAACTAATTTCTATGTTTGTTTAGGGTTTGTTTTACCAACGGGGGAACTGATCAACAGAGCATTCAATATGCTTAGGGAAAACATATGGCCTTATTTGAGTGGAATGATGCCTTCAATCATGTATAAGGTTTGAGAATTGACAATTCGCGAGAGGGATCGGGGACCGGTTGGCAATTACCTTCAATTATGTCAGCACGAAGAATAAGTGTTTTTTTGTCATGTTCATTGGTTAGTGTTCAATTCTATCTCATGCCCCCACGCGAGTCTAAGTCTATTGATGACATTTGGTCCTTGGACAGGCGACGACTGGGTGCCGTCGGCCTTCTGCCGGTGGTGGCAGAGTGAGGGGGTGCGAGCGGATCTGACCGGAAAGACAATACCGTAAAGATGAATGGTTGTTCGGGGGTTGGCTCCAATGGGACTTTGATTTGACTGGTGTCGATGATCGCGGTTTCCCGGTCAAACCATTCGGAATTTGATTCGGAATCCTGAATGGAGTCAGTATGGATTCCAAATGAAATGCAACAACCGATTCTGAGAAATCCGAACCGGTTCCGGAATGAGTTTAACTGGGTCGATGCGTACTGAAGGTTCGCCGCATCTGTTTTGGTGAATCTAATTTCAAGTTCCGTTATTGGGAACAGGCCCTTGCATCGGGTTAACGATCCTCTGTATTTCCCTTCAATGTTCGATATAATCGTTCGTATACTTCACAAACAATCCAATATGGAAAATAGGAAATACTTTCGTTGATTTAAAACATCTTGAGCTATCATAAATCTTTGACTGTATAACGTGTTATCACTCGGTAGTTTGAAACCCAAAAATATATCGCAGAGAAGGAATAGCGAAATTAGTCTAAATAATGTCGCAATAAATAGTGATCCGGCCCATTACGCAGATAAGATTAGCTTTTCTATGCAATACTCCCACGGTCGGTTGTGTAGGGTTGGAATTGCTTTTGTTTGGTAAACGTGGGATACTCTCGGTGGCCGGCTGCCCAGAGTTTGGAAAGGACCAAAAACTAAACAAGATCTTTTTCGAGCGATCGTGTTCTCGAACACTAACTAAACTACTACCTAACGGACTATGCTTTGCAGGTCGCATCGCTTGCTTGGAGCGAATCCTAGACCCTATTCCCTTCCAAACCACTAACTCCGCCACACCTATGGAAAAGTCTGATGAACCTTCTGTATAAGATTCCGCATTTTATTTAAACGATCGCTGGGTAAAATTAGCACCGACACGATAGAAACCGTGATTTAATATTATCACAGATAACAGACGTTTAGGCTCGATTTGAATCGTGTGTAAATACCCGCTACTGAAATTCCGAATAAATCAGATGTCTGAAACACGTTTGGCAAACGTTTGTAGATGGCGCAGTGATCGATACAATGCAGTTAAAGTGCAGCTGTCAAACACGTGTAGCAAACAGTTGCGCAGATGGCAATAGTGAAACACGGATTTCCAACGTTTATCAATTTGAAAGTTTACACAGGTTTTTGAAGAAATTTTGTTCTAGCCTAAACGTCTGTTATCTGTGATATTATTATAAAATATAAGCAGTGCTCCTTATAGCTATCCGGATCTTATAGGCTATCCGGAGTTCAAGTTGCTTATTTTGCTAATCGTATTAATACAACAAATTATAAATTTCCCAAATTCTCGGCAGCCGGCTGCCCAGAGCAATTATTACATGATATCGCTATTGGCACATTTACTAACAACTCTCTGCTTCCCGTGATACATGTGGAGATGCAAAGGATTCCTCGGTCTCTAGTAGCAACATGTATCGGACTAACATTCCTTCCTTTCCCAGAAGATTTGCATTCGGACGTAGCCGGCGTCGGTATTGATCAGCATGCAGGGATCAGAATAGATTGTACAATGTGGCTCATCATGTTATTCCCAAGCATGTTGTTCCAATGAACATTTTGCAAACTAATTTGGCTCTGGTTAATAACGGAGTAGAAACTACGGGCGATCTCTTATGCTTATGCTAGTTCTCGAAGAGCGTTTGTCTATGACTGAGTAGTTCTTCGGTTTTAACGCTCCGGCACTCGCGCCGTTGTATTTTGTACACTCTAGCAAAATCTTTTTCCAGTAACAGCGGCTGCTTATTCGAGGAACCATTCGCGTGAGTGCCGGAGGGTTAAGCGTTCTTTTGAATGACGAAACGTTTGAAGTAATGAAATGGAATAGCAAACGTTTGAAACAGTTACATAAAGTATTTGTGTATCATAAAGTGTTACGATCAAAATTTGGTCGAATAAAACGACGCTTTTCTTTTAAAAGTGGATCAAAACAAATGTTTTCAAAAATAAAACTCAAAAGAACAACTCATGTTTAAAAAAAGGGTAACTCTTATACAATGTATCCATATAAAAAATATAACCAACAGTGCAATACATTAAAAATGGTCTCAATTTTCGAACAAGACTGGCGTAAAGCAATTTGGCATAATATCGTTTGATACAAGACGTTATGTGCTAGTTAGCCATTTGACATAACAGGCGTGTGGTATAAGTACCATTTAGCGTTTAGTTATGAAATTTTTTTGCCTTATGTTTGAGTAAACCGAGCAATCGAGCGGATCGTACATTTACGTACGAAACATTTCCAATGCAAAAGAAGGATAAATGCTCACCTTTTGTCAAATTGTGAATTCATTTCGACTTTTATACAGATTCAAAGAAAGCTAGAAAGAAGAAATCAACCCCTATGTTAGAGTAAACCGGGCAGGCGAAAGGATCAAAAGCTTGCGTGCAAGAGTTATTTGGCATACAGATTCAAAGAACTGCTCATGTTTAAAAGAAGGAATCAATTCCTATGTTCGAGTAAATCGGGTATACGAATGGATATCAGGTTTACTTGCGCGGGACCGCTGTTTCCGACGGCTTATCCTCAGCAGTTTTACACCGCATCAGTTCCTTGACTTAGGTAATACGATTATTGATTTTCATCAATATTATTCCCAATTCAAAGTAATATGGGTGCTTTCTTCATCTACCAAAAATTCTGGGAAATGATTATATCTGGGGAATGAACTTCTGGGCATTGGTTCATTCTGGGTAATGCTTTTCTGGGAAAGGGTGCATTCTGGAAGTTTTCTAGGAATTGGTGCTTTTGAGGGAATAGTTTTCTGGAGGACAGTTCTTTCTGGGGAATGGTTTGGGGTGTTTTAGTTTCTGGGGAATGGTTTTCGGGGGAATGTCGTAGAACCTTTCCGGAATTTATTATGCCTATATTCAACGAACTCAATATAGCAAATCTTTTCACACATACGGTAAAATTAAATAAAAAATGCAATGGCTTATAAAAAAGAAAAAATAACGCAGAGGTAATATATCGTCGTTAAACATGTATGAACAATATATTCAACTTGCACAACTAAAACTTTGCAATAATACTTGTTTTGTATTTCCAACTGTGAAATAAATATTGAATTGGATTTTCTGTAATTAACTTTAAGCTAATGTATCATTCACCGACAAAGAATTTTTTTATCATGCTGGCTACTTATTTAGTTAATAGATTCAAATCAATTCCTTTGCGACGATCCTCCAGATGCGACTAAAATAAAAGATTATTGCGATTTATCATAAACAGTAGACAACAACCATACTAACCTTCATGATGGCAATATACTGCGGTCTTTTTAACATCGAATAGGCCGTCACGAAAAGTGGCTTCATCACATCATGCAAATTCGTGGCTCCATGGCAGAACAAATCAATTGCTAGTTCCAAAGCCGTACCGAAATCGCACTCATCGACAGCAATGAAGGCCCCGGTAACGATAGGTTGCAGTACCGCCATTGCGGCGTCGAAGCCACCCTTATCCGATGCCTTATCAATTCCATCAAATTTTGACAGAATTTTTTTCAGATTAGCATCACTTTCCAGCAGTTCACGGTAGCCTAGTTCCGTCTTCCGATCGAACGGTACAACAATTCCGGCCTTGTGGAATGTTTTGCAGACAACTGCTCTGCCACGAGATTTCAGTTTTTCGCCACCCTTCAGCTTAATGTTGTGCTCTTTTGCCCATTCTTCCAAGTACCTTTTCATCGCTGCAATTTGTGCTTTGTTAAAAGGTGTCACCTTGGCTTCATGCTCAAGAAAGTGTCTGCAAATTAAATGTTATTAGGCACCATAAAATATCCGGAGAATGTACTTACATCACAGCATCAAATACGTTCTCGCCGATAAATTTAAACTCGCAACCTTTGTTTACATCATTGACCGCCACCAACCCACTCGTATCATCCGGACTATCCCTCCAATATCCGTAGTGCAGTCCGGAACCTTTCTTAACGAGCACCGTCTGAAACTCTGGTGGATCATAGTAGAATCGCCAGTGTCTTAAATAATCACCCGGTTCGTGTATTTTGGCGTCCTTAAACTTCTTTGCCATAACGTCGAACGGACCAACCAACAGAAGCCCAAATTTTTCAAATATCTCAATGGGCTTATCCTTGCTCTTAGATTCGCAGAACTTCCACAACGACTCGAAACAGTCGGGCATATCCACTAGAAACTTGTGCTTTATGAATAGCTTTGGATCCTCACACAGTTCCTTATATTCCGCATTTTTCGAAAATTCAATCTGCGGATCATGTATGTCGCTCATCAAGCCGACATCCATTGGAACCTCAGGCAGAGCGTACCGTTGCCTAGTTATTCCGTAGTATTCGTGATTTTTGTCGCTTTCTTCTTCATTGTTGTGATCCTTCTCCGGCGTAGGTGGACGTTTACATTTTTTTACGTCTTCAATTAGCGATGCTGATAAATCCGGCGAATCAGATTGACGCTTGGATGACGAAGTTGGCGAATCTTTTTTGAGGGGAGACTTTTTGTCCTCTTGCTGCTTTACGATATCGTCAACTGCTGTTATTGGAGGATGCTGATATTTTTCCTTGTGGATAGGATTTTTTTGGTAGCATGCAGATCCGTATTTGCAGGCCGGTTTATTCATTTCGCCAAATTTAGTTCACCCAACGTGAATGTACAGGACAATAGAAAGATGCACTTGAATTTGAAGTCTGTATCGCGATAAACGACGTCAAAAATCGAAAAATACCGGCCAAATTGTTGACAAAAAAAACATGAAAATTGTTGTTGTCAAAAATGGGCACAACTCTTAGGCTGTTCGCAACCTTCGCAACGCTGATGTATTCTATATGGGCTGTTCTATTTTACATCACCGACTAAAACAGATCGATCACAACCCGGATAGAATTTTACAATAGCATTTACCCTACAAACAATCATAAAACAATAAATATTATAGTTATTACTGTTTGAACATTGTTCGATGCCAAGTTCTCACAGTAGATTTACAATAAAATTTCATGTAACAATAAATTTCCCTGTTCAGCAAAAAACTGATACAGTGCAATCACATTAAATTTTACTGTTTTCGAGAAAAAAATGTATGGAGAAAAATTGATTTTTTTAATGTTAAGATACATAACCACCCCCCTTTTTCACTGTAAAAGTCTATTTTACATTGAAATTTACTGTAAAAACGTTAAAATTTATTGTTTTTGTATTATAGCATAACGCTAAAACCTACTGTAAGTTATTGTAAAACTACTGTACTGTCACAGTGAAAATCATGGGTTTGTTACTGTACATTTCTATTCGGGAATGCTGAGCTGAGATGCACTTCTATTTTTCGACTTTTTTGGATCAGATTTAGCTCGACTATTCTATTTTAAATTTTGCACAATTTGAAACACGAGTAGAACACTGTTTCATATATTTTTCATTAGGCTGTTCACAATGCTATGATGTAATTCTTTTCAAAATGACAAGCTGTCGGATAATTCGAATCTGTCAAAATAAATCTAGAACATGGTTTTGCCAATGCGACGATTTAGAGCATGTTCAGGAGTGTTTCAGTTTAAGATTCATAATTTTGACAGTTCCATAAAATAAAACTGAAAATTTTAAAACTAGAACTTGCTTTCCCCAGCAGGAGTTTTAGCGGATGTTCTATTCAGTTTAAAATTCAAGCCTCGCCATGCCTTCAGCGTTACTGCATTCAAATTTATTTTTCCCCAGTCTATCGGGTCTAAGTGTCTGTGCTGAAAGCTTTGCATGTATTTAAAACACAGTTCTAAACGTGTTTTAAAATCAGCAACGAATAGAACGACATCGTATAACAGTTTTAAATTTTAAAACAAAACTGTTCGAAATTATAAAACAAAACGCTCTGCTGGGGATGTGAATGTTTCAGTTCCAATTCTACTTTGAAACTCCTATACAAAATAAAACACTCCTGAACATGCCCTTAGCGATCTGTTCTAAATGTTGTTTATTTGATTTTGTTATTGTTTGTCACTTATGTGACACATATTGTTTTTTTTTCTGCTGTCAGTCGTTACACATACTAATGAAAATGAAATTAGAACAGTGTTCTATTCGTGTTTCAAATTATGGAAAATTTAAAACAGAACAGTCAAGCTGTTTTAAATCTGATCCAAAAAAGTGCTCGAAAAATAGAACTGCATCTCAGCATTGTGATCGATCTGTTTTAGTCGGTGATGTGAAATAGAACAGCCCAAGACGGATACAGGTGTGCACATTTTTTTCTGTGTGTGAGTGCGGTTGTCATTTTTCTTTGATGAAGCCGAAAAAACAAGAGAATATGAAGAAGAAAAGCACAAACAGGTGACGTAGTGGGCCCTTTTGTTGCCATAAGTTTTGTTTCGGTTCGGTCATAGTTAATTTAATCGGTTTTTTTCGAGGTAAAAAGTGTCCATAAATATTCTAATCGATAGTTCCGAAGTGAAGCTCAGCCTTTTCTCACTTTTCATCGTGCGCCAAAGAATCAGGATGCTCGTTCGGATGTTGATGTTTACTTCAAGGGCCCCGGCCGCCATGCTTAATTTTGCAAGTATCGTTCCGCCGAACGATCTTTCGCCGCAGAGGGGGGTGCTGGGTCTAGTTAGAAGCGTCCTGCGGTACAAGCCACTTCTAATTCTAGACTAAGTATAGTTTGTGGCACCTGCGTTACAAATACCACACGCTATAGCTTAATAAGCCGGGAATTCCTCGTCCAGTTAGTATCGTTCTGCGTAACAAACCAATACTAATTCTGGTCGTAAGACAATTTGCTTCCCCGCTTGCGTTACAAACAAGGAAGTAATTTGACTTTGGATTTAACAAGGTGGAAAAACCAACGAAGAACTCCAGGGTCTGGACACGAAGTAAAGGATTTTCGACTGAGTGAAGTGGTACTTTCGACTGCTCGATTTCAACTTGATTTTATTATACAATTTTTTGGTTTATATACCTACTTTCCTAAAGCTAGCTATTTACAAATAATCGATTTTTGAATCGATTTTATTTGGATTTGTTTTGGTACAGAATGTTAACAATGAATATTGTTGTCAACTCTGCACAAATGTTTTATTATCCAAGCCACCGCGCGAAGTCAAATATCGATATAATTATCGTCTTCGAATGCGCTGTGACCGGCAGTGGCACCGAAAATGCCGATGAAGCATATATGACCCTTGCGTGAGCGCGCATTGACTCATCATTGGGCGCACTTGAATGTAATTTGATTTTCCTTCTGCCTCTTTAGGTCAGAACGAACTGTTCTATGTTGCGGTGGTTTGTTTTGATTCTGCCGAACGGTTTTCTTGTGCTCGCTGCGAACAGCTGTTTGTGATCTTGCGTCGGCGACATATTGCCCCCCGTAAGTCTATCCTATAGACCTTACGAAAAACTAGCCGACGCGCCGATGGTCATCTTGCTTGTCGAGATTTTCGATGCCTATCTGATTATAAAGGTTCATATAATATTTACTTTTGTTACCTACTAATGATTTATGTTTTTGGAGCCTAGTTTAATATTTAATAAATGATAACGTTCCTATCTTTCAAGTTATTTTTTAATATTTGTTTAAGTTATTAATGCACTTGCTTTAAATTTGTGTAACACTATTTGCAGCTGTTGTTCGTGGAATTATTCTCGGTGGTCGTCTTGGAAGTGGAGTTGGTCTGCTCGATGTTCTAATGGTGTAACGTCGACTGCCTTTCTTATAGTAAAGGGCGCTGATTATCGTGGCCACAACAAGTACTGATGATACCGCTGCTACTATGACCGGAACATGATGATTTATCGCCTTTGTTTCAGGATCGTTGTGATAGGATGAATGGGTTGCAGCTATCGGATCAAGTTCTGTTGTTTCCCAAGTGTCTTCTGACGCATTGAAATTGTCGTTTTTCCATTGAGGTATTTGATCGTGGCGTTTGAAGTATATTTTTTGTTGCTTTGAAGTTCCGCCAATGCTAGCGTACGTTACGCTGTGCTTGGTTCGTATTTCACAACCAGGATCTAATTTTACAACCGCTATGTTGTATGAGGTGAAATTCAATTCCTTATTGCAGAGTATCGTGATTGTATTTGGATCTTTTGCGTAGTATAGTAGTGTGTTTGGTTGTGATAATATGATTACTTCCGCGTAATCGGTGGGCAGGTTATCGAAAGTTGTAATATTGCAGTTTCTTACGGGACGCTTGTGAAATATTGCTGCTGGCACGCATGACATTTCCATCTGTATTGTTGGCTTGAAGCAGAGGAAGTGTGTTTCGTTTAGTTTCCTTGCCTCATTAGAGGGATAGAAATACTGGTTGTGCTGATTGATGGCGATTCTTGGTTGATCAACATGAATTTTTGTTCTGTTTTCAAAGTCTGGTATAGCTATAACCTTGAAATTTTCGAATGATTCTCTTAGTATCACAATAGATCTCATCGTGATGTGATACGAATCATTCTTTATTTTGAGTTTATAATGGGTTGCAAACTCATCCTCGGGTATGTAGTGATTTGCAGGAAGTCGCAGGTTCGCTTGTTGGATGAATTCATTTCTTTCTTCTATGGTGACGGGTATACGTTTCAATTTTCTGTGACGTGTGAGAATACTCTCGATCAGTTGTTTAGCCACCATTATTGTGTCCATTAGATGGTTGGCTAGAGTTTCTGCATAGTTCATCGCGAACTGTTTGTTCAAAAGTTTGATTCCATCTAATGCGTGGTGAATCCGTTGTTCAAATTGATTGTTTTGTTGCAGGGTTCTTTCCCTTAGCTGATTCATGCTATGTGTGACGTCATGAATTTTTTGTTCTTCGTTCATTCGGATAGCCTCGATTTGCTCTGTCAGATCATCGCCTCCGAATAGTATGTCTTTAAGGAATCCAAAAATTCCCTTTCCTCTTTTTACTCGAGCTGGTTCCAAAATTTCCTGCTTCGCGGCGTAACACTGTTGTTCAATCGAGGTAGCCAAGTCGATGAGTGTTGGATTTTTTATTTTCTGCTTTAGTCCATTTATAGCGTCTTCGATGTTTCTGTGTATCGTGTCAATGAGTTTTACATCGTCGGTGGGAGATATGTTTGTAGTAATTTGTGTGTCCCAAATTCCGGTTTGTATTAAATAGGTAGCTTCGTGATCGAATAAAAGTCCCGCATTTGGTACGGGTTTGATGGTCATACTAGACGTTGTATTTAAAGATAGTACTGCTGCTGTAGTGACGAGCATTTTTGCCCACATGTTTGGCCTAGCTCGAATAGTTTTCTTTTTCGGTTTGGTTGGATGAGCGGCTTTGTGCTTTTCTGCTAGTTGTTTTACTAGCTCTATGTCGATTTTTTGTCGCTTACCCCAATCTGTCATATTTGCCTTTGCATTTGAGCTACTATTTTGCGGGAAGACGTCTTTTCGTTTTGGTGATATTTCCTGTATGTGACCGGTGAATACCGTATCTGCCTTTACGTCTAATTTGGCCAATTTTACAGTTGGCCTAACTAATTTAGAGTTTTCAGTGCGAACGACCGCAGACCTTGTTTGGCCATCCTGCGCCTTCCTTACTTCGGTTATAATTCCTTTATGAAACTTCCCTTTCCGTTGTTCGTCTGGAAAAACAACGACATCATCAGGCTGGAGTGGTTCTGTGTTCTGTTTCCATTTTTCTCGTTTGTTCAGTTTAGGAAGGTATTCTGTACTCCACCGATCCCAAAATTTAGTAGTTGCCATTTGAGCCTTTTTCCAGTGTTCTCTTGTTGCCTCGGCTCGCGACGTGTCGTCGAGTGAAGGATACGTTCCTCCTGCGCATCCAATCAAAAAATGATTTGGTGTCAGGGGTTCATCATCGTTGGAGCTTAATGGTATATGTGTTAACGGGCGACTGTTCAGGAGATGCTCTATCTCGATTAGAGCATTCCTAAGTACGCTCTCCTTGGGTTTTGATACTGGCCATAACTTTTCATTTAGTAATTTTTTAACCTCTTGTATCATACGTTCCCATGCTCCTCCAAAGTGTGGAGCTGATGGTGGAATAAAATTCCATTTTATTCCTTCGATCGCTGTTCTGATTTCTAATTCCTTCATCTGATTACTTGCGCCAACCATATTGGTGCCGTTATCGCTGTACATTTCACAGACCTTGCCGCGCCTGTTTTGTAAGTTTTTTATGCAGATGAGAAGCGCGTCTGTATTTAAGTCGTCTGCTAGTTCCAGGTGTATAGCTCGAGTAGCCATACAGGTGAAGAGTGCACCCCAGCGTTTTTCACATCTTCTTCCTACAGTAACTTCCATTGGTCCAAAGAAGTCTATACCGGTGTGTGTAAATGGTTTTAAATTTGGAGTGGTGCGGCAGCTTGGCAATGTGCCCATTTTTGGAGGGTGAGGGCTTGCCTTCTTGTTTCTGCAGAGTTGACATCTTGCATTCACTCTTTTTACTGCCGCCCTAATCTTGATTATCCAGAAATGCTGTCGTATTTGAGCTATAACTGCTTCTGTTTCACGGTGTAGAAATTTCTCGTGGTATTGTTTTATGATCAAATTCGTTATATGTCCCTTGTTTGGTAATAGTACTGGAGTCATGTTTTGTATTCGTCCGCTGATTCGGATGAGACGGTTTTCATCTAATGCAAGCTCGTGATCTGCTACAGAGCTGTTCTGGTAAATACCTTCGCCGTTGATCAGAGCCACTAGCTCGGATGGAAAAGCTTCTTGCTGTGCTTGTTGTAACAATAGGATTTCTGCTCGCTTATAATGATCAGAAGTAATTGTCTCATCATATCTGGAGTTTGATACTTTCGTCCTCAATTTTTCCATGTATTTGAGCCAGTAACAAACTGCCTTCTTTAGTCGTCCCCAATCCGAGCACCAAGTTGTGTGCATAATAATGTTCGCAGGTTGTATTTCTTGAACGCTGCAAACCCTTTTTTCTTCTGAAGTTTCAATGACTGCACCTTTCTCCTTTGGCCATGATTCCACTTTTGTATTTAGGTACGTCGCTCCTGTATACCATATAGATTCCGTAGGTTGGATGTTCCGTGTTGCTTCGTCTGCCGGATTCATTCCTGATGGTACCCACCTCCATTGGGAGATCGTTGTGTCGTCGAGTATTTCGCTTACTCGGTTGGCTACAAATGTTTTATACCTGCGATGGTCACTTCGTATCCAGGAGAGTACAGTGGTGCTATCTGTCCACATGGTTACGTTTGTAATATTCAATCGAAGTTCCTTTAAAACGGTTGTTTTCAATCGTGTGCCTAACACCGCGGCTTGAAGTTCTAGCCTTGGAATTGACATGGCTTTATTTGGTGCAACTCTCGTTTTTGCTGCTATTAGGCTTACGCCGTATCCGTGTAAGGTTTCTGCTCGTATATATGCTGCCGCGGCAAACGCTGATTCTGATGCATCAACAAAGATATGCAATTTCAATGATTTTGCGTCCGGTATGTTGGGAGAGAAACACCTAGAAATTCTCAGATGTGATATTGTGGATAGTCTATTTGTCCAAATCGTCCAATCTTCCATTAATTTCGTAGATATTTTCTCATCCCAGTCTATACCTTCTTTCCAGGCTTGTTGCATTAGTAATTTACCTCCAATCGTAATATGCGCTATTAATCCAAGAGGGTCGAAGATTCTGGCAATTGTTGAGAGGACTTCTCTTTTGGTCGGTATGGCGTTGGACTTGAAGTCTGCTATTCTATACCCAATTGTGTCTTGGGTCGTGTCCCAGTATACTCCGAGGACTTTCTCTGATGTTGCAGTTTTTTCAATAAATTCCTTTTGGGTGGATTGTCTCGCGACGTTGCGTTCAGGTAGAACGTCTAGCATTTCGGCATCGTTTGAAATGATGTTTCTTAGTGTGAAGTGTGCAGCTTCGTGAATTTTTATAACTCTATAACTGGCTTCCTCCGCTGTCGAGAAACTGTCCAGATAATCGTCAACATAGTGTTGTTTTATAATGGCGTTGGCTGCCACCGGATCGCAATCTCGGTAGTTCTCTGCGTTTGCATTCTTTACTGCTTGGGCACATGCAGGTGAGCAGGTTGCTCCAAACGTCATTACCTGCATTACGTAGTGTCCCATGGTATTTGAAGCCTTACCGTCCCTCCATAAGAATCGTTGAGCCTCCTGGTCCTCTTTGCGTATTTTAATTTGTGAGAACATCTCTTGGATGTCTCCTGCTACTGCGTACTTTCCTTCTCGGAATCTCAGTAAAATTCCAAAGAGCGATGTCAAGTTATCGGGACCAGAGAGTAATTCAGTGTTGAGCGATAATCCTTGTACCTTGGCAGCTGCGTCAAATACAAGTCGCGGTTTTAAAGGTGTTTTATTAGGATTTACGACAGCGAAATGAGGCAAATAGTATGTTTTATCGGTTGTTAGTGTTATCTCGTTTGCTGTTAATTTTCGTGCGTATCCCTTTTCAACGTATTCCTTAATTTTGTCCGTGTACCATTGGGCAAACTCAGGGTTTTTCCTCATCTTAGTTTCAGTGTATTCTAACCTCTTTAATGCTCCCTTGAAGCTTTCTGATTTTGGCATTATGGGCCTGGCTTGTTTCCATAAAAGGCCAATTTCGTATTGACTCCCGTCATACTTCATTGTTTCTTTTATCAATTTTTCAGCTCGTCTATCCTCCTCGCTCTGTTGGTTAGTGGTGCTAACCTTAACGCCAAACTCTTCCGTTGAGAAGTATTTCCTCATTTCTTCTCGTAGTGAGTCTTGCTCCTCTACTACACAGGAATATATTTCTCCTTGATGTCGGGAGTTGGTCCTTCCGTAAATGACCCATCCTATTGGTGTTTTAGCGGCAACTGGACCGACTTTGCTTGCTCTCTGTTTTGTTGCTGTTAATAGTCGGGGATGATCAAGTCCAATAAGTAATGTCGGCTCAGCATTCTCGTATCCTTGAATAGGAAGGTTTTTAAGATGGTTGTAGTTGTCATGAAGATCCTTGTAGTCAAGTGTCTGTCGTGGCAAGGATAATTTTTTTACTGTACGTACACTTTCCATTTGGTATCGAATTTTGTTGTCGCCTGATATTTTGAAACATACGCTTTGGCTTTCGTTATCTTCGTGTACGGAGTCATTTGTCCATTTTATGCATAATGGTGATACTGGCCCTTGCAAACCTAAATCTTTGGCCAAGTCGTCGAGGATTAGACTGTTCGATGAGCCGTGATCCAAAAATGCGAAGGTTTCTAATTGTCTTCCTTGCGCATAAAGTGTAACCGGCAGTATTTGGTAGTAGACCTTATTTCTTTTGGTAGCGTGTATGTTAGTGCGTACAGCTTCATCTTCTTGTTCCTTCGAGGTGGACGATGTTGGAGCTTGCGCATCTATTTCTTTCACTTCCTTCTTATCTTGGTTCTTCTTGTTGTCTTTTGATTGTCCTGAAGGTTCCTTGATTTTTTGTTTTGTTTCCTCCTTTTGGGAGGCTCGTTTTTCATCATTTGTTTTTGGTCTGACGTGAAGAAATGTGTGATGATATGCTGTACATCCTTCTGTTCTGCAGTTTGGCCTCATTTGACAGTTTCTAAAGGAGTGTCCTTGGCGTAAACAGTTAAAGCACATGCGTTTCTCTAGTGCCAGTTCTCGTCTTTTTTCCACACTCATCTTTTTAAAGACCGGGCATGCTACTATCCAGTGTTGTTGACTACAACAGGAACATTTGGCTTGGGATCTGGATGTTGTTTCAGCGTGCATATTGACTCTTGATTGGCGCTCATTTTTCGGGTTTTCCTTCTCAGATTGACACACCTTTTGTGCAATAAGAAGTGTTGCTCTTTGCTGTTGCGGTTTCAAAAACTCGTGTAATTCCTTTAGTGTGAGTTTTTGCCGTGGTCGTCCTTCTTGCGGAATCATTGCTTCTGCTTCCTTGTCCGCCCATTGTTCTCTTAAGTTCAGTGGTAAGCGGCAAACAAGTTCAGCCATCTGCAACGGATTAGTTAAATAATCCTCACACTGTATCATGGACATGTTGGACACCAAATTTCCGAGAGTCACTACGAAGTCCACCATGCTTTGAGGGTATTCCATGCGTGGGTTCCGTAACTTTGCCAAATCCTTCCATAGTTCGTTGTATATAGCCAACGGTTGTCCGTAAATACTATCCAGAGTTTCTACTACATGTTTCTCGTTTCCTGGATCCATCAGCAAGGCACTTACGTGTACCTTTGCTACCTTGCCTAGACTTGCCATAAGTCTGTTTATGTTGTCGGTATCGCTGAATTGATCTTCTCGTTTGCTTTGTTCGTAAAGCCGTTTGAAATTTGGCCAATCCTTGTAATTTCCGTTGAAAACTGGGAGGGGTGTTGCTGTTTGCCTCCTCAGTAAGTTTGTAATTTCATCCGGCAATTTGATTGTCGGAGCCATTTGTTGTCCCGCTTCGGGGTCCATTTTTACTTGGTGCATTTTGGTTGCCATCTCAATCATGGCTTTTTGAAATGCCTCATCACGCAATTTTTGGCTTTCCATTTGTGCCTCAAATTGGCGTCTTAGCAGCTCTACAGTGTCTGCTGGTCCGCGTTCCTTGGACACACTCCTGGTAGTCTTCTTCTTTTGATCCTCCAGCTCCTTTCTTAGTTGCTGGAGCTCCATTATTTCCTCTTTGCACTTTGGGCAGTGCCAGAGGTCCTTAGTGGAGGGTCTTTTCTCAAGTTTGGTGCAGGTCATGTGGAACCAGTTCCAACACTTTGAGCACTCGACCATCCATTCGTCCGCGCTGTCCTTATCCTTGCACAGGCGGCAATTCCCATTCGGGTTGTGCGCGTATCCTCCAGATGCCATCCTTTAGATCCGCTTTCTCTTTCGGCTTGTTTTAGGTTCACTAGTGATATATCGCACGGTGTGATATATATTGTGATATCTTATTCAAGCACTGTTTGTTTTCACCGAATCCGCTATTGGCTGCGGATACGCCTTATTAGCGATTTTGTAAGTGACGCGTATTGCAATGCGTATTACTGTCCGTTATAAGCTACGGACACGCTGTGTTTCTAGCGTTTTTCCACCACAGTTTGTAGGTGTTCGCTTTAATGTTTATGCCTTTTTCCACTACCGTAGCTTGGTCAGTGTAGGACTTAGTAGTTTTTCTTTACTTCGTGCCTTCTGTGGCGAGAATTGTGAGGATAAATCCTCTCTGGAGCCACCATATATCGTTCCGCCGAACGATCTTTCGCCGCAGAGGGGGGTGCTGGGTCTAGTTAGAAGCGTCCTGCGGTACAAGCCACTTCTAATTCTAGACTAAGTATAGTTTGTGGCGCCTGCGTTACAAATACCACACGCTATAGCTTAATAAGCCGGGAATTCCTCGTCCAGTTAGTATCGTTCTGCGTAACAAACCAATACTAATTCTGGTCGTAAGACAATTTGCTTCCCCGCTTGCGTTACAAACAAGGAAGTAATTTGACTTTGGATTTAACAAGGTGGAAAAACCAACGAAGAACTCCAGGGTCTGGACACGAAGTAAAGGATTTTCGACTGAGTGAAGTGGTACTTTCGACTGCTCGATTTCAACTTGATTTTATTATACAATTTTTTGGTTTATATACCTACTTTCCTAAAGCTAGCTATTTACAAATAATCGATTTTTGAATCGATTTTATTTGGATTTGTTTTGGTACAGAATGTTAACAATGAATATTGTTGTCAACTCTGCACAAATGTTTTATTATCCAAGCCACCGCGCGAAGTCAAATATCGATATAATTATCGTCTTCGAATGCGCTGTGACCGGCAGTGGCACCGAAAATGCCGATGAAGCATATATGACCCTTGCGTGAGCGCGCATTGACTCATCATTGGGCGCACTTGAATGTAATTTGATTTTCCTTCTGCCTCTTTAGGTCAGAACGAACTGTTCTATGTTGCGGTGGTTTGTTTTGATTCTGCCGAACGGTTTTCTTGTGCTCGCTGCGAACAGCTGTTTGTGATCTTGCGTCGGCGACAGCAAGTATAATACTAATACACTCAAAAGTATCAAATGTTCCCATCTTTCTCTCCATCTGGAGAACAGCCCATATAGAATACATCAGCGTTGCGAACAGCCTTAGTATGTGTGACGGCTGACAGCAGAAAACGCAATAAGTCACATAAGAGATAAACAATAACAAAATCGAATAAACTATATGTTTAAAACAGGTGGCTAAACCATCGCATTGGGAACACCGTGGTCTAGATGTATTTTGAAAGATCCAAATTATCCGACGGTTTGCCATTTTGTAACAAATTTACATCACAGCATTGCGAACAGTCTTACGTGCCATAATGGCGGTCTAATTGTTCTGGATCTCTCGAGTAGCGGCAAACTGAATCGCCACCAACATATTGGGTTTCTAAGGCAGTGGTAACTATATTGCTACCAAGATTATTGAATATTATTAATCGAAAGAAACAAGTATGTGTTTAATATTTATCATTCAAGGTATTAATTCTTAGCTTAATTTTAAGACCTTATAATGGGTTAAATTATTGCTTCGATGCACAGTGGTCGCAACCCAAGCAACCAAAAGTGCGTATAAGGGAGCTGGATAAGCTTCCCGGTTTAAGTAATTTTGCGATACGTTTTGTGTACTAATAGTGGCTTAGGCAGCTTTCAAGTTCCATTAAAGCTTAAGCAGCTTGAAAGTTCGCTAAGAACTTTACGTACCAAAACGTGCGTTTTATTAATAGTGCTTTGGGAATCGCCTTTAGTGATTTGATGTGCTACCACAGTTTACAATTTTCGCATTCGTGAACAGAATAAGGCGATATTTCACCTACTTCGACCAGTAATAAAAAAGCAAACATACGATGTAAAATTGTTTGCTCTCCAACTTTTATCGACAAGAGAGCATTGGACCTCATCTTTTCGCGGTATAATATGAGATGATATTTTCGGCCCTGTCCGTGTTCTTCTAACCTCGTGTTCGTGTGCTCGTCGAGCACCCGTTCTTTTAACATTTACGAGAACACGTTCTTCGAGCACGCGGCACACTAGTCTTGGAAGAACAGGCACACTTGCGTGCTTTTACCAAAAACAGCACGCGTGCTTACTAGGAACCCAAAGCAGACACGGTGCGGCTCGCGTGGTGTTCTTGGCCCTAATAAAAAAAATTATACACGAATTTTAACCCATATAGTGCAACGATTCCACATATGGTTTGGATTATACCCTGAACAGGTCGTTAGGCTCTTAAATCATACGATGTTTATTAGGGGGATTCTTTAGCATAACTTTTAAATGATTTTTTAAATTTCTCAAGCTTACGAATTCTTCATAAATAACACGATTTCAAATGTGAATAGCTAAAAGACGTGCAACAAATAAATTGCACTTTTGAATAAGCAAGAGAAAGAACAATAACAAAAAGTATTAGATGCAGTTTTGATGGAACGATTACATGGTCAGAATTGCAATTATTTCTTTTGTTTTAAATATTGCATTCATTCCTTCAAAATTAATGTGCAAACACGCTGTAGCAGTAGCAGCCAGGGGTTGTCGCACAGGCTCAAGCTCGAAATTCATGTACAAACACGCATTGAATGATTAAATTTAATGTTTAAATTTAATTAATTCGCCAAAAAGTGTTTTTTTACGCTGAAACCCTTACCCCCTTAAATTCAAAAGATTTGCTTTTTGCCAAAAGCATGGACACTGAAAATCAGCGAAACAAAAATAGCAAAACTGAGCTCTCAGCAAATCCTGTTTTGCTGGAAAAGTTTCAGTAAAATATTTTGCTGAAACAAAATATAAAAAACGGTGCGTATATCAACAAAAGTCATTAAATGAATAATACAATATTATTCTTCCATTGTGCACATCGACAAAGTAAAACTTTCTTAATGTAAGATATCAGACCGATTTTTGTTTTTTTTACGAAAATGTAAACAGGTCTTTGTTTGACCTACTTAAACCACAGGATCCTCGATAGATAATCCAGCAAAAGGTTACCCGAATAGAAATGTACAGTAACAAAACCATGATTTTCACTGTGACAGTACAGTAATTTTACAATAATTTACAGTAAGTTTTAGTGTTATGCTACAATACAAAAACAATAAACTTTAACGTTTTTACAGTAAATTTCAATGTAAAATAGACTTTTACAGTGAAATTTACTGTGGGGTGGTTATGTATCTTAACATTAAAAAAAATCAATTTTTCTCCATACATATTTTTCTCGAAAACAGTAAAATTTAATGTGAATGCACTGTATCAGTTTTTTGCCGAACAGTGAAATTTATTATTACATGAAATTTTATTGTAAATCTACTGTGAGAACTTGGCATCGAACAATGTTGAAATAGTAATAACTATAATATTTATTGTTTTATAATTGTTTGTAGGGTAAATGCTATTGTAATATTCTATCCGGGTAAACGACACAGATTTTTCGAAAAGTAAATGCCTACACGCAGAATTTTGATGCATAAAAATCACAGCATATACCCTCTAAGAACGGTTAGTTTCAAAATCGTCTAATGAAGGACGTTCTTTGGACCAATTTGGACAACTTCCAAATAACCGTTCGACGAACGTCCATCGTTGGACCCGTGTTGAACGATTTTGAAACAATTTTTTGGACGTCTCAGTGGGAAGAGAATAGAAAGTATGCTAACTATATGCATGTTTTTATTTCTCAGTGTACCTACAGATGAAAAGATTTTTGGGATAAAAATAGAGCTTTACTTTTGGCAACCCTGTTGGGCACAACCTTTTAGGGCACACCGAAACTACCTATTCAATCGAACCCGTTAACCTGTCAAAACAGAAAATTGAAGTTGTTAGTGGCGTTTATCGATTTCTCGAAAATTACTGTGAAAACCCTAGCTAATAGCGAAAGATTCTAGAAATTAATTAGTTCCCGTGTTCTACCAGCACAACCATGAGTGGTAATCGTGGAAATTTCAGCTTTTCGATGCGTCGTTCCGGCCAACTCGCAAACTCTTTCGTTAGTCGACAACAGCAACAACAACAGCAGCAACAACAACCACAGCAAAAGAATTTCTCCCTGAATGCAGTTCCTCCGCCAAGTTCCCTGTGCGGTCGTGGGTCCGGTTTCCCTCCACCAAAAAGCTACAATCAACCAACTGCTGGTAGTGTGTCCAAACACGGTTATCATACGATGGATGCTATTGCGGCATTTTCCAATACCTCGTCTCAATACACCTTGGGAAAGAAGCGAGGAAAAAATGACGATGAGTAAGTATCTGCTGTAGCGATGAGCAGGAATGTGCTTTGTTAATCACTATTCGACAATACACCGTTTTAGAAGCTACTTTGAAGATGACGACGAGCCCGCCGCTCAGTTGGAGTACATCCCGGCACCTGGCTCTCCTTCGGCACCTGATTCACAAGTAAGTCATTGTTTCTGGACTAACAATTCTGTCTGAAACGAATATCTGCATCTGGTTGGGAAAACACATCACCTGCACGCTCTTTTTCTATCGTTCCCAATTCACTCGGTGTGTTTCGTACCAACGAAATGTTGCTGGAATACAGGGGAAAGGCAAACAATCGGACGATGACGACGACGATGAGGATGATCCGCTGGATGCGTTCATGGCAGGTATTGAAGCGCAAGTGGAAAGAGAAAAAAAGAAGATCCCGGAACCGAATATAGACCCGAAAAAGGGGGTACGAGGAGACATCGATGATGAGGATGATGAAGAAAGCTACTATCGGTGAGTTTGTTAGTTATGAAACTTGTATTGAAATTGTTTTTCAACGCGATTTTCTCGGCATGAAGTGAGAAATCTCAGTACAGTACATGTAGAAAAAAAAGCGTCGAAAAAATTTAATTTAAAGGAGCTTGTCACGATATGTGTCCTTTTCACTTGATCGTCTTCAATTGTTTTTTTTTCAGCTACATGGAAGAAAATCCGAATGCCGGCATCCAGGACGGTGACGGTTCGGATGCGGAACTTGAATACGACGAGGAGGGCAACCCAATTGCACCGCCGAAGAAACGTGACATTGATCCACTGCCTCAGATATATCACTCGGAGATAGAATACGAAAAGTTCGAGAAGAATTTCTACATTCCTCATGAGGACATAATTGCGTTGAGCCAATCAAAGATATACGAACTACGTAAAACTCTCGGTGTGCGTGTCACTGGACCCCTGCCACCAGCACCGGTGACCAGTTTTGCTCACTTTGGCTTCGATGAGTCACTTATGAAGGCGATCCGCAAATCGGAGTACACTCAGCCAACACCGATCCAAGCACAAGGTGTTCCGGCTGCCCTAAGTGGTCGAGATATTATCGGTATAGCAAAAACTGGTAGCGGTAAAACTGCTGCTTTTCTGTGGCCCATGTTGGTGCATATTATGGATCAGAAGGAGCTAGGACCTGGTGATGGGCCGATTGGATTGATCTTGGCACCGACTCGTGAATTGTCTCTGCAAATCTATCAGGAGGCGAAAAAATTTGGCAAAGTATATAACATTAGTGTTTGCTGCTGTTACGGTGGTGGTTCCAAGTGGGAACAAAGCAAGGCACTGGAACAGGGTGCCGAGATTATAGTAGCCACACCGGGACGGATGATCGATATGGTCAAGATGAAAGCGACCAATTTGAGACGGGTTACGTATTTGGTGTTAGACGAAGCCGATAAAATGTTCAATATGGGTTTTGAACCGCAAGTTCGCTCAATTTGTAATCACGTCCGCCCTGACCGACAAACCTTGCTATTCAGTGCTACTTTCAAGAAAAGAATCGAACGGTTAGCCAGAGATGTCCTTACTGATCCGATTCGAATTATTCACGGTGATCTCGGAGAAGCCAACCAGGATGTTACCCAGCATGTTATTCTCTTCAGTAATCCAACACACAAATGGAACTGGTTATTGGCAAATATAGTGCAGATTTTATCTGATGGTAGTGTACTGATATTTGTCACAAAGAAAGCCGATGCAGAACAGGTATCTTTTTTCCTTCTAAGCTGGGAAGTATTATATTAATTGCTAATTTTTAATTTCCAGGTGGCGAACAGTCTTATTTTGCAGGAATACGAGCCAGTTCTGCTGCACGGTGACATGGATCAGTCCGATCGTAACAACGTTATCACCAAGTTCAAGCGTCGTGAAGTTGACATAATGGTGGCTACTGATGTAGCTGCTCGTGGTCTCGATATTCCGCACATTAGAACCGTAATAAACTACGATATTGCACGTGATATTGACACTCATACACATCGCATCGGAAGAACTGGTCGTGCTGGCGAAAAAGGTACGGCATACACGTTGGTGCTGGACAAAGACAAAGAATTCGCCGGTCATCTGGTTAGAAATCTCGAAGGAGTCAATCAGGAAGTACCGGACGATCTAATGAAACTGGCTATGCAGAGCTCTTGGTTCAGAAATTCTCGTTTCAAGCAGAATAACAAAGGTAAAAATTTGAATGTTGGTGGAGCCGGCCTTGGTTTCCGGATTCGACCAGCACCAAGTGGACCACTCAAATCTTCCGATGGCTCTTCATCATCTTCATCCGGAAACAAGCAGCCCATGGATCGTCTCAGCGCGATGCGTGATACTTTCAAAGCACAATACAATGCACAGTTTAAAGCTTCTTCCGATCGAACATGGGAAAACATTCTCCCAGAGGGAGGTGTCTTTGCGAAGCCGATTATGTCAGGCTTTGTAGCGGCATCCAGCAACGACAGCGGTGAAAACGAACACAACCAACACCAGCAGCAAGCGAGTGGCGATGAGCAACCCCGAAAGAAGAAAAGTAGATGGAATTAAGAAGGTTTACTGGATTATCATTAGGGTTGTACACGATTCTGTCGTATCTGAAATGTCTGTATTTATGCTTCGGTACAGTTTATCCAATTGTACGTGTCCAATTGTAGGTCAGTTCACTGAGAAAAATATTGCCGAATATCGTGGCACGTACGGTTACGTATGAAATAAAGTCTTCATAAACATCATGTCTGGAAAGATGTGTTTTTTAACTAGAACTAAAACTTTCTTACTATTTGGCGACATTCACTTAGCTAGAGAAGCAGAGAAAATTAGGAAAATTTAGAGCCATAGTACTCAAATGAGCGTAAGGATGTGAAATATACGAAAAGATCGGAAAGCTGGAAGTGCCATGGTCATTAGGAACGGGCCTTGAATCTTACAGACTAATCTTTTGTCATCTAGTGACAGGAGTCGAACTTAGGCAGAGTTACTAGGAACTGCTCGTCTACCAACATGTCTCCGTCCCTACTTAGTAATCTCTAGCTAATTGAATGCCGTAAAATAAAAAAGAAAAATGTGGCTACATGTTAATCGAAACAAAAAATGAAAAAAAAAATATTAGAAATACCCTTCTGGTCTGTCACATTAGGGATCGGTTTCTTCACCTTCGCTTGACTTTTAAACATGGTTTAGGAAAAGCGCGTAGGAAGCACCGGTCGTGTTTTTGAAAGTGTGCGTTTTCTGAATAATAATTATTATATTTAGCGAATCGAGATTATTAGCACCGACGAAGTACTGCTTCCCCCCGTGACCTCTTAACCGACATTGCCTTTCCCCATGTTTTCGGCAGTTAAAAAGTTCTGGGGTCTGGCAGGTAGAGTTTCGACAGTAAAAAAGTTCTGGGAGCCTGGGAGGAAGAGCTCTGCCAGAAAGTCTTTCATCGGAATTCGATCACCAAGAACTTTTTCGGATTTACATAAAGGCTACAAAGTTCTTGCTACACCACCATCAGCAAACGTTTCATGCTGAGATGGTCCGTGCAGGACCGACGAGGAGTTTTCAGTACTGACGTAAATCAGAAACATCAGCGATCCCAAGTAGCTCCCTGCGCTATGCCTGGCAATCCCCAATGTCAACCATTATCTCTCGATTTGAGAGCTGCAAAACCTACCGTTGTTACCAAAAATTTCTCCGTTTAATCGATTGTTATATGAAAACTGGTGTAAATAATATCAGTTTGAGCCAGAGCTTGAAAAAATTGACATCCCTGCGTGAACTTGAAAGAAAACAAAATTCATTTCATGCCTGTCGCGATGAATGAAATGTTTGGTTCGTTTCCCTCGTCATTCGTTCTCCCGACACAGCGTATTCAGGTTCGGACATGTTCGGTTTCAGAAGCAAACTGAATTTTGTTTCCATTCTACCTATGAAGATGCCAGCTTCTGCCTTCCAACTGTCCTCATAAAAAATAAATAAATGCATTGGTTGGTGAAGGAATTTATATTTCTTCTGCACTCATTTTGAAATTTCGCAGCACTGGTTTGAGCGCGACATTCCATACTCCCTGTAATGTAGGATGCTAGACTCGGCGGTTAGTCGCTGTTCAGTGTCTAGGCGTGAAGGCATGTTAATCGTCCATTAGCTATTTCATTTACTTGACACGTCTCAATGCATTACCTGAGCCGTGGATCTTTTATTATTATCTATGTGTAAATAAAAATAAATAAATCGAATTTTATTGTATATTCATCGTATCTTGTGTATGCGATTTGTTACTTTGCGTAAAGATCTTATTTCTCGTTGAAGATCTATTTATTCCATTGCCTCTTGTTGCTTGTGGATCACTTAGTCCGCTTTTTCTCGGTTTATCGTTTTTGTTCATTGTATCCTATGGGCTTTCACGATTACCTGGTTTGAATTGTTTGTGGAACCTACGGGTCACGATCGCGTATCCATGTTCTTTGTTATTTACTTTATAATCGGTGGTTGGGTTGATTGGGAAGTAGTAGGTGCATCACAATGATCGGACACGATGTGCGTAGGTTCTCTTGTTCCAGTATTCGTTGGTGCCTGAGCTGCAACTCCGGTGGTTTGCGATTTAGTTGATGCTGATAAAGGGCTGTTTGATGGTTGCAGTTGATATTGCTTCGTTAGAGGTTTGTGTGCATGGTTTCTCGTAGTGTGTCTTCTTGTGTAACAACGTAGGGCATGCAGGGGTCTATCCTTCATGCGTGATTTGACATTTGGTCACGCGTTTTGCTTTGAATTGACAGTTCAGACAAATACAAATATGTATTAATTTGTATTTGGTTCAGATATGAAGGAATAGGTTCCGTCACTCGTATTCTCACGAAACAAACACCGTTGGAAATACCTAGAAAATTTTTCTCCAGGTTTCAACCTTAAAGCATTCCATCTTACGTATTCCGACATGATGGTTGTCATAAATTTGTTAATACAGTCGTGATTCGCTGGTTGGGCCACAGCCTTGTCCAACTAACGAATTTGATTCGCTAGTTGGACCGATTGACAAATGTCAAAAACTCTCCAGAGGAGATGTTGGTAGTGTAAATGCATATGTTCACATCTCTAAATACTGTCAGATTGATTGTCAAAGTAAATTTGACATGAGATTTTGACGTTCAGATGCTTTTTAGTTGGACAATGGTCCAACTAGCGGAGGTCCAACTAAAAAGCGGTCCAGTTAAAAAATGTCCAACCAGCGAATCACGACTGTAGTACCCAGGTGTACATCATGCAGACGCATATCAATCATATCATTGTCAATATAAACGGGTATCTTGGTCCTAACAACGACGTATTGCATGTTGTTTTCCATAGCGTAACTTTCCGTTATGGCTAAGTTTTAAACGTTATCAGTAACGAGTGTGGTGGGTTTGTATGACGACGACTTCCGTTAGTCTAAACTACATTTGAAAATTTGCTGTTGAATTTTGCTGTTGAGTTTCAAACATCTTCAAATGAATGATTGATATCGCACCGGTGAAAGTAACGGTGCATTATTGTTCACACTGTCTTGGGATGAATTTTATTATTCGATTGCTTTGGTTGTTTATAGTACTGGTACGGTACATATAGACAGCAGACTTTAGATAGAAACGTTCGTTTGATTCACTGCACTGTTAACAAGCAGGGCGACTCATTAAGTACTGGTATCGACCCTGTAGTATTTCAATGATCCCCAACTCGAGAGAGCGTTCAATGAAATTATTCCACGATAGTTGCTATTTTTCTTTTTATGGAATGGATTTCCAGTAAAACGAAAAAAAGCCACTAGCAAGAGAACTCAAGTAGAAGCAGAAGCACCAAAAGGAATTGTACGGGTCCCGGATTGAAAGACGATTTAAGCCGAGAAGAAGTGCTGGTAACCATTGTTTCATCGATATTGACGAGTCTTGAGAGATTAAAAAAACCCATCGGAAGGTACAATTGAGAGATTCGACTGTATTATGTTTTGTTTGTCGCATTCCGATTGAGGATGAGTATATGTTGCAGTTATGGTTGCGGTTGGTTGTAACTGCGATCTGGAGCATAGTGTAAAGCGAAGACTGAATAAATAGAAATATATTATGATATAATTCCCAGCACACCAGAACCACAGAGAACAGACGTCCATCTTCAGCATTCAACTTGTGTAAAATCTCTAACGGTTTCGAAGGTAGTTGGGATATCCAAACCAGGTGCGCTACTGTCGTCATGTTTTTTTGTGGCTGAGTTCGACAGAATTGACAGCGGTTATTCCTCTACCCAGTCAAACTAGTCCGGAACCGGTTCGGACTTCCAGCATGAATTCCAGCTCAAATGCATCAACCGATAGAGTCGGAATCGGTTGTTTTCTTTGAGCAAGATTCCATACTGAATCCCTTCAGGATTTCGATCCGGTTCCGGAATGGATTTGACGGATGGTTGGGATAGGTTGGTGTGAGCCACAAGCAGTATTCAACATGAAAATTCGACATAGATCTTTCATTAGGGCTTAAATCGCAAATGTAAACAAACTGCGTTTTCGCTATTATGACATTATGCGACAAAAATACTACAAGATTGAGGTGAAAATTAGTTAAAATGGTTTTAGTTCGATTTGTAATTAAAGAAAACAAAACGGCGAAACATGCATTTTCTTCGAGATTTCGACATAGGCCCTTCTTTTCATATGGAATATAAAGGCTAAACTTACATTTTTGACAGAACCGGGCGTACGGTTATTATTCACAAAATTATTCTTTAAACAAACATTAGGAGCTGAACTATAAGACTACGTGTTGATTTAAAGCAGATTAAAGGTTATGTAAGCTGAATAAAACTTTCGCTGAACTATTTAAACATTAACAGTTTATTCAGCCTATTTAAAATCCAGTATTCGCCAGTTCCAACTAGGCTGAACTATACTGCTAATAAATGTAGTAGCGACAATATTAAAGCTTTTATTCAACCATCTTAATTAGACTGAATTGCGAGTTGAATAAACGATGCTGTTACCAAAAGTATTACCTTTAATCATTAAGCTGCACTACATGTCTTCAAGAGGTTGTTTCTACCTTTACATTTGCCGTTATACCACCTTTAACTTTCAGCTGAATTATGTGTTTAGCAAAGGTAATTGTAACACACACAATATTTTTTTACTATTATGTGAAGGATTTTTTAATTATTTCGGTATATTCCAATTGAGATGTTTTGCATATATTACAGTTAAGGAGCAATAGATCAATAAATGAATAAAGAAATAAAGAAAGTTTATTTAGTTTTTTTATATCTACTGAGTTTTCACCACGGGAAATACACGATTTACAGTTTTTCAATGTACAAGCTTACCAAATCACTCGCGCCCTCGTTTATGTAAATTTACCTTTTAATTCGAAACGGTCTGTTTACTTGTGAAACATGAATATTCTCATATTGAACACAATAGAAACTTTTTGTTCCAATGTTGCTATAAATTTTAGACACCAGCATTGTTACCATGATTTTTTTCTATCCATCGACTTGCAAACAAAGGTACAATGAAATGATTATTCACGCTGGCGAACTTAATTGATATAAATAAATAAACTATTGAATTCGAACAGCGACTTCCGCTTACCAAAAAAAATCACAATGGAAAGAAAATCATTTGGCAGGGAGTGGTAAATAAATTGAGGAGATTGCCACCTTAGAATTATAAATGACTTCAATCCATCATTCAGTTACCACCACTTTCATATAACACCCATTTTTACTTATATAAATATTTTGTGACAACCATAAATCCTCACCTTGGAAACAAAAACGACTATAATCATCATTTTTGAAATAAATAAATTATCTAATTTAAAATTCCCGAATGTTCTAAAAATTATTAAATAAAAAAAATTGAAATAAAAATATTATCGTAGGTTGGGATTCGAACCCAAGTCAACTAGGTTCACTCAAATCTATAGAAGGCTACTGTAGCCTTTGTACAGACTCTATTCAGCAGCCTAGACTTGTCGGTACATCGGTGAACTCTTAAGCATTCGATGTATGCAAGATTGGTGCAGACAGTAAGGTAAGTGCTTAGTATTCAACAGGTTTCTGGTTCGGATCCAGGTACGTGATATGATATCCAACAAGGTAATACAATTTTTCTCTAACTGTAACGTAACACTAATAAAAGAATATGGCTTCCAAAGAGATTGATGGCGTGTGTAACTTGAAATTAATGTCTTTTTTAACAATTTTCCTATGATAATTCTCTCAGCTGAATAGCGGTAACGAAAAGGTTTATTGATAAAGCTGAACTGTGGTTTTCTTCAGGCTGTAAACGTGCTGAAGAATTGTTCTTTCATGTGTCTTAATCAGACCAGCTGAATAAATTCTCCAAATCCCGGATGTTTAAGGGTGGAATAAACGATATATGATTGTTTTGCAGTTTTGATCACCGTTTGTGGATGTTTACATGCTATGATTGATGTGTTTCGGTGATGATAAAAATAAAAACATTTCCGTAGTTAACGTTTCAGCTTACTATATTCAGCTATCTTCAGAAATTTTAACCCGTTCACCTCATGTTCTCACTGTGGCTATCACGTTCTAACTCTTAGAACGTGATAGCCACAGTGAGAACATGAGGTGAACGGGTTAAAATTTCTGAAGATAGCTGAATATAGTAAGCTGAAACGTTAACTACGGAAATGTTTTTATTTTTATCATCACCGAAACACATCAATCATAGCATGTAAACACACGATATATGATTACACGTATACTTCCAATGTTCAGCTAGAGCTGAATAAAGCAACTGTTAAAACGTTTATAAAACCACGAAATGTTTGTTGGGATTATATAAATGATAAGCAATATCTACTATGATCATGTCTACTCGATAGTTGTTGCACATAAACATTGGAATATTTCGATATTTTCATGTAATTCGAAGAAAAGATGCACGCGCCCTTTCATTTACATTGTTCCTGGCTAAGATGAATGGAATAAGGTAATAGAGTAGCAAATTGTTCTAATTATTAATTTTTTGCTACTAGGACTGGAGTACGTCGACGTGACACGCGTGCAGTCAATGCGTTTGCCGGAACAACCAGTTGAGATGCACATTGCGACTGGTTCACGATTTGATGATGCATGTAAGGGTTTTGAATTCACCGTATATCGCATAAATTCTAATATTAGATTACCACAGGTGCCAGGGAGGAGATGATGGTTCCTCCAGATAACGATTTTCGAGGTGAGATAGTGAGCAAAGAACCGCTTGGATTGGATGTTTCGTCAGATGATGGCCAGGATGACGAATCCTCTGACCCTGATTGCTCTCAGAAGGTATGGTTTATAAAACAAACTACTGCAGGTGTTCAAATTTAACGTATCTTAACAGCACCGCGCTCAATATGCTGAAACATGCATATTAGAGGGAGAAAATCGGATTGGTATAATGGTAAAAGGTAAGGATTAAGTGCTATTGTGCGTCATTTCTGCCTCAGTTGCTGATGGATCATATCAAATGACACACTAGCACGTTCTTTTTTCCCTATTTCGTTTTCAGATACGGACTTTGTCAACGAGCCGTGCGCTCCAATGGTGTATGTACCGGAAAAATCTGCGAGAGTGCGTATTGCGAACGAACCTCTGCGTGACGTATCAAGTATAAATTCATCTTATCTGTTTTCAAATGTATCCTAATACTAGATAATTACAGATGCCAGGCAGGAGATGACGATTCCTCAAACTTCTAAACGTCAAGTTGTGAGCTCTGCGAACAAAGTACCATGCGGTAATAACGTTTCGTCAGATGATGACCAGGAATTGACGTTACTTGAATCGTTTGATCCCGAACGAGCTCATAAGGTTAGTTTTGCAATAACAGATCATACGGCAAGAAATTCAAAATCAACTAAAATTATCTAAGAAACAAATGGTTTAATTATAATTTAGACTACTATGTACAAGTTAATTATCAAGCTTTGAGATTTATTCAAATCAGTGTTCGGTGTTGTTTGCGAGCTCCTAGAACACCTTGTACTCTTGGCTCTCTTATGCTGGCGTAAATTTCTCAATGGAGTAAAGCTGTCGATCTTATTTTAAAGTACGAACTTTATTTGAAGTTTTTAACGTGTTCGTATTCAAATTTTTAGGTGCATACGCGATCCGGAACCAAGAAGAAAAAAGCAGTTCAAAAGTATATGAAAGACTGGGAGCTTAAGTTGCATTGGCTAGCACCTGGCTCTAACCAATATTCTAAATGCTCGGCTGGATTTGTTGATTTTCAGAAGCATGGTACTACACAAAAGCATAAACAGAACGAGAGTCTATTAAAGAAAGCAACGCCAAGTGTTACGACAATGCTTAAAACGTCATACAAGGAAAAAATACGTAACGCCGAACTGCAGTTGTGTGCATGGGGAGCAGCAAACGATAAATCAGCTTCAGACATTGAAAGTTTTGCCGAATGTATTCGTCGTATATGCCCTGACTCAGAAATTGCTAAAGGACTGAAAATGGGACGAACAAAAGCAACAGCAATAATCACTAACGTATTAGGGGAAGGCCAACACGACGAGCTCAGCGCACATCTGAAGAAAACGCCATTCAGTTTGATCGCTGACGAATCAACCGACCTCGCAGCCAAAAAATCCCTTGCATTGATTGTCCGCACTTTCTTCTGGCGAAAGGCAAAGTTGGTTGTAGCTGACTGTTTCTATGATCTGATTCAGGTTATTGAAACTGATTCAAGAACACTGCATACTATAGTAACAGACTGTTTTAAGAGAGATCATATTGACTACCAATCCAATCTATTGGGATACGCTGCAGACGGTGCTAACAATATGACTGGTACTGAGAAGTCGTTAGCTACGTTCCTAAAAAAAGATTGTCCGTCGTTGTTCGTGCTCAAATGTATTTGCCACAGTATGGCACTGTGCTCGTCCTATGCTTGTAAACACGTACCAGATCGAATTGAACAGGTATGCCGTGATATTTACAACTATTTAAGCTGCAGTCCACTACGCACTAGCAAGTTCGATGATATCCAGATACTACTCGAATTAAAACCAATGAAAATGCTTCACCCCAGTGCTACACGTTGGCTTTCTTTGGAGAGCGTAGTGCAGAGGATTCTCGATCGTTTTGAAGCTCTAAAAATTTATTTCGGATTTTTAACGAACGTCGATCAAGTTGAAAAAATCAAAGTAGTATCGATTTATGAAACTTTGAATGATCCGGTTACAAAATTGTACCTTACTTTTTTGGCCTACATTTTAAACTTAGTTAACAAGTTGAACAAGCTCTTTCTGAGCGAAACTCCAGAGTTACTCATACTAAATTCTAGCGTTTCTCGACTGTTTAGGACTATACTGGATTGCTTTTTCAAATCGGATTATATGCAGAAGCTGAATGACTTAACAAAGGTTAAATTCGATTAACAAAACTATGTTACTTTGAACGGTCTCTATCTAGGAACAGCTACCGAATTGTTATTACAACAACAGGTCTCAAATAGATCAATATCGGTTGATCAGGTAAACCACTTCAGAACAAATATAATGCGGTTCTACATCACACTCTCCAATCAAATATTGAAACGGTTTAATTTCAACGATGGTATATTAGTCAATTTAACAATAATTAACCCGGACAACATTATAAGTAGGAAACATACATCCCTTCTACCGTTGCTGCAATGTTTCCCAAATGTTATAAGTTGTGATCAAATCCAAACAATTGATGACGAGTATCGCGAGGTACGAAACATTAATTTCTCGGAATTTTCGAATGATCAACTGAAGGATCCAACTGCGTTTTGGGAGAAAGTTCTCACAATGGAAAGATGTGATGGACAGCTCGCATTTCCAGCACTCAAAGTTTTCATACCCTGTATGCTAATTTTGCCGCATTCGTCAGCCTCAGTCGAAAGACTTTTTTCAGCATATAATTTGAATAAAACCAAACTGAGGAATAGATTAGAAACCGAAACAATGCGAGGTATTTTGGCTACAAAATCATATGTCAGGCACAATAAAGATGCATCGGGGGAATAAATATAGTGGAAGATATTTTGAAAAAGTTCAATTATAACATGTATAAAACAGAAAGACAAAAAGATAAGTAAACTACTTGACACCTAAGACATAAATAATGTACTGTTAAATATTTTTCTCTAGTTAAATTTTGTAACCCAGCTAAAAACAAAGCTAAATGTGGATAAACATATTTGAAAAAAATTCTGATCATGATTTTCTTATGCCAGATTTTTCCAGATTTTTTTTATAAATATGCCAGATTTTTCTTTCAAATAGTTGGCAACGCTGATGAGCTTCGAACTTTCGATTGATGCGCACTGGTGTAGTGGAGTGCACTGGCTCTGCACTATTTTTGCACTTTCTAATGTGGTTTTCGTTTGAGGCGAAACTGAGTCAGTTCCAAGAGGGTGACGTGACGTCATATTTTCGTAGCCAACATAAGAACTTTGCTTGTAACAAAATGAACGAAATTAATTTTAAATACGAACGAGGAGCACTTTAGTTTACATCAATTCAGTTAAAGTGTTCATTGTTTTCTTTTGTTTATTGCTACTATTGTTTGTTGATGACATTTTAAGCGATTTTGACGTTGTCAAACTGACCCCCATCGATCGGTGGAAAAACGATGTTGCCTATTGTCAAACTCTGTATGTAAAGATAGGGATGCCAGATACCTGGTCAGTTCCTAACCCCAACTGCTGTCAAAATGTATGAACTGACAGCGGTTGGGGTTAGAACCTGACTCAGTTTCAGGTTCAAGCGAAATCGCCATAACAGAAGTGCAGAAAATTGGGTATGTTCCATTGACACTTCTGCTAGAAAGTGCAAAACCAGTGCACTTCACTCACTCCACTACACCGGTGCACATCAATCAAAAATCCCATGTTTATTTCATCTGACGTTTCTCCCGTATGGATTAAAAACAAACAATAATTATTAGCCGCAGTGTATTCCATTGTCGAAAATGATAACACAACAAATAAAGGGAAAAAAGTAGCTAAAACAATTTTGTGATATGGAAGCATCCCTGCAGGTTAAGTCAGAGATAATAGATTTGGATCTAACGGAATCCGAATGCATCAGTAATGCCGAACGCACATCAGAAAACCTAAGTAAAGTAGGTGTTACTATAATTAATTCAGTTGATACCGACGTGCACAATATCGATTCCTTAAATGCGAATTCTGATTCAATGCATGAAGTTGGCCACTTCAAGGGCCCCAACTCTAAGCAAACAAAGATCGATTCTAAAAGGGGCAATCAACTTGATCAAAGGTGAGTCTGTCCTTTCCATTCATGTGAACTCGGATGTTATGTGACTAATGTTGTGTTAGCTGTATTATTATCAATTTGCTAACGTTTTTCATGATTTCAGCGAGAGTAAATGGGTCGACTGCGACACACGAGACCATCTGCATATCAACGGAAATCTATCCAACAATCTGCAGGTAGCGTCCCCTATCCCAACCACAGATTCTACAAAACCACACAAATGCGAGTTTTGTGATAAAAGATTCGTCTATAAGAGCCGCCTTGTTGATCACGTTCGAGTGCATCTTAACTTAAGGCCCTTCCGTTGCGACGTCTGCGGTAAGGCATTCCGTAAGAGTAGCATACTTTCGCAGCACCAGTTGATCCACAAGGGTGAACGACCGTACAAGTGTACCGTTTGTAGCAAAGATTATTCCCAGAAAACTAGTCTGATCGCACACATGCTCCTACATGAAACTGAGCGACAGCACAAGTGCATTGTATGTAGCAAAGAATTTAACCACAAAACTAACCTAACCGCACACATGTCCATTCATACGGGCGAGTACCGGCACAAGTGCGATGTGTGTGGCAAAGGATTCAATGCCGGTAACCAACTGAAAGAGCACAAGCACATTCATACTGGTGAGCGGCCGTACAAGTGCAATGTGTGTGGCAAAGATTTTTCCCAACAAGCTAGCCTTATGAAACATAAAACTCTGCACACAGGCAAAGATGAAAGGCAGTACAGGTGCACCGTATGTAACAAAGATTTTACCTTAAAAAGTTCTCTAAAGAGACATATGTTGCTCCATACGGGGGACTACCCGTACAAGTGTGTTGTGTGTGATAAAGGATTCTCTACAAATTACTGCCTGGAGGAGCATAATTGCATGCTTACAAGTGAGCGAACGTCAAGGTGAAAATCTTTTTTAGCTGATTGATTGTTTCGCTGGTATAATAATGATACACATCATATATGTTTAATGTTTTTCATATTTTCAGCGAGAACAATATAACGTACACCACGCGAGACGGCGTGTTGAATAGCGGAAACTCTCCCAACGGTTTGTTGATAACCTCGACCGTTTCATCTATCGCTTTCTCTCAACCACACGAATGCGAGTTTTGTGGAAAAAGTTTTCTCCGGAAGAGGAACCTTCTTAATCACATCCGGGTACATAGTGGTGAATGGCTCTTCAGTTGCGATGTCTGTGGTAAAGCATTTCCCAGGAGTAGTGAACTATCGCAACATCGGTATGTCCACGGTGAGCGACAATTCAAGTGCACCGTGTGTAGCAAAGAGTTTACCTACAATTCTAATCTAGTTGCACACATGTTCGTTCATACGGGTGACTATCGGTACAAGTGCGATGTGTGTGGCAAAGGATTCATTAGCAGTACTAACTTGAAAGATCACAAGCACATTCATACTAAGGAGCGGCCGTATAAGTGCACCATCTGTGGCAAAGGTTTTACCCAAAAAACTAGCCTACACAATCACACTCGCATTCATACGGGTGAGCGGCAGTACAGGTGTAACGTTTGTGGCAAAGATTATACCTGCAAATCTAATCTAACTGCTCACATGTACCTTCATACGGGTGAGATTCGACACAAGTGCGACGTGTGTGGCAAGGGATTCAACATCGGTGCTCACTTGAAAGAACACAAACGCATCCATACCGGTGAGCGGCCGTACAGGTGCACCGTGTGTGGCAAAGATTTCACCCTCAAGAATACCCTAACCGGACACATGTCCATTCATACGGGCGAGTACCGGCACAAGTGCGATGTGTGTGGCAAAGGATTCAATGCTGGCGTTCACTTAAAACAGCACAAATGCATTCATACCGGCGATCAAACGCGTGTGAATGATATTGCTCCATCAACGACTGGGAGTATCTCAGGCCAAACTCAGCAGGACTGCGTGACGCCGTGGGAGTTCGGATCTCAGGGGAAAGATTCTTGATATATTTCAGTAGCATGACGTTGATTTGTAACTGTAAAATTGGAAGCCTTGTAAAAAAATCGAGCATCTTGTTCTTTTATCATATATTCTGTGAATGCATTTTTGTACCTGTGATGAATTCTAGATGAATTCCATTTTTGAAGTTTTTCGTTTCGCAGATCGAATCGTTCTTCCTTCAATGGTATCATCTTTGTTAAAATAGAATTGTATTAAAATTCATGAAACAATTGGTGTATTTTAGAGTACACATTCCTTGCTTCCAGTTTCTTCGGTGAAAAAACTCGCTCCTGTTTGCTACCAAAGTTACGAACACAGGAACGATTTTCTACATGTAAGCTCCTCAGTACTTACAGTTTCTTCCGGCGCTGCAAAAAACCTAATCAAACTCCAGGAATGCAATAGAGAGCTTTAAGCTTTTAGAAAAAACAGGTAAGAATGTAAAATATCAGCGAGGTTTCTCAACCGTCCAACAAGGGAGCATTGCTGGTAGCAGGTAGCTCTTAAGTAGTTTAACAGTTTCTGTATGATTTTGCGTTTAATACTACGTTCACACTACGAGTTGAAACGTGTTTTAACGCTATCTTGATGGCATTTTTCTTGTTGCTAATTATTATAACGCTTTAACTTTGTAGTTTGAACGTAGTATAAGATTCTCCTCATCAGTAGCTGGCGGCGTCTTGGCACCAGTTAAACACTGATAGGGATCTAAAACTAACAATCCAGCTCTATTTATTTAAGGAGCCTTCTCCTGGATTCGGTTTGGAAAATCAAGCAACATTTGAGAATTTTTTGTGGAAAAAATGAGAAGGCATACGAACTTCTGCTTTTGACCTTTTATTTATTTATTTTCTTTTCTCGCCGGCCTCTGCACGCGAAACCTCGTCCTTTTTTGTCAAATGCAGGGCCTCTAGATTAAAATAGATAAAATTTCCTAGAAATAAAAAATTTTCCTGCCAATGTTATATACTGCCGCTCTACGCATAATTGTCCCGGTGTGTATATGAAATCCCATAGCACATGGGACAGTTATGCTTATAGCGGCAGTATACAAACAAGTACTTACTTTCAAACAGTTTTTGAATAAAGTAAATCAAATCAATAGAACAAGCCCTATTGTTGACGTAAGAATAAAAAAACCGGGTTTTAAGAAAAACGCCATTTTAAGTCGCCAGTTTTTAATTATCGATAAATAACGAACAAAAGATCAAAAGCAGAAGTTCGTGTCTTCATTTTTCTGCAAAAAATTTCAAATGTAGCTTTGTAGCTTTGATTTTCCACCGAATCCAGGAGAAGGTCCCCTTAAGCTAGTAACATAATCGAACATGTCAGAGTTTAGCAATGGTAGCTGGGTCGTGCTACACCGATGGTTCTGGGTGGGTTGGTGAGTGAGTACGGATGGTGTGTTAGTGTTCAGGTCGAAATTTCTATCGATAGGATGTGTAAACATCCTCCTTCACGTTTGTCAAAATAGAAGACAAATTGGCATGTGTGTAGCGGGTAGCAGGTAGCGCCATTGGTGACTGGTAAAAGATAACGGAGAGCTTCAAACATGCACCAAGCGAACGACAGTCATGCGATGCCCGCAATCTAGGATGTCTTGCCACACGGCGTCTGCGAAATATGTCAGTCGCCGGGGTCTCTTCCGAGCAAGTGCAGCCGGAATTCTGGATGAGTCTAGTTGGTATCCGACTCCAGTAACACAATCGAATCTAATTAAAAGCGGTTGTGTCACTGGAGCCCGACACTAACTAGAGCCAGCCAGAATTACTTGGAGTGACCATATCAGGCGAGTAAAAACCCAGGACAATCTAAAGGAGACCTCCCCCTCTATTGAACGAACGCATTCTAGTCTCGCAGCCAAAACTCTGTCTGAATGTCTCTCGTGAGCATTCGGTCACCAAGCACAACTTCGGATTTCCTGACATGCGTTTCTTGCTATACCACAATCAATGAAGGTTTCAAGCTATTTTTTGGAGAAATCTGCAACCCTTGATTGAGCGGATGAGATGGTATATTTTGGACTTTTAGGCGAGGAACCGACAAGGAGTCTTCAGTACTAAATGCATGTCAATGAAGTACAGCAGAAACAGCAACGGTCCCAAGTAACTTCCCTGGGCTATTCCTGACAGAAGTGCATGTGGGCAATTTCCAATAACAACCATTACTACGGTCTGTGAGGTAGGATCGAAACAACTGCAAAAGTACCGTTAATACCACAATTCTCCATTTTAAGGACCATGGTTCGAGTAGCCCAAATTAATCTTCAGCATAGACTTACAGCAACTATGAATCTATCCCACCTTTTGCAGAAAGTAAATGCTTTCATAGGTTTCGCCGCATTCGCACCTGGGTGGGTATTCCACATAATTTGAGGCAGCTCAGATATCAATTTGAGAGGCTCCGAATTGATGGACTGTTTAAGCAGCACAAAATTGCATATACTTGATGTAGCAAATCACACATCATTTGCACGATCTGGCAGAGAAGAGGTGTTAGATGTAACTCTCTGATCTGACTGTATTACGCATGAGTTGGCAAACTGGCTCGTACCCAGCGAGCTTGAACCGACGTTATCTGACGTTCGTGGGCAGTTTGGATTATAAACTGAACTATGGCTTTCAAATGTCACGACGATAGTTTATAAACCTAAATCGGTTTAAGCCGAATTTGAATGACAATCTCTCTTCGTTCTGTTATCTAAATATCCCCTCGGGGGTGTTGATATATCCGCAAATCGAGGTGTCTTTTATTCCCTTTGGAATGAAACATACTTCCGTATTGTTTACATTCTCTGTGTCGTTGAGTTACAAACTTAACTTTGGCTTCCAAAAAGTGACGGTGAAGTTTATAAGCCTAAATCAATTTAAGCCGAATTTGATTGACTCATCGGGGGTGTTGTCGATCTAATATTTCAATATCCCCTCGGGGGTATATCCGATATATCGATATATCCGCTAATCGAGAAGTGTCTATTCCCTTTGGAGTAAAGAATACTTCCGTATTGTCTATGTTCCCTGTGTCGTTATTTTCCTTATCCCTAACCTAAAGAAAAGACAAATCAGGCAAGGCGCAAATCTCCGATCAACATGGGGAACTTGCCATTTGAGCCAGTCGCTACTGTTTCCTGATCTGTCCTCCATCTTCGAAATTTAACATCCAATACGTAAACAAATGGGCTTTTCGATTGATAGTGCACCGGGGTAATGGAGTGCACTGGTTTTGCACTTTCTAACAGAAGTGCAGAAAACTGGGTATGTTCCATTGCCACTTCTGCTAGAAAATGCAAAACCAGTGCAATCCACTACACCGGTGTCAATCAATCGAAAACCCCAACACAAAAAGCAAGAAAACAGAATTATAGCAGAATTCTGATAGCGAGATTTTAAAAAATTTGCCATGTGCCAAATCTTGACGGATATCTACCGGCTGCCAGATTTTCTTCCAAGCAGTAACAGTAACAATTTTAGTTTTATGGCATGCTAGAAGTGCAATCTAAGCTTTATGAGTGGCTTATCTTTTCAATTGCCATGTAAGAAAAATAATTTGAAAAGAGAAATAACAAGGTACTACCGAGAGATAAAAAGAGACATCAGAAGATCGAGTGTAGTAGTGGCTTTGTTTCTCGTACCCTGCTTGAGAGTGATTTTACGTTGCAGTTGTGATTGCCGAAACTGCGACCTGAACCAGAGTGAATAAAACGCAGGTTCAATAAAAAAATAGGCTTAGAAGAGGATAACCATGACAAATCAAGCGTTTTCCCCGACATCCCAGGACAGTGAGTAAAAAACTAGTACATGTCCCTAGATTTGCTAGGTAGTGATGAGTGAAAAAGAGAAAACTGGTGCCACGCACCTGTCTGTACGAACACCGAGTAAGTTACATGGGGTTCAGTTGTACAGGCGAACATGTGTACATGTTTTTGTACACTGAAAAAAATCCAAACGTTAATTCTATTTGCTTCAAACCGCTTAAAATTCATATGAAGAAGAAATGCTATTATCACGCGCGCGCATACCTTCTATGTGTCAACTGTATAAACTATGTATGCACACATATAAGTTATATATGCGTACTGTTATAGAATGGGTTATGAATAGTTATGAAATGTAAATGTAAGATTAATATTTCTTGTAAATACACACATTAGGTTTATGTTCCAGCAAATAGTGTCTATACTGCCCATAAACGCATAAGAGTCCCATGTGGATTTTTGTCGAAAATGAGTTATCCATTGGATTGTATTCTGTATCACCACTCAATCACACTGCACAAATAAGATTACCGGGTTTGTTCAGAAAATATCAAAAAAATACCAAAACATGGTTGTCCCATCCATTTGGCTCAATGGATGGGACAATCTTGAACAGCGTTTTTCTCGGCTTGCTAGGCATAACGTTTACTTTTTTTGAGTGTACGAAATAGTGTGTTCGGGTTTGTACACGTGGGTTTAAAGTACGATTCAGACGATATATCAGACTTCCGTCACCGGTACGGAACGTCAAGATTAGTTACATGCAGTTAAATGGAGGCATTCACGCACACAACACCAACGGCACAGAACGTTTTGACGTGCGGCATGTGTGAACGGGCACACGAGAAACGCATTTAACTTATTCTGACGGAACGGTGACGGTTCCGTTGATGTTGACGGAAGCTGATGTATCGTCTGCATCGTCCTTAATATAAGCACAGAACTTGAGAGAATTCGATGTTCGTTTGGGCTGACGTTTTGTATGCATGGATGAACTTTTAGGAGCAATGTATTCCTAAGAAATATGGTAGGACAGCTTCTGATTCGTTATAAATGTTGCTGGGAAGCTGGGTGTTCATAGCTATAACCATAAAGCAGTGCAAATACCAACAAAGGCAACGGTAGAGAAGATACGTGAAATTGGTTGATAGCTCGATTGCACACACAAGTAATTTATTGTCTCTCCATTTCATTTCAAAAAGGCATTTTAATTCAACTGAACGTTTTTGTTAGCAATGTTCATAGCTATAGCTCCAATTGCTTGAATTGTTCACCGACCACTTGCATGGTCTCCACATTTCTGTCAGAATCCAACAGATATCCGAGTTTGGCATCTTGCAGATATTTGTACATTTCGGCCGGAGCCACTTTTATGAAATCACCAAAATCGAGGGATGAATTGTACCACAGTGAAATTGTGGCAACCTTACCGAACATCTCTTCATAATGGAGCAACAGTTCCTTCAGCATGACAGCACCGTGGATGTCAATAATTACCTGTGCCACAGAGCGGATATCTGCCAGTGTAATGTGGTGATTGTTAAGCAACAGTACGTAGAATGTGGCTGTGTATTTGTACAGATGGGGTATATCAATGACTAAATCTTCTGCGATCTTAAACAGTTCCTCCAGAGCGCACAGATAGTTCGCTTTGGTGATCAGTTTAGACTCGAACATCTGGTTAATTGTCTGGACAACCATCGACCGCGATTTGATGTCTCGATCAACGTTATCCGAGAACAGTTGATTGATAGCGGCATGGTAGTATTCGGGATCGATTTCCTGCAGGAGCTCCAGACTAAATTCGATATCCGTGTCAACCATTTCGCAGTTAACGGTTTTGGAGAAGTTCGCGAGCGTCATTTTGATTCCCTTGACCGGTGAAACAACTTTTCTTTGTGAAGGTAATTTACCTATATTATGATGCTGAGTTCTTTTTCTATCATGCATTTGGTTGTTGCCGAGCTGTTGACCACTTACCGGTTTCTTGCTACTCGATGTTCGAACCAT
The DNA here is from genome assembly GCF_030247195.1 of Topomyia yanbarensis. Lineage (NCBI taxonomy): Eukaryota > Metazoa > Arthropoda > Insecta > Diptera > Culicidae > Topomyia > Topomyia yanbarensis. Next base: position 79,061,666 of record NC_080672.1, read on the forward strand.
ACGATCATTGTTATAACTATTGTTTCCTTTGTTGCAGTTGTATCGGCGTCGCTTTACCAACCCTTTATTGAGGCGGTTAGGATCTTTTTTTATATGACCATTTTTGGTTTCAGCTTCCTTTTGGGCCTGGTTAATTACATTCGGATATAGATCCGTTTGGTGCGCTTGCCAACGGCTTCGACGCAAATCAATCACCTCCAGCAGCATGGAACGGATTCGATTGCTTAGGTTGTACTTGTCCCTATATTTCACAATTTCGCTAATCTTGTCGAAATACTTGCCCAGTTCCAGTTTACATTCATTTTCCATCCTCGAGTCGATTGTAGTCAGTAATGTGCATACACATTCGAGCGTTCCTTCGTCGTAGTTTTTGTGTTCTGTCATCAACAGGAGTGTAATGCAGTTGTGCACGATCTTCGACCCCAATTGACCGTGTTTGAACAGCTCACCCATGAATCGGACTGTTCCGACAGCTCTTCCTTGAATCCTCTGTTCGTCCTCTTCCAGCAGTTCTCGTAGTTCTTTGTGTTCTTTAGTGACATCCTTGTTCGCTTCCAGCTTGGGGCGGTTGTCTCTCTTGTGCAAATTTTGAGCGTTCCACCGTGTTTCAAATTCCGATTGACAAAGCCACAGCAAACGCTCCTTGAAACTAGTCTTTTTGCCGTTGTTAGCAGCCACGGTAATTGTTCCGATTTTTTTGCACATTTTAGCATAGGCTTCGGAAAAATTCGGCGCAGAAATAGCCTTTTCAAAGAAGAGCTTAACGCAGTGAGACAACTGTTCCTCCGTATCAATGAAATCGACCAGCATCGTTTCGGTTTTCTTACCCGGGAGGAGGAAGTCACTTCGCATTGATGATAGGGTACTCAACTGATATTGGCCTGAATGCGATGATGATTGCTGTTGGTTGAATTGTGTTGGAATACGCCTGCGATCCCAAACTTTGTTTCGGTTATTTATTTGGTAGTTGTCGCATTGCTTACCACTCATCGGCATCATGCTACCCGACGATCGACCCATACGGTCGTTGTAATGGCCATTCATGTGTCCATACGGGTCTCGCTTCACCGATCCTTTACCATGGAAATCTTTGCTGATACGCTGTTCGGCGTTATTTTCGATTTGTTTCATTGCTTCCGGATTAAGGCCCGATCGGTGTGATTGCCATCGGTTTCGACGCAAATCCATCAACTCCAGCAGCATGGACCGGATTCGATTGCTTATGTTGTACTGGTTGTACCTATCTTGCACAATTTCACCAATCTGGTCAAAATATCTGCCGAAGTCCTGGTCAAATTCATCTTCCATCTTCAGGCCAATCGTGGTAAGCAGAGTGCAAACACACTCGAGCGTGTTTTCGTCGTAATTTTTGTACTCTTCTTTCGTCAGCAGGAGCTTAATGCAGCGGTGCATAACTTTTGAAGTCAAGTGACTGGTTTTGAACAGTTCACCTATGAATCGGACTGTTCCGATGGTTCTTCTTTGATTCCTTTCTTCATCCTCTTCCAGTTGTTCTTCCGCGAGATCCTTATTCGTATTTTGATTATTTCGCTGCGTTTCAAATTCTGATTGACAATTCCCAATTAACCGCCTCCTCAAACTTATCCCTCTGTTATCGGTCGTTGTTCCTATTTCTTTACACATTTTGGCATAGGATTCGGAGAAATTCGGCTCGGAAATGGCCTTTTCAAAGATCAACTTAACACAGCCGGTTAACCGTTCCTCCGTATCAATCGCGTACGTTTTGACCTGCTGCACCAGTTCATTGAAATTTTCCGGCGTCAGTTTGTTTAAAACGGATCGCAACTTTTTGTACAGGTCCTGTGTTCCCCGTTCGTTTTCTTCCATATCAATGTTGGGCTGTAAGTGTTTCGGACGCCAAATATTCGCAAATCCGCATAACTTAACTTCATCGTCGCGATCACGGTCTCGGTTAGCATCACTTCGATCTTTATTGAGATCCATCGATAATCCTTCTTCTTGTTTATTATAACGTTATTTTAGTGCAGCCAAGCAAACTGATATCAAACTAAAATTTATATTTGGGGTTTTCGATTGATTGACACCGGTGTAGTGGAGTGCACTGAAACTGCACCGTTTTTGCACTTTCTAGCAGAAGTGCAGAAAACTGGGTACACAGAAACGAAAAACTACCTAAAATTGAGTTCCTTTGACTCAATCTCGTGGTATCGTGGGGGAACTTAAAATTAGGTAAACTGTGTTGAAGGTAGTTTCCATTTAACCACGGCAAAAATTACAACTCATTGATAGGTTTTTTATACTCAAATTTAAGTTGAATTTACCTAATTTTGAGTATACCCCAAACAACTCAAAAGTAGCTTCCTCCACGGAAGACCTCGACTGAGTCGAATCTCTCGTTTTGTTTTTGGCAACACTAATAAGTGCGAAAGCGACGCACAACTCAAAAGTAAGTTAAAAGAACTTATTCTGCAGGTTGTTTTATTTAACCGTGTATGTTCCATTGACACTTCCCACTAAGACGTCCAAAAAAATGTTGCAAAATCGTTCAACACGGGTCCAACGATGGACGTTTGTTGAACGGTTATTTGGACGTTGTCCAAATTGGTCCAACGAACGTCCTTCATTGGACAATTTTGAAACCAACCGTTCTTAGAGGGTTCTGCTAGAAAGTGCAAAACCACCCAGTTAAACTCATTCCGGAACCGGTTCGGATTTCTGAATGGAGTCATTATGGATTCCAAATCAAATGCAACAACCGATTCCGACTTAGAATCGGTTGTTGCATTTGATTTGGAATCCATAATGACTCCATTCAGGATTCCGAATCAAATTCCGAATGGTTTGACCGGGCAGTGCAATCCACTACACCGGTGTCAATCAATCGAAAATCCCAATAGAAAATCTGGCAGTTCAAATAAAAAATTCTGCGGCAAAATCTGTCACTCAACAGCCAATGTCATATATACAGGTCTGGCGAAGATGGCACTTTGGTATTCGTAAGAAGAATCTTACACTGAAAAAGATCCAAGCGTTAATTCTATTTGCTTCAAACCGCTTAAAGTTCATATGAAGAACTGAGTGCATATAAGGAGAGTGACGACATTGTCAAAATTGGAACAATTATTATTTGTCAGCAGGGATGCCAACGGTACCGATAAACTACATTTTTTTCGATATATTTACATTTGCACAAGCCGTACAGCCCACTACAGCGACGCATCACTACAGCTCTTGCCAGAACGGTAGTCAAACCGAGTACATTTTCCCGTACAGCAGTAGAATACATTTTCGTTTTGCTGCTGTACTCCGACTGCTCGGTGAGAGTGTGGCGTAGTAAAGTTTGTTCTCTCGCTTTGTACATTTTTCTCTGCATAGTCAAAGGGAGAGGCCCGCACATGAAAGCGTTGATGCCGGCCGTGGCGTAAATGAGCCGCATTGATTGTAGTCATTTTTGAATAAAAATATTAAAAATATTGAAAATATTAAAAAATGTAAAATAAGGAAAGAGAAGCTGTACCGCTCGCGTCTGGTGGCTGTACTGGGGACCAGTGATGTCCCTATCCTCTGTGCAGTAAAGAGAAATTGAAATTACTCCCCACACTCTGGCAAGCAAAACGAGAGCGCTTCTCTTTCGCTCATATACACCACCGTATTTGATATGTGTAAGCGCACGTTGATGGCAGAGGTAAATTTTCATACACCCAACACTGGAACGATCTAGAGTGTGGAGAAGAGCTCTTAAAATTCTCTGTGGCGCGCTCAGATAAATTCGCCACCGCGCGCGCCCCAGAGTCGCTGTGGTGTATTCACTGGCGTGGTTTCACTGGCGTGTATTCACTGGCGTGTGATCTTTGGTTTGTTTTCGTCTTAGAAGCGGCAGTGCGGGCGAGATTGATTTAATTTGCACAGTTTGTTGCGTTGTGTTGTGTGGATGGCGGTGGCTTATTTCAAGCTTATATATTTTCTACTGAAGATTTCATAGTTGCTTGGTAAAGCTTGCGAGTTTATAGAGTGTTGTTACACTACCGTGGGAAACCTGAAGTATTCGAGCCTAGGGGCAAACAAGGAAAACGTTTTACGAATCAATGTATCGGCTGGTATAAACAAAGTTTTATAATGATCTGTAGTATCAGATTAATCGTATAACAGATGTAAGACGGGATTTGTACATCCACATTAGGAACGGCCTATTTTTTGTTCGACTAAATAACTCAATGGTAATTTAACTTATTTGGATTGCGAATTTGGCGACGCCAAAAAGTAAAGTGATCCATTACAAGTAATGTCCTGGTATTACACACGTTCTCGATTATAATCATACGCAGGCATTGTAATTCTCTCTCACTCACGCGAGAAGAGGCTTATCCGATGTCCAACTTTTCCGAGATAAAGTCCACATAAAACAAGATAACGTTCACGAGAATTCACATTGTTGCTTGTTTTTTTCTGTAGCGCGTTATTAAAAATAATGACGTGCCAATTTAGAAGCGCTTCTATTTGCCGGTACAGTGCTTTCAAGGGGTTACAACACTGTAGATTTTTTAAAACATTTAATTTTTATTTATTGGTTGAATTTTGTTTACTGGTGCTTTAGGATGCTGAAAATGATATTCCAAAAAATGAATCGCGAAAACAATAAATAAATATTCAAAATTTTTCGCAACACCTCTTATGTATACCTCGAGTATACTGAAAACGTTAACCGTGTTTTGGTCGAAATAATTTTTTTTTGATCTGGCCGGAAATGTAACTCGAACAAATGATTTTTGATGAGCCTAAAATTTTTACAGCATGTTCAAGATTACTTTCTCCAGCGATGTACGTGGGATAATTTTTTCATTGCATAATTTTTTGATAAGCAAATTTTGTGTCGATTTTTAACACATTTTCAGTGTTTTTCGACTAAAAAATGTGCCTTTTCGCGAAAAATCAAGACATAGAAAAAATCTTACGTATGCTGCTTGCTGTCGTTCTAAGAAGTTTAAAAAGCTTTGGTTTTTGGCTCTGAATCAAAAATTACGGGACATAGAGTTCCGGCCGTGGACCGCTTCCAAAAAAAAACTCCCCGACCGGAAAGTGCTGCACAGCCGCCATCTTGTGACGAAATTACTCGAATAAATCATTTTGCAATAAAGTAATGTTATATATCTCATTAACCCTCTGGAAGTCGCGCTTATGGCCCACTGAACGAGCAGCCGCTGATGCTTTAAGACGGGTTCGCTAGATTTTCAGAGCAGCGTGCACTGCCGGAAAGTTAAACAAGATCTCGATTCATCTCATTATTGCGTCAAGAAAAATTCCCGAAATATGCCTATTTTTCGTGCTCTATAGTGGTGTTAACCCCTCAATAATTAGTTCTGGAATCTTTTGACGACATTTTTCTTCTGTGCCATCATTTACATAAATTAGCTGGTTTTCTCTCGAATTTCCATGCGATGGAATAATAAGAGAGAGAATTAAAATTAAAACCTAACATGTTCGGGTACGAGTATAGCAAAGAAGTTCAAAATGGCAAATCCACCGTCTTTGCAGTACATACTAAATTGTTCCAAAGAACGTTTATCTGTTTATCGTGTTTTTATAATTTGTAAAACTTATAATATTAAGTTTATTAATCAGAGGATGTTTATGACCTCACCGAATAAAAATCTTCTTGTGTAAACATTGAACCTATAGTTGATTTCGTGACGCGAGGATGTGCTTTTGTTTTCATTTCGACCCGAAAAAGGAATACGATCTACGTTTATCCCAAAAATTAACGTAAACTTCGTATTCTATACATATATTAATCAATTCACCTGTAAGTATTCATGCATACACTTCGAATCGAGTACATTTCCGTGATTTTTATTCTTAGTCCAATTAGGTGATTCAAATTTTCTGATAAAAAGAAATATATGATTTGATTCCTGATGAAATAAGTTTTTATGGATATTTAGTAATATTATATCAGACAATACTAATTATCCTCAACATATTCCATTTTCTTCTCAAAATTTATCAATTTCGAATGCTCTAGTAATGCTAACAAAGTAAATACATAATAGTTCAATAGTTCCGCACTTAACGTGTGAGTCGCATTTTAGTCATGCTTGGGTCAGTAAAAGCCAAATATTTTACGCTTTTTTGGCTATTCTCAGGGTTGTTAATCGATAATTAATCGTCATCGTCGATAACGTTAACCACCCGTCAACGTCATCGGAAACTCCGTTAACGATATTTTATCGTCGGATTCATCGTCATCGTCGATAATTCATCGGTGGTTATCGCGATACATTTTGCGTTACTTTCCCGTTTATTGGAGTTGATGTTGATGCGGTCAACTTTCAATTGTTTTGAAATAAATAACTATTGGAAGACATGTTGTTGGCAGTTGAAAATCAATAGTTTTGGACATTTTCTATGCACAGGGGGGTGCGACGATGAGTCAAAATGGAATTTTTTGTCAACTTTTCGGGAGAGTTTTATATTGAAAGGAAAGTTATTGGCAGTTGACAATCAATAGTTTTGGACATTTTCAATACACAGGGGGTTCGACGATGTGTCAAAATGGATTTTTTTCAACTTTTAGGGAAAGTTTATTATATTGAAGATTATTGGTAAGTGAAAATCAATAGTTTTGGGCATTTTCAATGTACCGTCGGTGCGTCAAAATAGAAATTTTTTCAACTTTTCGCGAACTTTTTATGTTGAAGGGCAGGTTGTTGGCAGTTGAAAATCGATAGTTTTGGACATTTTCAATTCACAGGAGGATCCACCAGTGCACAGTGTTTCCAAAGTGGCAAAAAGGTGAAATAAATTCTTTGAACCACGAAAAACATTATTTAGCTATAGTGTCTTCAGCAAAGTTTATTTATATTTTTTTGCATTTAAAAAGTATTAGTTGGGTGATTAATCCCTCTAAAGCTGAGCAGCAAGCTTTTGTTTGGTCATTTATGAAAATAAAAAAAAACTTTCTTTGGCAAAGTTGTTGAGAATATCTTAAGTATTAACTTCGCTGAAGAGACTATGTGTCTATCTGTCGATTTTAAATTACATTTGTGGAGATTTCTTTGATATACCCCTGAAAATTGCTTTTTTTAAAATACTTTTCCTGGTAATTTTGTAGAATTTCAAAATGTTCCAAGATTTTGTTCAGCATAAGAAAATACAGAATTTTTGTAATATAAGCTTATTTGTATCCCTTTCAACTTAGAAGTTATCGAATGTTGTGCCCAAAAAGCAAAACAAACACTATCAAAATCGTTTGGTGGACTCCAACCTACGTTCAAGTCAAATTCGAGTAAATTCCTTCTTTAGCATATTTTCTTATCTTAGAGATGCAAAATATACAAAAATAATAATACTGTACTGTAAGACCTCCTTAAGGGAAATTTTTACTAAATGATCAGAGCGGGTTATGAGGCTTTGTCGAGGGACTAAAGAAGAATATTTTAACCGCTCCGATTTATTAAAAAGAAAGAAAAAATATGTTAGTCCAGGTGTTTGCGTTTCGACTTCATCTCTTCAGAACCAGAAAAAATATGTGCCGATTTTGCCAATGTCATCGTTTTATCAGCCTAAAATTCGCCAAGGGGCTGATAAAAACGGGTCTTCACTCTATTCAAAAAACCGACTAAAACTCTATTATGAGGCCGTTCATAAATTACACTACATATTTAAGGGTAAAAGAAGGAAGAATGAAGCATCTTGTTACATAGTGTAGAGGAGAAACGGAGGAAGGGGCTAAAAGCTTCCTAACTAGAAAATGTAATCAAACATTGGAAATGTGTATGTATATTCTCTTTTTTAAAATCCGGAATCTTCTAGTTTAAATTAAAATTATAATAAAATCTGTTAATCACCACACCACTAAAATGTGTAGTGTAATTTATGAATGGCCTAATAATAGTGGTTTACAAGTTTTTTTCAATACACTACAATTTTGCGTGCTATAAATTACTAATTACACAATAGCTCAAAATTTGTTTTCTTCATGGTCAAAATACTGTGTACCTGGGACTCTTCTGTGCACAAACTTACTCGAAAAGTTGAAAAATTCAATTTTGACACATCGTCGGACCCTTCTGCTTATTGAAATGTCCAAAATTATTGATTTTCAATTGACAACAACTTTCCCTTCAATATAATACACTTTCCCGAAAAGTTTAAATTATTTCATTTTGACGCATCGTTGGACCCCCCCTGTGCATAGAAAATGTCCAAAACTATTGATTTTCAACTGCCAACAACATGTCCTTCAATAGGTATTTATTTCTAAACAATTGAAAATTAACCGGATCAACTTCAACTCCAATAAATGGGAAAGTAACGCAAAATGTATCGCGATAACCGATGAACCGACGATGACGATGGAAACGACGATACAATTATCGACGATGACGATGAAGGCGACGATACATTATCGTTAACGGAGTTTCCGATGACGATACATTATCGTTAACGAGTAACGCCGATAAATTATCGTGAAAAATGTATCGTATTAACAACCCTGGAGCGACGTACCGATACAAAAAAAATTTTCGTTCTAATTCTAATATATTTTTTTTTGAAAATCTTCACTTGTACTGCATTACAACGATAGCATTAATTAGACTAATAATATAGTGCAATAAAAGCAGAATGTTGAAAGTTGTTCTACGTGTCTTATGAACTGCCCTAGAATTTTAATTGCAAATATGGGAAATCATTCAACGTATCTTTGGTATGTATGCAAAGAACTAGAATATTTGAGTGAAAATTCTGCTAAAAAATCGATGAAAAGTTCTATGGGCGATGTCAATATATTAAACGAAAGCATTTAATCCCAAAAATGATAACAAATGTTAAGATTGTTTATTAACCAATTTATGTATGTGAAACTTCTTGTACCATTACCACTACCATGTATCATTAAGGTGCGAGTCTGCATTTCCGCGCCAAGAGGGCAGCAAATCGGTACCTTTTTGCCTTAATCTCGCAATATCTTTGGAAATAGACCAAAAATAAAAAACAAAAATGGTATCCAGTAAACTAGGATAATTTCCGAAGACATTGGCGAAAAATTTATTTCAAATTTCCAATTACTTCCAAAGTGATCGGTAGTTTTAGTAGAGAAAATCGCGAAAATTTCGAATCCTTTATGATTCCGCTCCCGAAAACAAAATTGCCTCTCCCATTTCTCTGCATTCTCTGGTTTCCACCCCACCAAAACCAGTGTTGTATCAACAAGGATTCCGTCCTATTCCTTCGTAGTATATTACAAGTTCATTTATGGATTATAACTGTTTGTAATCATGTGGATTACCAAAAGATGCAGAATGCGATTTTTGCATTGTTATGCGTTGAATAAAATACATTCAACGCTTGCAAATACATCTATTGATCGAGAATTTCTTTATTTGCGGAAGCGCACGCTACTACGCAGTTACACCACTGTTAGCGCGCCTGGGTCAACGTGCATGTGTATGTGAAAACCTCGGCTTCCTTGCTGCTACCTATAGCACGTGGATACATCTATAGCTATAGCAGCACGTGGATGATCGGAGTAATGAGTGAAATGGACAACTGTTATTTCTAATTACCAAAATAATCTCTCATACTAGTTCCAAAAAGTTTCAAAGGTTCAGGTTTTCCATACTATCGCAACATATCAATTTGCGCCTGAGATATTGAGGCACAGGTTCTGTATTAGGAAGTTATTTGTCGTCTATATAAAGGCTAAAAGAGGACATCATTGTAATTTTTTCTGTATCTGTATTTTCCGGAGGCCATTGTCTGCGAAAATTTTCGGAAACTCAAATGTACATAGTAATAGGACATATTCGAATGAGCTTTTCTCGGAATATGTTTAGTACTGTAAACTAATATCTTAGCTGACATGTTGAAAACAGGTGCACAACTAATTCGTGATCCTGCGACTATAGCGAAAATGTTTTCTAATCTGAAATATAAAAAGTATTCGAATTGATCGAAAATGGAAGCGGTGTTTATTGAACAACTCAGGAAATCCTGAGATTGACTCTAAATTCAATTTTCTTGTGCGTATTCTAATATGTTCCAGTTTACGGAGTGTAAAGATATTCTTTCCCAACACTTTGCGCAATTGCACTTTGAGAAAAAAAAAATTATGGGTTAAGCATTCATGACAATACGTTTTTTTTTTTAAATTGAGAACAATTTTACGTTCAATAAAACCAATTCAACCCGGCTACCATTTTGACCATCTATCCGAAGTTTGGATTACTCAGTACGATGTACCATTCGACTCAGTTCGACGAGATATGGCATGTGTGTTTGAGTAAGCATTTTTGAATATAATTATGGGATGAGGAATAAGTATAAATTGCATAACCTATTTGAATGGATATAAATTACTTTGATTTGGTGGTCTAGAACATTGTAGATTAAAAATAGTTTTATTTACTACAAGGTCACTGCTGCCGGCTTCGATTTCTCAGAGGAAGTGAATGAAAATTTGCTCATTCCAAAATATTCAACGGAATATCGACTGACTGTCTGGTATAACGCAGATAGCTGCAATTCAATTAGTACATTGAATGAGACGATTTTTTTAAACATCTAACAATCACAGGAGCGTGGTTCGAAAATATCTTTTCAGTTGAACGAAATTCGGAACACAGTTTTAGAAAAGTCGATTTTCTCACATTTTATCACAAGTACCTGTTGTGGCATCTTGCTCAAGTGGTCTTCGATTCTTCGATTTTGTCTGAGTTACTTGACGTCAAAACCCTAAGTAATATAATTATTGGTAGTTTTCATAGTAATTCATATCATGTTTACCTTATGATGATATTCAAAGCATCTATTGTGCTACGCATCCGCATATTTGTCTACATTTCGACAAACAAATCACTAGAATGTGCAAAATTGCGCTTATATAGTTTGACGGATAATTTCACTTGTAAACAAAATTTGGTTAGTTTGCTAACATCGAACATTTGTTTGCACATTTATATTATGCACAATAAATACTAACTCTTAGTTTGATTTAAGCTACTCAATACTGTCCCAATTACTACTAGTTATAGAAAGCGGGTATTCATGGTATTATGACTAAGCCGGCTATTCCCCACATTTTCCTCTTGTCTGAAAATGCGAATACAGTCCAACCCTAATTCGACGATATCTTTCGACGGAACCATAAAAATATAAAACCTCAGAATACGAAGCTTTTGAAATACGCAAATGAGCCACCGAGGAAGAATTCATAATCTAATAAGAACTCAATCGTTCTTCGTTAGGATTCGAACACTCAGATTGGGGGAACAGTATCATAATTCCTGTATCATCAGAATTGACAATAGAATTTTATATACGAATTGCTACTACTTTTCGCGATTGCTAGTTTAAAGATTATCAAAGAACAAAAACAACAGACTCATAGTGTATATCAGAAACAAATCAACGGCCAAACATCGATTTGTTTCGTTTCAGATACTGGAAGGTTCTTTTATTCTTTATCTATAAAGGAGGTTACCAAATGAGTGTTGGAAGTAAATGACGAAAACCACATGCATGGTTGAGCTTTCGTAATATGTAACATAATTAGATATTTTGTGATAAAATTCCATTTTTAATTGTGCAAGTACTTTTTCTTAAATTGTTTACGTTCTTTTTAACTTTTTGGTGATACGATTTCGTTTTGATGAATAATAGTGCATTTCAGCTCGACGTTATTCCTGGAAATTGCTAGTTCTAACGGAATTGTGAAACAGAAGGATGAACTAAGGTTTTATTTTAATCAAGGATATAGTTGCTCGGCCAGATAAGTTTCTCGATTTCTTCTATACATGATCTTATTAAAAAATTTAAACTATATCATTCGACTACAATAAAAGCTTTGATTGGAAATACAATGTCGCTCGATAGATCTCTGATACTTAACAGGATGGGTAAAATTGCAGATTTTTTTTATTCATTTCGTTTATTTGATAGGCACAAATGCGTTAGCTTGGCGGTGCCAAATTCTTTTGTTTCTACATTTTGGATATATTAAAACTAGGAGGTTACAAAAATTAGAATTATGTCCTGCTAAGCTCGAAATAAACATTCTCGAGTTTATCTGATACAGTGCAAGATGCAAATGTATACACTGATAGAATATATTCGTAAATCGCTAGGAATTACAGAAAATTTTAATAAAATATACGAATTTTTCGTACATATAATCAATCGTTCGTAGTTCTATTGAAACACTTTAATTTTTTATTACGAGTTTTTCGTGAAAACCACGAAACGACTTTCGATGGCTTATTACGAAACAGCTTTATTCGGCAAACGAATTGTTCGCTGCTATATACGAATATCTTTCTAATATTTACGAGCACCATTCGTCAAACCGTCAACGTCAAAAGAGCTTCAATATGGAGTCATTGTTGCTATACGTCAGAGGATTGTTGATCATCACGACGGTCTCGGTCTGATTATTTAGTAGCCGTATCCGTGTCCGCCGGTTTCAGGAAGATTTCCTGAACCTCTTTCGCTTCATCCAGAATCCGGACCAGTACGGATTCAGTTGAGCCATCGCGAACTGCTCGTTGGTTTTGAATGAAGAAGTTTAAGTTTTTCTCTGCCGGAGCAAAGTCAAAACAACATGCTATTAAATACGAAAGCTTTTCTAACATGAAGGAAATGCATTCGTACGACCAACGAGATTGTTCGTAATATACGCAAACATTTATTGAAATAATCGAATCATTTTGTTTCATTCACGAAAAATGTTGTTATCAACGATTACATTCGTGCAATGTAAACTAAATAAGCAAAATTTAAGAAAACTTTCGTTCATCAAGCGGCCATTTCTTCGTACCACAATGAAATCGATTTGGCCAAATCGATTTTTTTAAATTAGAAAAAATCGATATTGTCAAAGCACGATCCCAAATGATCGACTGAAAACAATAAGATGCTAATATGTACGAAAACCTTTCTAAAATAAACGAAATGAATTCTTGCCGCCAACGTAATATACACAAACGCTTATTAAAATAAACAAAACATTTCGTTTCATTCACGAAAAATAATGTTTTTATCAACGATAATATTCGTGCAGTGTACATTAAATGTGTAAAATTTACGAAAGCTTTCGCTCACCAAGCAGGCATTCTTGTTCATGAAATGAACGAAACGCACTATTTACAATGCACGAAAATACTTCGTTGCAGAAAACAACGAATGAATTCGTGCATTGCATGATCGATTTCATTATATTTACGAATTTATATTATCAGTGTACGAAGAAAATGAATGTTGATGAGGGTGTGACAAAATTGCTATATATTTGTGAGTTCATCCACCAATACAAAATTAAAAGAAAAAAATTAGCTTCAATATGTGACCTCCATTTTCAATGTAAAATCGTGTGCTGAATCCGAAAATGATGTCCAAAAAATTTAAAGTAGAACAGTATTCGAGTTAGAGTGAAAAAGTGACTTTCACCTTTAAATAAAAAAGTACATTTGACACAGGAGGGATTCCATGAGAAACCGGCTCCACCACAAAATATGACCATCGTCGATTCGAACGAAACTATGAAGCTGTGTTCAGTTTATGAATCTTCATGATTTTCTCTGAACCTTGCAATATTTTGATACAAGAGCGATTTTTCAAAAGGGCGTAACATTTCTACGTGCCTTAATTTCAATTTTTTTAGCTCGAATATTTTTTTATACAGCATAACTTTCTGAGAATGAGTTTCAGGGAATAAATATTTATGTACGAAAGAAATATACACTGAAAAAAATGTTGTGCCATTTTTCACAAAAACAAAAATTTGTTTTAAAAATCAAAATTGCAAAAAACCCACTTTTTTCTATTTTTTATATTTTCTCAACTAAAACCTAAAGAAAAAAGAAACATTTTAAATGTGATTGTATGATGGAGAACTTATCGGTAAAAAAGTTTTTCTAACACTAACTTTATACGTGTTTTTAAATTTCATACTAATTGACATACAAAACTGTAATTTTATTACAGTATATAATTCTATGTATCATTTTAAATCAAAATGCATTCAACAATTTTCCAAAATGCTATAGTTTTTGAGATATTTGGAATTTTGTTCCAACAAAAACATTTAATTCGTGTGATTATGCCCTATTTGAAAGTTATTCGCGTTACCCCATCATAAAATGACAAAAATCATATGTTTCTGGTTTTAAAGAAGTAAAAGAAACTTTTTTAGTGTATTTGGATCATGGAGAAGCTTTCAATAAAAAAGTTTACCTAACAACAACTTTTGACATATTTTCATAATTCATACTATTTGCAGTCAAAAATACAATTTTCTTTTTGAATATATTTCAAAACGCCATTTCATATCAAAATGCTCATAACAAAAAATTTCTGAAATGAAGTAGTTCTCGAGATATTTTAAATTTTGTTTTAACAGTGCAATTCTTTTGTTTTATTACGACCTTTTCAGAAGTTATTCGCGTTTCTCCATCAACAACAATAAGTTTTTAGAAGGCCTCGATTCACTATTTGTTTTCGTGGAATAGTTCACATAATCGCAAGATATTATTTTCAGACTCGTGATTCCTAGTAGTCATGACTCACCACGTGCTGGTGGAATAGTTCACAAAATCATAAATTAACAGGCATTCGTGATCTGGTTCTTGATTCATAGCACATTATTCGCGATCTATCTTGTGTGCTTGGAAATATCTAGAAGATATCCATAATCATTTTCACTTTCATAAAATTCTACATATGATCTTGAAAATTTTGAGTGAACTATTCCAAAATATTTATGATGAAATACAATATGGTCTGTGTCTGGTAGTGACCAGCCATATATACGAGCAGTGAATGTAAGAAATCTATTAGGACTTCGAACATCGTTATTCCCGTGATAATGTTTAATGTGGTGTCCGAGCAGAAAATGAAAACTGAGTTGATCGGTCAAAATAAACTATTGAGTTACAAATCGTGTTAGCAGCACATTTCCCAAAATATGTTACCGCGAATTGGTTAAACTTGGTCCAGTTCATATTGTTATGTTTCTCCCAGTTAAACATCCAATAGGAATCCACAAATAACCTACCACAATAAAGCGAAGAAGAGTTATGAATATCGTTATAATACTGCTGATATCATGAACATAAGTCACAAGAATAAAATATCCCGTCGGTTTTCACAGTAAAGAGGGACAAGTTTATCTTTACCAGGAGACATTTTGTTCGTAGTTATGCTGGATATTTTCTCGTGAACTATTTCACGAATCTCGGAATTTTATTCATGAATCCATTCAATCCTGGAGAGCTAATTCATGATTCCTAATATATTAGTTACGATCAAATATCAGTGCTCCTGAAATAGTTCACAAAATCATGAAATATTATTCATGTATTCGTGAACTGGTTCATAATTTCTAGTGAAATAGTCACGGCTGACCGTGTGTGCCCGTGAAATAATTCACAAAATTATAAAATATTCATGTATTCGTGCACTGGTTCATGATTCCTAATACAATAATCATGACTGACCATTCCTGCTCGTGAACTAGTTGACAAAATTATGAAACATTGTTGATGTATTCGTGACCTGATTCATGCATCCTAGTATAATAGTTACGATCTAAAATCCGTTCTCGTGAAATAGTTCACAAAATCATGAAATATTATTTTTTCTCGTGGGCTGGTTCATGTTCATCATTAGTGTAACAACCACGACATACCATTCATTCCTGTGAAATAGTTCACGAAATCCTAAAATAGTATTCATGTATTCGTGAACTGGTTCTTGATTCCTAGAACAATAGTCACGTCGGATTATAAAATAGCTCACATATTCATGAAATATTATTCATGATCCGTGATTCCTTAAACATGACTTACATTTGATTTTGCGTGCTTGTGATATTTAGAAGATATCCCTAATTATTGTCAATTTCATGCAACTTGATAATGAAATTTTCACGTGAACTATTTTAAAAAACATGGAGTATTGTTCGTGGAATTATTTTTGATCAATGCACTTTTTCATGAAATGTCCAGCTGCTACCGAGCAGTAATAGGTACAAACAGTAGATATGAGAAAACTGTTAAGACCTCTAACATCGTTATTCATTTGATAAAGTTCAGTGTGATGCCTGGATAGAAAACGCGCTGAGCACATCAAATCATATTCGTGATATAGTTCACAGAACAAGATACCGCGAATCTGTCGAACTTTTATGACAGTTAATATTGTGACGCTACTCCGCGTAAAAAAACCGATGATAACCAAAAAACATTAGATCGCGATAAGACAGAAAAATTGCCAATACCATGATAAAACTGCTGATATCATAAATATACGTCACATCACTCTACGTGTCAAATTCGAAAGTAAGCTCTGGAAGAAATTACGCAAATAGTGATTAAGATCCTCAAATCATGAACATAAATCACACTCGTGACAAAAATATCATGACTAGAATACTGAAATCATGAATATTAATAAACATAAATTTCTACTCGTGACAATAATATCACGACAACGTGAATTCAAACTATGAAAATAATGGAAAAGTTCCTGAAATATTGAACATAAATCACAATACTCATGACTAAAATATTAAAAAATAGTGACTAAAATCCTGAAATCATGAAAGGGAATCACTCTACTCATATTTCAAATATCACGATAATCATATTTAAAATATCACGAAATCATGAATATCGTTCGACTGTACAAATAGTTTCACCAATACAAGGCGAAAATAAATATAATACATAGAATAAAAAGAGTGCATAAAATAATTTAAATTAATGATATGAATAAACTCATGAAGTTAATAAACTGATCAGAATGAATCCAAAGTAGGAATCGAATTAATAGATAAAATGAACCAAAATGATCAAAATGAACAAAAGGAATGCTAAATCACATAAATGATTGAAATGAAATGATCATATATTTAAAATTAGTCAAGTATTCAAAATAAATAAAATAAACAAAACAAATAAAATCCATGAAATGAATAAATTATTGAATTTAAAAAAATGATTTATTCATGTATTCGTGAACTGGTTCATATTTCCTGAATAAATCATTTTTTAAAACTCAATCATAATAAAATGAATAAGTAAAACGAATTGTACCAGTTTGAGAAACATTGCTTCGGAAAGTTCTAAAATATTTAAAAAAAATCCATTATTTGAAAATGACAATTAATATACAACGCACTTTCTAGTGTTTCCATCCTTTTTTATTTTGACCTTATCGTTCTTCTTTCCTTGGCGGCGTCATTTAAGATTATCTGATGTTTTTGCTTAATTGATGGACCTCAATTAGTTATTTGAAAACCGGAAAAAATTTTTTCGCGCAGGATAGAATTTTCAGGTCCATTATTTTAACGTACAATTGAAAAATAGAGAGATACGGTCACATGAACTTTCAAACCCATCAAACACAGTGCGTCAGAGAGAGAATGCAATTCGTGAATGAGACAGGTAAGTATATATTTAAAAGTATTAATTTGCATAGAGAAGTGTGTAAAGTCTAGGTTATGTTGGCGATATATCGTTCCAGTCATTTGCAAATAAATGAATTTTTGGTCCCGTTAACCATAAAAACGGTACCTTGTAAATTAGTGGGGTTTGTTGCTATACAGTATGTGAATGGCATTAATGTAGTCAGATCATCTATCTGTCCAATGCATAAGCTCTCATTGTAACCCCAGCCCTTCCGCATTGTAATCTCTAGCTCTACTTCCAAGGCTACTTCTCTGTGTGTATCTGCGGGAATATGTGTCTATAGGCGCATGTATGTGGAATTACGAGGGTTTTACGCTGATTGTGGCACTCTCTCATTTCGTTCGTACCGTAAACCTCGCAGGATTTTTAACCGAGTTGGAGTTATTCATTATTGTGGGCCGTGTTCGGAGGTGACCGATAGAGAAGATTACACGACCCATACGTTAAAACATATATACTTTATTAAAATATAACGCGGACAAAACAGAGTGATAAAAACGCGTGTTACTGCTACTGAACTCTATTATATTCTGATTAGCTAACCGGATGTTGTTCGATGCGTCAACTGAGTGACAGGCGTTCTACCACCAGTGAGCCCAGCAATTCCTATTGAGTTGTAGGGATGTCCACGTCTCCAACATTCATCCACATCCATCGGTTCATTAGTATTGCTAACTTGCTGATCGTAGGTACGATCTGAATCGATCATGACCAACCAGGAATTGTACCTTGTTTGCTCCGCGGACCCCTTCGAAATCACCTTGGGTTATCGCGGACCCCTTCGAAATTATCCTGGGCGGTCGCGGACCCCTTCAAAATTACCCTGGGCGGTTGCGGATCCCCACGGCTTAACATCGATTTATATGCTGTATATATTATTTTCAGTCTGATACGATAAAAAACTTGAAGTTTCAATATTCGTCCGGAAAAGATCTCTTCGCTGACCCCCAGCAACGACTTGACGGCCCCCTAGGGGTCCGTGGACCCCAGGTTGAGAATCGCTGAGTTAGAAGGTTACTTATATCCAATTCATATTCAGCCAGATCGGGATAACCGGTATGAGTCTGTGTGTTCATCAACAATCATCCGCCAAATCCCCTTCTTGTTTACACTTGGTCATCGAGTTAGATATCAGTGTTTTCCGTAGTTTCCTTCTATATATAACACTCGCTATCCTCCACTAGAATGATGCAGATAGTGATTATTCCGGCGACGACACAGACTGCATCCGATGAAATAGTTATGTACACGATCGTGATTCGCATGGTTTTGAGCCTAAATGTACTGCTTGGTTTCATTCGATTACGCTGTGTCCCCAGCACCGTGACCCTGACAGAAATTCCATACATCAGAATAGACGATGATACACTAGTCGGAAGGCGCCTCTTGCTACTGTTTGCTTCATCGCTGTTCGGCATATTTCTGTTTAATGCGTTCATAGCTTTGACCGCCTTCTCACAGATATAATCGACATAGGATGTTGAAATTCAGTCCGTCGTCGATCGTCACTTCCTGTTGTTTCAGCGCTTGCTTCGAGATTACGGAATGCTCCCCGATCGTGACTTCTGTGTTGTTTCTACAACAACCTATAATCGCTCTCCATAAATGGTGTCAGCCTGTTCAGGATGTGCCTTTCCAAGAGTTTTCTGAAAGTACCCAGTAAGCGATTCTCAGGCGGCTTACCCGCTTTGACAATAACACTAGCTTCGGCACCGATCAGAGAAGGGCCCCTCATTTAGTAATTTTCTTATTATTAGTTTAAACATGTTCGGAAATGCCGGGACTACCACTATCAGTGCGACGTTAGGGATTCTATCCGCTCCAGGCACCTTTTTCACCACATTAGCCACTCCTTGTTGAATACTTGTATCACTTCTGTGTTTTCCTGCTCTAGGTATTTGAAGCCTATGAATCTCTTTATTTATTTTATTATTCAATTCGTTTATTTGATAAGGCACGTTTGCCTTTTCTTTGGACAAAGCTGGGGGTAGATATCGGGCATCGGGAATCAACGGTAAGGATTACATATTCGGACGAATGCATCATGTAGGGGAACTGGGGGTAAGACGGACATATTAAGGATATACTTAAATATAACATGGTAAGAGCATGTTTTTGTCACCATGTAATACTCTATGTTCTAGCTCCTTATGTTGGCTTTCGAGTGCCCAGGGGGATTATTTTACAAAAATCATTTTGTATCAGTTTTTAAAGAACTGGAAAACTAAGAAATATCTGCACTTTTTCCATACTGCGGGTGAAACGGACATATAGTAGGGGTAAGACGGACATGTGGCAGAAAGGATCACAATGCAAAATATTGAGCGGATGTTTTGAATAGATTGTGGTTCTTCTTAATATATATGTTCAATTCGAGGTGAAAAACGACGTTTTGGGGTTCGTTTCTAATATCGTTTTTGCGGTTGTCATAAAGAGAGCAACACAATCAGTTCCAACATTGGATCATTTGATAAGTCACAATCAATTATACAAAACTGGAAGGTTATATATTAAATGCGTAATTGGTAACATCAGTTCCTCGATCACACAGCTAGAGTATGAGACTTCTAGGAATCCCGTATTGAACCTCGGTCACATTAACGTACATCCTGCAGCCTACTGCATGTGAGACTTCAGCTAACTGGATGGTTCTCCACGTTTGACTTCTAGTATTTCGTTTCTACGGGCGAGACATTCATATAAGGATGAATCAATAGAATTAATCAAGACTCCGTCTTGCCCCACCAGTATACATATTTTTTAAACGTTTGTACCTATTCACGCATAAATAAACTTACCTGTTATTTTCCACGAAGATGTCACTTAAAAGTTACTTTATCGAAACAAAGAAAAAACTCCGCGAAAGAATTGATTTTGTCATCGATAAACCTTAAAATCGGAAACTTTTAAATTACATCCGCAAAAAACAGCACTACCGATTATCAATATTTGCTTAAATTGTATTCGTTTAGCAGTATTCAAGGCCTAATAAGTGTTTCATAATTCAAGGTTACCCATAATGATAGAGTACACATACAATACAATTGAAGTTTTAATGTTATATCCCTAAAATAACCATGTGTCCGTCCTACCCCACCTGTCCGTCTTACCCACAGTTCCCATATGGGGACGCCGGGCGGTCTTCTTCGAGCCGGTAGGGGTTTCTCCAGACGATTTCGTAGTACGGCTCAGATGCAGATCGGCAACACAGCGCATTGCGCGTGTGATGTTGTGCTGTAGGTCTCGTGTTTGTTGGGTCATTCGACAGAGATATTTTGTGTTGTCTTGGAGTCCCATCAAACCATCGTTGCAGTACGGTAGGCAGAAGAGGGCACTTCTTAGAATGATCTGAAAAATAATAGGGGCAAATAAATTTTAATATTGATGGTTTTTAGGAAGATATATACGAGCGACATATAGAGCAGATCGCGGCTTGCCAGTATATCTCGAACCGGGATATTGAGTGATCTTCCTCGAGCCCAAAGGGGATCCAATAGTTGAGATCTGGCAGAACAGTACTCGGCGCATGCCCAGACAATATGTTCGATATCGTGATAACCGTTACCACAGGCGCAGATACCGCTTTTTGCGAGCCCAGTGTAGTGATTGGACATGAGCCGAGATATCACATGAATGAAGTCCCGACCCACATCCATGGTTTCTTCGATACCTTAGGGATTATCGAATATAGCCACCTTCTAAGTTCTCCATTACTCCATGAAGATTGCCAACTTTCGAGGGTTCTCTGATGAGTAATACTGAAAAATTCGCTGAAGCTGATTGGTCTTTCATATATATATATATATATATATATATATATATATATATATATATATATATATATATATATATATATATATATATATATATATATATATATATATATATATATATATATATATATATATATATATATATATATATATATATATATATATATATATATATATATATATATATATATATATATATATATATATATATATATATATATATATATATATATATATATATATATATATATATATATATATATATATATATATATATATATATATATATATATATATATATATATATATATATATATATATTATATATATATATATATATATATATATATATATATATATATATATATATATATATATATATATATATATATATATATATATATATATATATATATATATATATATATATATATATATATATATATATATATATATATA